>NC_089654.1:30761758-31399867 GCF_037042795.1 Molothrus aeneus | reverse complement strand
CTGCCGGTGCTCTTCTGGGTGTTCAGTCCAGAGCAGGTTTCAAGAGGTCCAAAGAAAAGGGAAAAAAGAAAAGAAACCACAGTCCACGGAACTTCCTTGCCTCAGCAAGCTAAAACTAACTAAAAGCAAAGGAGAGCTCTGTCCCACTGTCTGTTCATCCACAGACAACACAGTCCAGGAGCAGGAATGTGGAGGAGTGAGTGCAGTGTCTGAAAACAAACTGCTGCTTCTTCTCTCCCCCCTTCACTCTCTGCAACAAGTCTTAAAGGTGCAAAACTTATTATGCAGCATAAACAGAACAAGATGATTGGGGTTAAAAGCATCATATAATCAGCTTAGGACAACTCCCTCTCTCTTTCTCCCCCTCTTTTCTATTCTTTTCCTCTCCCTAATTCCTTTCATGCATTTGCTGTGGTCATTCTATAAAGGTGCATTTGTTTGGATTGATACTGCAATCCCCTTTCCGTGTTGTCTGTTGCACTCCGAGATCAGTTAACCAACCATCACCACCCCCATTGGTATGAGCGGATCGTGACATTAAATTGGCATCATGGACAGGATTCTGATAGACAGAAGGGTCTGCAAGGCTGTTTGTAGTCTGTAACAGGGGAAGGACGATTTGCTTCAGCCACACCTAGCCCCTCATCGCGAAAGGGTTGAACGAAGCTGGAAAGCAAGGAAAGCTCTTCGAATTTCCCACAAACTGCGCACGCCCAGGTGAAATACGCCCCCATACTCTATTGAGAGTTCTGTCTTTAGAATTTCCCAAAAAAATCTCTTAGCGCAAAAGGGGAAACTGTTTTTGTTTATGTGTGAATTTGGACTGTCTGGGAAGGAAGGGACAACTTGAAGGAACTAAGCAGGGCCTCCCAGGGAGATTTGGTCTCTTCACCCAGCCAGGGAAGCAAAGGGGAACACAGCAAAGGCTGTGAGATTGTCTAACTTAAGTTTGCACCTCCCTGTCATGGTTTTGGTCCCTTCATAAAATGACTGAAAACTCTAGCACAAAAGTTAAAGCTGAATTTTCTGCTCTGCTTGCTAAATAGAATGCCAAGCCTTCTCCAAGGGGGGAGGTTTGGGTAGAGAACAGCTGGTTTAATTTAGAAAATGTCATAGATAGAATTTGTTCTTTACAACATGAAACAGAAATTAAACTGGGCAAAAATAAAACCATCCTCTGCTCAGTTTTGGCAGCTTGTCTCACAGCAGCCATAGAAACCCTTTTTAAGCAAAGAAACGAGGAAATTGCAAGAATAGATTCCCTTCAAAACCTAGTTGAAATTTTGCAGAAAGAATTAAAGGACGATAGAAATGAGATCTATATGTTGCGAGCTGCCCTTAGAGAGGAACTTGCTAAGAATTCACATCATACTGATTCCTCTACAGAGCCAGAGGAAAAGGAAACTCCTGACATGAAACAAATCTATCCCCGTCAGGAACTTGAGGCAGTAAAAAATTGGAGAGAATACTGCTGTCCTCGCTTGAGACCCTTGGTTCCAACAGAATAGACCTATATTAATGATGAGGATTGTTGGAATGTTGGGGGACATAAGACAGATGATGCACTTTGGACCTGGTTAACATAAGAGATTTGATAACAGGATGCCTTGGCATAAACAAACGGAACTTTGAAAATTCGACCTGGATTGCAAGAAGATTAAGTCAAACGGGTTTACTGGCAAAAGAAAATCGCATTAAACTCTGCAAGCAAGAGATGTTGTTATATGCGTAAGTTTGTGTATGTGATTTTAACCTAATCATTGTAGTACACATTACTAGTCTCCCTGAAATGGTATATAAGTGCTTGTATCCCACAATAAAATTGGATTCTGATTACCGAGTGGGTCTCTGTCTCTCTGCATTGCCGAAAGAGGATCTTGACCCACATATCACAACTAAACAAATACCGTTCAGTGCTACCGAATTAGCTAAGCTGTAAAAAGAATTCGGGCGCCTCCCACAAGAATCAGAGACAGAATATGTCTTCCGAGTGTCCCTCGATGGTGGAGATCAAATTAAATTAACCGGAGGCCAGTGGGTACTGGGGACATGGAGCCTTCTTCATAACAGGAGATAAGGAGGTAAGAGTGATGCGTGGTCCCTGACACAGGGTGCGTCTTTCTGGGCCGGGAGAATGAATCCTTTGGAAAGGGGTGACCCCCTGGCAATCGTTGACACCACCGACCAGCTCTTAGAAAGTGTCCACAAAGCCGCCTGCCTGCAAATGATTCATGAAAAGAAATTAGTTCCTGGTTTTGAATGCCCAATGCAATTACCTGTGAAGCCAGAACTAATGACCAATTGAACTCGTGGGCTTCCAGAAACACTTAAACATACAGCAATGACTCTACAGAAAACCATAATGGCTTTGAATCCTGTAGAAAGACTAGATAAGATTCCTCAGGAATTCCCCTGACCAAAGTGGACCTAGAGATCCTGGCTTCACTCCCTACTCTTCCCCCTCACAGCCCTCAGCTTCTCAATCTGATTCACCTGCCAGTAGCCATAAAGTTTGGACATGAGCTGAAGTTGCAGTAGATCTAATTAATTATTGTAGACAATATGGAGCTATAAAAACCCCGGCATAGAAATCAGAAAATAACAAAGGTGTTTGGTTTATTGGGGCTCCTCACAGTGAAAATATAGAGAAAGGAAAACAGATCTCTAACTGCCACCGTTGGTGGTTGTTGGGAATTCAAAAGTGGGTCCCCAAAGAGGTGATGGATGGTTTGCCCCTTGATAAATTGCAGAAAATAATAAATAATTGGCACCAGCGAAAACCGAATCCATTGGCTCAACCCAGTGCACCCCTCCCTTCTCAGGGACAAAAACTAACCCTCCCCCAGCCTCTCCCACAGAGCACAGGCAGTGAACCAAAACCAACAGGGTTTTCGGGAAACAAATCTCTCTGCCACTTACAGGCGGGCAAAGGGGCAGAGCTTGGGTTTATTTAAGAATGCTCACTAAAAATAAATCAGGATATAAATTAAGCCCAGCTATCACGGGCCTCCACAGGCTACTAGTAACCTTTTTGATTGACATTGGGGCTCAAATCTCTGCACTAACAAAAAAGGATGCCCAGAGGTGTGGAATTGTTCCAACTAAGAGACAATGCTGTGTTCTTAATGCTCTGGGAACTACAGAATCTATGAATGTTGCCTTAGCCAAACTGACGCGCCCTGGAAATGAGCATCAACTAGTCATCAAAATGGTAATTGGGAACATTCCAAATAATTGATTAGGAATGGGTGTCCTTGCTGGGAGGCAGTGGGAAGACTCTGAGGGATTTCTGTGGTCTTTTGGCACACTGCCACTTAACATTAGGCTGCTTCAAACCGCACCCTCCCTACCCTATAATCAAACAACTAATGTAAAACAATACCCTCTACCTTCTGGTGCCAGAGAAGGTATCAAAGCGGTTCTACAGGACTTGAGAAACCAAGGGGTAATAATTCACACACATTCTCCTTTTAATTCACCGGTATGGCCAGTCTGAAAAGCCAGTGGAAAGTGGAGATTAACAGTAGATTTTCTCAGGCTTAATGCCAACACAGACCCTCTTACAGCACTGGTCCCAAACTTAGCTGAATTAATAACATCAATTCAAGAAAAGGCTCACTCAATCATGGCAATGGCAACTATGGATGTCAAAGACATCTTCCTTATGATACCTATACAGCCAGAAGATAGGGACCATTTTGCCTTCCCATGGGAAAGGACAGAAATACACTTGCACTAGGCTTCCCCAAGGCAACAAACACTACTCCACTTTGGCCCACCATGCTTTAGTTCAGGAATTAGAAAAAATACCCAAACCTGATCCTGCTGATCCTGTAGCTGATAATCAATACATTTAAGACACTCTGGGGGGGGGGGTGGTGGGGAGGGGGGGAAGGATGAAATAGAGGTAGTATGGAAACATCAGCAGAAAATAATCTCTCACTTAAAAAGTCTTGATTTGCAGATATCCGCAGAGAAAATTCAGAAACCTTCTCAGGAAGTGAAGATTTTGAGAATTTGGTGGAAAGGAGGCATGACATGTATTCCACCCGATACCCTAACCTCTTTAGATCAGATTCAAAGGCCTGAATTGAGGAAAGATCTCCAGCAAGCTCTAGGACTATTAGTGTTCTGGAGAAAACACATCCCAGATTTCTCAATAATTGCTAGGCCGCTTTTTGACTTGCTGAGGAAAAGGATGAAATGGGATTGGACTCCTTCTCAGGAAGAAGCATTGCAATTACTGATTTTTGAGGCAACAGCTCACCAAGCACTAGGCCCTATCCATCCCACAGATCCCTTTCAGGTGGAATGGGGATTTGCCTCCTCAGGGCTATCAGTACACATTTGGCAGTGGGGTCCCGAGGGTCCAACGGGGCCTCTTGGTTTTTATTCCTGTGGTTTCAAAGATGCTGAGAAAAGATACACTACCTGGGAAAAGGGGTTGTTTGTAGTTAGCTTAGCTCTCCTAGAAGAGGAAAAAATTGCATGACAAGAGCATATTGTATTAAGAAGCCCTTTCAAAGTTATCAAAATTGTCACTAATGGGAGCCCCACCCCCCCCCCGCCCCCAACCTGACGGGGTAGCCCAAAGGGCCTCAGTTAGGAAATGGTATGCTCAGATCGAAGGCTATTGTAATACCGTCTCAATAACGGAAGATGCTGCTAAAAATCTAACAATCCAAGGCACTGAGAGCCTGGTTAGCAGCCAAGATAAATCTGCCTCTGTAATCAAAGCTGCTCTTCCTTTCTCCCCCAAACAAGCAGCAAGTTCTTGGTTCACAGATGCCTCTGCAAAACGGGAAGGGAAGGTATGGAGATATAGAACAGCTGTCTTACACAATTCATCTGGTGAAAGAATCATTACCGAAGGGGAAGGCAGCGCTCAGGCTGGGGAACTCATAGCTGTTTGGAGTGTTTTCCAATGTGAGGCACAGAACATTTCTCTTGTCTGCATTTATACCGACTCTTATGCAGTGTACAAAGGTTGTACCGAGTGGCTTCCTTTCTGGCAGCAAAATGATTGGGAAGTTCACAGAATTCCAGTGTGGCAAAAGGAAAAGGGGCAAGAAATTTTAGATGTTGCAAGCCAAGGAAATTTTGCTATTGGTTGGGTAGCTTCTCAGCAAACAGATGGAAATCCAGCAGGAGAGTGGAAGAATAGAGCTGATGAACTAGCAAGGCTCAGCCCCCTGAAAAAGGAACTCATTACTGAGGACTGGGATCAACTATTAGAACGGCTCCATGTAAAAAGACAGCACACAGGTGCGAAAGATTTGTACAAAGAAGCTCATGCTTGTGGTTGGCTGGTTACCAGGGAAATGTGTAAAACATGCGTATCAGCCTGCGAGCAATGTCACAGGTGAGTGGAGAGACATCCTTTAGAAGATGACCCTCTGCATTTAAGAAAGGGTAAAGGCTTATGGGACGCGTGGCAGGTAGACTATATTGGCCCCTTTAAGAAGTCAGGAGGTAAACACTTTGTGCTAGTAGGAGTAGAAATTGTATCTGGGTTGGTTCAAGCTGATGCTTTGAAAAGAGCTACAGGTGATAATGCAGTTAAAGCTTTGCAGGGGTGGTTTGGAACTTTCCCAAAGCCACAGGAAATTCAATCTGATAACAGGTCCCACTTCACTGCTAGAGGTGTACAGCATTGGGCAAAAGGTGAAGGAATTAAGCGGTCTTTCCACACCCCTTTCCACTACCCTCAAGCTAAGGGGATCTTAGAAAGGACCAAGGGTTTTTTGAAAGGACTTCTGAAGCCCCGGGAGGGAAATTGGGACGTTCGGTTATGGGAAGCTGTTAAAAGAGTGAACAGTAGATGGGGGGTGAATGGATGTCCCAAAATCACTGCCTTTTGCCCAACAGCTCCAAGCATCGTTCCCTTACTTCGGTGACCTGACGATTCAAAAAGTCCAGCACATTACCCTGGACAACCTGTTCTGGTGGACCTCCCTACTGTAGGGGAAGTAGCACTAGTGCTGAAAACCCCTCTGAAGAAATATGCATGGGTAGCCTCTGATGCTCTAGGGAAAGAGCATTGGATAAATACATGCTGGATAATCCTATCATTTTAACTCTTTTCTGCCCTCAGTGGAAGGATTTCTGTTGTTTTTACTTTGACAGAAGAACCCTGAGGAACATGAAAATCATCTGAACCATGATAACACTGGTGATGCTTTTCTGCATCCTACCACAATTCCATGGACAGGATCCTGCTGAGTGGTTGTGGTCTGAAGCTACCCTCCATCCCACTAATGTTCTAGGAGCGTATCCCAAGGGTGGCCACCCGAACCTAGAGCCTATAGTGCTGCATGACCCCCAGGTATATGGTCCAAGTGAGTGGGGATGGGATCAGAAGGACTGGACTAGAGCCCTAACTGGAACAATTGGTGAGTCGGTTGTGGAAGCATGCAGAAAAATGGAAGGATCTCTCTATGAGAAATCCACCTCCATCACAGTTGCCGGAAATTTTATGGAACCAGATGGGAAAAATGATTGGGATATCCCTTCAGCGAGACTGTGTCCTACAAACAAGTGGGAGTGTGCCAAACAAATTCCCCTTACTCTGTGTTGCTGCCCGGAGTATGTTGGTAATTACACTCTAGGTCGCAAAACGAACAATGTTGCAAGTACAAAGGATTGTAAAAATGAACCAATTGATTGCTGGCATAATTTTACGTTAACTAAACCGACATAAGTGACATGCCGCTGGCAAAATAACTTGACCAACCTGTTAGGTTGAAAAGGCTTAGCTCATAAATTTAAGATAGACACTATAACAAAACCCATGCTGAGTACCGTAGTTACATCCCAGTGGAATAGACGGGACTGAGAGCATGAAGCCCACACTGAGCACCATAGTTACACCCCAATGGGTAGAAGGGACTGAGAGCACAAAGCTGACATTGAGTACAGTAGTTACATCCTAGTGGGCAGAAGGGACTGAGAGTTCCCTTAGTCAATGTGGCCTTGGTCCCAAGCTTTTGTTCACTTGGCAGGAATGGGAAAAACAAAAAGCCTGGCAGCTTCAAGGGGGAGTGGGAGAAGAAATTAGCCGAAGGATTTGTGGAACTGCTTATAGCAAAGCAATCTCCATCAGTGTTTTGACAGATCAGACAAATAAGCGTGAACAGGTTTGTACGCCCCCAAGCGTACAAGACTGTTGGCACAATTTTACATTAACACAAACTGCAGAAGTAGTTTGTCTTTGGTCCAAAACTAGTGAAGGCTTTTCTTTTAAGTTGATAATAAATGGTATGAACCAACCTTCTACTACCACCACTCCAGCCCAACCACCGCTTATGCTTAGCCTGAGAAGTTTTGAAATTGGACCATATATAATCAGGAAAACTGATCAACAACACATATTGTTCAATCTGGCACGGTCTCTTAAACAAGTCAAATTGCTGATGATGCAAAACAATGTCTCAGAAATTCAGCCGGCCTGTTTGCCTTTTTTGCGGACTTCCTTTGAGGGTTGGACCACCTGGCTGCAAAAACAGAAAGTCCGTTTTTTCTTTAAAAACGGACACTAAGAGACATAACCGGTGTTTTGGGAACAGGTTTTGGAATTCTAAATAGTATTGATTCTGAAGTACACTAATGGATAAATTGGCTGCCACAAAATGGTTAGAGATTTGACCAAATTAAAACAACCACTGCAATCATCCTTATTGGCTTTGGGAACACAGCAGTGCTTGCTATCAAACATATTACCAGCTTGGGAAAAGGTAAATGTAAGTGATCACAAATTGGTATACTGATGCACTTGGTGCTACACAAAACAACCTTTCTTTGGCTCTTAGCTCTATCCAGGCACAATTGTCGATGCAGTCAGTTGCTGCCTCAATGATAAGAGAAGGTGAAGGCAATTTTCCTACTGAAATTAAGAAAAGAATTTGGGACAGTGCCACTGATTTTGAAAGAGAATTCCAGTCCTGGAGGAACATGGTGAATTTTACTTATCACCCCATTACAAACACAGCCACAGCTCTTGTGTTAACTGTACGCAATGCCTCAGTGCATTTGAGATTTCCTATTATTGCATTAGGGCTAAATCATGATGGAGCTATGTTAATTTGGAATCTTCTATTGTCCGAGAACAAGGCTTCATCTGTGAAAGTAATGCAATTCCAGCTCAGGATGTTTGTTTGGACACAGGACAAAATATCTGTCATTTTGAAATTCATCCTAACGAGACTTTCGAAACAGTCCTTAAATATATAGGCAATGGGTGTGGGTGCTTTAGAACTGCTTGTGATATGGTATTTGTAGAAAATGCAGTCGTGGATAGTAAAAATCATTCAAATTTTTGCGCTTGTAACTTTACAAAGTTGAGGGATGTGATTTTTCTTCAGAAGCTCCAGTTACCTCCCATTACCTTTTACAATCCAATTAAAGACTGATTCACAAACTATTACTGTCCTAGGGTGACGTTATGATGCTTGTATCCCCATCCGTGTGTTCTGTTTATGCTGGATATCATGTTCTGTGCCTTCAAGACTGGCTGTGAAGAGCGAATGTTTTGTTTCGGTTTTGCTATCAGCCGCTCCCCCACAGCTGGTGCGACACAGAGACAGGGCAGTACATGGGTGCTGCTTTTGCTTTTTGCTTTGCTTTTCGCTTTGCTCTTGCTTCGGCTTTGCTCCTGCTTTGCTCTTGCTTTTTTGCTCCTGCTCATTAGTTAGTTTAGCTAAGCAGTCCAAATTTTCCCTGGACTGTTTCTCCTTTCCCTTTTTTGGACCTACTCGGACCTGCTCCGGACTGGGACCTGGGAAACACCGAGAGTTTGCACCTTGTGGCCAAGGTGCAGCAGCTACCCCAGCACAGGACAGACTGATAACAGAGCGAGCACTCCCAAGAGAGACTTTCTGAAGCTGTCTACTTTTTCAGAGCGGTGAAAGAGTGGTGCCATCTGGTATTGTTCCTTTTGTGTGCTGGGGGGTGCTTTGCCTGTTACAGAAACAGGTTCTTTCCACTTGTTTCCAAGGAATCCTTCCCGACCCGGTTGGGGGGAGGGGCCGTGTGGGTTTGTTTTCTGGAGGGTCCACCTTTTGGAGGTTTTCTCCCAAATTTGCCCTAAACCAGGACATTTACCTACTCCCATTGGGATGAACATTACTTTGGTAAAGCAATCTTTGCTTCATCAGGACTTCATTGAAATATTGGAGAAGATCAAGAAGAATAGACAGAAAGCACTGGTAACTGTTCATCACAATGTGAAAGAAATACACCATGTCATAGAGAGAGTAAGAAAAGATGCTGAACACAGGTGGTAGGATACTCTTTTTGGGTGGTCACCTATTGCCACAAGAGTCCTGAACAGTATGTGTCATCCCATCATTGCCCTTTTGCGTTTCGTTTTGATTGGGGTTTTTTAATCAGCAATCTTACTCATTATGAATTGGAGAATGATGAAAGAGTTAACAAAATTGATGTCTGTAATTAATGCACACAACTTGGCTGATGTCCTTTTCACTGTGGACATCTCCAAGACTATTGACACAAGGCGACTATAAATGAGAGGATGTGTTTTGAAATCGTCTTCAATTTTCTTTGATGATTATAAGAAAATTACTTTTGATTTTTGGTGAATTGTTTTGAAAAAAAATATTTTAAATTAACTGTTGTGGATTTGTTTATTGCTTTATTGCCTTTGATTATTTGTGATTAGTTTCAGATATTTGAAAAAAATGTTTCAAAATAATATGGTTTAAATTACTGTTATTATATTTGTTTCTTGTTTCCTTACCCCCGCCTTTTTCTATCTTTTCTTGTCCTTCCCTTCTCTCTCTCTGTCTGACATATTGTCTCTGCTTTCCGGGATATGCTACCAATGTGCGACAAGTACACAACAATAGTACAGAACACTGCTGATGAAGACCCTTTGAAGCCTGTCGTGAGTCACCAGGTGCTGTGAAAGACGGTCTGAGGTTCCCCTCATTTGCCTCACGACCGTCCACAGGACCGATATCAGGACCCTGAGGACCCCGATGGGACCTCTGGCCTGCCAGTAATGGATGAACACCAAAAATCCTGAGGCCCCTGAGCAGAATTCTGGCCTGCCAAGTGATTTTTCACAGCTGTGTCTTCAGTGACTGCTTCTAGCAGGGCCTGCCAAAGGGCAACCCGGCCTATATGCTTGCACCTGCTTCACGACAATAGACCAGGAATTTTCCCACCTCTTGGCCAGATGAACTTGCTGGGGCAACTTGGTAGCCCCCCCATGGAAAATCCTTCATCTGCTCCACTACCAGCGTGAGGCACCGAGGTTGAAGCCCCCCTACCAAGGACTGAGACTGAGACACCTGTAATTCTGATGCAGGGGTGCTGGCCTGACTGAAGCAGGATGCCTGCTGAGTGTTGCCTACAGATGTGTTCACTGGACCTAGACTGGTTTCCCCCAGAAAGCAGTCCTGAAACAGTGGGTCCCACTCACTGCTGATACTGACTTATCCTGCTGAGAACATGGACTGTCTGTACCCGTCTTCAATACCTTTTTCCCCCTCAGCAATTTCAATAGACTTCTTCTTCTTCTTGATTGTATCTCAGCCATTTCAAGATTCTGTTTCCCCCCTCAGCAATGGACTACAATAGAACCTTGAGTTAACCAGGACTTTGAGATCTTCCCAACGTGACTAGGCAAACTCTATCGGCTGGACTAAGAGGACTTAGTCTCTCCATGTTTGGTAGCTATACTCCTCTCTCTTTCTCCCCCTCTTTTTTATTCTTTTCCTCTCCCTGATTCCTTTCAGGCATTTGCTGTGGTCATTCTATAAAGGTGCATTTGTTTGGATTGATACTGCAATCCCCTTTCCAGGTTGTCTGTTGCACTCCGAGATCAGTTAACCAACCAACCAGTTAACCAACCCCTTGGTATCAGCGGATCGTGACAATACCTTCTTTCAAGCTGACATTGGTTCTAGTCCATATAAGCACACTGGTAGGTAAAAGTAGACTCTAAAAGAGAACATTCAAAATGTATTTCCCTTGTCTTCCCATTAAAGCAAGTGAAGAAAGCAGACAGGAGATCTTCAGATAACATGCTATGCAAATTGAAAAGATTCTGTCCTTATTTGAAGCAACTGAGAAACTCACACAATGAAATACAGTTCAGACAGATGGAAGGGTCACAGATGATGTCAAATCTGTACTTTCAATGTTTGAATGAAGCACAATCCTATAAAATGAAGGTGAGTTTGCAGAAGCAATTGAACTGGGTCTGTTTTATAAACACAATGTTTTCTAAGTAACTGAGGATTCAGGAAGGCAACCTTGGAATTTAAAGGATTTAGAAAGATACAAATACCAAGACTGGCAGTTCATTAGCTTTAACAGTCTCTTCAAATAAGATCTATTTTTAACTTCTTCTTGTAGTAGGTCTGAAGACATTAGGAATGATGCAATAAAACAAAACAAACAACAAACCAAAACAAAACCAAAACAGCTTTCTCAAAAAGCTTGGAGAAACCAGAGAAATTATGATTTTTAGGGGTTAAGTAGTCCTTTAAAAGTTGTCTCTGGGAAAAGAGATAAAAAGCCACTAATTGACTGTGGAGTATATTCCAAACTTGTACTGAAGCATGTAAGGGACAAGAGCCTGTAATAAAACTACTATGCTGGGTTCATCTGTTAAAAGCATTCCAGAATGGTTGAAATTATCAATCACATAATGTGGGATTAAAAAAAAAAAAAAAAAAAAAAAAGAAAAAGAAAGAGAAAAAAAGAAAAAGAAAAAAGAAGAAAACATAAGGAAAAAAATATTTTGAGCATGTTTTCCCATTCCCAGATGGCATAACAGCTTTATTTCATTTTGTTCCTAAGACTGATTAATAGCTTATGAAGTGTTTTACAATTGAGAGTGTTCACACTAACCATACAATTTGGATGGATCTCTTTTACTTTGCACAGCAGCAGATACGGTTGAGCACTCCACAGTTCAGTCCCCAAAAGTGAATGGGTGTGGCAGATTTAACCTAACTGCCCAGTCCACCAGAATGCTTAATTATCTTGGAAAATGCTTTGCTCTATCTCATTATCTGGACATGTCTCTCTAGCTCCGCTTTGAGCTCCTTGATCTTTCATCTACAGGATGAGATCCAATTTAGCTTAGCAAGGATATAGCCTTTCAAAACCACATCTTTTATCTTCTGCATTCATACAAGTACAATTCTACTGCAGGGAACCCTTTGGAAGATCCTAGTTGTTTTGTTTCTCAGATCTGTTGTTGCATAAAAGAGCTCTTCTTTTAATTTTCTCCCTGCTAAAGTATAGGCTCTGTACTTAACTGATTGTGATGCTAACTCATTATCATCTATTCTTCAGTCGTACAGAGTAGGCAGCAAAGTTTTCTTCTGAAGACATTCATTTAATGAGAAATGCTGAAGGTCTGACTTTAGTTGCAAAGGTCACTGATTGACAGGTTGCAAAATTGTTAAGTCTAGTAAGAGCAGGAAAAGTGTGCTGTTGCTGTGCCTGTAAATGTCGTGTCAGCTGCTGTTGGGATAAAAAGCACGAGCATAAGAGAAGATATCTGCATGGATAGAAAAGAAATTTGTTGTGATTTCTGCACTAAGGAACAAGAGGAAGTATGAAGCACTTATTTCAGTGGCTAAGACAGTATCATCATTGGGCCAGTTCTCTTCAACATCTTTTGAACAACCTGGACACAGCACTTGAAGGAATATTAAGAAAGTTTGCCAAAGACACTAAATTGGGAGGAGCTGTGAACTAACTCCCTTGAGGGCACAGAGACCTTGCCGAGAGATCTTGCCAAATAGGAGAGATGGGCAATTCTTGCTGGCCGGGAGTCTATGCACAAATCACAAAAGGGGCGGGACTGCTGGGGACGGCGTCTCAAGCTGTTTTTTTTTCCAGCATCAGTCTCATGACATGGTGATGACAATGGGAAGCTGCCAGCAGCTCACGTCCCCAGCAGCAGACAAAGAACTTAATGTTACAACTTACTTGAAAAGTTTTTTGACCAATCACACAAAGCAAAAGCATATTGACAGTACTTCTATCCAATCACTATAAAGACATGTACCTGGGCTTAGAACAATGCTCGCTTCTTTCGAATAAAAGACCTGCTTGTAAGCCTTAAGATACAACGCACAGAGCTCCATTATTAAGCTTAGAACTACCTAACATCGCGCTAGATATACTTTGCTGTAGCTTAGGGAGTTATTCTAGACAAGCATTAATACACAGACCATTGTTCCATTTGTCCTTACTTTTCTACTTCTCATCTAACTTTTCTGCTGACAAACCTTATGACTACTGCTTAGCTCCAATGACAGTTCTGCTGTCTCTGAGGCCTTCCTTTTGCAGCTTTCCCAAACCCCTCTGTTTTTGAGGATTCCCACAGGCAATCACCAACCAGATGGAGTGGAACAAGGGCAAGTGCTGGATTCAGCACCTGCAACAGGGCAATCCTGGTGTGTGTATAGACTGGGGAGGGAGCAAGAGGCTGGGAGAAGCACTGCAGAAAGGGACCCAGGCTCCTGGCCAATGGCAAGCTGAATGTGCATCAGCAGTGCCCTGGCAGCCAGGAGGGCCAAGCCTGTCCTGGGGTGCATCAGGCACAGTATCACCAGCTGGGCAAGGAAGGGGATTGTCTTGCTCTGCTTTGCTCTGCTCTGCTCTGCTCTGCTCTGGGGCGGAATCACCTTGGTATTAGAAAGTCCTCAAATGAGGTCTACAAAGACAGGACTCAAAGAAATGGCATGCAGCTGAGTCAGGGGATGTTTAGGTCGGGTATCCGGAAAAAGTTTTTAACCAGAGAATGGCTGGGCACTGGAAGAGTCTTTCCAGGGAGTGGTCACACCATCACACCTGTCTGAGTTTGGGACATTGCTCTCAGGCATATGGTGTGATTGTCAAGGATGGCCCCAGGCAGGGCCAGGAGTTGGACTGATGATGATCCTGATGGGGTCCTTCCAATTCAACAGATTCGACGACACAATGGTTCTGTCCTGGCCACTCAAGGTATATTGCTTGGTCTCATCAGATTTTGATCTGCTCTTGTTGGTCAGACTTTGTCCCTACTGGCTAATGATATTTATCACAAAAGACAAAGTGCCTTTTCTCAATTTTCTCAAGAAATTGGAACATGCGCCTTAGAATCCTAAAAAAGTCTTTTCTTTGAAACAACACTGTAGTGTTCTTCACTGCCCAGTAGTCTTTCCTGGTCTTAAGGAGAAAGAAGGCAAAATGAGGGGATGTATTACAATGAATGATTGTCAATTTTCCGGTTCTTTAGCAGTATATTTGTACTTCCACTATTCTTTTCTGTAAAATCATGGTTTTCTATAGTATCCAATTTTCTAGCAAGACACATTTCTGCAACTGAGCCCATCAGTCTTTGTGAAAATATATTGTCAAAAGTACAAAACATATGAATAGGCAGTGACAAGTGAGGGAAAAAAGGAGTATGAGAAGCAGCTGCATGATTCTAAAGTGAGACAAGAAGGAGGAGAAGGTGCTCCAGTTGACACAGCAAAGAATCCCCCACAGTCCCTGGAGGACATCATCATGAAGCAGGTTGTCTCCCAGCAGTCCCTGGAGAACCGTGGAGGAACACAATGGAGCTCGTGGGGAGCTCCATTGCACAGCAGGTGAATGTGCCTTGAAGGAAGCTGCAGCTTGTGGAGGGAGGGAGGGCCAGAAAAGCATCCTTGACCTCTTGGAAGAGTGGAAGAGTACGTGCAAATCTTAAACAGCTGCTAACTCTAATCTATTCTCTTTCCACTTCTTGTCTTAGGTAAGTAAGAAGACAACCCAAGAATTATAAGCCTAAATTCTTTTGCTTGAGGCTCCCATTCTTTCTGCCATTCTCCTAAAATTTACTTTGAAGTAAAACTCATGATAAAGTTCTTAAGGCTTGATGTTCAGGCTTTTCAGAAAATAGGGAGTGCAAATAACTCTTGTCACTGTCATTTTTTTCATAGAACGAAAAAAAGGAAATTACTGGTTTTCAAGGACTTACAGAAATCCATTGGTAACGGTGGTGAGACTGAAGAGTTTAATTAATCTGAAAAGAGAATGTCATGGAGCTACCTCAGCTCTGTACAAGTTTTTTTACCAGGAACTCTAGACTTTTAAACAGACTAAGGACACAATAGTTATCTCTGGGAATATTTTAGTATGTATAGTACATTCATCTTTAAATAGTTCTATCTGTTTGACAGTTATGACTTAGGCTTTAAATTTGATGTGAAAAGAAATATTTGTGATTCAGATCATTTCCATTTCTGAAGCATTTCAGTTGTTGACTGTTTTTGCTGTCTCCTGAGGGTGGGAAAATAGTCTTTGTACCAATACTGAAACAAACTAGATGGAAAAATTTGTTTTCCTCATTCTTTTCTGTCTATTCAAACAGGCACAGCAGCAAGACCACTGCTATGCGTCTGAGTGGCCCTTCCACTCCTGGAGGACAAACTTGTAGTGGCTAGTATGTTATTTGCACACATTTCTGATGCCGGTTGTTAACTGTTGTGCAGAAAGATCTGTCAACCTTTTTCCCAGGAGGACACTTCTGAATTGCTTCACTTGTCTCTGAAGCAGAGAACTAAGCTGGCACTCCATTTCTGAGATCTTGCTGTGTTAGCCCCCAAACCCATTTCTTTCAAATGCCTTTTACTTTCAACCAAAGCACTTCTTTACTTCATGATGTAATCTCTTGTTCTTAATGTTCAGGGGATTGTTTTAGACTGATAAGAACATATTGCAGTAAGCAGGTAGAACATCTATCTTAAGCAGTATCCATCACTTGGCTTTGGTTCATGTATCATAACATCTGCAAGGAATGTCATTTACAATCAATGGATGGGCTGGGGTAACGGGCCACAGGTTTAGGAATCTTTCTCCAATTAATTTTGCATTAAAATTTAGCTCTTATCATTTCAATTGTGTCTTTATTAAAACAATCATCTATTTATTACCTGTACCACAATGAAGAACAGTCAACAGTGGCTGAGCATCCTACAACAATTCCAAGAAGAAGAAGGGTCTGAGCCCCCAGTGCAGCACATGAAGTCTGTCATCAAGTCAGAGTCCCGCAGGCGTTTTCTCAGCCTGGAGAAGAGCAGACTCTGGGCAAATTGTTAGAGCAGCTCTCCAGTAGCTGAAGACAGCCTACCAGAAGGAGGCAGATGAGCTACACAAAGGCACGGAGCAATAGGAAAAGTGTGGGTGGCTTTAAAACCTGAAGAGTATAGGTTTCCTTTGGCTATTGGGAAGAAATTCCTTGCCAAGAGGGTTGTGAGACACTGGAACATGTTGTGGGTGACCAATTCCTGGAAGTGATCAAGGCCAGCTTGAATGGGTCTTTGAGCTTAAGGCGGTCTAGTGGAAGGTGTCCCTGACAATGACATGGTGGGGGGGGACGTAGGTGAATTTAAGGTCCCTTCCAAAGCCAACCATTCCATTATTCTATGGTAATCATTCTGTACAGTAGCAGTAAGAAGTTGAAGCTAGAAATAACATATTCATGCTGAGAAACTGCTATCCAATGAGTTGAACTGTTTGGGTCTCACATTTATGTGCCATTTAGCAATACTATATCTAATATCTAGTCCTCGCTCTTTATCATACACGCAAGTATCTTATCATTTTTAATGTTTCTGACATTTGGGAATTTTCTTTCCTTCTCTTTCTTTCTTTCTTTCTTTCTTTCTTTCTTTCTTTCTTTCTTTCTTTCTTTCTTTCTTTCTTTCTTTCTTTCTTTCTTTCTTTCTTTCTTTCTGTCTTTCTTTCTTTCTTTCTTTCTTTCTTTCTTTCTTTCTTTCTTTCTTTTTCTCTCTTTCCTTCTTTCTTTCCTTCCTTCTGCCACGTCCTTCTGCCACTTCCTTCCCTCCCTCCCTCCACTTTGATGTTAATTTGCAAACTGTCAAGTAGTTACAGGAAATTACTCTTCTTTAAATATCAAGCTTTTGAAGCTTAGAAATGAAGAAATAACAAAATTGTGTCAAAACAGTGCATTTAAAAGCCATTTGAAAGTGAGAACTAGCGATTGAAAAGTCAAAAATACAAAAATGAAATGATGGAGTGGATGGTTTTAAGGGATACTCTTTGTATTGCTTTGATACAAATGAGGATCTCAATTTTTACACCTTCTAAAAACACATCTTGAAACTTACTACTTTCCGTGACAAAAATATTTCCAAAACAAGGAAATTGATTTATGCAGATGAAAATATCATCTTCCAAATAGTCATCATCAAGTCCAAAAGATTACCCTGCTTTTACATAGTAAGCTTTATGGAGATTTCTATTCTCACACAAACCAAGAAGAATCTTTCAAATGACTAGAAAATCTTTAAAAGCAAAATAATCTTTAAGAAAAAAGATCCAAAAAAGAGCAGGGAATTATATACATCCACACTTGTTACATGTTGGTTACTAATATTGGCTCTAGTTTGTTGGCGAGTACATTTCCCATTCACGCACGCAGATACCCCTCTTCCTCCTGCACACAGATGTGTGATATTGGGTCTCAAAGAATGGACTATTTTCTCTTAGATAGGTTTTGGTTCTCAAAGTCAAAGCGTAGTCTTCCTGGCTCTATTACCAGGATTTTGTTCCGGGAAGGGAATGTGCTTGTGCCTGTTAGAAATGGGGAGGAGGGGACAGAAAGCAAAGCCATTTGAAGACAACCTGCAGCATAACTAAGAAAGAGGGGTGCTTCTTGACTGCACAGCAAAAGAAGCAGTCTTTTGGGGAAAACTTGAGGTGCTGATAGAGTTTCTCCTTGTGACAGCTTTGAAACGGACAGAAAACAGCACTTCCCCATTCTCCTGCCTTTTCAATTCACATTAACATTGGAAGAAAAGGGGTTTTGGACAACTTTCTTTTGCTTCTTGCTAAACACTCTGCTGACACTCCGTGCAACTTCCAGAAAAAGATCAGGGATGCTTTTTGTACTGGGACAGTTTGTCCTTGTGAGACATAGTAGAAAAGCTTTTTGCTAAGATGTAGGCGACAAGAGACGCAGATTCAGAGATACGGAGCTCTCCGAAGGTAAGGACCGCTCCCGGGCGTCTTTCCGCAGAAGCCGTGCTCCGGAGCGCAGCGCGACCGGCACAATGCTCTGTGTGCAAAGAAGCGGCTTCTTCGCCTCCGGGAGACGGAGACCGCGGCCGCGTCTTTAAGAGCGAGGAACGAAGTTGCACAACATGGGGATTGTGTGTTCAGGTTTCAAACCTAAAGAAAACAGTACCTTACCACTCTCCTGCCTTTTCCATTCACATTACCATTCAAAAAGAAGGAGTTTTGAACAACTATCTTTTGCTTCTTGCTAAACACTCTGCAGACCTCCGTGCAACTTCTAGAACAAGAGCAGAGACGCTTTCCGTACTGGCACAGTTTGTCCTTGCAAGACATAGTAGAAAAGCTTTTTGCTAAGTTTTATGCAACGAGAAAGGCAGAAGGCAGAGATACGGAGCTCTCTGAAACTAAGCCCCCGGCCAGGGCGTCTTTCGTCAGAAGCCGCTCTCGGGAGAACACCGCCACCGGCACAATGCTCTGTGTGCAAAGTAGCCGCTTCTTCGCCTCCGGGAGACGGAGAGAGCGGCAGCTCCCCAAAGGCGAAGATGCAAGCCGCCTAATACCAGAATAATCTGAGCACCTTTCAAACAAATAGATAAGAGTACTTTACAACTCTCCTGCCTTTTCCATTCAGAATATATACGAATAAAAGGAGTTTTGAACAACTATTTTTTCCTTCTTGCAAAACTCTTTGCAGACCTCTATGCAACTTCTAGATCAAGATCTGTGATGTTTTCCTTACTGGCACACTTTCACTTTGAAAGATATGGCGAAAAAGCTTTTTACTGAGTGTTGAACGACAAGAGCCGAAGAAGACGGAGAGACCGAGCTCTCCGAAGCTGAGTGCCGGTCCCGGGCATCTTTCGGCACAAACTGCTCTCTGAAACGCACCGCGACCGGCAGAATGCTCTGTGCGCAAAGAAGCTGCTTCTTTGCCTCCGGGAGACGGAGAGAGCGGCAGCTTCCGAAAGGCTATGAACCAAGCCGCCCAATACCAGCATAGTCTGAGCAGCTTTAAAACAAATAGAGAAGAGTACTTTACCACTCTCCTAACTTTCCCATTCACAATATATTCGAATAAAAGGTGTTTTGAACAACTATCTTTTGCTTCTTGCTAAACTCTCTGCAGACCTGTGCGCAACCTTTAGAACAAGATCCGAGATGTTTTGTGTACTGGCACAATTTCTTTTTGCAAGATATGGTGGAAAAGCTTTTTGCGGAGTGTTGAACGACAAAAACCGAAGAAGACGGAGATACAGAGCTCTCCGAAGTTAAGTGCCAATCCCGGGCATCTTTCGGCACAAACCGCTCTCCGAAACGCAACGCCGGCACAATGATCTGTGCGCAAAGAAGCCGCTTCTTCGCCTCCGGGAGACAGAGAGAATGACAGATTCCCAAAGGCGAAGATGCAAGCCGCACCATGCAGGCACAGTGTGGGCAGCATTCAGACTTAGAGAAAACAGTACTTTACCACTCTCCTGCCTTTTCCACTCTTATTATATTCGAAAAGAACGAGTTTTGGACAACTATCTTTTCCTTCTTGCAAAACTCTTTGCAGACCTCCGTGCAAGCTTTAGAACAAGATTTTGGATGTATAATTTACTGGCACAGTTTCTCTTTGCAAGATACGTTGGAAAAGCTTATGCTGAGTGTTGAACGACAAGAGCTGAAGAAGACGGAGAGACCGAGCTCTCCGAAGCTAAGCGCCGGTCCTGGGCATTTTTCGGCACAAACCACTCTCCAAAACGCACCGCGACTGGCACAATGCTCTGTGCACAAAGAAGCCACTTCTTTGCCCCTGCTCTGCATGAAAACCCAAAGGCAGAACTTGTTCTGTTGTATCTTTTGACTTCTGCCATTCAGCAGCACAAAGCATCTTCTGCCTTTGCTGGGTGTTCATTGCATCATTAGACAAGAACTCACAAGAAGGGAAGGTTCCACATGTATTTCCATTTTGCTTTCTTGCTGCTGCAGGTGAAACTGATGAACCAAAGAGCTCTTGATGCCCCCTTCTCCTGTATCCCCTCAGCCACTAACGTGGGCTTGTGCTTCAAGTTTGCACCCGAGGAGGGCATCGTTGCAGCAGGTGGGAGCCAGAGTGTTCAGATCTCCTTCAGTGCCACCGTTCTGGGGAGCTTTGAGGAGGAGTTCCAGTTCAGTGTGGCTGGATCTCCTAGGCCTGCCATCCTGACCATCAAGTAAGGACCCTGGCAGGGTGGGCACATCTGTGGCTGTCTCTGGGACATCCCCCACCTACCTCCTTTTGGGGTGGAGCAGAGAAAAAAGGTGTTTCCTGAAGTCTGAATCTCTGCTCTGCTTCTGGCATTGCTTTAGTGTGAGCCTGCCTCCTGCCCTGTGTGGTACCTGGCAGCTGGAATGACTCCTCCCTGCAGGGATCTCCCTGTGCCTTGGGCCATGGCAGGCAGTGGGATGGATCAGCTTTGGGCAGCAGCTGCTCTGGGATGTCCCAGCTGAACACCCAGCAAGGCCCCCAGGGCTTTGCAGATGGGCCAGCCTGGGTGATTCTGCCCCAGCAGCAGTGTTTGTAAAAACTTGTGTGAATAATCCATGCTAGATGGGCAGCAGCAGCCTCAGCTCACCTCTCATGGCCATGCTGTGGGGCACAAACCGTGCTCCCAGCTCCTGTGCACAGAGTGCTCTGGTGCCTCCTTTGCACAGCCAGCAAAGGGCTGATGTGGGAGTCAGGGAACTGTGCAGCAGGAACTGTGCCAAGGACTGGGGCACCATCCCGTGGGCTGGTGCCATGGCAAGAGACAATCCTGGCCCAGCCAAAGGGAGAAGGGCTGATCATAGGGGAGGCAGAGCTCAGTCCTCAGCACCACAGCAGCGTGAGGCCTTGTCCCTGCCAGCCTGAGCCATCTGCTGCTAGGATAATGCAGTGGAAGCAGGAGAGCTGATGCTGGCTGCTCTGCAGCTTTGCAGCTGGGCTGCTGCTCTTGGGGGGCACTGGCTCAAGGCAGTAAAGAAATGAAAGCAATCTGCACTGGATGATACCAATAAGATAAGGGGGATGGATAAAAAAGAACAAGGAAGTTATTCCTTAGCAAGAGAAAAGTGGTGAGTAGGTGTGCCCATAGTGGAGAAACAATGATGCTGGCTTTGTTTTTGGAGGAAAAAGTGCTGCTTTTGTCTTTTGGAAATCAAGAGGGAACCTTTCACCATCAAAGAATTGATTCTCCTCTGTCCCTCCCCCAAAGTGGTCATGGGGTGTTTCTGCATAAGCAGCTTTCTCCTTGAGCAAAGGCAGGTGTCTCTTGTTGAGATGTGCAGAGCAGAGCCAGGGGCAGTCCTGTGAATACAACACAAGGCCCAGGTCACTGCTCCTTGATTTTGAACCAAAAGGCAGAGTGGGCACTGATTGACATCAACCGTGAAATCAACTGGTGAGTGTTGTGCAGCTTCAAGTGCTGATTTCAGTGGATGTTGGTGACTTTTGGAGTGTGTCTGCTGAGTTCAAGGCCAGGTGAGGTGCTGTGCTAGAGTCAGGACAGCCTTGTTTGCTTGTTGAAGCTCTTGCTCTTGGCTGTGCTAGCTGGGGCAACTGCTGACAAGCTGGTCCTTTCCTCTAGGATTCATCTGTCCCCTGGGTAGAACTGTTGCTGCTCTTTCCAGAGGATGTTTAGGAATGCCCTGGATTCATGTCTCTCAGAACTGTGTCTGTAATGATTGTGTGGGTCAAACTCTGCTGAGAAAGCTCCTCCATGGGAACAGCAGTTGCAGCTAAGAAGGAGCAAAGCAGGGAAGCTGTGGCTGGAAGGGCTCCTTACAGAAGCTTGTGGGGACACCTTGATGTCCATCCCATTGCAGATGGGGAAACTGAGGCACGGAGCCATGTCTCGGTGTGTGTTCAGGGTCCTTCATGGGACCCCCAGCAACCCGGGGCTTCTCCTGCCTGCCCTGTGCCCAAAGCCCATCAGGGGCTGTTGGCTGCTGCCACTTGGCTTGAGCTGCCTCCTGTGCACAGGGCCCTGTGCTGAGCACACGGTGCTGTGTTGGTTGGAAACCCAGGGTGCCCTGAGCCCAGGTTTTGTGCCCTGAGCCACGACAGCCGGACCTTTGCAATTCCTTTAACCGAGCCCTTTCCTGCTCTGTCCTCGGCCTCCAGGGGCAGCGTCACTGCACCGAGTGTACACTTCGACCTCCCTGAGCTCGACTTCGGGGACATCTCCTTTGGTGAGTGTTGCCTGGGCTGGGACACAGCGTCAGGGATCTGTGCCTTCCAACAGAAAAGCATCCCTCACTCCTGGTCTGCCCCAGCAGCCTCTTCAGGCTGTCAACTGCAGGGCTGCTGCTGCTGCTGCCTCAGGGGGCATTTTGCCATTGTGAGATACAATGGAAGCAAGGAATAGAAAGTCAGTATTTTCTGGTGTGTCTGTGCTGCTTTAAAAGACAGATGTCTCCAAGGAAGCTGGGAATCTTCCTGCAATGGAAAGATGAGCCCCTCCCTCCAAATTATAATCCCTTTGAAATGACAGGGCTCCCAGGCAAAACTATGGGAAAAGGAATAACAATTCTTTCCTAGACTATCTCAGGAGAGCACAGACATCAAGGCAAGAACAGAGGGTTCCCAGGCGCCAAGTCCCGTTTTTCCCTTTTGGTGGAGTTCTGGTCCCAGCAGGAGGGAGCTGTGGCTCTGGCAGGGCAGGGATCCCCTCCCAGCTGGCACCGGCAGGGAAGGAGGGAAGGAGGGAGGGCAGGCAGGAAGGAAATGCTCCTTGTGCAAACCCCCAAAGGGCAGGGGGATGTGGGCAGTGCCCAGCAGCAGCAGGCAGGAGCGGGGCAGGCAGGCAGGGTCGATGCCAGCGCTGAGCTGCAGCCAGGGCAGTCCCGGGGCCAAGCACACAACCTCCCGCAGCAGCAGCGGCCGAGCTGCGATCCCCAGCGGGAGGAAGGGAAGCTCCGCTCCCTGCCCAGCCTCAGCTTCCACTGCACAGCCGCCCACGGCATCACGCCACAACTCCCAAAAAACCCCAGCGGAAAAGCCCAGCCCAGGGCCAAAACCCCCCAAAACCCCTATCCCCCTTCCCAGACCAAGGGCAACATTCACTGCCAAGCCTAAACCCAGAACAATGAAGTTCATGAACTTCTGAAGGAAACTCGTTGCCTTTCCTGAGCTGCTTCTGCCCCAGCCTGCATCACCACGGAGGCACTTGTCAAGTTGCCTTTTGAAGAAATGAAACAAGAAAGGCAAGAGATGGAAATATGGTTCTGAAGCAGGAGATTGATCCTGCTGAATGTGATTTCATTCCTAAGGCCTCTTCAGCTGAAGGCAGCTGTTGTATCTTTGCGTCTTTGTAACTCTTGGCTGTTGTCTGCAGGTGCTGCTGACCTCAGTCTCATTTGAGGTTTTGACATTTGGGTTTATCCTTTTTGTGCCTCTCTTGCCTCCCTGCTGGAGTCACTGCTGGAGCTGGCAGTGGTCCCTTGGATGGGCACAGAGAAGCTCTGGGCTGCAGCTGCAGTTGTTTTTTCTCCCCATCTGTGTTCCAGTGACTCTTGGTGAGCAGGCCTGGGCAGAAGTCTCCTCCCCACAGAGCTGCCAGCCCAGCCAGATGTGCACTGCAGAGCAGGCTGTGGCTGCTCTGCGGGCTCTGCAGGACATCCCCACCATGAGTGGCTGTATCTCTGGCTTTGCAGGATGGAAAGCAAATCTCAGAGCTAAAGTGGGGTAAACCCGTGCAGGCAGCAATCACAATGAGCAGCATGGCTGTAATGTCCCTGTTTGTTGGCTGAGGTGGGACCTGGTTCCTAATTGCTGATCTCAAACCAAGGCTGGGGTGTGCCCCCGGTTGAGTGGGCTCTGAGCTGTCACGTGCTCAGTCTGTTTGGCCCAAACCAAGAGATGCCTTAAGGATCCTGCAGAGAGAAGCTGCATTAGGGTGCTTTGCATCACGTTCTAGTTCCTGATTCCATCCTCACTTTCTTTTGCTGTAGCTTCTTCTCAGTGATGACTCACTGTTTATATATCTTGAAAGTGGTGGGAGTGTTGGCAGGCTGACCAGGGAATTTGACAGCTTGAATTCTCAGAGTAAATGCTGGGTCTGGGTGCACACTCATCACTGAGAGAGAACTGGTGCTGGTTTGGGGCAGGTGAGGGATCTCCTCCCCATCACAAAGAGAGAAGCTTGCAGTGTTCAGCAGGTCTAGGAGTGGGCATTTTCAAGGCTGCAGTCTGGAATCTGTGTCAAACGGAACTCAGTGACGATTAATTCCTCACGCAGCTTCTCAGGTGAGCTGTAGTTCAGATCATAAAGAGCTCAACTCCAATCCCACTTTCATCCTGCCAGGATATTCCCCCAGGATCATGCCCTAATGGGTGCCTGAATGGATATTTGTGTCCTTCCCCAGGCTTTCCCTACACGCGGCGCTGCCGCCTCACCAACAGCTCCCCGGTGCCCCTGACGTTCCAGCTCCGCATGTCGGACGATGGCATGCAGCCGGCTGTGGACAGCGTGGATCAGATCCGCAGGGACACTGACCTGGCCTGGAGGAAGGGAATCCATTTCTATGTGGAGCCCAGGGAGTTCACCATGAATCCCAGCCAAGGCACCATCCTCCCCCAGGGACACCAGGATATCGAGGTACGGCCAGAGCCCAGCCACAGACGCTGCAGCACCAGGGCTGGAGCTGCACTGCAGTGTGGGAGGGCTTTAGGTCTGGTGCCAGCTTTGAGCATCCTGGCAGTGAGAGATCTGCACTGCTGGGAGGCCTCTGCTAGCTGCCTTACTCAGGATGTTCCTCAAGGAGCACTGTTTGGTTTCCAAAATCATATGCTGAGGTCACATACCTTATGGTCAAGGCCTGAAGCCATTCTTGTGTTTTTGAGAGCGATTTCTTTGATTGCAAGTGGGCAGAGCAAGGATGAGGCCACAAGGTGGCTGTTAGAGAGATGTCATTGTATAAAGCAGTGAGCTTTCCTTCTTGGTCTCATTTCCCCCATCCTGGGGAGCAGAATGATTTGTGTTCACTGCAGGAAGCTCCAGCGGAGACAAAAAACTCTGCAGCCATGAACTGCCCAGCACCTGCTGGGCCAAACTTTGCCCTCAGCTTCTTGCTGAGTTCTGAATTCTGAACTCATTGTGTTCAAGTCAGATTTCCTCTGCATGGATGTCACTGTAGTTGCATTTCTCATTGTAGATGAGAAATTGGCCCCTTAATTTGAATGCAGTGGTGCATAGAGCTGTAGTCTAATGTTTTAATGTAGCTGACCTGTGCCCTGATAGCAAGGTGTGTTTAACAAATCTGGTATTGCCAGAAGGCTTTTGTTACTCTGAGACTGTGCTCTACACATGGAGCAGCAGAAGAATTAAGGCCAAATCCTCCCTCAAGAGGTGGAGGATATCACACATGGGTAATGAGCTTTTGTAAGGAAGAATTGACTGTTCTTCTCTTCCACCAGGTGACCCTGTGTTCCAACACGCTGATGGAGTTCTGCAGGAGAATGCTGGTGGAGCTGGAGGGTATTGGCAAGGGAGTGGCAACCCTGATCATCACAGCCAGGTACCAGCCCTTGCCTGGCCTCCCCCGGGCACTGCCTTGCCCAGGCTTTGCTGGCTGCAGCTGCCAAGGAGAAGTGCTGCTTAATGGCCTCGTGTTGTGCCAGCTGGACATGAGAACAGCAGTGCTTGGGCAGCAGCCTGTGGTGAAAAGCACCCCTGCTCACAGCCCAGCACGGTCCTGGGCCCTCTGCTAAAGGCACCAGGAGTGATATCATTGATTGGCCTGGTTTTTGGTGCTTGAGGTGGAACAAATTTCCCGAGGGCCTCCTCTCCTTCTCCCTGCAAGAGGTGGAGTTGTGCTGGTTGTGAGCACCGTGCACTGGTTTGGGCCACACCAGGCAGCCTGCTGAGAGTCAGGGTCTGGCTCTGTCCATGAGGGCACATGGCAGGGGGGAAGTGGCTCCCAGCAAGAGTGGGGAGGGCAAAGTCTGACGAGGGGAAAGCAGTCCTTTATGTGGCAGGTCAGCTCCAGTTTTTCTCCTTCCCTCTGCTTCCCATTTTGAGCTTTAATGTTCTCAGAGTTGAGACCAAAAGTCGTTGTTGCTGCAGCAGAATTCCATGCTGCTGTGCAGCTGTGGGTGTCAGTGTGATGCCAAGAGGGATGCAGCTCCCTGGGGCTGTTCCCTGTCTCAGGCAGAGCCATCCAGGCAGTGCCTGGGCTGCCATTCTGTAAAGCAGGTGGAGCTGGGGCCAGGCAGGGCCTGGAGCTGTGCAGTGAAGGAGCCAGGGAGGTGCAGGGCCTGGCAGGGGCTGATCAGCCCCTCTGTGGGGCAGCTGCTGTCTTGTGCCCTCCAGGGCTGGGGCAAAGAGCTGAGTTCTCGGGCAGGGCAACAGCACCATGGCAGAGAAGGGAGTCATTTTTACTGAGACACTGGAGTTGTGTGTTCCTTGAGCCTTAGGGAGCCCTGATCCTTGTTGGGAAGGCTCCCCCAGAGCTCGTGGATCACTGGGACTGTTCCAGGAGTCCTTGCAAGCCTTCCTGGGTACAGGAGGGGCTGAGGCAGCTGTGGGGCAAAGTGCTCTGCCTGGGGCACTTGGCAGCCTCTGGGTGCTGCCTCTCAGGGTTTGCCCCTCCTTGACAAGACATGTTGGAGTGGGAAGAGGTAGAAGGCAATTTATCCCTGTAGGGCTGTTCAGTGTGCATTTGACAGTGACCAATGTGTTCTGCTCCATTGCACAATCTCTGGGGGGAAACGTTCTCCATTCTCTCAGTATCTCTGATTGCCCTGGGGTCATCTCTCTGCCCAGATGTCTCGTTCCTGAGCTCCAAGTGTCCCCCCAAGTGCTGCTGTACGATGAGTACCACCTGAAGGTGCTCTACGAGAGGAAGCTCTTCATTAGGAATCCCAGCCACCTTCCTGGCTGCTACGGGCTCATTCCCCAGGTTTGGCATCACATCCACCTCCTCCTGTCAAATATTATTGAGGAGATTTTTAGGGGAAAAAGAGGTTTGGATAAGACCTTGCTGGTTTCTATTCAGTCTTAAAGATCTGCTGAGAACAGGATCCTACCCGACTGTAAACTTTAGGAGGCAGTTGAAGCTCCTGAGGAAACAGGTAATGTTCTGGTCTTCAGGGTGTTTTCTTGTGGGAGATCTTAGAGGGTTGTGAAAAGCTGCTGCATCCACAGACACCAATGCCTGTGCTGGCAGCCTCCTTGCAGGATCCCCTGGGAGTGCTAAGCCTACAATTCTTGCATCTTGTTTGTGCCTTTGACCTTTGTCCTGGGGAGTTTTAAACGTGTGTGTAAGTTGCTGTTGCGGTGGATGTTAAGGAGTCTAAAGTTTCTCCAGAGGTCCCTCTGAAGCTGCATTTCATTCTGTCCCTTCCAGAAATGCAAGGAGGACTCTGCTGTGCTCTACTCCAGCCCCAAGCCCTGTGGGATTGTGCAGCCCCAGAGCACAGCAGAGATCCCAGTTGTGGTGGAAGTGCAGGCCCTGGGCACTCATGGCACCAACGTTGTCATGGGCGTGTTGGGGGATGAGAGAAACCCCCTGGTGAGGGCAAGGGGAGATGTGAGCCTGTGTGCAACTGCTCCCGGCAGGGTGCACAGGGACAGGGATTCTGCTGGGGAAAACAGGCACAGGCTGCTGGGGAGAAGGACAGGAGGGATGGGTGGCACAAACAGCTCCTGCCTTAGAGGTGGCAATCTCAGTGTCTGACACAGAATGGAGTTTGGCTAAGCTGGAACCCAGGGTCATTTCAGTTCATTATTCTTTCAAATGCCGTTAACTTTGGAAACATCTGTTTGAAAATGTCATCTCTCTGAGCACAAAAGAGGATGTCAGAAGACTTGTGGGAACCTTGAGCTTTCTGTAAAAGAAAGGAAAGCTGGCATTTGAAGAGTGGTTGCAAGGATTTAAACTTCTATTAAGACATATGGAAATGACAAGGCCAAATTCCCTGGATGGCCCCAAACATCTGAACCTGGGCCATTGTGGCACTGCCTGTAAATCAGTGAACAGGAAGGACAGGCAATGCAGGCTGTGCTAGGGAGCCTGAAGTTTGACCAAACAGTTGCTTTCAACTCTCAGGCTGCTTCCCTTAAAGATGAGGGTTTCTCCCCACCAGGAGAACCAGTTGTTTAACTGTCAGCCTGGTGTTAACTAGAGATTTCTTGCAAAGGTAAAAGCTTTGGGCCAATAATTTGTAGTTTGAAAGGTTCTTATACCTTAATCCCTTTCAGTTTGGAGGTGAACATGTAATTTTCTTTTTTCCCCAAAAGCCCAGCATTTCAGCTGGAGAGTGGTAGGTGTCCCTAAAGAAATAACTTGAGCAGGGTTGAGCTGTTGAAGGTTTTTTAGGTTTCCCTGTTGTGGTTTTTTTCCCAAGGCTGGCAGAGCTTGGCAGGATCCCAGCACCACAGCCACAGGATGGATGGATGGATGGATGGATGGATGGATGGATGGATGGATGGATGGATGGATGGATGGATGGATGGATGGATGGAGAATGTGACCTGAGTCACCTGGGAGTGTTGGAAAATGTCAACCAACCCCCCAGCAGTGTCAGGGGAACATTCCTGATAAATCCCTGGTGGAGCTGCAGAGTTTCTGGCCTTGGGCACTGGGGGGGCTGTGCTGGCTGGGCACTGGCTGGGTCTGCCCCTCGGTGCCTCAAATCTCACCTTTTTGCTGTCTTTTCTGTCTTTTCCTCTCCCACTGTGCTTTCTGCATCCCCACAAGGTGTTCATGGCTGTCCTCTGCAGTTGCTCAGTGCAAGCAGTTGCAGCTGCTGCAGCACCTCAGTGTCATCCCTGGGCTGCCTTTAGAACAGACCTGCTCCATCCTGTTTGGGAAGGGCTGGATCCAACCATTTCTCAGTTCAATGTGCCAGCACCCACCCAGGGGCTGCATCCTGGCCGGGAGCTGCTCGTGCAGGTGTCCCTCCCTCCCACTGCAGGTCCCTGTTCATAGTTATTTATTTTCCAGAGATGAGCTTAACCCACTGAAATTCAAACCCCAGCCACTGAAGGGGAACAGAACCAGTTTGGATTGCCCAGAAACTTGATGGAGGCGCTTCAGGATTGGAAAGGAGGAGGCAGCCAGAGCCCTCAAAGAAGTGCAGGATTTAAGCCAATCTTCAGGAGCAGAGGTAGATTTTCTTGTACATCCAGTGCTTGTTCTGCCTCCCCCGCCTGCCAGCACCAAGTCCTGCTCATGCTGAGCTCCCTTTTTGCTGCCCTGCTGTGCTATGCCCTGACAGTGGGCTGGGCAGCAGGGCCAGTGGCTGGACATGGGATGAGGGGGAGGGAGAAATAGGAGAGTTTTCCTTGGAGAAGCTGACTCAGATCCTACAGGCCTGTGTTGAGTGTGGTATTTTTTGCCTTGTTTCCTTCCCAGTGTAAGATGAGGCTTTTCTCTGCATCCTCATGGTCAGACCTCCAGCTTCCCTCCCAGAGCCAGCTGGGATGATCCTGATCTCCATGGAGCCTCTTCCCAAGGCAGCCAGACTCCCTGTTTGCAGGGCTCTGCTTTCACCCAGAGCTGCTGTTGCACTGCTGGCCCTGGAGCTGTCTTACAAAGGGAGACCTTGCAAAGTGGCTGTCTCTTCCTCCCAGCACAGAAAATGGCTTGTTTTTCAGGTGCCAGCACCAACTCCTGCAAACCCTCACCTGCCATGAGGCTTGGAGGGGTTCAGGTGCTCCCTGGACGTGGCACACCCTCCCCTGGGAGCGGAAAAGGCAAGAGGGAATCTGTCTCACTTGCCCATTGTCAGTGTGGCAAGCAGGGCTGAAGCTGCCAGTGCCACTGGGGGCCCTCAGCATTGGCCCCCAGAGGGGCCTCCCATCCCTGCAGGCCCATCACAAAGTGCTGCTGAAGCAGCTGCTTGTTGGAGAGCCGTGCAGGACACGTTGTAGGGCTGCCCGAGGACGCTGTGCAGCACCTCTGGAGGGCACTGCTCCCCCTGGAACTCCTCAGGTGCTCCACAGGAAATTTTTGCAGCAGCTTTTGCTGTAGCACCTTGAGAAAGCAGCATTTAAATCAGAGAGAGAGGGGAAGAGCTTCAGGAGTCAGATGAGCTGGGCTGGACTCCTTCCCCCGGCTCCAAGAGCTCTCACTCTGAGTTCTCCTTTTCTAAAAGCAGGAAGCTTTTAAACTTTTTAAAGGCAAGTTGTGCATCAGAGAGAATTTCTACTGCCAGGAGACATCCCAGTTCATTTTCATGTAATGTACTAATTAATGCATTGACCCGTGAGGATGGGAGAAGATTTTCCCCATGGTCCCTGCACTGGTCAGTGGCATGGATGCAGGATGAGGTGAGGGTGATTCTGGCAGTGTTTGGGGAATAGGCCCCTCTGGCTACAGCTGCACTTTGCTCCAAGATGCTCTTCTGCATCCATTTCCATGCTCAGCACCTCAATCTCTCCTGTCTTCCATCCAGGCTTTCAGTATCCTGCCACTGTCAGGTGTGCTGCAGCCAGGAGAGAGCCAGCAGGTCTCCTCCACCTTCTCTGGCCTCCTCAACACCACCTGCAATGTCTCGGAGCTGTGCCAGTGGAGGGAGGCCCCAGCTATGAGGTGCTGGTGCCTGGGGAGGCCTCACGTGTCAGCTTCTCCCTGAGCCCCCGGGAGATCAACTGTGGCTCTCAGGCCCCTCTCAGGGAGAGGTGAGTCAGTCTTCCATGGGTTCCTGCTCTGCCATGGGTTATTGTCCCTGCAGGGCTCCCCTGCTCCAAGGACTCTGAGCTCAGAGGTGCTGCACAGCAAAGGCCAGCAGCAACACAGGGGTGGCCACTCTGAGCTCCCTGGCTGCCAAGAGAGGAAGGACCTTCTTCTGTTGAGACACAACATCTTCTCTATTTGAGTGCTGAGCCCTCCTGGCTTAGCTGTTGCCTGCAGGGAGCTGGACTCTGGGCTTGCCTTGGCACTGCCTCTAGAGGTGTCTTCAAGTCCTTGGTGTTGAGTGGCATCTTCTTCATCATCTCCCTTCTTCACCAAAACAGTGGGATTGTGGTATGGGCAGGCGTGGGGCACAGACCAAACCTTGCTTTGGGTCCTGCTCCTGCCACAGATGAAGTCCTTGCAATGCTGATCTGCCAGGCTTCTCCTTATGGTGGGACAGCGCCCAGAAAAGCTCATGTCCTTTAGGCTCCCCTGCAGCTGCAGCCGTGGGCAAGCACAGGAGAAGCTCAGCTCCAGCAAGGCAGCCCAGCTCAGGACACACAGGCCCAGTGTGGAGCTGGGAGTGGAGGTGCTCCAAGCCAGCCTGTGCATCAGGACTTCTTCAGGCCAGGCTGAAGTTGGTTTCATGGGGAGGAGAGGGACGAGGCTGCTTCCAATGGTTTCCATGGCAGCCAGCACTGGTTTGCTTGGTCCCAGCTGGGTTCCAGCAGGAAATCTGCCTGACAAGAGCCTGTCTTGCAGGAGAGGAGCTCCTGCAGCCTCTGCTTTCTGACTGATAGGATTGTTCTCATGAAGGAGCAGGCTAGGAGTCATTAAAACCGAAGAACACGGGCAGAGACTCTCGAACTAATTAGAGTTAGACAGTGGTGTGTTTATTAACACCGGCGGGCGGCACCAGAGCCGTCCCTAAAAGGCGTGACCGCGCTGTCCAAGGTTCTTTGCCCTCTCTTTATTTCCCAAGATCTTACATGCAATACATCTGCACAGCCCCAGCACCTCCCATCCCCGCTCTGTATTCAAATGAGCTCATTGGTCCTTCACACCCGTGCAATTCTTCCCTTGAATTGGGTCGGTGGTCTCAAATTGGGTCTGTGGTCTTAAGGGATGAAGTCAGGAATGTCTTCATCAGGTCTCTGTGACCCTCTGGCACCATCCAAGGTCCCCTGCTTAGTGATTGATTGACATCAAGCCCAGGTGCTAAGCATTGTTCTCCTGGTTTCAAGATGTTCGTATAACAGTTCACTTACTCCACTTCCTTCTAGAAAGAAGCTCCTAATGGTAAACAACAGAACAATCAGCTCCAGCTTAAGCATCTCATAATCATTAACCTATGGTCTGCCTATCTAACTTACATCCTGATCAATGGGAATTGCTTCTAAGCCTCAGCTGAAATCTGAACTCTTTAAAATCATGCTTCAGCTATGCCCAGGGAGAAGGGGGCTGAATGAGCTGAGTAAGAATTGTAGGAGAGACGAGCAGATGTCAGCAATCTGTGCTCTGCTCTAAACTGGGAAGCCAAGAGACAAAGGGCGTTTTCAGGCAGCAGCACAGAGAGCTGCTGGATCAGCCTTGGGCAGGGGTGGGAGGGGTCTGGCTGTGCCTTCAGAGGGAGCTGGCACAGTCAAGAGCTTATGATGGCAAAGCTTAGGTTTGGCTGGTCCTGGAGGTCCCCTTCCACCAATGCCCTCCCTTGGGATGTTCCCAGCCTCTGTGGGTTGAGGAGAATTCACAGAAATGGCCTCAGGGTCAAGGAATGAAGTGCAGGGCCAGCCAGGACTAGGGAGCCCAAGTTTCTGGTGGGACTCTCAGCCATGTTTTCTGTTTTGTCTGCAGAAGAGAGCTGAAGCAACCGGCTCAAAAGCTTGAGGAGGAGGCAAAAGCCTTAGAGGAGGAAGAGAGGCAGAAGAAGGAAAAGAAGGGTGTCTCTGTTGGGAAGCAACCTCCAAAACCAGAGAAGGGGAAAACCAAACCCCCAGAGAAGAAAGAAGCCCATGCCCCAGAGAAGAAGGAAACCAAAATCCCAAAAAAGGAAACCAAGGCCCCAGAGAAGAAGGAAAAGAATGTCCCAGAGAAGAAAGAAACCAAGGCCCCAGAGAAGAAGGAAAAGAATGCCCCAGAGAAGAAAGAAGCCAAGGCCCCAGAGAAGAAGGAAAACAAACTCCCAGAAAAGAAAAACGAACCTCCAGAAAAGAAGGAAACCAAATTCACAGATAGGAAGGAAACCAAAATCCCAGAGAAAGAAACCAGAGCACCAGAAAAGAAGGAAACCAAAGCCCTAAAGAAGAAGGAAACCAAAGCTCCAGAGAAGAGGGAAGCCCAAGCCCCACAGAAAGGGGGAACTGAAATCCCAGAGGACCCAGCTGAGATGGAGAAGAACTCTTTACTCTTTATTCACACAACTCATTTTACACAGTTTGACAGACCTCGTGAGCAACTTTAGTTAGTTCATAGATTTCTTAGCAGTTATTCTATTTTTGCTTAATCAAATAGATTTTACTTGTGCATCAGATCTCTCTATTGTATTGTTTACCTGTTCTCTTCACCGATGCTCATGGGACAAATCCCTTGTTGATGGAGGTGCATTTGTTTTTCACCTTCAGAATAGATTGTTCACAAAGTCTCATTCTCACAATAGCTTCACATGGGAACTTGTAACTGCTTAGCTGCACTCAGAAGAGATGACAGGCCAGCTATTAATATGGCAGAACAAGGCCTGATTTCATAAGACCTTTCTTTTATCACTATCCTACCTGCCTATGACATCTCCCCCTTTTCATTCATTTAAAAAAGGCTCCTACGTTCTGATGCTGAAACAGCTCACTCTTGTCAGGGTATTATCTCATCAAGGTTATCACTGGTTATCTGTTAGATATGGGATAAGATAGATAAAAGACCAATTACAATCAACAAAACTTACCAAATTCTATCAAGTCATTGACACAGGGTTTTGCAGCATGAGAAGACAAAAGAATAATGTCCAATGTCTCTTAGGGAAATGGAAAGAAATGACCATTGTTTCCAATGAGTTGAGAAGTGTGAGAAAGTCCATGAGCTGGAAGTGTTGATCTTTGACATCACTGAATGTCCTCCTGGGAGCTGGAACAGGGAATGACTGCAGAAGGTCCATAGGAGCTCAGTACCATGAGGATGCCAGGAGGCTTTTGTTGGCAAATTGCCTCTGTCAGTTTCCAGACACAGCCGTGTCTGGGCAGTCCTCCTTCTGCTCCTGCTCTGGCCACAAAGGCTGCAAGGTGATGAGGTTATTTCTCTCTGCACTGGGCCTCATTTTTTCAGAGCTGATCAGTATCTGATGGAATGAACAGGTGACTGCTTTGAACTGCTGATGATAAAACACAGGCACATCTTCTCCTGAAGTTAATGAATCAATTAGGCTTCACTGTGGTACACTCAATTGGGATTTAGATGTGATGATCTTTTTTCCAAATTTCTCATGTAAATATTGCATTATTCAAAATGATTGGTCGTCCAAATTTCTCATGTACATATTGCATTATTTGAATGTTCTTAAGGCGTTCATTCCTCCTTTTTTTTTTTTGTTTTTTAAGAATGAGATGCATGTCTTTTGTTATGAGTATGAAGCAACATCACAGTAAAATAATACATGCAGTGGACAAGAAACTTACAGCAATTAGGAATAATTTGGATACAACAATCAGGAATATTTCAAATAGCAGACAAAGCTAACAACATAGGTGGAATTAGGTAAATAGCAATCTCTGCAATAATGTACCATCATCCCAGAGTCTGCAAACAGCTGACAAACCTCGATTCAGTGGGGACTTGGATCATTATTTCCAGATAATAATTCCCAAGCTCCCTTTAAAAAGAGTTCAACTGTCATGTCTAGAGGGTCAGATTTCCAAGTCAAAGCAACTCAAATCTAGCTTTGATGCAGAAATCATCTGGGTCTGTTGGTAAATTCCCATCCATGCAGAGCTAAGGCCTGCCCACCACCTAAGCTCTAAGTGGGAGAGAATTCCTTAAAGGTAATTTAAAACAAAGCTCTTGAGAACAGCACTGAGGAGTAAAGGTCTGGGGGCGGCAGACTAATGAACCATCCAATAGCTGTCTCCTCCAAAATTCCCTCAGCACAGAGATGCTTTAAACCCAGCAAACTGTTGGAGTGGTTCTGTAATAATAATTGGGGCTGCATCTGATTACTGAGAGTAGATGTCACAATGCCATCAGTTTAGAGGAGGCTTCCCACAAAGCTGAGATATCATTTCTTGGAACTCTGAAAAATACTTAAAAATGATGAGACAGCACTGGGTCAAAGCATGGAGGATTTTGGTGGGATTTTGGGCAGATTGTTTGGTGTGTATCCAGAGTGACTTTGGGCCGATTTTGGGCCTGCTTGGGGCAGATTTGGGGCAGATTTGTTGCTGATGTTGGGGTTTTTCTCCCGTTTCCCCAGCTGTGGGCAAAGGCCCGAAGCACATCCTGTTCCTGCCCCAGCTCCCTGAGGAGCCCAAGGAGCTGCTGCTCCCCATGCTCTGCACCCAGTGAGATCTGGGGCAATCCCAGCATCCTGGGGATTCCGGGCATTCCAGGCGGCCTTTGGGCATTGGGGGATTTTGGGGCTTGGGGGGTGAGAGGGGTGAGGGGGGCTTGGGACAGGATTGTTTGGGGGAAGTATCGGGATTTTGGGGGAGAATGTCTGGATTTTTGGAGAAAGACCAGGATTTGGCGGGAGGAAATTCTGGATTTTTTAGGGAGGAAATTTCTGGATTTTTGGTGGGAAATGTCTGGATTTTGGGGGGGCAAATTTCAGGATTTTTTAGCGGGGAATTTCTGAATTTTTTGCGGCAGGACTTCTGGATTTTTGGGGGCGGGGGGGAAGATTTCTAGATTTTTTTTTAAAGGGGAATGTTGGGATTTTTGGAAGAATGTTTCTGGATTTTTTGGGAATGTTTCTGCATGGGGAACGGGGTTGGTTTTGGATTGTTTGGGGAAGAATGTTTCTGGATTTCCTGGGGAAAATTCTTAGTTTTTTGGGAATGTTTCAGGAGTTTTTGGAGGAACATTTCTGGATTTCTTTGGGGAACATTTCTGAATTTTTTGGGGAATGTTTCAGGATTTTTTTTTTTTTTCTGAATTTGGGGGGGAACATTCCTGGGTTTTTGGGGGAACATTCCCGGGTGCCTGGGGAATGTTCCCGGGTGTCTGGGGCTCTCCTGGCCCCGTTCCCAGCCCAGGCTCCTGGGGTTCAGGAGCTGCCCTGGTGCCTGGGTGCAGTTGGACACCGAGGTGCAGGTGGGCGCTGCCTGCGAGGCCCTGCAGGGCTTCAGCATCACCCAGAGCAGCGCCAGGAAGATCTCCTTTGCCAAAAAGGAACCCACAACACCCCAAACCCCACCAAAACACCCCCAAACCCAAAGCAACAGGCCTGAAATACCCTAAAATCCCAAAAAACGCCTCAAATCTGCCCCTAAATACCCAAAAACTGCCCCAAAACGCCCCAAATACCTCCAAACCACCCCAAAATCCCATAGAAACACCCTGAAATCCCTCCACACATCCCCAAAATCATTCAAAACTGCCCCTGAATACCCTAAATCACCTCAAATGCCTTCAAGCTGCCACAAAATCCCATAGAAGCACCCCAAAATCCCATAGAAACACCCTAAACTCCATCCAGACCACCTGTCAGGATCCGTCCTAGTGAACGGATGACCTGCTGGTTCGTAGGAGTGATCTCAGGGTGCAAAAAACCAACACGGTACAAGGGGGTTTGCAGTGATAATCAAAACAAATGCAGTTTATTGAAATAACCACAGCAAAAATGTGATAGTGGAATTAAGGGAGAGAAAAAGATAGAGAAGAGAGAGAGAGAGGGGGATATAGCTACCAACGTAGAGACCAAGTCCTTTGGTCCAGTCCAGTAGAGGATCCGCCTGTTACACTGGGGAGATCTCAAAGGCACAGTTCATTTGCACCCCAATTGTACTCTTTTTTGTTGGGGGAAGGGAGAATAAATTTCACAACCGAAACAAAGGTCTTCAGGGGGGAAGAATAGAAAGGGGGGTACACAGAGTCCAAGCTAGGCAGCAGGCAAGAACCATTGTCTTCTTGGTCCAGTGGTCACAACCTGCAGGCAAACATCTCGCTCTGGTCAGCTTTGGTCCCCCACACACCTCCCCTGGGCTGGGGGTTTCAGTCCCAGTCCTTGGAAGGAGCAGAGGGGCCTTTTCACATGGGGGTTCCATCTCTCAGTCCTTGATGGAGAGGCTTCTCACATCTCAGTCTGTCTGTCATGGTGGTTGTAAAACAGGTGAGGGTCTTCTGTGGGAGACCACCCAAAATCAGGAGAAGCCCAGCCAGGCCGAGAGGTGGGACAGCTTCCAAAAGCTATTGTTGCAAACGGGGCACAGTGCCCCCTTCTTAGCATACAGCAAACACACCTGTGAAAACAATAAATTAACACTGTGCTTTCAGGTCTCAGGGCCTTTGGCGTGTGACTTTCTCCTTCAGAGCCAGAGATTGCAGACGGGGGGGTCTTCTCTTCAGTGGTCCACCAAGGACAATCCTGAGGCAGATGAGGGAGAATTCAGACAGACTCTCACATTGGGATGAGAAACAGCCATCAGCCCACTCCAGCACTGGAAATATTTCAATGCACTGAAGAAGCAGTGCCTGCAGGGCAGAGACTCTTTGGCTCTGGGCTCTCTGCGGCACTTTCTGCTGCAAGGCCATTCCCCCCTGGATGTCCCAAGGTGGGGTTTGGAGGCCTTGGCCACATGAGAACTGTATAGGCAGAAAGGAGCTCTGTGCTCAGTGGGGTGGAGACTGAGGACAGTGGAGCAGAACCATGAGAGTGTTTAAAGAGCAATTTCAGACATGGTGGATCCTTTTGACATAGTGGAAAACAGCCTGAGAAAGAAAAACTTAATGCCAAGTGCAGCTGGGGAGGCCTAGACTGGCACCAGGAGAAAGGAATTTCCCTGCCAGGGCAGGGCTGTGGTGCAGCATGTCCCCAGAAGGAGCCTGGAGCAGCCCAAGGCTTTGTGTGGGCAGGCAGAGGCAGGCAGGAGGCAGAGCTGTCAGCAAAGGAAGGGCCCAGCCAGGTGGGACAGCTGGGGGATGCCGACAGCCTGCAGGGACAGAGGTGCAGGGCAGGGGCACCGTAGGACAGCCTGGGCTGCACAGGGCACAGGGATGGGCAGCAGCTGCAAGACAGCCCTGCCAGAGCCAACTTGAGCAGCACTTTGGCCATGGCTGCTGGCCCTGGGCCTGAGCCATGAGGAGGGGACAAGTGACCCTTGCAGGCCTGGGGCCTCATGGCCTCCTTGTCCCTGCTCAGCAGCCTGGCAGGGGCTGCCCCATGCTCCTGCCCTTGGCATTGCCCATCCCCACATGCCAGTGCCCATCCCGCGAAGAGGCCTGAGCAAGGAGGGAGGGACAGGATCTGCCTGGCCATTCCTGAAACACATCCAGGTTTGCTCAGCACCAGAGAGACACCTTTGCCTTGCTTGTCCCCAGCTGCCATCACTGCCTCCAGTGTTCTGCTCTCCCTGGAACCTGGGGACACTTTCTCTTTGTCCTGTCCCTCACAGGGATCTATTTAAAGTACAAGAAACTTCAGTATTTCAATCTCACTTTGAGTTCTTGAGAAGTCTTTGAGCCCACTCTGAGGGACTGAGTCTGACGCAAACAGCACCAAAGCCCCAGAGGATCATTACAGCCCTTGTGCTGTGTCTGTGCTGCTGAGCTGGGCCGGGCTCCTGGCCCAGAGGCAGCTCCTGGCAAGGGCAGCAGAGCTGCAGAGAGACAGCTCTGGCCACCAGCAGCTCCTGTGCACAGCCCAGCAGGGCTGGGGCACTGCCAGGGCCCCTCAGGGACACCAGCAGGGCACAGACAGAGCTCACAGGGGCTCAGCTCTGGCAGGGGCTGTGGAATGTCCCCGAGGGGGCTGTGTCACAGCAGCACCTCTGTGGCTGTGTCACAGAGGCACAGAGCAGCTGTGATGTCAGAAGGGGGTTGTTTGACAGCACAGAGTGAGTTGTGTAACATCACTGAGGGGGTTGTGACATCACAGAGCTAGCGGTGACATCATAGAAGGTGGTTCTGTGAAATCACAATGTCGGTTGTGACATAGAGTGATATGATAGGGCAGCTGTGTGATGTCACAGAGAAGGCTGTGACATCACAGGGTGACTGTGACATCACAAAGCTGCTCTGTGGCATCACATAGCAGCTGCATGACATCATATGGAGGCTGTGTAACATTACAGGGGCAGTGTGACAGTGACATCACAGGAGCTGCGTGACATCAGAGATGGCAGTGTGACATCACAGGTGGCTGTATGAAATCATAGTTAGCCTGTGACATCACAGGGGGCTGTGTGACATCAGAGGAGCTGTGTGACATCACAGGGGGCTGTGTGACATCAGAGGGGCAGTGTGACATCACAGGAGCTGCGTGACATCACAGATGGCAGTGTGACATCACAGGTGGCTGTGTGACATCAAAGGGGGGCTGTGTGACATCACAGGTGGCTGTGTGACATCACAGGGGCTGTGTGAGGTCACAGGGGAAGTCACTCTGCCCGGCCCCCCTCACAGTTCCCCCCAGAGCCGTCCAACCCTGCTCGTGCACAGGGGGGTCCCCTGTCCCCCCGGGTCCCCCCGCCCCTGGTGCCGCAGCGTCCCCCAGAGGATGTTCCACGAGATCGACCCCAGAGCCTGACACGGGGACAGGGCCCTGGGGGTGGCACAGGGGGACAGGGACCCCCCAGCAGCGTCCCTGTGTCCCCCAGGGCCAGAGCCTGGGCCAGGGCTCCTTCACCCTGTTATGGATAAATATTATAATATCGGCTTTTTGCAAATATGAAAATGGATTTTATATGTGTGATGTTAAAGTAACTTTGGTATAAAGATATAACTTTTATTTCGGTTGTTAATCGAGCTTAGACATAGTAGTGAAATAGCTTATGGAAGTGTGCTTGTGTTAAACTGCCTGCTTGGATGGGATAACATCCAATGCACACAGGATGAGGACACCTGGACAGATCTGCCAACTATCAGCACTCACTGTCTGAAGGCAGAGTGGACCAAGGCCCAAAAACTGGAGGTGATAAGAATGGACTAAAACCACAACCAAGGAATCTGTATGCTCTGAAAAGGAAGATCCAAGGAGGAGCCATGCTAAACCGTTCTTAGAACATGTAAACTAGTTTGGGGAAAAGTTTGCTGTGCATAAGGGTCTATGAATATGCAACAGGCTGATGTAAGGGAAAGGTATTTCAGGGGGATCCCCGAAGGTAACAGGGTGCTCCTGGCTGAGTGCCAAGATGCACCCGGCCGTAATAACCTTTGCTCCATGGTCCTGGTCTCCCATTGTCTTTTATTAAACTTTTTACATTTTCACAGGAGAGTGAACGTGCTTTTCACAAATGGAATCTCAAGGAAACAAGGGTCAGTTGTTAAGCCCAGGCTCTGCTTTGACCAAGTGGGGCCTCATGGGACACAGGTGCCACTGGGGCATTGCCAGGTCTGGTAGGAACAAGGCTCCATTATTGCACAGCAAGGCCTCAGGGCGCCCAGCAGAGCAGCGTGACAATGACATCTTGGGGAACCAAGTGTCACCTGCAAACACAACGGGGCCTGGTGGAAGCCAGGTGCCACTTGGATATTGCCAGGGCAGGTGGAACGCAGTGTCCAATGTGACACCGCACAGCCTCATGGAACTCAGCAGAGCATTGGGACAGCCTGGAATCTCACGGAGCCAAGGCTCTACTTTGGCAAAGTGGGGCCCACAGGACACAGGTGTCACCGGGACATTGCCAGCTCTTGTGGAACCCAGTGTCCACTGTGACACAGCACAACCTCATGGAAACATGGGGACACTGTGACACAATGGAATCTCATGGAAGCAAGTGTCAGTTGTGAACACAGCACGGCCTCACAGAACCCAGGGGCAACGGGGACCGTGCTGTGGCTCGTGGGAGCAAGGGGCCATTGAGACACAGCGGGGCCTCTTGGAACCCAGGAGAACATTGTGGGCCCATGGATCCTCATAGAAGCACGGCCCCGTTGTGACAAAGGGCGGTGTCACAATGGTCTCCTGGGTTCCATGAGTCCTCGCTGTGTTTAGAATTGACACTTGGTTCCCCAAGATTCCATGGCATCCCTCTGCTCTCCTGTGATTTGAGGCTGTGCTGTGTCACAATGGACACTTGCTTCCTCCAAGGCTGGAGATGTCCCAGTGGCACTGGGCTTCCATGAGGCCGCGCTTTGTCACAATGGGGCCTTGGTTCCATCAGAGTCCATTGTCCCACAATGGTCTCCTGGGTGCCACAAGGCCTGCCTTTGTCACAGTGGAACCTTGTTGCACGAGCCCTGGCAATGTCCCAGTGGCACTGGGCTTCCATGAGACCCTGCCGTGTCACAATGGGCCCTTGGTTCCATCAGGTTCCATTGTGTCACAGTGCTCTCCTAGGTCCCATGAGGCCTTGGTCTGCCACAGTGGTGTCTTGTTCCCACTAGGCCTGACAATGTCCCTGTGGCACCTGTGTCCCATGAGGCCGCACTTGATCAAAGCAGAGCCTTGCTCCCATGAGATTCCACTGTGTCACAATGTTCTGCTTGGTTTCATGAGAACCTGATGTGTTGACAATTGATCCTTGGATCCTAGAGATTCCATTGGATCATGGCCATGTCCTTGGTTCCGTGAGGCCCAGCTTTGTCACAACCGGACCTTGGTTCCATGAGATTCCATTGTATCACAGCAGTGTCCTTGGTTCCGTGAGGCCCTGCTGGGTCACAGTGGAGCCTTTGTGCCATTCGTTTCCATGGTGCCACAATGGTCTCCAGCATTCCATGGGGCCACGCAGCAAAAGAGTGGACTCTTGGTTCCATGAGTTTCCATTCCATCAGGATGATCTCTTGCATTCCATGAGGCCCTGCTGTGTCACTAAGGAGCCTTTGTTCCACGTGTTCCCATTGGGACACAATGGTCTCCAGCGCTCCATGAGGCTGAGCCATGAAACTCTGGGCACTTGGTTCCATGAGATTCCACCACGGTGTCACCATGGTCTCCTGAGTCCTGTAACAATTCACACTTGGTTCCATGAGATACCACCAGGTGTCACCATGGTCTCCTGGGTCCTGTAACAATTCACACTTGGTTCCATGAGATTCCATGGTGTCACCATGGTCTCCTGGGTCCCATGAGGCCCCTCTCTGTGTCACAGTGTTTGCCTTGGTTTCCTGAGAAGCTGATGTGTTGACAGTTGACCCTTGTTTCCTTGAGATTCCATTGCATCCTACAGCGTCCTTGGTTTCATAACGCCCAGGTTTGTCACAAGGGAGCCTTGGTTTCAGGATATTCCATTGTGACACAATGGTCTCACCACTCTCTGAGGCTGCTCCGTGAAACAGTGGACACCTGGTTCCATGAGATTCTGTGGGGTAACAGTCAATTCTTTGCTTCTTTTCTGCCAAGGTTGGGATTAAATCCCAAGACAGCATTTCTTGTTTGGACTCAGGTGTTCATTAGCTCTTGTCTCTGGAACAGTCTCACAAGCTGTGAGTTCTGCAGCACTTCGCTAACAAGGTAAAAATCGAGCCCCATCTCTCTCTCTGCAAGGTCTTTTAAGGATAAACTGTCCAATTAAGAAATGACACCTAAATTATTTTTACTTTTAACCCAATAACCAACCACCCATGCCTAACAATGGGGACTTTTTTATCCATTACACAATACCACCCACACCTGAGGAGGAGGAGGGCTAGGAGGAAAAGAAGTAGAAGGAGAAGGAGAGGAAGGAGAAGAGGAAGAAGAAGAAGAGGAAGAGGAAGAAGAAGAAGAAGAAAAAGGATCACCCTCTGCCCTAAACCCTCCATCTTCCTTTATATATATTACTATATTCTAAAACCTTAAACTCCATGTTGTCCACCCCATGATATTACACCCTTCTATTCAAACTCTACACCCGTAGTCCCAGTTCTATCATTCCATTTTGGAAGCCTTCTCCACAGCCTCAGGTCAAATGCAGTGTTCTCTTGGGTGTCAGTGTCTGTCAGCTCAGAAAGTCTGAAATTCTCAGCAGCCAGGGTTCCAACAGGTAACAATGTTCTCCTGTGTTCCATTAGGTTCCATTAGGCCTGGCTCTGTCACCATGGTCACCTGGTTCCATGAGATTCCATTGGGTAACAATGTTCTCCAGTGTCACCATGGACACCTGGTTCCATGGGATTCCATTGGGTAAAAATGTTCTCCAGTGTTCCATCAGGCCCAGCCCTGTCACCATGGACACCTGGTCCCATGAGATTCCATTGAGTAACAATGTTCTCCAGTGTTCCATCTGTCACCATGGACACCTGGTTCCATGAGATTCCATGGGGTAACAATGTTCTCCAGTGTTCCAGAACATTCCATGGAGTCATGACGGTCACTTGGGTTCCATGCAGGTGCCTGGGGAGCGGGAGCTCAGCCCAAATATCCTGGGGGTCCCTGGGCTGGTGTTTTTGGGGGAACCTTTGGATCTTGCAGGGCTCCAATGCTGAGCCACGGATGCCCCTTGGGAAAGAATGAAGCATCATGGAAGCCAGGAGACCCTCATGGAAGCCAGGAGAGCCTCATGGAGCCAGGAGACCTTCATGGAAGCCAGGAGACCCTCATGGAAGCCAGGAGACCCTGATATGGAGGCAAGGCTGCAGCGGGACACAGAGGGACCTCACGGGAGCCAGGAGAGCGTTGTGAGGCTGTGGAACAATGTGGCACCAAGGTTTCACTGGGGCTTGACAGAAGCTCCTGGTGACAAGGAAGCACTGGGAGCCTCTGGAATCAGCATCTGCAGGAGGATTTCCTGCTCCCTCCTGGGATGCTGGTGGACAATAAAGCCTGAGGCAGCCTCCCAAGTGTCCGGCTGTGTCACCAGTGGGGGCCACATCTGGGAGGATGCCCTGTCAGCCCTGGCCCTGCTGCTCCTCCTGGCCGGGCATGGAGCTGCTGGGAGCCCGGGCTGGGGGGAATCCTCTGTCGGGTTCGGCTGTCTGTCTCTGCCCCGACACGGGTAGTGTGGTTCTTGGGTGGCACGCGTTTTAAAGGATGAGTCTGGACTCTTCAGCTTTTCGGTCTTCAGGTTGTTTATTATTTCTTATCTACAAAATTTTCTGTCTGCCCAACAGAGGTCTGATCTGCAAGCAGTCACAGGCACTCTCTGACCACCCACGGGGCGGTCATGTCTTTTTATACTAATATCTACGTACACAATATTTACCTTTATTTCCCAATGCTTTTCACCCATGTTGGCAAGTGCACCTTCACCATAAACCAATCCCCAAATGCCAACATCACCACAGGAGATGGAGGACAAGAAGAAGGAAGAAGAAGGACAAGACACGCCCTGATCCCTCCATCTTGTCTCCATAACCCCCCTGTACCCAAAAACCTTAAAATCTATATTTCATCCTCTAAATGTGTCCCTTTTACACCTTTTACTCTAAAGTGATTCTCTTGTCCTCAAACTCTTGTTATTTCTGTGGATGGATCAAAATCAAGCCACCAGACACTCTTGGCAACATTCCAGGATTTTCGAGACCCCCAAGGGTTCTCCTGGCATCTCTGGACATTGGGAACGATGTGCTGAGATCCCACAATCCTCAGGGCTGTGCAAGGAAAGGTTCCCCACAAGCAGCCCTGGAGTGAGATGTGCAGTGTGAAAAACGCCAATCACTTGTTTTTAAAATTTTAAAAGTTTAATAGAAATAAAATGGTTATAAAAATAGAAATACACTTAGAGTAATAATAATTTGGACAATTTGAATTAGGACAATATGAGACAATAGAGACAAAGAGTTATGGATGTCCGGGTACCTTTTTCTGGGCAGCACGAGCCTGAAAAAGACACCCGTTAACAAAGGATTAACCCTTAAAAGCAATAGCCTGTTGCATATTCATACACTTCATACATGATGCATAAATTCCATTCAAAAACAGGATTCTGTCTGGTCAGTGCTACCTACTTCCTCTGAATCCTAATAGCACCTTCGAGGCAGGAAGAAGTCAATTTCTTTTGATAAGAGGGCAATAAATTCCTTTTTCTCTGAACAATTTAGGTGTCCTGTGGCTGCTATCTCGCTGTGAGTCCTTTCTTTAAAAAAAGAATCCTACATAGCATAGTTTCTATTTTAATATTTTTTACAACCTAAAACTATATTTAACACAGTATTTAAGAGACTTAATACAGCATTACTTTCTAACACAAGACATATAATATACATTTTAATATTTGTGAAAAGCCCAATCATAAAATACGCATTTATCACATGCAGGCAAAGCCAGCGAGACAGCAGAAAAAGCAAGAGCAGCGCAAGCAACACAACAAACTCACCAAGAGCAAGAGAGCAAGTTTGAACAGAACCTGCAAAGGGCAAAATCAGTTCAAACCAGGTTAGACTGAAGAACAAGGAGCACCAGGCATGGGCTGATGATCCAGGTAAAACATTCCGACGTGAGGAGGATGACAGAAGCCTTCATCAAAAGAGCACCAGAAGATTGACGAGCACCACAGGAGGAACTGATGCAGGCGCTGAAGCCACACAGGGCTGTAAAACCGTGACACAGCTTTATGCAAATGTGAGTATGCTAATGAAGTGTTGTAATTGTGACTTTTAAAATGGAACTGAAGGCTAAAGGAGATCGTGTGGGTGACACCGTGGAATCTCATGGAACCAAGTGTGAATTGTTACAGGACTCAGGAGACCATGGTGACACCGTGGTGGAATCTCATGGAACCAAGTGCCCAGAGTTTCATGGCTCAGCCTCATGGAGCGCTGGAGACCATTGTGTCCCAATGGGAACACGTGGAACAAAGGCTCCTTAGTGACACAGCAGGGCCTCATGGAATGCAAGAGATCATCCTGATGGAATGGAAACTCATGGAACCAAGAGTCCACTCTTTTGCTGCGTGGCCCCATGGAATGCTGGAGACCATTGTGGCACCATGGAAACGAATGGCACAAAGGCTCCACTGTGACCCAGCAGGGCCTCACGGAACCAAGGACACTGCTGTGATACAATGGAATCTCATGGAACCAAGGTCCGGTTGTGACAAAGCTGGGCCTCACGGAACCAAGGACATGGCCATGATCCAATGGAATCTCTAGGATCCAAGGATCAATTGTCAACACATCAGGTTCTCATGAAACCAAGCAGAACATTGTGACACAGTGGAATCTCATGGGAGCAAGGCTCTGCTTTGATCAAGTGCGGCCTCATGGGACACAGGTGCCACAGGGACATTGTCAGGCCTAGTGGGAACAAGACACCACTGTGGCAGACCAAGGCCTCATGGGACCTAGGAGAGCACTGTGACACAATGGAACCTGATGGAACCAAGGGCCCATTGTGACACGGCAGGGTCTCATGGAAGCCCAGTGCCACTGGGACATTGCCAGGGCTCGTGCAACAAGGTTCCACTGTGACAAAGGCAGGCCTTGTGGCACCCAGGAGACCATTGTGGGACAATGGACTCTGATGGAACCAAGGCCCCATTGTGACAAAGCGCGGCCTCATGGAAGCCCAGTGCCACTGGGACATCTCCAGCCTTGGAGGAAGCAAGTGTCCATTGTGACACAGCACAGCCTCAAATCACAGGAGAGCAGAGGGATGCCATGGAATCTTGGGGAACCAAGTGTCAATTCTAAACACAGCGAGGACTCATGGAACCCAGGAGACCATTGTGACACCGCCCTTTGTCACAACGGGGCCGTGCTTCTATGAGGATCCATGGGCCCACAATGTTCTCCTGGGTTCCAAGAGGCCCCGCTGTGTCTCAATGGCCCCTTGCTCCCACGAGCCACAGCACGGTCCCCGTTGCCCCTGGGTTCTGTGAGGCCGTGCTGTGTTCACAACTGACACTTGCTTCCATGAGATTCCATTGTGTCACAGTGTCCCCATGTTTCCATGAGGTTGTGCTGTGTCACAGTGGACACTGGGTTCCACAAGAGCTGGCAATGTCCCGGTGACACCTGTGTCCTGTGGGCCCCACTTTGCCAAAGTAGAGCCTTGGCTCCGTGAGATTCCAGGCTGTCCCAATGCTCTGCTGAGTTCCATGAGGCTGTGCGGTGTCACATTGGACACTGCGTTCCACCTGCCCTGGCAATATCCAAGTGGCACCTGGCTTCCACCAGGCCCCGTTGTGTTTGCAGGTGACACTTGGTTCCCCAAGATGTCATTGTCACGCTGCTCTGCTGGGCGCCCTGAGGCCTTGCTGTGCAATAATGGAGCCTTGTTCCTACCAGACCTGGCAATGCCCCAGTGGCACCTGTGTCCCATGAGGCCCCACTTGGTCAAAGCAGAGCCTGGGCTTAACAACTGACCCTTGTTTCCTTGAGATTCCATTTGTGAAAAGCACGTTCACTCTCCTGTGAAAATGTAAAAAGTTTAATAAAAGACAATGGGAGACCAGGACCATGGAGCAAAGGTTATTACGGCCGGGTGCATCTTGGCACTCAGCCAGGAGCACCCTGTTACCTTCGGGGATCCCCCTGAAATACCTTTCCCTTACATCAGCCTGTTGCATATTCATAGACCCTTATGCACAGCAAACTTTTCCCCAAACTAGTTTACATGTTCTAAGAACGGTTTAGCATGGCTCCTCCTTGGATCTTCCTTTTCAGAGCATACAGATTCCTTGGTTGTGGTTTTAGTCCATTCTTATCACCTCCAGTTTTTGGGCCTTGGTCCACTCTGCCTTCAGACGGTGAGTGCTGATAGTTGGCAGATCTGTCCAGGTGTCCTCATCCTGTGTGCATTGGATGTTATCCCATCCAAGCAGGCAGTTTAACACAAGCACACTTCCATAAGCTATTTCACTACTATGTCTAAGCTCGATTAACAACCGAAATAAAAGTTATATCTTTATACCAAAGTTACTTTAACATCACACATATAAAATCCATTTTCATATTTGCAAAAAGCCGATATTATAATATTTATCCATAACAGGGTGAAGGAGCCCTGGCCCAGGCTCTGGCCCTGGGGGACACAGGGACGCTGCTGGGGGGTCCCTGTCCCCCTGTGCCACCCCCAGGGCCCTGTCCCCGTGTCAGGCTCTGGGGTCGATCTCGTGGAACATCCTCTGGGGGACGCTGCGGCACCAGGGGCGGGGGGACCCGGGGGGACAGGGGACCCCCCTGTGCACGAGCAGGGTTGGACGGCTCTGGGGGGAACTGTGAGGGGGGCCGGGCAGAGTGACTTCCCCTGTGACCTCACACAGCCCCTGTGATGTCACACAGCCACCTGTGATGTCACACAGCCCCCCTTTGATGTCACACAGCCACCTGTGATGTCACACTGCCATCTGTGATGTCACGCAGCTCCTGTGATGTCACACTGCCCCTCTGATGTCACACAGCCCCCTGTGATGTCACACAGCTCCTCTGATGTCACACAGCCCCCTGTGATGTCACAGGCTAACTATGATTTCATACAGCCACCTGTGATGTCACACTGCCATCTCTGATGTCACGCAGCTCCTGTGATGTCACTGTCACACTGCCCCTGTAATGTTACACAGCCTCCATATGATGTCATGCAGCTGCTATGTGATGCCACAGAGCAGCTTTGTGATGTCACAGTCACCCTGTGATGTCACAGCCTTCTCTGTGACATCACACAGCTGCCCTATCATATCACTCTATGTCACAACCGACATTGTGATTTCACAGAACCACCTTCTATGATGTCACCGCTAGCTCTGTGATGTCACAACCCCCTCAGTGATGTTACACAACTCACTCTGTGCTGTCAAACAACCCCCTTCTGACATCACAGCTGCTCTGTGCCTCTGTGACACAGCCACAGAGGTGCTGCTGTGACACAGCCCCCTCGGGGACATTCCACAGCCCCTGCCAGAGCTGAGCCCCTGTGAGCTCTGTCTGTGCCCTGCTGGTGTCCCTGAGGGGCCCTGGCAGTGCCCCAGCCCTGCTGGGCTGTGCACAGGAGCTGCTGGTGGCCAGAGCTGTCTCTCTGCAGCTCTGCTGCCCTTGCCAGGAGCTGCCTCTGGGCCAGGAGCCCGGCCCAGCTCAGCAGCACAGACACAGCACAAGGGCTGTAATGATCCTCTGGGGCTTTGGTGCTGTTTGCGTCAGACTCAGTCCCTCAGAGTGGGCTCAAAGACTTCTCAAGAACTCAAAGTGAGATTGAAATACTGAAGTTTCTTGTACTTTAAATAGATCCCTGTGAGGGACAGGACAAAGAGAAAGTGTCCCCAGGTTCCAGGGAGAGCAGAACACTGGAGGCAGTGATGGCAGCTGGGGACAAGCAAGGCAAAGGTGTCTCTCTGGTGCTGAGCAAACCTGGATGTGTTTCAGGAATGGCCAGGCAGATCCTGTCCCTCCCTCCTTGCTCAGGCCTCTTCGCGGGATGGGCACTGGCATGTGGGGATGGGCAATGCCAAGGGCAGGAGCATGGGGCAGCCCCTGCCAGGCTGCTGAGCAGGGACAAGGAGGCCATGAGGCCCCAGGCCTGCAAGGGTCACTTGTCCCCTCCTCATGGCTCAGGCCCAGGGCCAGCAGCCATGGCCAAAGTGCTGCTCAAGTTGGCTCTGGCAGGGCTGTCTTGCAGCTGCTGCCCATCCCTGTGCCCTGTGCAGCCCAGGCTGTCCTACGGTGCCCCTGCCCTGCACCTCTGTCCCTGCAGGCTGTCGGCATCCCCCAGCTGTCCCACCTGGCTGGGCCCTTCCTTTGCTGACAGCTCTGCCTCCTGCCTGCCTCTGCCTGCCCACACAAAGCCTTGGGCTGCTCCAGGCTCCTTCTGGGGACATGCTGCACCACAGCCCTGCCCTGGCAGGGAAATTCCTTTCTCCTGGTGCCAGTCTAGGCCTCCCCAGCTGCACTTGGCATTAAGTTTTTCTTTCTCAGGCTGTTTTCCACTATGTCAAAAGGATCCACCATGTCTGAAATTGCTCTTTAAACACTCTCATGGTTCTGCTCCACTGTCCTCAGTCTCCACCCCACTGAGCACAGAGCTCCTTTCTGCCTATACAGTTCTCATGTGGCCAAGGCCTCCAAACCCCACCTTGGGACATCCAGGGGGGAATGGCCTTGCAGCAGAAAGTGCCGCAGAGAGCCCAGAGCCAAAGAGTCTCTGCCCTGCAGGCACTGCTTCTTCAGTGCATTGAAATATTTCCAGTGCTGGAGTGGGCTGATGGCTGTTTCTCATCCCAATGTGAGAGTCTGTCTGAATTCTCCCTCATCTGCCTCAGGATTGTCCTTGGTGGACCACTGAAGAGAAGACCCCCCCGTCTGCAATCTCTGGCTCTGAAGGAGAAAGTCACACGCCAAAGGCCCTGAGACCTGAAAGCACAGTGTTAATTTATTGTTTTCACAGGTGTGTTTGCTGTATGCTAAGAAGGGGGCACTGTGCCCCGTTTGCAACAATAGCTTTTGGAAGCTGTCCCACCTCTCGGCCTGGCTGGGCTTCTCCTGATTTTGGGTGGTCTCCCACAGAAGACCCTCACCTGTTTTACAACCACCATGACAGACAGACTGAGATGTGAGAAGCCTCTCCATCAAGGACTGAGAGATGGAACCCCCATGTGAAAAGGCCCCTCTGCTCCTTCCAAGGACTGGGACTGAAACCCCCAGCCCAGGGGAGGTGTGTGGGGGACCAAAGCTGACCAGAGCGAGATGTTTGCCTGCAGGTTGTGACCACTGGACCAAGAAGACAATGGTTCTTGCCTGCTGCCTAGCTTGGACTCTGTGTACCCCCCTTTCTATTCTTCCCCCCTGAAGACCTTTGTTTCGGTTGTGAAATTTATTCTCCCTTCCCCCAACAAAAAAGAGTACAATTGGGGTGCAAATGAACTGTGCCTTTGAGATCTCCCCAGTGTAACAGGCGGATCCTCTACTGGACTGGACCAAAGGACTTGGTCTCTACGTTGGTAGCTATATCCCCCTCTCTCTCTCTCTTCTCTATCTTTTTCTCTCCCTTAATTCCACTATCACATTTTTGCTGTGGTTATTTCAATAAACTGCATTTGTTTTGATTATCACTGCAAACCCCCTTGTACCGTGTTGGTTTTTTGCACCCTGAGATCACTCCTACGAACCAGCAGGTCATCCGTTCACTAGGACGGATCCTGACAGGTGGTCTGGATGGAGTTTAGGGTGTTTCTATGGGATTTTGGGGTGCTTCTATGGGATTTTGTGGCAGCTTGAAGGCATTTGAGGTGATTTAGGGTATTCAGGGGCAGTTTTGAATGATTTTGGGGATGTGTGGAGGGATTTCAGGGTGTTTCTATGGGATTTTGGGGTGGTTTGGAGGTATTTGGGGCGTTTTGGGGCAGTTTTTGGGTATTTAGGGGCAGATTTGAGGCGTTTTTTGGGATTTTAGGGTATTTCAGGCCTGTTGCTTTGGGTTTGGGGGTGTTTTGGTGGGGTTTGGGGTGTTGTGGGTTCCTTTTTGGCAAAGGAGATCTTCCTGGCGCTGCTCTGGGTGATGCTGAAGCCCTGCAGGGCCTCGCAGGCAGCGCCCGCCTGCACCTCGGTGTCCAACTGCACCCAGGCACCAGGGCAGCTCCTGAACCCCAGGAGCCTGGGCTGGGAACGGGGCCAGGAGAGCCCCAGACACCCGGGAACATTCCCCAGGCACCCGGGAATGTTCCCCCAAAAACCCAGGAATGTTCCCCCCCAAATTCAGAAAAAAAAAAAAAATCCTGAAACATTCCCCAAAAAATTCAGAAATGTTCCCCAAAGAAATCCAGAAATGTTCCTCCAAAAACTCCTGAAACATTCCCAAAAAACTAAGAATTTTCCCCAGGAAATCCAGAAACATTCTTCCCCAAACAATCCAAAACCAACCCCGTTCCCCATGCAGAAACATTCCCAAAAAATCCAGAAACATTCTTCCAAAAATCCCAACATTCCCCTTTAAAAAAAAATCTAGAAATCTTCCCCCCCGCCCCCAAAAATCCAGAAGTCCTGCCGCAAAAAATTCAGAAATTCCCCGCTAAAAAATCCTGAAATTTGCCCCCCCAAAATCCAGACATTTCCCACCAAAAATCCAGAAATTTCCTCCCTAAAAAATCCAGAATTTCCTCCCGCCAAATCCTGGTCTTTCTCCAAAAATCCAGACATTCTCCCCCAAAATCCCGATACTTCCCCCAAACAATCCTGTCCCAAGCCCCCCTCACCCCTCTCACCCCCCAAGCCCCAAAATCCCCCAATGCCCAAAGGCCGCCTGGAATGCCCGGAATCCCCAGGATGCTGGGATTGCCCCAGATCTCACTGGGTGCAGAGCATGGGGAGCAGCAGCTCCTTGGGCTCCTCAGGGAGCTGGGGCAGGAACAGGATGTGCTTCGGGCCTTTGCCCACAGCTGGGGAAACGGGAGAAAAACCCCAACATCAGCAACAAATCTGCCCCAAATCTGCCCCAAGCAGGCCCAAAATCGGCCCAAAGTCACTCTGGATACACACCAAACAATCTGCCCAAAATCCCACCAAAATCCTCCATGCTTTGACCCAGTGCTGTCTCATCATTTTTAAGTATTTTTCAGAGTTCCAAGAAATGATATCTCAGCTTTGTGGGAAGCCTCCTCTAAACTGATGGCATTGTGACATCTACTCTCAGTAATCAGATGCAGCCCCAATTATTATTACAGAACCACTCCAACAGTTTGCTGGGTTTAAAGCATCTCTGTGCTGAGGGAATTTTGGAGGAGACAGCTATTGGATGGTTCATTAGTCTGCCGCCCCCAGACCTTTACTCCTCAGTGCTGTTCTCAAGAGCTTTGTTTTAAATTACCTTTAAGGAATTCTCTCCCACTTAGAGCTTAGGTGGTGGGCAGGCCTTAGCTCTGCATGGATGGGAATTTACCAACAGACCCAGATGATTTCTGCATCAAAGCTAGATTTGAGTTGCTTTGACTTGGAAATCTGACCCTCTAGACATGACAGTTGAACTCTTTTTAAAGGGAGCTTGGGAATTATTATCTGGAAATAATGATCCAAGTCCCCACTGAATCGAGGTTTGTCAGCTGTTTGCAGACTCTGGGATGATGGTACATTATTGCAGAGATTGCTATTTACCTAATTCCACCTATGTTGTTAGCTTTGTCTGCTATTTGAAATATTCCTGATTGTTGTATCCAAATTATTCCTAATTGCTGTAAGTTTCTTGTCCACTGCATGTATTATTTTACTGTGATGTTGCTTCATACTCATAACAAAAGACATGCATCTCATTCTTAAAAAACAAAAAAAAAAAAGGAGGAATGAACGCCTTAAGAACATTCAAATAATGCAATATGTACATGAGAAATTTGGACGACCAATCATTTTGAATAATGCAATATTTACATGAGAAATTTGGAAAAAAGATCATCACATCTAAATCCCAATTGAGTGTACCACAGTGAAGCCTAATTGATTCATTAACTTCAGGAGAAGATGTGCCTGTGTTTTATCATCAGCAGTTCAAAGCAGTCACCTGTTCATTCCATCAGATACTGATCAGCTCTGAAAAAATGAGGCCCAGTGCAGAGAGAAATAACCTCATCACCTTGCAGCCTTTGTGGCCAGAGCAGGAGCAGAAGGAGGACTGCCCAGACACGGCTGTGTCTGGAAACTGACAGAGGCAATTTGCCAACAAAAGCCTCCTGGCATCCTCATGGTACTGAGCTCCTATGGACCTTCTGCAGTCATTCCCTGTTCCAGCTCCCAGGAGGACATTCAGTGATGTCAAAGATCAACACTTCCAGCTCATGGACTTTCTCACACTTCTCAACTCATTGGAAACAATGGTCATTTCTTTCCATTTCCCTAAGAGACATTGGACATTATTCTTTTGTCTTCTCATGCTGCAAAACCCTGTGTCAATGACTTGATAGAATTTGGTAAGTTTTGTTGATTGTAATTGGTCTTTTATCTATCTTATCCCATATCTAACAGATAACCAGTGATAACCTTGATGAGATAATACCCTGACAAGAGTGAGCTGTTTCAGCATCAGAACGTAGGAGCCTTTTTTAAATGAATGAAAAGGGGGAGATGTCATAGGCAGGTAGGATAGTGATAAAAGAAAGGTCTTATGAAATCAGGCCTTGTTCTGCCATATTAATAGCTGGCCTGTCATCTCTTCTGAGTGCAGCTAAGCAGTTACAAGTTCCCATGTGAAGCTATTGTGAGAATGAGACTTTGTGAACAATCTATTCTGAAGGTGAAAAACAAATGCACCTCCATCAACAAGGGATTTGTCCCATGAGCATCGGTGAAGAGAACAGGTAAACAATACAATAGAGAGATCTGATGCACAAGTAAAATCTATTTGATTAAGCAAAAATAGAATAACTGCTAAGAAATCTATGAACTAACTAAAGTTGCTCACGAGGTCTGTCAAACTGTGTAAAATGAGTTGTGTGAATAAAGAGTAAAGAGTTCTTCTCCATCTCAGCTGGGTCCTCTGGGATTTCAGTTCCCCCTTTCTGTGGGGCTTGGGCTTCCCTCTTCTCTGGAGCTTTGGTTTCCTTCTTCTTTAGGGCTTTGGTTTCCTTCTTTTCTGGTGCTCTGGTTTCTTTCTCTGGGATTTTGGTTTCCTTCCTATCTGTGAATTTGGTTTCCTTCTTTTCTGGAGGTTCGTTTTTCTTTTCTGGGAGTTTGTTTTCCTTCTTCTCTGGGGCCTTGGCTTCTTTCTTCTCTGGGGCATTCTTTTCCTTCTTCTCTGGGGCCTTGGTTTCTTTCTTCTCTGGGACATTCTTTTCCTTCTTCTCTGGGGCCTTGGTTTCCTTTTTTGGGATTTTGGTTTCCTTCTTCTCTGGGGCATGGGCTTCTTTCTTCTCTGGGGGTTTGGTTTTCCCCTTCTCTGGTTTTGGAGGTTGCTTCCCAACAGAGACACCCTTCTTTTCCTTCTTCTGCCTCTCTTCCTCCTCTAAGGCTTTTGCCTCCTCCTCAAGCTTTTGAGCCGGTTGCTTCAGCTCTCTTCTGCAGACAAAACAGAAAACATGGCTGAGTCCCACCAGAAACTTGGGCTCCCTAGTCCTGGCTGGCCCTGCACTTCATTCCTTGACCCTGAGGCCATTTCTGTGAATTCTCCTCAACCCACAGAGGCTGGGAACATCCCAAGGGAGGGCATTGGTGGAAGGGGACCTCCAGGACCAGCCAAACCTAAGCTTTGCCATCATAAGCTCTTGACTGTGCCAGCTCCCTCTGAAGGCACAGCCAGACCCCTCCCACCCCTGCCCAAGGCTGATCCACCAGCTCTCTGTGCTGCTGCCTGAAAACGCCCTTTGTCTCTTGGCTTCCCAGTTTAGAGCAGAGCACAGATTGCTGACATCTGCTCGTCTCTCCTACAATTCTTACTCAGCTCATTCAGCCCCCTTCTCCCTGGGCATAGCTGAAGCATGATTTTAAAGAGTTCAGATTTCAGCTGAGGCTTAGAAGCAATTCCCATTGATCAGGATGTAAGTTAGATAGGCAGACCATAGGTTAATGATTATGAGATGCTTAAGCTGGAGCTGATTGTTCTGTTGTTTACCATTAGGAGCTTCTTTCTAGAAGGAAGTGGAGTAAGTGAACTGTTATACGAACATCTTGAAACCAGGAGAACAATGCTTAGCACCTGGGCTTGATGTCAATCAATCACTAAGCAGGGGACCTTGGATGGTGCCAGAGGGTCACAGAGACCTGATGAAGACATTCCTGACTTCATCCCTTAAGACCACAGACCCAATTTGAGACCACCGACCCAATTCAAGGGAAGAATTGCACGGGTGTGAAGGACCAATGAGCTCATTTGAATACAGAGCGGGGATGGGAGGTGCTGGGGCTGTGCAGATGTATTGCATGTAAGATCTTGGGAAATAAAGAGAGGGCAAAGAACCTTGGACAGCGCGGTCACGCCTTTTAGGGACGGCTCTGGTGCCGCCCGCTGGTGTTAATAAACACACCACTGTCTAACTCTAATTAGTTCGAGAGTCTCTGCCCGTGTTCTTCGGTTTTAATGACTCCTAGCCTGCTCCTTCATGAGAACAATCCTATCAGTCAGAAAGCAGAGGCTGCAGGAGCTCCTCTCCTGCAAGACAGGCTCTTGTCAGGCAGATTTCCTGCTGGAACCCAGCTGGGACCAAGCAAACCAGTGCTGGCTGCCATGGAAACCATTGGAAGCAGCCTCGTCCCTCTCCTCCCCATGAAACCAACTTCAGCCTGGCCTGAAGAAGTCCTGATGCACAGGCTGGCTTGGAGCACCTCCACTCCCAGCTCCACACTGGGCCTGTGTGTCCTGAGCTGGGCTGCCTTGCTGGAGCTGAGCTTCTCCTGTGCTTGCCCACGGCTGCAGCTGCAGGGGAGCCTAAAGGACATGAGCTTTTCTGGGCGCTGTCCCACCATAAGGAGAAGCCTGGCAGATCAGCATTGCAAGGACTTCATCTGTGGCAGGAGCAGGACCCAAAGCAAGGTTTGGTCTGTGCCCCACGCCTGCCCATACCACAATCCCACTGTTTTGGTGAAGAAGGGAGATGATGAAGAAGATGCCACTCAACACCAAGGACTTGAAGACACCTCTAGAGGCAGTGCCAAGGCAAGCCCAGAGTCCAGCTCCCTGCAGGCAACAGCTAAGCCAGGAGGGCTCAGCACTCAAATAGAGAAGATGTTGTGTCTCTTCCTCTCTTGGCAGCCAGGGAGCTCAGAGTGGCCACCCCTGTGTTGCTGCTGGCCTTTGCTGTGCAGCACCTCTGAGCTCAGAGTCCTTGGAGCAGGGGAGCCCTGCAGGGACAATAACCCATGGCAGAGCAGGAACCCATGGAAGACTGACTCACCTCTCCCTGAGAGGGGCCTGAGAGCCACAGTTGATCTCCCGGGGGCTCAGGGAGAAGCTGACACGTGAGGCCTCCCCAGGCACCAGCACCTCATAGCTGGGGCCTCCCTCCACTGGCACAGCTCCGAGACATTGCAGGTGGTGTTGAGGAGGCCAGAGAAGGTGGAGGAGACCTGCTGGCTCTCTCCTGGCTGCAGCACAGCTGACACTGGCAGGATACTGAAAGCCTGGATGGAAGACAGGAGAGATTGAGGTGCTGAGCATGGAAATGGATGCAGAAGAGCATCTTGGAGCAAAGTGCAGCTGTAGCCAGAGGGGCCTATTCCCCAAACACTGCCAGAATCACCCTCACCTCATCCTGCATCCATGCCACTGACCAGTGCAGGGACCATGGGGAAAATCTTCTCCCATCCTCACGGGTCAATGCATTAATTAGTACATTACATGAAAATGAACTGGGATGTCTCCTGGCAGTAGAAATTCTCTCTGATGCACAACTTGCCTTTAAAAAGTTTAAAAGCTTCCTGCTTTTAGAAAAGGAGAACTCAGAGTGAGAGCTCTTGGAGCCGGGGGAAGGAGTCCAGCCCAGCTCATCTGACTCCTGAGGCTCTTCCCCTCTCTCTCTGATTTAAATGCTGCTTTCTCAAGGTGCTACAGCAAAAGCTGCTGCAAAAATTTCCTGTGGAGCACCTGAGGAGTTCCAGGGGGAGCAGTGCCCTCCAGAGGTGCTGCACAGCGTCCTCGGGCAGCCCTACAACGTGTCCTGCACGGCTCTCCAACAAGCAGCTGCTTCAGCAGCACTTTGTGATGGGCCTGCAGGGATGGGAGGCCCCTCTGGGGGCCAATGCTGAGGGCCCCCAGTGGCACTGGCAGCTTCAGCCCTGCTTGCCACACTGACAATGGGCAAGTGAGACAAGATTCCCTCTTGCCTTTTCCGCTCCCAGGGGAGGGTGTGCCACGTCCAGGGAGCACCTGAATCCCTCCAAGCCTCATGGCAGGTGAGGGTTTGCAGGAGTTGGTGCTGGCACCTGAAAAACAAGCCATTTTCTGTGCTGGGAGGAAGAGACAGCCACTTTGCAAGGTCTCCCTTTGTAAGACAGCTCCAGGGCCAGCAGTGCAACAGCAGCTCTGGGTGAAAGCAGAGCCCTGCAAACAGGGAGTCTGGCTGCCTTGGGAAGAGGCTCCATGGAGATCAGGATCATCCCAGCTGGCTCTGGGAGGGAAGCTGGAGGTCTGACCATGAGGATGCAGAGAAAAGCCTCATCTTACACTGGGAAGGAAACAAGGCAAAAAATACCACACTCAACACAGGCCTGTAGGATCTGAGTCAGCTTCTCCAAGGAAAACTCTCCTATTTCTCCCTCCCCCTCATCCCATGTCCAGCCACTGGCCCTGCTGCCCAGCCCACTGTCAGGGCATAGCACAGCAGGGCAGCAAAAAGGGAGCTCAGCATGAGCAGGACTTGGTGCTGGCAGGCGGGGGAGGCAGAACAAGCACTGGATGTACAAGAAAATCTACCTCTGCTCCTGAAGATTGGCTTAAATCCTGCACTTCTTTGAGGGCTCTGGCTGCCTCCTCCTTTCCAATCCTGAAGCGCCTCCATCAAGTTTCTGGGCAATCCAAACTGGTTCTGTTCCCCTTCAGTGGCTGGGGTTTGAATTTCAGTGGGTTAAGCTCATCTCTGGAAAATAAATAACTATGAACAGGGACCTGCAGTGGGAGGGAGGGACACCTGCACGAGCAGCTCCCGGCCAGGATGCAGCCCCTGGGTGGGTGCTGGCACATTGAACTGAGAAATGGTTGGATCCAGCCCTTCCCAAACAGGATGGAGCAGGTCTGTTCTAAAGGCAGCCCAGGGATGACACTGAGGTGCTGCAGCAGCTGCAACTGCTTGCACTGAGCAACTGCAGAGGACAGCCATGAACACCTTGTGGGGATGCAGAAAGCACAGTGGGAGAGGAAAAGACAGAAAAGACAGCAAAAAGGTGAGATTTGAGGCACCGAGGGGCAGACCCAGCCAGTGCCCAGCCAGCACAGCCCCCCCAGTGCCCAAGGCCAGAAACTCTGCAGCTCCACCAGGGATTTATCAGGAATGTTCCCCTGACACTGCTGGGGGGTTGGTTGACATTTTCCAACACTCCCAGGTGACTCAGGTCACATTCTCCATCCATCCATCCATCCATCCATCCATCCATCCATCCATCCATCCATCCATCCATCCATCCATCCATCCATCCTGTGGCTGTGGTGCTGGGATCCTGCCAAGCTCTGCCAGCCTTGGGAAAAAACCACAACAGGGAAACCTAAAAAACCTTCAACAGCTCAACCCTGCTCAAGTTATTTCTTTAGGGACACCTACCACTCTCCAGCTGAAATGCTGGGCTTTTGGGGAAAAAAGAAAATTACATGTTCACCTCCAAACTGAAAGGGATTAAGGTATAAGAACCTTTCAAACTACAAATTATTGGCCCAAAGCTTTTACCTTTGCAAGAAATCTCTAGTTAACACCAGGCTGACAGTTAAACAACTGGTTCTCCTGGTGGGGAGAAACCCTCATCTTTAAGGGAAGCAGCCTGAGAGTTGAAAGCAACTGTTTGGTCAAACTTCAGGCTCCCTAGCACAGCCTGCATTGCCTGTCCTTCCTGTTCACTGATTTACAGGCAGTGCCACAATGGCCCAGGTTCAGATGTTTGGGGCCATCCAGGGAATTTGGCCTTGTCATTTCCATATGTCTTAATATAAGTTTAAATCCTTGCAACCACTCTTCAAATGCCAGCTTTCCTTTCTTTTACAGAAAGCTCAAGGTTCCCACAAGTCTTCTGACATCCTCTTTTGTGCTCAGAGAGATGACATTTTCAAACAGATGTTTCCAAAGTTAACGGCATTTGAAAGAATAATGAACTGAAATGACCCTGGGTTCCAGCTTAGCCAAACTCCATTCTGTGTCAGACACTGAGATTGCCACCTCTAAGGCAGGAGCTGTTTGTGCCACCCATCCCTCCTGTCCTTCTCCCCAGCAGCCTGGGCCTGTTTTCCCCGGCAGAATCCCCGTCCCTGTGCACCCTGCCGGGAGCAGTTGCACACAGGCTCACATCTCCCCTTGCCCTCACCAGGGGGTTTCTCTCATCCCCCAACACGCCCATGACAACGTTGGTGCCATGAGTGCCCAGGGCCTGCACTTCCACCACAACTGGGATCTCTGCTGTGCTCTGGGGCTGCACAATCCCACAGGGCTTGGGGCTGGAGTAGAGCACAGCAGAGTCCTCCTTGCATTTCTGGAAGGGACAGAATGAAATGCAGCTTCAGAGGGACCTCTGGAGAAACTTTAGACTCCTTAACATCCACCGCAACAGCAACTTACACACACGTTTAAAACTCCCCAGGACAAAGGTCAAAGGCACAAACAAGATGCAAGAATTGTAGGCTTAGCACTCCCAGGGGATCCTGCAAGGAGGCTGCCAGCACAGGCATTGGTGTCTGTGGATGCAGCAGCTTTTCACAACCCTCTAAGATCTCCCACAAGAAAACACCCTGAAGACCAGAACATTACCTGTTTCCTCAGGAGCTTCAACTGCCTCCTAAAGTTTACAGTCGGGTAGGATCCTGTTCTCAGCAGATCTTTAAGACTGAATAGAAACCAGCAAGGTCTTATCCAAACCTCTTTTTCCCCTAAAAATCTCCTCAATAATATTTGACAGGAGGAGGTGGATGTGATGCCAAACCTGGGGAATGAGCCCGTAGCAGCCAGGAAGGTGGCTGGGATTCCTAATGAAGAGCTTCCTCTCGTAGAGCACCTTCAGGTGGTACTCATCGTACAGCAGCACTTGGGGGGACACTTGGAGCTCAGGAACGAGACATCTGGGCAGAGAGATGACCCCAGGGCAATCAGAGATACTGAGAGAATGGAGAACGTTTCCCCCCAGAGATTGTGCAATGGAGCAGAACACATTGGTCACTGTCAAATGCACACTGAACAGCCCTACAGGGATAAATTGCCTTCTACCTCTTCCCACTCCAACATGTCTTGTCAAGGAGGGGCAAACCCTGAGAGGCAGCACCCAGAGGCTGCCAAGTGCCCCAGGCAGAGCACTTTGCCCCACAGCTGCCTCAGCCCCTCCTGTACCCAGGAAGGCTTGCAAGGACTCCTGGAACAGTCCCAGTGATCCACGAGCTCTGGGGGAGCCTTCCCAACAAGGATCAGGGCTCCCTAAGGCTCAAGGAACACACAACTCCAGTGTCTCAGTAAAAATGACTCCCTTCTCTGCCATGGTGCTGTTGCCCTGCCCGAGAACTCAGCTCTTTGCCCCAGCCCTGGAGGGCACAAGACAGCAGCTGCCCCACAGAGGGGCTGATCAGCCCCTGCCAGGCCCTGCACCTCCCTGGCTCCTTCACTGCACAGCTCCAGGCCCTGCCTGGCCCCAGCTCCACCTGCTTTACAGAATGGCAGCCCAGGCACTGCCTGGATGGCTCTGCCTGAGACAGGGAACAGCCCCAGGGAGCTGCATCCCTCTTGGCATCACACTGACACCCACAGCTGCACAGCAGCATGGAATTCTGCTGCAGCAACAACGACTTTTGGTCTCAACTCTGAGAACATTAAAGCTCAAAATGGGAAGCAGAGGGAAGGAGAAAAACTGGAGCTGACCTGCCACATCAAGGGCTGCTTTCCCCTCGTAAGACCTTGCCCTCACCACTCTTGCTGGGAGCCACTTCCCCCCTGCCATGGGCCCTCATGGACAGAGCCAGACCCTGACTCTCAGCAGGCTGCCTGGTGTGGCCCAAACCAGTGCACGGTGCTCACAACCAGCACAACTCCACCTCTTGCAGGGAGAAGGAGAGGAGGCCCTCGGGAAATTTGTTCCACCTCAAGCACCAAAAACCAGGCCAATCAATGATATCACTCCTGGTGCCTTTAGCAGAGGGCCCAGGACCGTGCTGGGCTGTGAGCAGGGGTGCTTTTCACCACAGGCTGCTGCCCAAGCACTGCTGTTCTCATGTCCAGCTGGCACAACACGAGGCCATTAAGCAGCACTTCTCCTTGGCAGCTGCAGCCAGCAAAGCCTGGGCAAGGCAGTGCCCGGGGGAGGCCAGGCAAGGGCTGGTACCTGGCTGTGATGATCAGGGTTGCCACTCCCTTGCCAATACCCTCCAGCTCCACCAGCATTCTCCTGCAGAACTCCATCAGCGTGTTGGAACACAGGGTCACCTGGTGGAAGAGAAGAACAGTCAATTCTTCCTTACAAAAGCTCATTACCCATGTGTGATATCCTCCACCTCTTGAGGGAGGATTTGGCCTTAATTCTTCTGCTGCTCCATGTGTAGAGCACAGTCTCAGAGTAACAAAAGCCTTCTGGCAATACCAGATTTGTTAAACACACCTTGCTATCAGGGCACAGGTCAGCTACATTAAAACATTAGACTACAGCTCTATGCACCACTGCATTCAAATTAAGGGGCCAATTTCTCATCTACAATGAGAAATGCAACTACAGTGACATCCATGCAGAGGAAATCTGACTTGAACACAATGAGTTCAGAATTCAGAACTCAGCAAGAAGCTGAGGGCAAAGTTTGGCCCAGCAGGTGCTGGGCAGTTCATGGCTGCAGAGTTTTTTGTCTCCGCTGGAGCTTCCTGCAGTGAACACAAATCATTCTGCTCCCCGGGATGGGGGAAATGAGACCAAGAAGGAAAGCTCACTGCTTTATACAATGACATCTCTCTAACAGCCACCTTGTGGCCTCATCCTTGCTCTGCCCACTTGCAATCAAAGAAATCGCTCTCAAAAACACAAGAATGGCTTCAGGCCTTGACCATAAGGTATGTGACCTCAGCATATGATTTTGGAAACCAAACAGTGCTCCTTGAGGAACATCCTGAGTAAGGCAGCTAGCAGAGGCCTCCCAGCAGTGCAGATCTCTCACTGCCAGGATGCTCAAAGCTGGCACCAGAGCTAAAGCCCTCCCACACTGCAGTGCAGCTCCAGCCCTGGTGCTGCAGCGTCTGTGGCTGGGCTCTGGCCGTACCTCGATATCCTGGTGTCCCTGGGGGAGGATGGTGCCTTGGCTGGGATTCATGGTGAACTCCCTGGGCTCCACATAGAAATGGATTCCCTCCCTCCAGGCCGGGTCAGTGTCCCTGCGGATCTGATCCACGCTGTCCACAGCCGGCTGCGTGCCATCGTCCGACATGCGGAGCTGGAACGTCAGGGGCACCGGGGAGCTGTTGGTGAGGCGGCAGCGCCGCGTCTAGGGAAAGCCTGGGGAAGGACACAAATATCCATTCAGGCACCCATTAGGGCATGATCCTGGGGGAATATCCTGGCAGGATGAAAGTGGGATTGGAGTTGAGCTCTTTATGATCTGAACTACAGCTCACCTGAGAAGCTGCGTGAGGAATTAATCGTCACTGAGTTCCGTTTGACACAGATTCCAGACTGCAGCCTTGAAAATGCCCACTCCTAGACCTGCTGAACACTGCAAGCTTCTCTCTTTGTGATGGGGAGGAGATCCCTCACCTGCCCCAAACCAGCACCAGTTCTCTCTCAGTGATGAGTGTGCACCCAGACCCAGCATTTACTCTGAGAATTCAAGCTGTCAAATTCCCTGGTCAGCCTGCCAACACTCCCACCACTTTCAAGATATATAAACAGTGAGTCATCACTGAGAAGACGCTACAGCAAAAGAAAGTGAGGATGGAATCAGGAACTAGAACGTGATGCAAAGCACCCTAATGCAGCTTCTCTCTGCAGGATCCTTAAGGCATCTCTTGGTTTGGGCCAAACAGACTGAGCACGTGACAGCTCAGAGCCCACTCAACCGGGGGCACACCCCAGCCTTGGTTTGAGATCAGCAATTAGGAACCAGGTCCCACCTCAGCCAACAAACAGGGACATTACAGCCATGCTGCTCACTGTGATTGCTGCCTGCACGGGTTTACCCCACTTTAGCTCTGAGATTTGCTTTCCATCCTGCAAAGCCAGAGATACAGCCACTCATGGTGGGGATGTCCTGCAGAGCCCGCAGAGCAGCCTCAGCCTGCTCTGCAGTGCACATCTGGCTGGGCTGGCAGCTCTGTGGGGAGGAGACTTCTGCCCAGGCCTGCTCACCAAGAGTCACTGGAACACAGATGGGGAGAAAAAACAACTGCAGCTGCAGCCCAGAGCTTCTCTGTGCCCATCCAAGGGACCACTGCCAGCTCCAGCAGTGACTCCAGCAGGGAGGCAAGAGAGGCACAAAAAGGATAAACCCAAATGTCAAAACCTCAAATGAGACTGAGGTCAGCAGCACCTGCAGACAACAGCCAAGAGTTACAAAGACGCAAAGATACAACAGCTGCCTTCAGCTGAAGAGGCCTTAGGAATGAAATCACATTCAGCAGGATCAATCTCCTGCTTCAGAACCATATTTCCATCTCTTGCCTTTCTTGTTTCATTTCTTCAAAAGGCAACTTGACAAGTGCCTCCGTGGTGATGCAGGCTGGGGCAGAAGCAGCTCAGGAAAGGCAACGAGTTTCCTTCAGAAGTTCATGAACTTCATTGTTCTGGGTTTAGGCTTGGCAGTGAATGTTGCCCTTGGTCTGGGAAGGGGGATAGGGGTTTTGGGGGGTTTTGGCCCTGGGCTGGGCTTTTCCGCTGGGGTTTTTTGGGAGTTGTGGCGTGATGCCGTGGGCGGCTGTGCAGTGGAAGCTGAGGCTGGGCAGGGAGCGGAGCTTCCCTTCCTCCCGCTGGGGATCGCAGCTCGGCCGCTGCTGCTGCGGGAGGTTGTGTGCTTGGCCCCGGGACTGCCCTGGCTGCAGCTCAGCGCTGGCATCGACCCTGCCTGCCTGCCCCGCTCCTGCCTGCTGCTGCTGGGCACTGCCCACATCCCCCTGCCCTTTGGGGGTTTGCACAAGGAGCATTTCCTTCCTGCCTGCCCTCCCTCCTTCCCTCCTTCCCTGCCGGTGCCAGCTGGGAGGGAATCCCTGCCCTGCCAGAGCCACAGCTCCTCCTGCTGGGACCAGAACTCCACCAAAAGGGAAAAACGGGACTTGGCGCCTGGGAACCCTCTGTTCTTGCCTTGATGTCTGTGCTCTCCTGAGATAGTCTAGGAAAGAATTGTTATTCCTTTTCTCATAGTTTTGCCTGGGAGCCCTGTCATTTCAAAGGGATTATAATTTGGAGGGAGGGGCTCATCTTTCCATTGCAGGAAGATTCCCAGCTTCCTTGGAGACATCTGTCTTTTAAAGCAGCACAGACACACCAGAAAATACTGACTTTCTATTCCTTGCTTCCATTGTATCTCACAATGGCAAAATGCCCCCTGAGGCAGCAGCAGCAGCAGCCCTGCAGTTGACAGCCTGAAGAGGCTGCTGGGGCAGACCAGGAGTGAGGGATGCTTTTCTGTTGGAAGGCATAGATCCCTGACGCTGTGTCCCAGCCCAGGCAACACTCACCAAAGGAGATGTCCCCGAAGTCGAGCTCAGGGAGGTCGAAGTGTACACTCGGTGCAGTGACGCTGCCCCTGGAGGCCGAGGACAGAGCAGGAAAGGGCTCGGTTAAAGGAATTGCAAAGGTCCGGCTGTCGTGGCTCAGGGCACAAAACCTGGGCTCAGGGCACCCTGGGTTTCCAACCAACACAGCACCGTGTGCTCAGCACAGGGCCCTGTGCACAGGAGGCAGCTCAAGCCAAGTGGCAGCAGCCAACAGCCCCTGATGGGCTTTGGGCACAGGGCAGGCAGGAGAAGCCCCGGGTTGCTGGGGGTCCCATGAAGGACCCTGAACACACACCGAGACATGGCTCCGTGCCTCAGTTTCCCCATCTGCAATGGGATGGACATCAAGGTGTCCCCACAAGCTTCTGTAAGGAGCCCTTCCAGCCACAGCTTCCCTGCTTTGCTCCTTCTTAGCTGCAACTGCTGTTCCCATGGAGGAGCTTTCTCAGCAGAGTTTGACCCACACAATCATTACAGACACAGTTCTGAGAGACATGAATCCAGGGCATTCCTAAACATCCTCTGGAAAGAGCAGCAACAGTTCTACCCAGGGGACAGATGAATCCTAGAGGAAAGGACCAGCTTGTCAGCAGTTGCCCCAGCTAGCACAGCCAAGAGCAAGAGCTTCAACAAGCAAACAAGGCTGTCCTGACTCTAGCACAGCACCTCACCTGGCCTTGAACTCAGCAGACACACTCCAAAAGTCACCAACATCCACTGAAATCAGCACTTGAAGCTGCACAACACTCACCAGTTGATTTCACGGTTGATGTCAATCAGTGCCCACTCTGCCTTTTGGTTCAAAATCAAGGAGCAGTGACCTGGGCCTTGTGTTGTATTCACAGGACTGCCCCTGGCTCTGCTCTGCACATCTCAACAAGAGACACCTGCCTTTGCTCAAGGAGAAAGCTGCTTATGCAGAAACACCCCATGACCACTTTGGGGGAGGGACAGAGGAGAATCAATTCTTTGATGGTGAAAGGTTCCCTCTTGATTTCCAAAAGACAAAAGCAGCACTTTTTCCTCCAAAAACAAAGCCAGCATCATTGTTTCTCCACTATGGGCACACCTACTCACCACTTTTCTCTTGCTAAGGAATAACTTCCTTGTTCTTTTTTATCCATCCCCCTTATCTTATTGGTATCATCCAGTGCAGATTGCTTTCATTTCTTTACTGCCTTGAGCCAGTGCCCCCCAAGAGCAGCAGCCCAGCTGCAAAGCTGCAGAGCAGCCAGCATCAGCTCTCCTGCTTCCACTGCATTATCCTAGCAGCAGATGGCTCAGGCTGGCAGGGACAAGGCCTCATGCTGCTGTGGTGCTGAGGACTGAGCTCTGCCTCCCCTATGATCAGCCCTTCTCCCTTTGGCTGGGCCAGGATTGTCTCTTGCCATGGCACCAGCCCACGGGATGGTGCCCCAGTCCTTGGCACAGTTCCTGCTGCACAGTTCCCTGACTCCCACATCAGCCCTTTGCTGGCTGTGCAAAGGAGGCACCAGAGCACTCTGTGCACAGGAGCTGGGAGCACGGTTTGTGCCCCACAGCATGGCCATGAGAGGTGAGCTGAGGCTGCTGCTGCCCATCTAGCATGGATTATTCACACAAGTTTTTACAAACACTGCTGCTGGGGCAGAATCACCCAGGCTGGCCCATCTGCAAAGCCCTGGGGGCCTTGCTGGGTGTTCAGCTGGGACATCCCAGAGCAGCTGCTGCCCAAAGCTGATCCATCCCACTGCCTGCCATGGCCCAAGGCACAGGGAGATCCCTGCAGGGAGGAGTCATTCCAGCTGCCAGGTACCACACAGGGCAGGAGGCAGGCTCACACTAAAGCAATGCCAGAAGCAGAGCAGAGATTCAGACTTCAGGAAACACCTTTTTTCTCTGCTCCACCCCAAAAGGAGGTAGGTGGGGGATGTCCCAGAGACAGCCACAGATGTGCCCACCCTGCCAGGGTCCTTACTTGATGGTCAGGATGGCAGGCCTAGGAGATCCAGCCACACTGAACTGGAACTCCTCCTCAAAGCTCCCCAGAACGGTGGCACTGAAGGAGATCTGAACACTCTGGCTCCCACCTGCTGCAACGATGCCCTCCTCGGGTGCAAACTTGAAGCACAAGCCCACGTTAGTGGCTGAGGGGATACAGGAGAAGGGGGCATCAAGAGCTCTTTGGTTCATCAGTTTCACCTGCAGCAGCAAGAAAGCAAAATGGAAATACATGTGGAACCTTCCCTTCTTGTGAGTTCTTGTCTAATGATGCAATGAACACCCAGCAAAGGCAGAAGATGCTTTGTGCTGCTGAATGGCAGAAGTCAAAAGATACAACAGGACAAGTTCTGCCTTTGGGTTTTCATGCAGAGCAGGGGCAACTCCACAGAACAGCAGCCACCCTGGGCTTATCCCATGGACACAGAGCAGTGCACCTCTGCTCAGCAGCACCAAGCTCATTGAGAGCTGGCCCTGAGAGCAATGTGGGCTGATTGCAGCTGCAGAGTGAATCACCCCAGAGCTGCTGCTGCCCCAGTGAGCACAGCTCCAACAGCACCATCTACTCATTCACCTTTCCCACACCATGAAACAATACATTGAGAATGAGGCACCAGCATCAAAATGTACAGACAGCACCATCTTTTGGTAAGAAAACTCAGGGTGTCTTTCTCTTCCCCAGCCAAGCTTTTGAACATGTCTGGCATGATGCAGTGCCTCATTTTCTACCTCTTCAGTTGCTCTCTCATGATTTTTTTGCAAGCTTGGCACTACTGGGGGGGAGGCAAATAGGTAGAAAAATCCTTTGCTTTATTCCCAGGAACACTTTTCTCTTTCTAGAGCCAGAGATGCAGCAAGGCTGAAGTGTGGTGAGGGACTGGTCAGCAAAGGAGAGAACTCCCAAGGCTTTCCTGTCACTTGCAGGAATATGCAGGGACACTTGACTGGGAGCTGTTTGCAGAGGGCTGAAGCTCAAAGGCAGCCAGTTTGTTGCAGCTGCTTCTGCAGAGCCCAGTGCAAAGGTGCCTTGTGTCTGGCACTGCCACAAAAGCCTCTGAACATGCAGCTTTTGGAGCTAGTGCTGGTTTCATGGCCCAAGGGGTTGTTTTGCAGGAAGCCTCTCAGCTGATCCCTAAGGAAGACTGCCCAAAAGCAGGGATTGGGGCTTCAGGAACAACAGACACACCTTTCTGACCCCTCCATGTTGCAGTGAGATTTCCTGTTTCACCTATCCCAAGCCCCTCAGGTGTGCCAACCTTCCCCCTCCCCCTTTTGCCCTCCTGCTAAGAGCTGTCCATCAATCTTAACATTCCAGCAAGGGCATCGTGTGGTTGGCAGATGCTCCTCTGGTCTGGGTTCATTGGCCTGTCCTAGCGTCTATCTCCTTTGAGCCTTCCCCTCCTCACACCTGGTTGGCCCTCACCTGTCCCCTCCCCTCCCCCCTGTCCCCAGGGCTTAAAAGGACACAAGACGACGTGGCCGGTTTTCGATCGGTGAGCTGTTACCACATTCAGAGGTCTACCATGCTGAAATAAAACTCTGGATTTAGACTCTGTGATAGAACCTGCTTCTTTTCTCTTCACTGCTGCTTGAACCTTTTCCACTAGAGGTAAACTGAGTTCCTACTTTGCCTGGATTTGTTCCAAGTGCCCAGCTGCAGCATCCAGCTGGCCAAAGGTATCTCTGGGGTGAAAAACGCCACAGCTGCCGCCTTTGGTCTAGCAGCAAGGGCCAGAAGAAGCCAGGCACCCCACACCAGGAAACACGGGGACTAATATTCAATACCCCCAGATCTGAACAGTCCATCAAATATTCCCTGCTCACAAGTGCCCAGGCTGGCAGCGATTCCACAGCTCCACCAGGCTTGCTGCTGCCTCAGGAGCCATCAGGATCCATCCCAAGCCCTGCTGCTCACCTCATAGACATGGGGGGTGTTGACAAAAACGTTCCCAAGGTTCAGAGTCCGAGAGCTGAGTTCAACCAAGGGTCCTTGGCCTTCCCCTCTGAGCAGCAGGGGCAGCCTGCTCTCACGGCCTGGGGAGAGATGTCCGTTGCAGTACAATCATTCCCTCTGTCACACTGGATTTTCCAGGCTGCCTCAGTGCTAGTCCCTGACTCTGAGCTGGATGCAACCAGCTCCTGATGCTGCAGGAGAAGATATGCACCCTTCTCTTCCCTCAGGAGACATCCCTTGGGGCTGACTTCTAATTTCCAACCCATTCCTTGGGCTGCTTTCCAATTTGAGCCACCAGTTTGCTGAGTTTAAAACATCTCTGGTGTCCTGTAGTGACAGGCCAAGGAGTAATGGGTAGAAATTGAAAGAAAGGAAATTTAGGTTAGATATTAGGGAAGAAATTTTTTACTGTGAGGGTGGTGAGACACTGGAGCAGGTTGCCCAGGGAAGTTGTGGAGGTTCCAGCCCTGCAAGTGTTCCAAGCCAGACTGGATGGGGCTTGGAGCTACCTGGTCTAGGGGGAGGTGTCCCTGCCCATGGCAGGGGCCTTGGCACTAGATGATCTTTAAGGTCCATTCCATCTTTAACATACTGTGATTCTGTGGTTTCTTTCCCATGCACCTCGAGGAGCTTTGAAATCCATTCAGTGAAGCCACAAAGCTCCTACAGAACTGGGCAATTACCAAACTCCCAGGCCCAGTATAAAATATTAATCCAAATATTTCTGATTGGGATGTGCCTGGCTGCCTCTGGCCCTTGCTGCTGGACCAAAGGCGGCAGCTGTGGCGTTTTCACCTCAGAGGTACCTTTGGCCGGCTGGATGCTGCAGCTAGGCACTCGGAACAAATCCAGGCAAAGTAGGAACTCAGTTTACCTCTGGTGGAAAAGGTTCAGGCGACAGTGAAGAGAAAGGAGAGGATTCTATCGTAGAGTCTTAATCCAGAGTTTTATTTCAGGATGACAGACCTCTGAATGTGGTAACAGCTCCCAATAGAATCCCGACCGCATGGTCTCGTGTCCTTTAAAGCCCCGGGGACAGGGGGAGGGGAAGGGACAGGTAAGGGCCAACCAGGTGTGAGGAGGGGAAGGCTCAAGGGATAAAGACACTAGGACAGGCCAATGAGCCTAGACCTGAGGGGCATCTTTTGAACTTCTGCCAACCACACGAGGCCCTTGCTGGAATGTTAAGATTGATGGACAGCTCTTAGCAGGAGGGCAAAAGGGGGAGGGCAATGGTTGGCACACCTGGGGGCATCGCACTGCAACTGCCCAGGAGCACAGGACTTTGTTGCCCAAGTGCTCCCCTTCTGACACTCAGCCCTGTGTTCTATTTCCACAGACTGAGAGCTACAAGGTGACAGCTCCCACACAGGGAGAGAAGCAGCTGCTGGCCAAGGCTGCTCCCTCTACAAACAGCCTGGGCTCAGTGGGGCTCAGCCACCTCTGCTCTGCTGCTGTCTGGGCACTGGGAGGTGATCCAGGCTCAGGGAGCCCATTTCTAACTCAGCTCCTCCCACCTGATGATGGCAAATGGACCCATCCTGGATCCAAGGCTGACTGTGGATCTCTCTCTCCCTCTTCTCCTGATTTCCTCTTCTCAAAATCCACACCTTCTCTGGGCAAACTGTTCCAGGAGGGTCTTTTTTCTGAATCTCTTACCTAAAGTGACTCTCTCTCCATTTGGATCCATTCTCCCTTGTCCTGTCCCTGCCTGCCCTCATACAAAGTCCTGGTCCAGCTTTCTTGTAGGTTGCCCTCAGGTACTGGAAGGCCACAGCTCAATCAAGGCGGTCTCTTTCCCAGGCTGAAGAAGCCGAGCTGTGTCAGCCTTTCCTTGCAGGAGAGGAGCTGCAGCCCTGGCACCATCTGGGTGTCCCTGCTGGGCCCCTGCTGCAGCGTGTCCATGTCCTTGCTGTCTGTGCCAGGGAGCCCGGCAGAGCCGGAGGCAGCGCTGCAGGTGCAGGGTCAGCGGCGGGGAGGAGACCCAGCCCTGGCAGCGGCTCCGGGAGCAGCGATTGGCGCTGGGCCGCCCGCACTGCAGAGAGCCGGGGCCCTTGTGCCTGCCCTTGTGCCCAGGGTGCCTTTCCCCACCGCTCGCCTGCCCACCTGCTTGGGGGAAATGCCCCCTGTGCCGCCCCTCAGGGCCGCCCCTCGCCGCTGCCCTGGGGGCTCCCCGGCGCCGGCTGGAGGGCCCCAGGCCTTGGCCTCACCCTGCTCAGCCCAAGGCCTGGAAAAGCAGATTCAAACACCCACCCAGAAAGTGCCCCAGGATGCCAAGGTCAATATTTTCTCTACAGCATGGGTCTGTGATAAATGAATTCACTGGATTTAAGGATCATGCAATTATAATTTTTTATTATTATTATGCAAGCAAGAATAAGCAAAGTTCAGCGCTGGGTGGCTGGGAGTCTCCTCTCCTCTAGGCTCGCGCCATTCCTATCCCCAAAGTTCACCTTTTATTGCCTTCTTCTCCCGGGTCCAGGGATGACGTGGTCTGTCTTTTGCACTTGCTCGTTCAGTTGCTAGGGGGTCTTTTTCTGCCTTCTGGTGGTCGTGGGATGAAGGCTCCAAGTCTTCCTCTTTAACCGCTGAGTGAACTTTCCCTTATAAGGCATACCTATACAGTGGAATTTTCAGAACACTATATGATTCCTGCAAGCCTAAGCAATTCTTGTGAGTTTAGGGATTGTTGTTACAGCCTTCCTCTGTGACCTCTCGGTGAACTTCTCCTTATAAGGTATATCTTTACAATGGAATTCTCAAAGCACTATACGATTCCTGCGAGCTAAGCAACCATATGTGGCAGCACATTTAAGAATGAAGCAGTTTTAGCTATTTAGTTATTGCTTTGATATTGTATAATTATTTAGCTATTGATTTAATTAATGAACAAACATATTGCTACTTATTACAATCCCCCATTTTTTTTTTACCAATTTTGTTCATTAAATCTTTTTAGTTCCTTCCTAGCAAGCGTTAAATGAGTTGCCTCTTCAGTTAAGCTATGTGCACTAATTATAGATGCTAATTTCCTTAGCTTTTTCATCCTATTCAAATTCATAACGAATAGAACTGCTGGCAAAATAAAACCAAGCACAATCAGAATCAAAAGAACAACAATGGGATGGCATATACTGTTTAGGACACCTGTGGTAGTAGGAGACCACCCGAACAGGGTATCCCACCACCTATGCTCGCCATCTTGCTTTACCCTCTCTATAACCCGGTGTATTTTTCCTACGTCATGATGAACAGTCACTAGGGTTTTCTGTCCGCTTTCCATGATTTTCTCGAGGATTTTGATCAGGTCTTGATGGAGCATCAGTTGTCTCACTAGAGTGAAGTTCATCCCAATTGGGGTGGGCATTATCTTGTGAAGCAGTGTTTAGTTGGATTGTAATAGGTGGTGAGAGGTGACTTTAGCTTCATAAAGGATATCACACCCTGTAATCTTAGTGAAGTTACAAGCACAGAAGTTTGAGTGATTCTTTGTATCCACCACAATATCATCTACAAGCACAGAATCACAAATAGTTCTAAGACATGCACATCCATTGCCTATGTATATAAAAATTGTTTTAGAAGTCTCGTTAGGACGAATCTCAAAATGACAAATGTTTGCTCCGTGTCTAAACAAATATCATGAACTATAATTACATTGCCTTCACAGATGAACCCCAATTGTTCTCGGATAATACACGATTCCAAATCAACAGTTTGCCATTTGTCATCAAACTGACAGGCCCATCCCCTATGTTCTATAGGATAGAGAACAGCTCCGTCATGGTTTATTCCTAATGCAATAACGGGAAAAACTAGATGTACAGAGGCATTGTGTATGGTCAAGACAAAAGCAGTAGCTGTATTTGAAATAGCATTGTAGGTAAAATTCACCAGTTTCCACCAGGATTGGAATTCTCTTTCAAAATCGTTGGCATTGTCCCAGATTATTTTCCGAATTTCTGTGGGGAAAGTGCCTTCCTCACCTTCTCTTATAATCAAGGCAGAAACTGACTGCATCCACAATTGTGCTTGGATACAGCTGAGGGCTAAGGAAACATTATTTTGTGCAGTACTGAGTGCATCAATCATCAATTTGTGATCGTTCACTCTTTCCCAATTTGGCAAAATGTTTGACAGCATCCACTGGTGTGTCCCCAAGGCTAACAGAGATGACTTCAGTGGTTGCTATAATTTGGACAGATCTCTAGTCATAGCAGCCAATTTGTTCATTAGTACTTCCGGATCAATGCTATTCAGAGTTCCCAATCCTGTACCTAGAACACCAGTCACATCTCTAAGTTTCCTTGTTTTAAAAGAGCTGCATTTCCGGAGCCAAATGGTCCAGCCATCAAAGGATGTTTGCAAAAATGGAAAACAAGCTGGCTGGATGTCTGAAACATTGGTCTGCATCAGCAGTTCGACCTGTTTGAGAGACCATGCTGGATGGAATAATATTTGTTGTTGACAAGTTTTCCTGATTATATAAGGTCCAATTTTGAAAATTTTTGGGGTGAGTATAACTGGTGGTGTAGATGGAGTCATGATATTGTGAGGTTCAGCAGTGGTAGAGTGCGTTTTAGTATCTATTATAAATTTAAAAGAAAGGCCCTGTGTATCTTTCGACCAGAGACAGACTACCTCTGCCGTGTGAGTTAATGTGAAGTTTTGCCAGCAGTCTCGTGTTATTGGGTATGCACAATCTGCTATTTGTTTATCCTCCTCACCCATGGAAACACTAATTGCAATTGTGTTAGTATGGTCAGACCCATTAACCATTCAACATCCAATATTAATTTGTTCTCCCACTACTCCTTGAAGCTGCCAGGTTTTCTGCTTCTTCCATTCATGTCTAGCGTACGGCAGACTGTCATGCAGTACTAATGTTAGTAAACTTAAAACTGTGCTATTCCCCATAGATCCGGTAGATTGCAAAAAGGCCTGAGACCAGTCAGGGATCAGGGTCCATTTATTTAGGGGGATCATGTTCTCTTTGTAAGGCTGATGAGGGTTTCCCCAGGCAGCCGGGAGGCTCAGGGTTATAATAATTAAGGTAGCTCGCCAAGCAGGGCAGGATCCTAGCAACAAATTTCTTTCTCCTTTTGTACTCATATCTCTTTTACCTGGGGCTTTCCTGTGCTCTGTTCCTGTGGTCCATTGCTCTCCCCCACTACTCCTTACCTCTCTGCCTCACCTGCCAGCCCGGGTGCGTCGGTCTGCAGGGATCATTATCTTCTCGGCAGCAGGGGTAGTCTTCAGGGGGTGCATTATTTGGGCTATCTCCTTAACTCCTGCCCCCACTCCTAAGGGCAGGCTGTCAGGCCTGCAGGCAAAGGGTCTCCTTCAAAGGATTTCTTTGATTTTACGACAGACTCTCTGCCGTCCCTAGCGAGCTTTACAGGGCCTGAGTCCCACACCTACTTAGGGTCCACCCTCTGCCTTTCATTCCCTTTCTCCTATCTTCCTAGAGTTATGTCGTTCTTCCCTACGTTCTCTACGTTTTTGTTGTTTATAGACTCGGGAATAACGGCGAATCGTGCTATTCCACTCGTCGGGCCTCACTTGCCACCCCAGAGGAACGTGGATTCCCTTCTTACACAAGGTAGTTAATATGACTGTCTGGTTTTGGCATGTCATCCTATGCAATTGGTGTTGGAATTCCCATGCCAGGGCCCAATCTCTTCTCTGTTCTAGATTTTCAACTAGTGACACTGCTTCTCTGTCAGGGATCTCCCGCTCTCCAGGGATCCTTATAAATTCTCTTAAGGCCCTTAATGGATTTGCTCTTCTCCAATCCCAATCACAAGTAAAACACCATGCACTCCCCACCAAATGTGACTGGAAAATCCACCATTTGTCTTTACAGCCCCCGCAAAAGATTTTTACCCACGCCTGACAAGAAGATTCCCGACATTTAAGACACTCGGTGTAATTGAATAATTCTCGCCTCACTTCAGCCACTACTGAAAGAGCAAGCGTCAGTTCATTCCAGGTTTTCCACGGCAGAGGGCACTTTAACTCCTGTTCCAGTTCCTGCAGGGGTTTTCTTACCAAAAGGCTCAATCGGTGTAGTTCTCTGTCCCCTAATTCAGTCATTCACGTTCCCAGCTGGCGCAGGTCCCTGTGCCTTCCACAGGGTTGGCCGTAGATCTCCAGGGCGACTGGTCACCTCCCAAGGGGTGTCTGCAGTGATGGGTCCTTTCACTCGACTGGCATGTGTCCAGCCTTTTTCAGCAGTTCGGATGGCTGTTTCTGTGGTAAACAGGACAACATAGGGACCTTCCCATTGGGGTGTTAGGGATGTCTCTTTCCAAGTCTTAATTAGGACCCTATCTCCGGGTTTAAGCTTATGCATTATTATATCCAAAGGGGGTCTTTGTACCAATAGCCCTTTTCGTTTTAATTCCTCCCTCTGTTTCATTAACTGTTGTATGTAACCCTGAATTTGACTATCTTGGATGCAAGGATGGTTCCCCGGGAATTCTAAGTCGTAAAGCATTCCATAAAGCATTTCAAAAGAAGAAATTTCCACATCTGTCCTAGGTTGGGTTCTAATGTTTAGCAATGCCATGGGTAAACATCTGACCCAAGACATTTTAGTTTCTACCATGAGCTTGGTGAGTTGCTTCTTGATTTCTCCATTTGCCCTTTCCACCCTCCCTGAGCTTTGAGGGTGCCAAGGGGTGTGATATTGCCATTTAGTGCCTAAGACCCCAGTTACCTCTCTCAGTACTTTGTTTGCAAAATGGGGACCTCTATCAGAGTCTAATATTTCTACTAGTCCATACCTAGGGATTATTTCTTCCAGCAGGGTTTTAATCACCACATTTGCAGTAGCCCGTGATGTAGGATATGCTTCTACGAAGTGGGTTAGATGATCTACCAGTACCAAGAAGTACTTGTATCTCCCTACTTTTGGTAGCTCGGTGAAATCTATTTGTATATGTGAAAAAGGTCAGTGTGCTAATTCCCTTCCTCCTGGAATCCTTTCTCGAGCCTGATGTCTGTTAAGTCTTTAGCATGTTATACATCCCCTAACTACTTGTTTTGCTATATCGTAAATTCCTATACACATGTACTTAATAGTAAACTGATCTACTAAGGCTTGGGTTCCCCAATGAGTCTGGTCATGCAGCTGCTGCACTATTCTTCGGGCCATAGATTTTGGCAATACCTCCCTATCATCTGGCAATTTTCGAATACCCCCATTCTCTTTTATTCCCATTTTGTCTAATTTCTCCTTTTCCTGGGCTGTGAAGCTCAGGACTCGAACTTTCTCGTCATCTCGCGTTCTCCTTATCCCCTGATCCTGGAATTTTCTGAGAGCAGTTTCCTTTGCCTCTCTGTCTGCTGTGTTGTTTCCTCTGATCAAATGGGAGAGACCCTTTTGATGTCCTTTAACATGTACTATTGCTATTTTCTTTGGGCCTCTTAAAGCTTGTAGTACCTGAGTAATTAGTTCCTGATGAATTAATTCTCTTCCTCGGGAGTTTATTAACCCTCTTTCTTCCCAAATTTCCCCAAAAGTATGTACCACTCCAAAGGCGTATTTTGAGTCTGTGTAGATGGTCCCAACCTTAGCTTCCAAGAATTTTAGAGCCCGCAATACTGCATACAGCTCACAGGCCTGGGCTGACCAACTAGGACTCAAAGGTCCAGATTCTATTATTTCCAAAATTTACCTCCTACAATCGCATATCCAGAGATTCGCTTTCCCTCAACAACTCTAGAGGACCCATCCACAAATAACCTTTCTCCCTCTTCCAGTTCTTCCTCTTCGAGGTCCGGCCTAATTTTTGTTTGTTTTTCTATGCTATGTAGGTAGTCATGAGTTAAATTCTCCTGTGGATCTCCAAACAAAAATTCAGCGGGGTTTTGCAGAGAGGTGGTTTCAAGTATCAACTGAGGGGATGACAGTAAAATGCCCTCGTATTTCAAAACTCTTGAGTCTCTTATCCATTTTTCTGCCTTTTGTTGCAATACTGCCCGTATGTAATGGGGGGTAAAGACTTTCAGTTCACCTCCATAGGTAATTTTGAGAGCTTCTTCCACTGAGAGGGCTGTTGCCACTATAATCTGCAAACATGTTGGCCATCCTCTACTTACGGAGTCTAGTATTTTAGAAATAAATGCTACTGGTTTTCGACTGCCGGCCCAGTCCTGTGCCAGTACCCCAAATGCTACTCCTGCCTCAGTGTTAACAAACAAATAAAAGGGTCTCCTAACATCCGGGAGGCTTAGCACTGGGGCATTAGCCAATTCCTCTTTTAATTGTTCTAATGATTCATCATCCTTCCCAGTCCATTTCATCAAACCTTCAGCAGTTAGTTTTTCATACAAAAATTTTACTTTACCACTAAAGTTTTCAGTCCATTGTCTGCAGTATCCTACAAGACCCAATAGCTGCCTGATTTGTCTCTTATTTCTTGGGGGAGGAAGGGAGAGGATTCCCTTAACCCTCCCTGGGTCTAGTGTTTTAGTTCCTTTACTAAGTCGGTGTCCTAGGTACTTCTACGAATTGCAATTTACTTTTGGACACCTTCAGCCCCTGGATGCTTAGAAAGTTCAGAAGCTTAATGCTTTCTTCTCTAACTGATTCCTCGCTTTTTCCAGCAATTAAAAGGTCATCTACATATTGAACGGTTATTCCTTGGTTTGGGGTATAGGATTTCATTATTTGCTCTAGTGCCTGCCCAAACAAATTTGGGGATTCTGTGAATCCCTGTGGGAGCACTGTCCACCTTAGCTGTTGCTTTCGGTGGGTATCAGGATCTTCCCATTCAAATGCAAAATAATCTCTACATTCTTCTTTCAAGGGGCACGCCCAAAAGGCATCTTTCAAATCTATAACACTATACGAGTGATCATCTGGTTTCAATTGACTGAGCAATGTATGGGGGTTTGCTACTACAGGGAACCAGGCAATGGTTCTCTTATTTATTTCCCTTAGATCGTGTACTAATCGGTATTTTCCATCTGGTTTCTTTACAGGTAAGATGGGGGTGTTGAAGGGAGACATGCAAGGTTCCAAGAGCCCTTGTTGTATTAACTGTTCTACCCCTTTGCCCCCCATCTGACATGGGATATTGTTTTATCCTTACTGGGATTTCTGTGTTTTGAATGTTTACTGTGAAGGGCTCTTCAATCTTCCTGCTGTATCAAGGGTATACCAGACTTCTGGGTTGATTTTCTCTTTGTCAGTGACCCGTAAGGGGCACAACCTGACTTTCAGCTGTTTTTCTTCAATATTTATATTTATCCCTAATTCCATCATTAAATCTCTTCCTAATAAATTGCAATCAGCTTCAGGGACCAGTAGCAGTGATCCTACCCCTATTTTCTTCTCTGATTCTATTAAAACATCTTTAATTACAGGAACCTTGAAGGGTTGTCCTTTTGCCCCAATAACCTGTACTGTGGAAGGTGAAATCCTACATCCTGGGGGCAAAGATTGAACTGTTGATCTCTCAGCCCCTGTATCTACAAGGAAGGTTATGGGGGTTTGCTGGGGACCCAACTTAAGTTTTACCAAGGGCTCCGATGACATTTGGGTCCCCAATAGATAGAACCCTTGACCCCCCTAATCCTCTTTGAACATTTTCTCATCCCTAAGCCTCTTTCGGCATTCCCTCTTCATGTGTCCTTTTCCACCACAATAGTAACACACTGTTCCTTCTCTCCCTCCAGTTGGAGGTCCTCCTAAATCCCGGGGACCTCTCCTCATGCCATTTCTTTCTCGTGGTGGAGGGTTGTTTTGCTGTCCCTCCCTGACTGCCACCACCATCATCCGAACTCGTCTTCTGTGTGCCTCATCCTCCCGTCTAACATATACCTTCTGAGCCTCCCTGAGCAATTCATCAAGTCCTCTGTCTAACTTTTCTAATTTCTTTCGAACATCCTCCCATGATTTGGCTACAAACTGTGTTTTAAGGAGTGCTTGCCCCATTGGCATCTCTGGGTCCACCCCTGAGTATAACTGAAAACTCTTCCTTAATCTTTCCAACCATTCAGTGGGGGTCTCATCTTTTCCTTGGCACTCTTTGAATGCCTTGCTTATATTTTGTCCCCGGGGCACAGCCTCTCGTATGCCCTGGATTATGATGGTTCTTAAGTCCTGCATATGACCACGATGGTTGGGGTCCTGATTGTTCCAGTTGGGATTTTGCAAGGGCCATTTCACATCAGCCGCGGGACCTTGAACATGTTGGGTGTCCCAAATCCTCATTCCTGCCCTTCTAATCATCCCTCTCTCCTCTGTTGTAAATAGGATGCCTAGAATGGATTGCATCTCCACCCAAGTATATATGTTTGGCCCTAGGAACTGATCCACTCTTTCTGCTACTCCTATAGGGTCTTCTAATAATTTTCCCATCTCTTTCTTAAACTCGCGGACATCTCCCGAGTTCAAGGGAACAGTGACAAACCCCATCCCAGCTTGAGGTCCTCCTAATGCTATTTCCCTGAGAGGGAACAACCCACTCCAAGTACGCTTCCTGCAATCCGGGGAGTCCGTGACCTGCTGTCTATTAGGGGCCGATACTGGGGGTGCGTTTGGGGGGGGGGGGGGTTCAGGGGGAGCTGGTGGTATATACGGGGGAGGATAAATAGGAACATATTGCTCCGGTTGAGACTTTTTCTTTTTTTCCTCCTCCCCTTGACTTCCCTTAAGGGGGAACAACCTAGCTGTTTGCTCATTACTTCCTACCAACCATAATTTAGCATATGCACTCTCCTCCGAGTTCACCGGCTCTTTAGAATTCACATAAATGTTCAGGGCTTGACAGACCCAATCCTCGAAGGATCCGAAAATGGGCCAGTATATACTTCCTGAATCCAGATTCTTACCTCCCCACACTACCATTAAATAATTTATCATTTTTGCCTTATCCTTCCCCTTTCTGGAGGGAAAGTCATCCCAATACTTGATCATTAATCCTAACGGACTGTCCTTAGGTATTGGGGGTAACTGGGGACCCTCCCCCATGGGATCAGAAGGCTTGCATTTCTTCTGCCCCATCTTCCAAGGCACCTCCACACACACACACACAAAACCCCTCGGTGGTGGCTCGCTCCCTCGCGGGCTACGAGAACCGCACTACTAGAGGGTCCCTCTCACGTCATCCACAGGTGGACGTCTCATTCACCGTGCCCCAGGATCCCAACCCCAACCGAGCGGTTCACCTCGTATACTCATGCGTCCTGCGTTGTCGCTCGGATCTTCGTGCACAAAGTTTACATGGTTACCGGTGTTTTCCTTGCTTATTCCCGAATTTAGGTTCGTCAGTCCAGATGAGGGGTCAGGTGAGAAGGCCAGGGCCACCAGGTGGTGGGGCACCCCCCCAGGATTCTCGAACCAACCCCGTTTACTGGATCCGAGTCACGGCACCAAATTGTGATAAACGAGTCCACTGGATTTAAGGATCATACAATTATTTTTATTATTATGCAAGCAAGAATAAGCAAAGTTCAGCGCTGGGCGGCCGGAGTCTCTGCTCCTCTAGGCTCGCACCATTCCTATCCCCAAAGTTCACCTTTTATTGCCTTCTTCTCCCGGGTCCAGGGATGACGTGGTCTGTCTTTTGCACTTGCTCGTTCAGTTGCTAGGGGGTCTTTTTCTGCCTTCTGGTGGTCGTGGGATGAAGGCTCCAAGTCTTCCTCTTTAACCGCTGAGTGAACTTTCCCTTATAAGGCATACCTATACAGTGGAATTTTCAGAACACTATATGATTCCTGCAAGCCTAAGCAATTCTTGTGAGTTTAGGGATTGTTGTTACAGCCTTCCTCTGTGACCTCTCGGTGAACTTCTCCTTATAAGGTATATCTTTACAATGGAATTCTCAAAGCACTATATGATTCCTGCGAGCTAAGCAACCATATGTGGCAGCACATTTAAGAATGAAGCGGTTTTAGCTATTTAGTTATTGCTTTGATATTGTATAATTATTTAGCTATTGATTTAATTAATGAACAAACATATTGCTACTTATTACAGTGTCCCTTTGCACTTCTGAATCTCTTTCACCCCTCCCCTCTATTTACAGACACCGCCCCGCTCGCCGCTCGCTCCCGCCCCTCGCCCTTCCCTCGCTTGGCAGCCACGTCCTTCCCCCGCCCCCGGCACCCAGCGCCGAGGGGCAGGGCGCTGGCTCGGGGGGGGGGGGGGGGGGGGGAGGGGGCGCTCTCTGTCCACAAGGCGGCAGCACTGCCGCTGGCCACAGCCGGGGACCACCGCTCGCCTTGAGGGAAGGGAGGCAAAAAGGAACAGGTGCGCTCCCCTTCGAAAAATCCTCAAAAATAAATGCCCCAAAAATCCCTACACGAAAATTTAAAAAACCCCTGCCTCTAACCAAATAACCCCCCCCCCAAAAAAAAACCTCCTTTCTTTTAAACTTTATTTAACTATTTTTTATATTTATATTTTTCATATTCACATTTACATTTATAAATTGATGTATAATGTATATTGATGTATAATGTTATTTCTATTCTATATTACATCTCTTCCTATTACTTATATTTATTATTTTATACTTTTATATATCTATATATATTTATTATATATTTTTATATGTTTCTATATTTAGATTTATATTCCTAAAATACTTATGTTCTTTAAAAGAAAAACCCTGCCTCTAACCAAATAGGAACAAAAAACCACTTTCTTTAAAACTATAATTAAATATATCATATTTATATTTTTCATAATTATATTCACATTGACATTTGTATTTTATATTGACATATTTTATTTATATATACGCATATATATCATAATGTAATATTATAAATACATTATTATTTGTATTATATATTTTGTCAATTTCTAAGATACATACTTATTTCCATTTTATATTTATATATATTTTTTATATATTTATGATATAGTTCTATATTAAGATTTATATATTTAATCATTATTTCTATTTTTATTATTTACAGGAAAAGCCCTGCCTATAACCAAATTTTTAAAAAAACACTGTTATTTAAATAATATTTAAATCGTTTTATATTTATATTTTTCATATTTATATTTGCCTTTACATTTACAGTTTATATTGATGTATTATATTTACAGAAGTATATAACATATATCACAATAAAATAATATATATGCTTTATTTCTATTATATATCTATTTCTAATACTTATATTTACTTACATTTTATATTTATATATGTATTTATGGTACATTTCTATATTTAGATTTCTAGTTTTATGATAATTATATTTTTATAAAAACGCTGCCTATAACACAATAAAAATAAAATAAATTTTAAAAATTATTTTTAACCATATTTAAATATTTTTATATTTTTATTTTTTATATTTCTATTCACATTTAGATTTATAAATTTGCATTTATCATCCTATAATCTATTGATGTACTATTATAAATTACACATAATATATTACAATATAATAAGATATATACAGTATTATTGTTACTATAAAATGTATCTATCTCTATTATTTTGTATTTATTTATATTTTATCTTTTTCTATATATCTCTATACCTTTATTATATATTTCCATATTTCTATTTCTACATGGTGATCTTTCCATTTATAACCTATGTTTCTGTATTTTACATAAACATATAATGGATATTAAACATTATAATATCTTGTAGTAATATATAATATTTATGTTGCATGTTCTATTTATATATATTTTATTTACATTTTATATCTACAATTTATATTCGCATTTCTATATTTATATATTTGTTTTGCTTATTTATAGTTGTATGGCAGGGAGGCAGGGGGACAGGATGGAATGGGACGGGACAAGAGGGGACAGGACGGGCGCCCCACATGGCACGGCAGATGTACGGGCCACTCCCAAGATGGCGGCCGTGAGAGAACCTCGGCAGAGAGAGGCGTTTTTGCCGCAGCATCAGTGGGGGACTGCAGTACTGCTCTCTGTGCACAAAGCGGCAGCACTGCCACCCACCTCAGCCAGGGGCTGCGGCACGCCTTGGGGCTGTGGGCAGAGAAGGCGGGAAAAAAAGAACAGGTGCCATCCCCTCCAAAATCTCCTCTAACATACGTGCCCCAAAATAACCCACACAAAAAAAACCCCAAACCCTTCCTCTACCCCAATAAGAACCAAAAAACCACTCTTTCTTTTAAATATATTTTAGTTTTATATTTTTAATATTTATATTCACATTTATATGTATAATGTATATTGATGTATAATGTTATGTATATTCTATATTCCATCTGCTCCTATTACTTTTTATATATTTCTATTTTCATACATATCTTTATATATTGATTATATATTTCTATATTTAGATTTATATTTCTATAATGCTTATATTTTTTAAAATAAAACCTCTGCCTCTATGCAAATAAAAATCAAAAAAGGCCCTTTCTTTTAAACCGTATTTAAAATTTTAAAAATTTACATATTTCACATTTATATTAACATTTACATTTAAAACGTATATTGATGTATGGTGTTATTTATATTTTATATTACATATCTTCCTATTACCTATATTTATTCATATTTAATATTTCCATACATATATCTTATCTATCTTTATATATTGATTATATATTTCTATATTTAGAACTATATCAAAATAATATGCATGTTCATATTACTTCCAATAAAACCCCTGCCTCTAAACAAATACAAACCAAAAAAAGCCCTTTCTTTTAGACTATATTTAAATATTTTTGTATTTATATTTTTCATATTATATTCACATTTGCATTTATAGTTTGTATTGATGTATTATATTTATAAATATATATATCATAATGTAATAATATAAACTTTAATTTATATTATATATCATATGTTTGGCTAATACTTATATTTATTTAAATTTTTATTTATATATATCTTTAAGTATTTATGATATATTTCTATACTTAGATTTCTACCTTTATTTTATTTATATTTATAATTTTTATAATAAACCTGTATTTCCCTTGACACAGCATGAGACTGTGTTGTCTGGTTCTGTCAGTTGCTGCCTGGGGAAAGAGACCAACCTTCACCTGATTACAACCACCATTCAGGAAGTTGTTGAGAGTGATAAGGTCACCTCTGAATCTCCCTTTCTCCAGGCCTGGAACATGTGGGAAAGATCTTGAAAATGTAGGATGGATTCTTGGAAAGATGCGGTGGGTTCTGGGACACAAGAAGCAGCTGGAGCACCAGGAGAAAGTTCTGGAGAATTTCCAAGGATCACCTGAGGGATTAGAAGGCTTCAACCCAGGATGCATCCCACTCCATTCCCCTCCTCCCCCACTCTGGCTCTTTCCCTTCTCAAAGAAAACCCCAGCCCTTACGGCATCCTGATGGCATCCTCCAGTCATGGACCATGGCCCCATGCTTCTGACACGTTGCCGCATAGGTCTCCAGCACCTGGCAGAGGATTGACCTCGCCCCATTGCTCAGACACAGGTCAGACAGGCAGTTGCAATAGAAGTCATGAGGTGTTGTAGTGCGTTTTTATACTTTGTAATACTTTGAAGTAGTTTTGTTTTGTATCCCCATATTTCTCCCAAATGGTTTATCCCTGACTGTACCCCCCTCCCTTTACCTGTGTTATCCCTCTCCCTGGATGAGATCATCCCCAAACCCTCACCCTGGCTCTGTCAAGCACTCAGCATCCCATCCCTCCATCTAGAAGTTTCGGTCCAAGTCGTTGAGTGATTAGCCAGAGGCTAGGGGTCAGCCCCCCAAGCCTTGCCCCATACGCTGTCCTATATGTCTATCCCCCAGTACCCATCTCTTAGGGTCACTTATTGGTTAGTAAAATGTTATCTACTTTGGTTTCCACCTCCCTTTAAATATAACCTTGGCACATCTCCCGGGGCTCTGGGCAGGAGCCCCCTGAGGCGCAGGAGCTCTTTTGGGACTCCTAATAAAACCTTGGATTAACCCCTGCTAAGAGTCGGCCCTTTGTCTTCTACTGATGTCTCTAGTGTCTCTTCTGCTGCAAAGGCGACCAGCCTAGGTGCCCTCAGTACCCTCGGGGCACAGAGAGTGTCTCCCCGTGGTCAGTCATGTCGGGGCTGCCCCCCTGGTGTCTGCCGACTCGGGACTGGCCGAGGGTTACTGAGAGGCTCACAGAGGGACCGAGACAATGAGGCTTCACTATGTCGTGACATGCTCTGAAGGGCCCCTGGAAGGATTTTTTGATGATCCCACAATAGTGGCTCCTGCCATAAAGCTCCATCTTTTTCTCATCACACACTGGGCATACTCCATCACAATAATCCCAACAAATCGTCAGACTTGGAGCCAGTGCTTTTCCAGCTTTTAGCCATGTGACAATTGCAGTGATGTTGTCACCAGCCTTGGGGACATTGTCAAGGGGCTTGAGGTTGAAATTCCTGCAGAGGCCGCAAACATGGCAGAAGTAGGTGCTGGGGAGGTTGATCTGGAGGTGCCAGTTCCAGTCATAGGAGACCTGGAGACCAAAATCTGTCTCCAGAGCAACACAGAGCCCACTGGTACACACCCTTCTATCTGCCAGGAGCACAGAGAGCAGTGTCACCTCCCCGTTCACCTGCCAGTGGCCCAACATTCTCAGTTATCTCAATGTTTTATTCTCAACATACACCAATATTTCATTTCAAATGTATCCTAATATTCTATTCCTTACATATCCCAATTCTTTATTCCCAGCATATTCCAACACTAAATCTCATCATATCCCAACATTTTACACCTCAAATATCCCAATTTATTCTTGCCATATTTTATTACTGATATGTCCCAATATTCTATTCCCACTATGACCCAATATTTCATTCCCAGAATATCCAAACACCCCATAGTTTTTTGTTCCTGCTGCATTCCAACATTTTATTCCTGAAATATACTAATATTTTATTCCCTAGACACACCAACATTTTATCCCAGTTTATCCCAACATCTTATTCCTGGAATATCCTGTCTTTTTGCTGACACATACCAACATTTTACTCCCAACAAATTCCAACATCCTATTCCAATCTTATCACAACGTTCTGTTCCTGACATATCCAAATATTCTATTCCCCATATTTTGTTCCTACCATTTTCCCAACTTTTTATTCCTGACATTTCCCAACATTTTATTCCCAAAATATGTCAATATTTCAGCAATCAGCTTCCCAGTCTGACTGATTTATCCCAAAATAACATTGGCACTGCTGGATGAAGAAGGAGGTAGGGAAGAGCTGGATGAAGCAAAAAGTTGAGAAAAAGCCCAAATTCTCACAATTCCACCCAACTCACCAGACTCTTCTGTCTTCATTCTGACAGAAGGAGATGCGTTGTCCATAGATGTCAACATTGACCAAGGAGACATAGTGTCACTGTTGAGACAGAAACAGGAATGAAGGCAACACAACTCCATGCATTTTCAGAAGGCATAAAAGCTCACTTTATTACAAAACTTCACGTTTTTATAACTGATATCATTCACCTAGAACCTGATTGGTTCTTAATAACACCTGTCACCCCATTGATTAATTAGGTTAATTAGGAACAACACCATCTTTCCGTAACATCACATATAAGACGTTCCACATGTTCACCAACACCAGCTGCAGAGACCAAGATAAGAATTGTTTTAATTCTTTTCTCTGAGCTTCTCACAATTTCCCCAGGACAATGCCTGGGAAACTACCTGTTTCTCTCTGACAATGTCCACAACATAAGACACAGATTGGATCCCACCACGGATGTCATTCTTGGCCTGGACCCTGAAGGGCACCAGCCCAGGGTCATTCCCATGGGATTCAGCCATGGTGTAGGTGCAGGTTCCTTGGAAGTCAAAGTCAAGGCTGTTGAAGGTTTGGAAGTGTGGGTCACCATGTGGCGACCAGGGCTGGGACACAGTGGGATTGGGCACCGCGGGGCTGGCAGCGATCCTTGGGGCGGCACTGCAGGGACTTGCAGGGGTCTGGGAGGGGAGGAAGAGCAGAATGAGCCATGGGCTGGGTGAAATAGGAGATAAACATTGGGGGAAGCCATGGGTTAGGCAAAAGGAGGGGAAAAAATTGGGGGAAGTCATAGGATAGAGAAAACTACGAGATTTTACAGACCACAGAATAGGAAAAATCACAGGATGGAAGAAACTATGGGAGAAACCATGGAATGAACCATGGGAGAAATCATGGGTTGGAAAACCATAGGAAAGACTATGGTAAAAAAACATGGGAAGAACAATGAGACAAACGGGATAGGAAAAAAACATAGAAAAGGCCATAGCAGAAGCCATGGAATGGGAGAAACCATGGGAGAACCATGGGAAAAATCATAGGATGGGGAAAAAAACATGGAAGAAACCATAGGAGAAGCCACCAGATGGGAGAAACCATGGGAAGAATTACCCAATCCCTGACCATTAGTGCCAGAGATAGCACTCTGTTCCGTCCATCTCCCCTTCAATTTTCCCCACTAAATCAACCCCCCAGTCATCTCTGGATCCAATCTCCCTTTAAAACACCCTTTCCCCCCATTTTCCCTCACTTTTATTGATATATCCCAAGACCCCTTCCCAGATTTCACAGGATTTGTCCTCATTGCAAGCATGGTCATAGCAGGTAAGGCCCTGGCCAAGGACACAGGTGCAATGGCACTGGCAGCAATCCCAGAAAAGCATCCTATGGAGCTGTGGGGAGGGATAAGGGAGAAAGGGAAATCCATGAAAAGAGGAGATAAAAAGAAATATTCAGGAAAAAAGAACATAAGTGCAGAAAACTAGGGAAAATAATGAATGAAATATAAGGAAAAAGGATGTAAATGCATAAAAATAGGGGAAAAGGGGGAAATACAGGAAGAAAAAAAATAAAGGCATAAAAGTAGGGGAAAATGCAGGGGAAAAGCATAAATACAGGAAAAATAGGGAAAATGCAGAAAAATAAATGGAAATGCACAAATTAGGGAGAAATACAGGCAAAAAAAAAAGGATGTAACTGCCTAAAGATAGGGGGAAAATGAAATAAAATGCAAGGAATAGACAACATGAAAATAGTAGGGGGAAGGGGGGAAAATGCTGGGAAAATGCAGGAAATAAAAATGTAAATGCACAAAAATAAGGGAGAAAGGTGAAAAATTAATTTAAAATAGTAAATCCATTAACCAGGAAAAAAAGCAAATGCCATGGAAACAGAAATAAATGCAGAAAAATATGAGAGAAATTTAAAAATGGCATAAAAATATAGGTGAGGACATAAAAGAGGGAAAAGAAGGAAAACAATGCAGAGAGAAAAGACATAAATGCCTAAAAATACCGGAAAGAAAAGAAAGCCAGAAAAACTGCCTTATATTATTCTCCATCCCTGAAGCACCTGCACTTCTACTTGGGAATGTATCACTGTCCTTCAAAGACTGGTGACACTGGCAGCCCTCAGTGCATGTTTGGGGACAGGTGGTGGTATTTCCGGTGCAGATGTTGGCACAGGTGTTGGTGCAAAGGGAGTAGGTGCTGTTGGCTGGGCAGGTGGGGGCTGGAAGTTTCATGGAATCATGTATTGAGTTGGGTTGGAAGGGACCTTAAAGCTCATCCCATCACCATCATCCCATGTCCTATGTGTCAGCACTGTCACCCAGACCCAAACAAGGAACATTCCCCACCTGTGCCCCCCCCAAACTCCAGTATCACCTAGAGATCTTCCCAACTCCAAAGAGGGGATATTTGCCCCTGTGCCCTCCCAAACTCACGGCAGAAGGATGATGTCCTCCAAGCCCCCACGGTGACACCGGCACCTTGGCATGCAGTGACATAGCTCTGGATACTCTGGCACAGGACATGTGTGTCCCCTCCCATCATACAGAGGTCATGGATGCAGGATTGGGAATACGGGATGGGGTCAATGATGCGATGGCAGGAGCCAAAGGGACCTTCAGAGGCCGTGAGTAGGCCACAATAGTTGGGTTTTTGGAGGACTGCCACTTTCTCCTCTGTGCAGGTGGGACACTCATCCTTGGGACAGGTGTCATTGCAAGGTGTATCTGTTGTTTTCCATGCAGATCCAAAGGCTGTTGCATCTGGAGCCAGCTGGCCACTGGAAAGCTGGAACTCATCATTGCCTTGGCCATTGTAGTTGCCGCAGAGGCCACACAAGCGCCCCATGTAGGTCTGGGGGACCGTGACCATCACGTGCTGGACGAGGTCATAGTGGACAACGAGGCCAAAGTCAGTGCGGAGCAGGACACCTGTCCCATGTGGGTAGACCTGGACCTGTCCCTCACTCAGGATGGTGGGGAGGTGGTGGGAGATGGAATCCACCTGGGATAGAGAAGGAAGAGTCCTCCAGTGAGGAGGTGGGACCAAACATTTGGGGGAAACACCTTCCAAACAATATTCTGACAGATTTGTGGATCCCACTTGGAAGAAAAAAGTTTGGATGAGGATGGATTAGTCTTGGAGATGGGGTGAGGGCTCCCCTCACCAAGGAAACAGAGTTTTGGGGTTGATTGAGGTAGAACAAAAAAATTAGGGAAAACAACTTCCAACCAAGGTTTTAATGCATTTACAGATCTTGCTTAGAAAGAAAAGTTGGGAGGAGTACGGATTGGGATTGGAGATGGGCTGAAGTGTCCCTTCCATCAAGGAAACCAAATTTGGGAGGGATCCCATGAGATTTGGAACATAAAGTGCCACCATACCATGACACCTGTCCCCTTTCCTTGTTTCAAGGTCAAGGTGAAACAAGGACTCCCATAGACTTCCACAGACAACACTTCGATCCCGAAGACCTTCCCCTTCTGCTGTGACTCCTTCTAGATTGTGACCATAAATGATGTCACATTGTCACCTGTGCAGATCTGGGTGAGGACATAGGAGCAAGTACCAGTGATATTGAAGGCTATCCTCTCAAAGGTGACAGGTGGTGGACACCTGCAAAGGACACTGATGACCTTCCCATGGCCATCATCAGGACAGGAAGTATTTTGGCACTCGGAAGCATCAGAGTCTTGGGCTCACTGTGACCCCTTGTTCAGCTTGGCCGGAGGGAACTGGCAAAATAAGGGACAGGAATGATGGTCTTGCCCAGAAAATAAACGTTTTAATAACAAAAAACAAACATGGAAACTGCAGAGTACAGGGGCAAGATTCAAAAGACCCAGGGGCGTGGCCAACGCAACCACATATAGGGGTCTTTTGATTGAAGGGTCCAATTACTTGGGGGAAAACCTGTTAAAATCTGATACAAATGATTAAAACTCAACTTGCATACATAAATATGTATAAAAGTAGCTGATAAGGATTTTTTAAATTTAGGAAATAGGCAACTGGGGGGTTAGGTAAAAAAGGATAATTCTGGCTTTTTTTCTAAAAGAAATGGAATTTGGGCGTTTGGAGGAAAAATAGGAATAATGAGATTTGGGAATAAAATATGGGAATAAAGGGGTGTTTCTTAAATAAAAATATAAATCAGGGTTGGTTTTTGTTTTTGTTTTTTTTTTAACTGTGGTTTTGAAGAAAAATAAACAGGGAAATAAGGAATTAGGATTTTAAAAATTAAAATACAATGAATAAAATTTAAAACATAGTTTATATAGTCTTTTAAAAAGGAAGAAAAATAAGAAATATATTAGGGGGAAAAGAGGAAAAAAGGTTTTTCCTTATAAAACTACATAAGAAGTTGGGTTGATACAGGTTTTGCATGAAAAATTAAAGAAAAAGTAAAGAAAATAAGGTAGAAGAGGGTTTTTTCCCATAAAATGAATTGTTTTTATTAAAATAGAACAAATAAAAGGCCTTTTATCATAAAAAAAAAATTCAAAAAATAGACTTTTTTTTCTCCCCCAGAAATACAGTCAGTGTATCGACGGTGAGTTTTGTTCCTGGAAAAACACCAAAATAGCTAATTAGAATTTTACCTCAAAAAAAACCCCAAAAAACTCCCGAAAACTAAAATGTAAACCCAAATAATGAGGATAAAGTGCATTTTCATTTTTTCTTTAGAAAGTGAACAAAAAGGGGATGTTTTAATGAAAAATAAGAAGATTCTAAAGGCTATTGGATTAAAACAAATTATTTTAAAAGGACACTTTTTGGTTAAAACCAATAAATATGAGGCTGAGAGGTTGTTGGGGAAGACACAAAATGAGGGGAAAAGGGAATTTTCAGGAAAAAAAACACCCCAGGCATTTAGAATTTCCTTTTCTTATTTCAAGCAAATAAGTTCAAATTCAAGAAATTTGGGAATTTTGTGTGCAAAATGGGGATGTTGCTTACCACAGAAGGGAAGGAGGAGCCACCAGGACCAACCTGTGCTACTCCTGTGAAAAACACCCAAAAATACTAAAAATTGCTATTTTATGGGAAAAATCCCTGTGAGCCCAGAGATGTCTCCAGAACCCTCAAATTACCCCCAAAATGCCTTTTTTCCCCCCATGGAATCCCTTGGGGCTTATTTTGGCCCCTGTTGCCACCAAATCCACCCAAAAACCTTCCAAACACTATGAATTTTGCCTCAAATCCCCCAAAATTGGGTCAAAATGCTTGTTTTTCCCTCTAAATTTCCTGCAGTTTGGGTCAAAATGGAGTTCAACAAATGAGTTTAACAAAATCCTCCCTCCCCCTGATATCCCCCCTCCAAGGCCACTTCCAATTCCCCATTCCTATCAGATTTGCCCAAAACATTCCAAAAAAGATAAATTTTAACCAAAATCACCTAGATTTGTGTCAAATTCAAGTTAAAATGCTTACACAGCCCTCACCCACCAATCCCTTACCTTGATGCCACCTCAATACTACATTTCCACCAAATTCACACTAAAACTTCATGGAAAGAATGAATTTTGCCCCAAATTCCCCCAGTTTGGGTCAAAACGGTGTTCAAAATCCAGGACAACCTGCCCTCCACCTTATCCCACTCAAGTTCCCCCAAATCCTAAATTCAGCCTAAAAAGGGGGAAAAAAATTCCAAATTCTGGGCATGAAGAGGGCAAAAAATCTGAAATTTGGAGGAAAAGTGCACAAAAAGGGAAAACCCCTGAGATTTGGGGGGAAATGGGCAAAAATAAAAAATCTGGGCACAAAAAGTGTTTCAATCCAACATTTGTGAAGAAAAAGGAATAAAATTATGAAACTTATGGGGATAAGGGGGCAAAAGCCATAAAACTGGGGAGGAGAAAGGGTAAAAAATCTGAAATTTGGGCAAAAAACCCCTCCTCAATTTCTGTCCATACCCAAAGAATAAGGAAAACAAATTAAAAACAGGGAATGAAGCCTCTCCACTCACCAGCCTGTCAACTCCAGAATTCCAGGGACTCTGCAAACATAGACAAAGCACTTGTCCCCAGATTGCCCTTTTTATCCCTAAATGGGGCTCAGCCACAGCCAAACCATGCACATTTGGCCAGATTCAGCAAAATTTCAGGATGCAAAGCGGGGAGGAGGGGCCAGGGGTGCATGTTCCACAGTTCCAGAGAATTTGGGAACTGGCAGCTGGATCCTGTCACTGATAGGACGGTGACAGAGTGGAAATCAAAAGAATTGCTGTTCCCATGGCGCTCTCTGCCTCCACTGAAAAGAATGAAGGATTTGTCTTTACAAACAAACTGTAGGTCTGCTGATGAACAGAAATGGATACTAAGAGATAAAAGAAACAGTGGGCATCTTTAACATACATTCCATAGGAATTTCATTGATTGACATAAGGAAAAGAAAAAAGAGGGGTATACATTGGAAGGGGGACTTTATTAGGTGATTCAGGAAGACTGTGCCTCTCAAGCACCCCAGACAATGGGGAAAGAGAGAGGGAAATACAGCAGGGTAATCAGGATAAAAAGAAGGCTGCCCTCCTCCAAAAATTTGGTAGGCCCCAGGGGAAATGCCCATGACCTCTCTCTATAGCTGAATAAAGTTACAGGACTCTGTCTCCTTTTTGGAAATAAACCTCTGGTGTTTGTGGGTTAATTTTCCTGACACTGTGACCCCGGGGAAAGGACAAACCAAGTCCAGATGTTTTTTACCCAAAATTAATGATCCAAGTCCCAGCAGGAAATTCTGGCCCAAATGACTGAAAAAGCTGAAGAAAACCAGCTGGAGCCAGGAGAGATGATGGCAAACAGGGAATTAAAGGGCTTTTGCCTTAAAACGAAGACATAAAAACGGGGAAACCCTGAACCCCACAGAGATCCTCAAAACTGTCCAGAGACAGAGACCCCACCCCCAAAGCCATCCAGGGACCCCCAAAACTACATGGGGATCCCCCAAAACTACCCAGGGATCCCCTCAGCCCTCTAAACCTCCCAAACCACAAGGTCTCTCCAGGAAGATGGGGGTCTCTGGAAGGGTTTTGGGGGTCCTGATAAATGACACGGAGAAGAGAAATTTTCAGTTGCCCTGAAGGTGCTGGATGGAGCTTAAAGACAACTGTCAGAAAAGCTGAAAGGATTTAAAGGCACACACAGAGGATCGCAAGCACAGCTGGACCCAGTGGACAAATAGGTAATGAGGAATATAGTGGGGTTTTTGTCAAGTTATGTAACAAGAAGTAACAGTGCACACTCAAGGAAAACGTTCAAGGAAAGGTCACGTGTAATATGGAAGCATTCTGTGAATATGACCACCAGAGACCCGTTAGTGGTCCCTACAGGACCATACCCTGTGGCAGTTTCGTCACACACATCAGATTAAAGGAGAAATCCTTCAGTGTGTCACTGGTGGGGCTAGACGCACTCTTGTGGGCTAAGGTGGTCATTTGTGGGCCAGGGGCGGTCACTTGTGGGGCAGGGGGGCAGTTGTGTGTCAGGGGTCACTTGAGGGGCTGAAGGGGCACTTGTGGGTTGGGGAGACACTTCTGGCTCAGGAAGTCCCTTGTGGGGCTGGGGGAACACTTGTGGGACTGCCACCCCTCATGACATGCAGCCCCCCCAGGCCCTCTCGGGGACCTCCTCCTCTGGATGCTGCGATGCCACCGCCAGGCCATAAGGGGAAGCCTTTGGCAAGACATCCCCACCCCCAAATTTCAGAGGTATGCCCCTGCGCCTTCCCCAGGTCCCCCTAACTCCCCATTTGCTCTCCCTTCCCTTCCCCAGGGCCATCAAGATCCTCTTGGAATGCCCACCTGGGCAACCCCAACGCATGGTGGGGCCAATAAAGCAATGTCACCCCAAAATTGCACCCGGGAGGTGGGGAGACCCCCAAAACTCCCTCCCTTACCGCCCTCACCTTTGGGATTGTCCCCAATCCCCTCTCCCCCCAAATGTCCCCAGGAGCTTTAGGGGGCTTCTGGGGGCTCAAAAGCAGCTGTTGGTGGGGCGCTGGGTGTCTCTAGGGGGTCCGGGAGGGTCTTTGGAGTGTCTGGAGGGGCTCTGATGAGGCTGAGGAAGGGATTTTGGGGGGTTGTACGGGGAGTGCTGGAAATCAGGAGTAGTTGGGAGGGCACTGGGTGTCTATAGGGCATCTAGAAGAGGTCTGTGGGATTTTGGGGGGAGACTCTAGGAGTGCTGAGGAAAATCTGTGAAAGATATTGGGGGTCCAGGTAGGGGTTTTGGGGGACCCTTGGGCTTTGGAGTGTCGTTAACAGTCCAGAGGTCTGTGGGATGTTTTGGGGGGCCCAGGACAGCGTTGGAGGGTCTGTGGGGACTAGGAAGTCTATAGGGGCGTCTGGGGGTTTATTGGGAGCATCAGGGCGGGGAACCCCCAAACCCTTAGGAGTGGGGCTCACCTGTCTTCTTCACCTTCTCATGGCTGATGTGGCACCGGGGGCTTCTGGTGTCCTTCCGCCCCTGGGGGCGCTGTGGGGGGTCAAGGGGGCATCAGAAGCTCACCCTGAGCCCCCAAAAATCCCTCGTGGCCCCCACCTCCCATTGGCCGCTGGTTTTGCGCCAGTTTACTCACTTCCTGGACTACAACTCCCGAAAGACCGCGGGTCCCTGTAGGCCGCCGATAGAGCCGGGACTGCGGTTCCCGTCATGCCCCACGGCCCCTGAAGAGTTCCACCAGAGCCAGGACTGTCCCAGAAGTACCGTCCCGGCTGCTCCCCAAGTGCTTCCCTGAACCGTAAGTGCGCCCCTGGGCCCCGTAAGTACCCTCAGTTTCCCTCTCCTGACCCTCAAGTGCCCCTCATGGTCCCAATGTCCGCCCGCCCCCCGTCCCCTACTTGCCCCCAAAATGCCCCCTGTGTGTCCTCTTGGACCCCCAAGTGCTCTCCAACTGCCTCCCCTAAGCGCCCCTCCAGACCCTTTAATGATCCCGCAAGCACCCCCCAGCTGGCCTCCAAGCGCCCCTCGAGTGTCTCCTGGGAACTGGAGTGATGACAACAATGTAGAGAAAGACCCTGACTCTATCGCAGTATCAGCAACCATTCAGCCTTTAATTAAAATTTGAATCAAAACTGCAATGGCCGATGTAGGGGATGGACAAGCCTCCCCACTTTTTCATGCTACTCCCGTGGTCCCTCTTGGGGCCAGGGAAGTTGCAGGAAAAACATTCCTGTGTGTTGTGCGCATCAAGATTTCATAGAAATCAGGAACAGAGCCTGTGTGGTGAACTTCCCTGACAGGTGGAGATAAATCCCTCCATCCCCTACAGACTCCCCAGCAGATCCCAAATACCCTCAGGATCCCCTCAAAATGCTCCATAGCTCTCCCCCGTGAACACCCTATAAACCCTCAGAACCCTCCCAAACCTCCCTCTACAACCTCATGTGGCTCTCTAAAATAACCCATAGATCTCGGCACTCCCCCACACCCCCCAAAAGGGGCTGCCCCAGGTGGCCACAACTAGTCATGGACTGCCTGAGTCACTTTTTGGGCTGATATGTGTGTAGGTATAAATCTTATAGAGAGATAAAATATAGAAAGGGGCCTCCAGGAGAGCTAGGGAGGGCCTTTGTCAGGGGACAGGATGGAGGGTGAGGGTTTTCACCTGCCAGAGGACAGGGCTAGATGGGATTTTGGGAAGAAAATTCCTCCTTGTGAGGGTGGTGAGAACCTGGCACCGGTTGTCCAGAGAAGCTGCAGCTGCTCCATCCCTGGAAGTGTCCAAGGCCAGGTTGGACAGGGCTTGGAGCAACCTGGGATAGTGGGAGATGTCCCTGCCCATGGCAGGGGGTGGATCAAGATGACCTTTGAAGTCCCTTCCAACCCAAACCAGCCTGGGATTCTAAAAGTGGGGGAGGTTTGGGGTAGGTGACCTTGGCTGACCCCAGGTGCCCCCCCAGGCTGTTCCATCACTCACGCTTCAGGAAGAGACAGCAAGAGAAAACCTGATGAAAAAGCTCCTGGGGGAGATGGGTTGGGGTGTGTGAGTCTCTCAAGAACTGCTCCAGCCCTTTCCAGTCCCTCAGGTGGAGGCACTTGGGACATGATTCCTACCCAATAGGTGCCCCAATGAGGGAGAAGACTGGTTCAGCCTTCTTGATCCAGCCTGTCCTGATCCCTCTGCAGAGCCTTTCTGCCCTCCAGCAGATCCACACTCCCACACAAGTTGGTGTCATTTGTGAACTTAGTTTGACTTCCACTTGATCCCCTCATCCAGATCACCGGTAAAGATGTTGAACAGGACTGGACCCAGCACTGACTCCTGGGGTCACCTACAAGTAATTGGGTGTTATGAATAGAGTGGGAGCTTCAGACAAGCCCTGTCTTAGGCTAAGATTTTGGGTACAGCTTGAATTAGGTGGCCTGCACCTAAACCACTCTGGCTCGCAAGTTGTAAGAGTGACAGATCAGGTCTATTATGAAATTAGTTATTTATTGAATAGACAGGAGATACTAGACAAAAGGTCTTGAACGGAGTTACTTACTACACAGTATGAAACAAAAGAACTACTAGAAGATTACATAAAACACTGCCCAACATTAAGGTACCTATAATCAAAGCTAGGAAAGAAATAGTATAGATTAGGAGTCAATGTAACTTACCACCAAACTGGCAAGAGTGTGCACAGAGTCCTTTCACTCAACCCTTGAGAGAGGAACTACAAAACCAGCATCCCATATTTGGGGGAAAAGCCCTACACATTTCCAGGGAATGTGCAGAAGACTTCTAGTTTGGTGTAGCTTTAATAGTTTGTGAAGTGAAGTGTCTGTCAGAAATTCCAGCTTATCTTTTCACAATCTTGCTTCCACAGCAAGCTGTTTATTGTCAGCTACAAGTGTCACTTACATGATACCCAAATAACCATGAGACAAGCAGTCTTTAGTGATTTATTTCACCAATTAGCAAGCTCTTGTGGCAGGGAACATGTCCTGCTACACTGGTACCCCAGCTGGGTACAATTGCCCACCACTCTCTGGGCTTGGGCATCAGCCAGTTTTTCATCCAGCAAACAGTTCCCCTGTCCAATCCATGAGCAGCCAGTTTCTCCAGTGTCAAAGGCTTTACTGATATCTATAAATATACATCCACCGCCCTTCCCTCATCTACTGAGTGGGTCATTCTCTCATCGCCTGCAGACCCTTGGCCTGGGCGGGAACAACCTGCGGCACTCGGCAGCCGTGGCATTCCAGGGCCTCCCGCAGCTTTGCCAGCTTTCCCTGGCCCACAGCCGGCTGCTGGAGGTGAGCCTGGCCGCATTCCAGCCGGTGCAGGTGACCCTGGGCGTGCTGGAGCTGCTGCCAATGTGCTGCGCTGCCTGAGCCCACACCTGCGTCAGCTGCCGCCTTTCCGCTCCCTGCACAACCTCTGTGAGCTGAAGCTGCAGGCGCAGCAGCCACAGGGGATGCGTGTGGTCCCACAACGCTTCTTCCAGGGCCTCAGTGCCTTGCGCTCGCTCTGCCTGTCACAGAACTCGCTGTCGGCCATCCCTGCCAATGCCTTCGATGACCTGGCACAGCTGCAGTGTTGCAGCTTGAATAGCTGCTAGTAAAGTCCAGGATAAAGAAGCAAAAAGGGCCTTTGCATGGTATCCACAGATGTTTAATTCAGCCACGTGGTAACATGTTTGAGTCCCAGGTACACACACTTGGAGGGTCCAGGTTTCTCTCTCCCTGGGGCCCAGGGTCATCCTGGTCTTGGGGCAGTACAAAGATAAGGGCTAATCAGGGAATAGGGAGGGAGTGGCTCAGGGACACAGGAACAGACATAGGAACAGGGGAAGGGGCCAATAGGGTCTTATTGGCTTTTTGAGGGAAGATCCTTGTGTTTCCCCAACCCAGGGGATGCCCCCCAGGGTCTCCACTCTGCAGTATCTGATGCTGGCTGGCAGCAACAGCGGGATGGGCCACTGCCTGCCAGCATCTTCAAGAACCTGAGCCAACTGCGCAGCCTGAACCTGGAAAGTGCAGGACTGCACAGCCTTGGCCCTGAGGTCTTCCACAACCTAGCACAACTGAAGGAGCTGCGCCTGGCCAAGAACGAGCTGCGTACATTGGATGTGACTCTGGCCATGGATTTGCTGCTTTTAAATGTTTTACTTTCCATAAGTTGTCTGGGCTGTGTTACGCAAGAGGTCAGTGTTTCACCTTTTATAAATAGATTATGATGATGCTACTTATTAATCTCCCTTGCAGCACATCTGCAAGGCAGATACTTTGCTCTCAAGACTTTAACTTGTGCAAAATTTACCCTTCCCTTGCTCATAATTTTCCTTTGCTGGGCTATTCCCAGTGAACATCACCAAATCCCACAAGACCAGTCTTTACTGCACCAAAATAAAATTAACTGTGAATGTTATTTTTCTCAAGGATTTTAAGGTTTATAAATCACCTGTTCTGAAGTGATATCAGGTGTAGCAGGCAAGACCTAAAGGGTTTAGAGATAAAAGCATCATTTTTCATATGTTTTAATGAAAAATAAAATATGTTCACTCAGACATGGCAGGCTCTCCCTGCTGCTGCAGGGTTTGGGGAGGGAATTTGGGGACATCCAGCAGGACCTGACACCTAATTTCTCCTTCAGTGAGGATTCTAAAATGGCAAAGTATCTGGAAACTTTAGAAGCTGAGAAAAACTACCCAAATAGTGGTTGCTGAGGCTCTTGCCTGTGTTTTGGGAGGGACCTTGGGGACATGTGCGTACACGAAGGGGAGACATGGGGACACGGGGTGGCAATGAGGGTACTGTGTCCATGGGGAGGGGCAGTGTTAGAAATGATGCAACTCCTAAAATTTTTAACTAACTTTAGTCAGGGGTTTTGTTCACCTTTGCCTAGAGGCAAGGGAATGGATTGTTCCCCGGGCAAGGCCTGACTAGCTTGACATCTCAATAGACCGGGTGTTGCCAGAGGATGCTCAAGAGAGAAGTGACCATCAACACCCGAACTTCCTTCCTGGTGAGTCAGAGACACTTGGTCTGAGAAAAGATCAATAAGAGAATGAAGAATGAGGACCTAATTAGCATTGAAGGCAAAGGGATCAATAACCAATAGGAAACCAGATACAAAGAATGGTGTAACTTGTGGCCAATGAATGTTGAACCAATGAATTTTTCTGGGGTTTGACTATGTAAGTATGTGAAAAATCTAGTAAAGAACCATATGTGATGGAATGGTTTTCTCTCCACAACACAGGCAATATGTGGATGAAATTATCTCTGTTGCACATTCTGGCCAGAACAACAACCTGGCCAGAATAAAGTAATGCCTTAAGTCTCTTAAAGTAGAAACATTGTTGTTCTTTTAAAGTAGAAACATTGTTTTTCCCATGGTTACAGTGACAGCAGGACAGTGCCTCAATGTCCCTCCATATCCCCTCACATCACATGTGTGTCCTTTTCTCCCAGATTGATTTTATGGACAGCTGCAACCCTCAACTGATGCCCACTGGCCACAGGGAGGCACTAGGAGCTACTGGGAGAATGCTGTGAGCAACTGGGATCACAACTGGGGTAACTAGGATCATACAGGGAACAACTGGATGTCACATTCACATTTTCTGAAAAATCCCTTTGCCCAGGATTTTTCTCCTGGGAAGCTGAGAAGCCTCAGAGAAAAATGGAAACAATAATTATCTCATTTGCTTCTCCTCTGTTTTGCTCATGCAGAATGTATTTGGAGATTGTTTATCCAGCAGATGATTGTTCCATTGGTTTCTGGTGTGAGTGTTTTGATTCAATGGCCAATCAGTGCCAAGCTGTGTCGAGACTCTGGAGAGAGTCACAAGTTTTCATTATTATCTTTTTAGCCTTCTCTAAGTATCCTTTCTGTATTCTTTAGTATAGTATAGTATAGCATTCTTTAATATAATATAGTATCATAAAATAATAAATTAGCCTTCTGAGAACATGGAGTCATCCTTCCTGCCACAGGGACCCTGCAAATACAGTAACAGGAACCATGCTGGAGAGTGACAGGGAGAAATGGGAATCATACTGGGGATTAAATAGGAGCAAATGGGACCATGCTGGGATCATAGTGTGTTGGAAAGGATTAAAGTTTGACAAGAAAGTCTCACAGATATGTATGTTTAGCAGAAAGATTTTCTAATGTAGAATCTGAAGAAGGAATAGAGATGAAAGCAAGTTTTAAGATAGAAGTAAAGAATTGCTGAGCCAGTCTTACTGGATAATCAAGGAGGCAAAGGGTTAGTTAGAAGGGTTTTTTTTATGACTTAGAGCAAAGAATAAACCCACTTCAAACAAGAAGATGTTTTTACTAAGCAGAAAGATAGCACAGGCAAAGGGGCGTGCCAATGTTGCAAGTAGAGAAAAGGTCTCAGAATTTTCCACTGCAAGAAAACTGAGAAACTTCTAGCTTAAATTGTAATGTACTAACTTTTAGTGATTGGAGAATAGTAACATGAATATGGTAATTATAGCAGTTATGACAGGCTATAGATAAAAGTTAAGGTATATATTGGTTCTACTGTATTAAGATGCTCAGCAAAGAAAAGTATAGAATGCATTTGTAACCAAAACTAAGGGTCTCCAGGCCTGCCTGCAGCTGGAGCTGTAGGCACAGGCTCTGTCGCCAACGACCCTGGCTTGCTGTAAGGTCTTGGATGTAATAAACTGCATTTTGGAGAACTGCCTGGAGTTTTGCATTCCTCATTTTGGCTCTTACAATAGTGGGAGTGACTAGGATCATACAGGGAATGACTGGAACTGTACTGTAGGTGACTGGGAGCCACTGAGACCAGGGCCAGAAGGATCCAGCAAACTCCAGGCCTTGGTGCTGGAACAGCCCTGGAACAGATTCCCTGGAGGAACCCACATCACGGACAGGAAAACCAGGGCATTGGGAACAGCCAGGGCTTGGAAAAGGCCAGTACTGCCTGACTCACCTGATCTCCTGCTTGCCCAGGTGGCCCCGGTGGGTGTTAGACATGTGTGGGTGTGTCTGCCTGCAGCTCAGCAAAGCCTTTGGCACTGCCTCCATCTCCCTGCCTCTCTCTACAGGAGCACCTGTAGCTTGTGGCTGGGACAGGTGCCTCTCACTGGGAACACCTGGCTGGTTGCCAGGCCAAGGAGGAGTGGGAATGGGGCCACAGCCAGCTGGGGCTGGGCACTGCTGGGGTTCCCCAGTCTCAGGGTCTCTAGTTGGTCAGAGTGACCCCAAGAAATGTTAGAAAATCTCTTTTCCCAGACCAGCGGTTAAAGAAGGAGTCAGCTCTTCAGTTCTTGGTCTCAAGGTTGTTTATTGTATCTTATCTATAAAATTTTTCCTCCTGTCCAGCCGAGGTCCACTCAGCAAGACAGTCCAAGGCACTCTGTCCCTGGGGCAGTATTATGTCTTTATAATAAAAACTACATGTACAATATTTACAATTACTTTCCAATACCTATCACCTATGTTACACAGTGAGCTTCTACTCTAAACCAATCTAAAAGTGCCAACATCACAGCAGAAGATAGAGGCCAAGAAGAAGGAGAAAGGCTGGACACACCCAGATTCCTCCATCTTGCCCCCTGAACCCCCATTCTAAAAACCCCAAAAATCTATTTTTTACCCCATGATTAATTCAATATCATTCTACTTAAACTGTCATGGCTTGCAGATCTTCATAAAGGTTGGTAACTTGCTCCATGGGTCATAAGCAAAACCGCAGGCATCTCTGGCTCCGTGCCAGGGTCTCTGAGCCCCCTGGCAGGGGTCTTGGCTGTCCAGGACAGCCAGAGGGATGTCCTGAGTTCCGACACCCCAGGGTGCAGTGTTGGGGCCGGTCCTGTTCAACATCTGGCCTGGGTGGACAACTAGGGACAATTGAGAGGCTTGATGGGGTCAAATAAGGAGTGTGGTGGCCCACTGGAAAAACTGGGGGTTAACTGGATGGTCTGTGAGGCAATGCCCTCAAGAGACCCCAAAGCCCACCTGGGCCACCATGGGTTCACTAACACCCCAATCTGCTTCTCCCAATGGATTTTATGGACAGTTATAATCCTTGACTGACCCCCACTGGGCACTGGGAGGCACAGGGAGCTACTGGGACCATGTTGGGAGTCAACTGAAGACACACTGGGAGCAAATGAAAGATGCTGGAACCATGTTGGGGGTACTGGGTCCACAACTGGGGCAATGTGAAAGACGGTCTGAAGTTCCCCTCATTTGCCTCACGACCATTGCAAGGACAGAGACCGGGATCCTGAGGACCCTGATCAGAATTCTGGCCTGCTTGAGGTAGATGCATGCCAAGATCCTGAGGCCCCTGTGCAGAGTTCTGGCCTGCCAAGTGATTGTTTGCAGGTGTATTTGCTGCCATGGTACACTGCTTATAGCAGGGCCTGGCTAAGGGGGCAACGTGCCCTATATGCTTACACCTGCTTTGTGGCAATAGCCCAAGAATTTTCCCACCTCTTGGCCAGATGAACTTGCTGGGGCAACTTTGGTGGTCCCCCCACGGAAAATCCTTCATCTGCTTCACTACCAGCATGACGAACGAAGATTGAAGCCGCCTCCCAAGGACTCAAGACTGAGACCCCTACAATTCTGACACAGGGGTGCTGACCAGACTGAAGTGAGCCAAGTGTTGCCTGCAGATGTGTTCACTGGACCAAGAAAACAATGGGTCCCGCTCACTGCTGAGAACATGGACTATCTGTCCCTGTTCCCCTCCTCAATACCCTTATTCTTCATTGTATCTGTTCCCCCTCAGCAATTTCAAGAGACTTATTCTTTATTACCTGCTCCCCCCTCATGCAAAGGACTATAATAGACCCCTGAGTTAACCAGGACTTTGAGATCTCCCCAACATGACTAGGCAAACTCCATTGACTGGACCATGAGGATTTTGTCTCTACTTTTGGTAGCTATACTCCCTCTCTCTCTCTCTTTCTCTATTCTTTTCATTTTTCCTAATTCCTTTAACGCATTTGCTGTGGTCATTCAATAAAAGGTGCATTTGTTTTGATTGATACTGCAATCCCCTTTCCGTGTTGTGTTTTGCACTCTGAGATCAGCTAATGAACCATCACGACCCCCATTCATATTGAGTGGATTGTGCCAGGCAACTAGGATCATACAGGAGGGGACTACTGGAACCATGCTGGGTTCGTACTGGGAGCATCTGGAACCACATTGGGGGCAAGTGGTATCATATTGGCAGTGACTAGGATCAAAGTGGGATCATTCTAGTTGCGACAGAAATTGATTGGGACCATTGGGGGTATGACAGGGATCATACTGGGAGTCGTTGTGATCATACTGGACTCACACTGGGAGTGACTGGAAAGCACTAGAATCATATTGCAGGGGACTGGAATCATACTGGGATCATTCTGGGAGTAACTGAAACCATGCAGATGACCGGGAGCAATGGCAACCACACTGGGAATGACTCGGATCACACTAGGATGATTACAGAGCCCATACTGGGACTGCAGTGGGATGATAAATGAGACTACCCTGGGAGCACCAAGGTGCAGGGTGCCCGGGGCTGGGTGTGGCACCATCAACTCATAGTCTGGCGGCACAGAGTGATCGCGCACCCCAATTGGCATGAAGAGGAAAGTGACATCATGAGCAGTGCAGTGCGGCAGGATATTGGAATGGAGCAGCATGTCAGATCCCAGGTGTGACGTCACTGTCAGGGAGTGGGAGAGGGAGCTTGGGGGTACCCGGAAGTGGCGTGGGGGGCCCTGGACACCTTAGTCCACCCTGACTCCCCCTTCCCCAGCCACCGGGTCCCCTCCTGGACTCGGCCTGACCCTGCAGTGGGCACGGCCATGTTATAAGTAGAAAAAGCTGCTAATTTTTTTTAAAAGGTTGCAGAGTGAACAGGTTGGACCAGTTGCTGCCAGGGTGGAGTTCTAACTGTTATCGTAATCACCAGTTGTTTTTGTTAACTACTCCTTTTGTCAGTACCACCCTGCCTGCTCCCAGATGGATGACCCTTCTCAGACAGTGAAAGGAGGGGACATCGGGGAGGGAGGGACATCGGAGGGCATGCAAATAACCTTGGAGCCAGCATGCCACGGGAAAGCCACCCCACCAAACTTACCAAAAGACGCCAAAAACAACGAGCCAACACAGAGTTAAGAGATCAAAGTGATTTTTGGACGTGAGGATCAAAGCCCAGAGCCTGCAGAGATGCTGAGACCCTTTTTTGCCCCTCACCCTAGCCAAGTAAGGACCTCGGCTAGAGACAGAACCCTGGAAGTCAAACCGAAAAAGCGAACAAAGGATCTTTCCCAATGATCACATGAGGATGGAATGCCCAGCTCTGTTCACAGACCAATGGACAAAGCTGCACTCCTCCTCCGAGTCACCACTGGGAGCAGCGGCGGCGTGAGGGCAGACCCATCGAATCTCCCCCCAAAGCTGGTCACTTTTACTAAAGGCATTAAAAAGGAGAAAAGTCTCCTGCCTGTGTTTATTTCAGGCCACACCATGCCCTGCCCCAAACACACCCCCCAACAGCATGGCAGTCCCCCAGTACCCCGATCGCCCCAGCTGGGGGCATGCAGTGAGTGAGGGACCCCCTATGGACCTCCCACATCGAGCCCCCTTATAGGCCCCCCTCTAGTGCACTCCTATGGACTCCCTCTAATGTGGTCCTCCAACCCCAGCCTGTGCCCTACATACCCTATATGTTTCCATCACCTATAGTCACTCCCTCTCCCTTTAGTGCCCTATACCCTGCTCCTCATAGCCCCCCATATGCCCCCGTCCCCTGTAACTCCCCTATATCGGCGATAACTGTAGCTCCCTATAGATCCCTCATATCCGCAATGTCCCCCTAGACCTTACAGATCCCTTATAACCCCCACAGCTTCTCTCTGTCCCCCTGGCCCCTTTAAGACCTGGTCTGCACCAGCGTCCCTGTGGGTCTCCCCTGATCTGGTCCAAGGGATCCATTTTTATACAGTCTTTCAGGCTTTGCAAGGGGGTCTTCTTTAGCATATCATTGGGTTTTCTGGAGCTGGTGGATAATCAATGGAATCCTGTCAGGAAAAAACTTTCGGCGGTGTGGGGGAGGGGAGCGGAACTTCTGATGATGCTTATTAATATGCCTCCTGCTGGGGTCTGGTCAGACAAAGAAATCTTTTGGAATACACGTTGGAATACACGTCTTCTGGAGGCAGTGTCTTTCTGGTATTTGAATTTCTGCCACTTAGTTTGTAGTTGCTGGTGATGCTTATCTGAAGTGTCTCCAGCTGGGGTCTTGTCAGACAAGGAATCCTTTGGAATATACATCTCTGGCAACCATGTCTTCCAGGTGTTTTAGCTGGCTTGTTGCCCAACATTGCTTTTAGTACCCACTAAGCTGTGGTTTTAATTTCACTTAGCATGAATTATTTTATAAACTATACTACATATCACAGGACACAGGCAGCAGAGGCCGTCATGGTGCAGCTGCTGGAAGACATGTACCTGTGCTCACTGCATGCCCGCCGAGTCACCCTGATCCCCCAGGATGTGCAGCTGGCCTGGTGCCTGCAGGGACCCGAGGGGGGCATCTGAATGGGGACCCCCTGGGGGTCTTTCCTTACAATTTCACACCCCTAATCTCACTGGGACCTCCTATGGGACCATCATGCTGAGACCCCCACCCCCCCATGGGGTCACCCAAGCCCCCCATAGACTCCCCCACCTCAGGATCCCCAACAACCCCTTCAGGAACCCATCCCGAGGTGGAGGTCCCCTTCCTTAGTCCAGCACCCCTCAGATTATTGAGGGCCCCTACCTATGATCCCCTTGGAACCCCCCTACCAGCATGCCAGTCCCAGAGAAACCTACCCAGGACCTCCACCCTGCTGGAGACCCTCCCAGTTCTGCTGCACCCCAATAAATGTTTGTGACCCCTAGGTGCTGATGCTGGGGAGCTTGGAGGGGATTTGGGGGTGAGGCACCACAGGGGGGACCTCTGGAAGGGAGAACCCACAGAGAGGGGGGCTCTGAGAGTATTTTGGGTGAGGGTACATGGGATGGGGGCCAGGAAGGTCTTGGGGCCTAAGGGGTTCCATGCGTAGTGGTGGTGGGGGGTCGCCTAGGGGATGGAGCTTAGGGGATTCACTTTTTGAATGGAGGTCAGGGCTTTGGGGGCCATGCTTAGAGGTGGCTTGAATGTGGGTAGGGTTGCCTGTGGGGGGCGGGGCTTAGTAACCCATGAGGGCGGGGCTCTGGAGAGCTCCCATCCATGGGTGGAGTTCTTGGGGGCGGGGCTTGGGGGCAGCGACACTTGGGAGGTGGAGCTGCTGGGGTTGCTGCTGCCCCTGAGGGTGCTGCTGAGCAGGGAGGGGCTTGGGGCCCGCGGGGATGCTGCACCAGCCACAGCCTGCTCCTGAGGGCGTGCCTGCTCCTGAGGGCGTGGGAGGGACCCTAGAATGGACCCGCCCAACCCCAACCTTGCCCTGGGACCCCAACCCCCCCCTTCCTCATGCCTTGGAGACCCTCCTGAGCCTCAGAACTCAAAACCTCTCCTGGGACCCCAAATCCTCTTAAACCTGCCCATCTCTGCCATCCTTGGGGTATCCTCTGAGCCCCCCAAACCTCAAGGACCCCAAATATTCCCCTTAAAATCCCAGCCCAGCCCCAAACCTGGTTTGGGATACCTCCAGTTTTGGGTCCCCTCAACCCTTTTTTTTCCCTAGACAGGCTGGTGCTGAGCTTGGTGGGGAATTTTTTTGTTACTGAACTTTCAAAGAAAGTTAACAACTCAAATTGTGGACAGGACAGAAAATTGCTTTGACGTCTCTAATGACCCTATAAGCAGCAGTACATCTGATGATGAGAAAATCACATTACAACCCCAAATTAAAGATGAAACCTTCTATGATAGTCAGGGTCTGCTCACTGTTACTAAAACAGTGTGGTACACAGCAGCCAAGATAGCAAAGTTCCAGGAAAAGTATAGCAGACTTACGTACTTATTGGAAACTGGATATGTTTGGAGAGTGCCTCTGGCAGAGGGTGATTGAATCATTTGTCTGAGGCGCTCAAGGCTTCTGGAAGCCAGAAGTGTTTTTAATGGTGGATGACCAGAGAAAACTGTGGCCTTTAACTCAGAGTGCTGGAGCAGGTGGTTGAATCCATTAGAGAGGAGTGATTTGCTTAGGATCGAGACCCCAAGCATAGATCATTGGACAGAGGGTGTACAGAAGGCGACATTTTTGCAACTGATGAATGACAGATGTTCCAGGACAGCTCTCACCTACATCACTGGTTATCCAAGTATATGGCTGACATGGTTAGAGTTTTGCTGGACATGATAAAACACTGCAGCAGAATTTCAGGATTACTTGAAGCAAATGTTAACCCCACAGAGAGGAAGACAAGGGAAAAGATCCTTAATGTTGGGAGAGAGATCTTCAAGGCTAATTAGCTATGGCAGAAGGATTGGTTTCACTTAATAATTAGTAAATAGAACAACAATCAAGAGATTGGAATTGCACCAAGGAAGCAGACTGCCCAAAAGGGAGCAGCAGGGTCCCAGTGCATGATGGAACGCAGTATGAGCGAAAGGCTTGCAGAAAGGAATTTCTTGGTAAGTGATAAATTATCCACTGCTGTTCTGGAGAATGTAGTGCCTGGAATGGAGTGCCTGGGGAAAAAGGAAAGTTGCGCTCCCTTGCCACAAGCAGGATAAAGATGTTGATGTGGGAGTTGGAACTCCTGAGAGACTTATCATTACTATGGCCCCACAGGCAAATGTTGTTAAATTGGAGTCTTAGAAACAACTTTTGCCATCCTCAGTGAGCTGGAGGCTGGCGGCTGCAAGCATTTAAGGAGGCTCACCAAAAATAAGACTTACACAGAAAATGGGGTATCAAAGTCACCACTGGCTTCTGAGATGGAGACAGGAGAAAAGCTGAGAATCCAAGTGGATAAACTTATGACTGAGAAAAATCATCTTAGGACCCTACTTGCTTCAGCAGAGTGTAAGGAAAGACAATTATTTGAAAATATGAATAGGGAAAATTATAGAAGAGAGAAACAAGATCTGAGAGAGGAAACCTTATTTATCCCTGTTACTGAGAATTGAACAATTGCAGAAACAGTTCCAGGAAGAAAAGGAGAAAAGATGAAAACTGAAAGAAATGGCAAAGGTGATGCTTAAGCAAGCTACCAATTCCTGTATTGTGCAGAGTCCATTCAGGTGGCTGATTTGCAAAAGCATTCCAGACACAAGCCAAGTGAGACTGAAATGCAACAAGGGGAGCCCTATCAATACATACTAATGACCCATACATCCAGATTCCAGTTGGTTCTTGTCAATGATTAATTACATTTCTAATAGATACAGGAACACAACATTCAGTACTAATGAAGCAGGATGCCAAGAAGCTGGGTGTATGACCCAGACGCTTTAGTAAATGGAGCAAATGTTATCTGCCAAGCTGCTAAGGTTAATTTATGGGTCCCAGATGAGAAGTGGATATTGGCTACTTGCTTTGCAACCAAAGATCACAATGACAATATTTAGGGTTTTGATGTTCTGAACATTTAAATCTGTTGTCTGCCTGATGGCAGTGAGTCAATGTTAATGTTTGAACATTAGCCCAAACCCTAAAAGAAGTTCAGAGACTGTGCTGACTCCACATGGCATCTGCACTCCCTGATCCAAGGACTGCTAGTGTGTCCCCGTGCTGGATTTTTACTGCAGGGAGAAGTGGAATTTCTGAAGTTCTGGCCTATTTGGCCCCACTAACAGTTGAAGTACCCAATACTCCAAACCTAACAGCCACAATATAAGCACCCATGTGCTTGGGCATTGATGGGGTGGTGACAGCAGGTGATTTACAAAATTGTGTGTTTGACTCCTGAAATGGAATGACAGTGCTTTTACATGGGAAGGAAAACAGCTAGCCACAGATTATAAAGTGGAGAGGGGAGGAAAATGCCAGCAAGACTTTCTGCCCTAGTCTGTTTGGTGTGAGAGCAATGTCTAGAGCCCTGGATATATTCAATACTGGAATTCGGCTCCAAATGCTGCAACTAGGTTTTTCAATGTGAATGACAGTACCTATTCTTGTGAAGGGAAACACCTTGTCCAACTGATGGTGCTGCAGATGATCATCTGCCAGGTGGAGGTAAAGGGCAGCAAAATGTTTTCATCCTAAAACACTGCGACTAATAATTTATTTTCCAAGGAAAAACAGTGTCATTCCCTTTTGGGAGCACATATGAGGAATTTGGAAACCACCTCTACTAATGAGTATGTCCAAGGATTTCTCCAACAGAAGAGGTTCCTGGAGAGATAGGTCTTGTTTGCCTTTTCCTTTTCTGGGCTGACAATCATCTGCAGCACCAACAGTAGAACTAGGTGTTTCTCCTTCCAAGGAAATGTGCTTTCATATACTTTCTGAGCCCAACCTCCTAAATTTGGTGCCAAGCTCAAAATTTGGATCCATCCAAGGGTTGCTCCCATTTGAAATGTGCCAGGACAGAAAGGTCTTTACCTTGCCTGGGCAACCTCTCATCTGCCTGTGAAACTCTGGTTACCTGTGGCATCATGGGTCCACTGAGCCAGAAATAACTCACACTTGTGTGGCCAGGCCAGACTTGCCTGAGACACTTTAATCCTGGCAGCCCCATCCCCCTGTCCATTGTTGTGATGCTCTTCAGTGCCCGACTCCTGGGTACATGAGCATCCACAGGAGGGACTTTCACAACCAGCTTCTCCCCTAGCAGCGATGACTTGCCCCAGTCCAGCAGCCCTGATGCATTTCCATTGTGTTGCCAATTGCCCTTTTTCCATTGTTCCAGGCACCCCCACGGAGCATTTGCCACCATCCATGAGTCAGTGCTGAGGCAGAGTGTTGGCCACTTCTCTCATTCAGCCATATTCAAAGCCAGCTAGATGGCTTTAAGCTTTAAGCTCTGTAACCTGACTGGATCCACCTTGCCCTTCTGTGGCTTCCACAAGTTGTCGTGTAGGACTCCATACAGCAGCTTTCCATTTTTGATCCATCCCTACAATATGGCAGGAACCATCAGTAAAGAGAGAGTGAGACTTCATTTCCTGGTAGTCAGGGCGTCCTTAGCATGTGCCACCTTCAGCTCTTCCCCTTCTGATGATAATATGAAATTTTTGCCTCAGGGCCAGTTCGTAATGACTTCCAAGATGCTTTTCCCTTTGAACATCCAGCCCAGCACTGGCAGTCGGGTGCAAGTGAAAGCTGTGCTTTGGTGCCAATCACTTCTGAAACAGATGGAACCTCCTCAAAAGCTGCCAGTAACTGCAGTGTGGTGTAGAGATATAGCTGGACTCAGATCCTTTGTATCCCAGACTCAAGAGCCATAGGGTGGTCCTCAAACTTTCCCAGGTACCTTCTGCCAGAGGCTCCAGGATGGACCACTCTCCCTGACTACAGTGTGAAGCCTGTTTTCCACACTTTGTTCTCTCCTGACTGGTCCAATGGCTACTGTAGGAACAATCTCCTCTAATTTGTTCAAAAGCTTGTTGCTGTGAAGGATCCCACTTGAAATCAACCTTCTTCCATGTCACATGATAGAGAGGGTTTACAATCTGACTGTAACATGGAATATGCATTCTCCAAAACACCATAGTGCCAGGAAAGCCTGTGTTTCCCTCCTGTTGGTCAGTGGGGACATGGCTGCTATTTTGTTAACCACATCCACTGGAATCTGACAATGTCCATCTTGCTATTCTACTTCTAGAAACTGAATTTCCTGGGCACGTCCCTTGACTTTACTCTGTATTATGGCAAAATCAGCCTTCAGGACGATCCGTCTCCCCTCGCACCCCCATGGAAAACCCACAGCCGCCACTCCACGTGGCCAGAACAAGCCAGCTGATACTTGCTGCCAAGTCCAGGTCGCAGCAGCCTGTTCAGCTGGGGCTGAGGGCAGGCAGGTGAGGCTGGCGCCCAGGGGGCGCCACTGTTGCCAGGCAGGTGGGCAGCCCTGCCAGGGGAGGGCTCAGAGCCGCAGTCCTGGCAGTGAAACCGCTGCCCCCTGCCCACCGGCCCTGCAATAGAAGTCCTGCACTGGCAGCGCCTGCGGGCACCAGCCAAGAGAGACCCCCGGGAGGGGGCCAAGCTCCAGTATGGCTGCCAGCGCCAGGAGCGGGACTGTCCTAGGTTAACTATATATGATGCTTCTATCCCAAATCGTCTTGTTGTATTTATGCTGAATAATAAGTTTTGCACCTTTAAGACTTGTTCCAGAGTGAAGAGGGGAGAGAAGAAGCGTGCAATTTGTTTTCAGACACTGCACTCACTCCTCCACATTCCTGCTCCTGGACTGTGTTGTCTGTGGATGAACAGACAGTGGGACAGAGCTCTCCTTTGCTTTTAGTTAGTTTTACCTTGCTGAGGCAAAGAAGTTCCCTGGACTGTGATTTTTTTTCCCCCCTTTTCTTTGGACCTCTTGAAACCTGCTCTGGACTGAACATCCAGAAGAGCACCGGCAGCTGCACCTGTGGCCCACTGGGCTGGGACTGGGCCACGGCATTTCCAGCACCAGAGGGGCTGATAAGAGACTGAGTGACCTGAACTGCAGTCCGGGGAGGGGACTTTTCTGAGTTTGTCATCTCTTTTGGAGCAGCAAGAGGTTTTATTGTTTAATGTTGTTTAGGTTTTATTGTTTCAAAAACAGTTTTTTCCACTTTTCTATAAAAATGTATTTTCTCCCAAACCAGTTGAGGGAGGGGCCAAATGAATCTGCTTTTCTAGAGGAAACCCTTTGGGGGTTCTATCCCAAATTTGCCCTGAACCAGGACAAATACATTTAGTGGCACCCAGCACGTGGCCTGAGAAAGTGAAAAAAACCTTTATTAATTGTATGTTAGTTGTGCTTGCTCTGTAGTGGGTAAAAGCAGTCAGTAGCCACATTGCTTGAATTTGTAATGTTTCTTGGGGTGGAGGCCTTCATTCGTTCTAGTCTCTAGACTTTTTTGAGGTTTCAATACCTTTCTGGTCACTAAGATTATTGTCCCTAATACCTAGTTTTTACAGTAGAGAAGCAAAAATTAGAATAGCTATTGTGCTGGGCTTGGTGATAATGATTTATAGCATGTTTACAAAGATACTGGAGTCTGCTTATGGTATGTATGGTTTATGGTTTCTTCGTCCTACCCTGTGTTCCAGTTCCAGTAATATGTTTTGGGAATTTATTAGTAATTGCATCTGATTTGTTAGAGGAGGAGCAGGGAATGAGGCTTTCCAGCCTTTCCTTTCCTTCTTCTCCTTTGAATATGTTATGTCACCTTTTGAGAATGTTCATTTTCCCCTGAATGTTAAAGAGACCATTTTTCTGGTATTTAATCTAGTAAGCTTCCTCTATATGGTCTTCAGCTTCTCTAGAATGAGGGCTGAGATGTCCAGAAGAGCTGATGAGACCCCTGACCCAGAAGTAGACCCAGGCGTGGAAAATCCTGAGTAGTGTGGAGAATGGGAAAATATGGGCCAAACCCTGAAGGAATTTTCTGACCCTGTAGACTGAGATTTTCCATGTGAACAAATTCAGAACCCAGCTGAGGCAGGAAAATACCTGAAAGAGAAGTGCCATGATGACTCTAAAGAGAAAAAGCTCATTGCAATAAGCTGGACCCTGGCCTATGCTTATTGCACACTGCTAGATACTGTAGGGCAGCAGATAGAGGCAGGGGGGCAAAGAGATAAATCAGCAGCTATCCCAGTCAGGCTACAGCCAACACCCCAGCTACTCAGGTTGTAGCTAAACCAGACAGAGAACCTAAGCCACTGGCAATCGCTGCAGGAAAGAAGCACACAAGCAAAACCAATCGGCCAGCAACCGATGATAATGATCCGGTGGAAGGACCCTCAACACCAATTACTGATACAAAAGCCAAAGTTAAAGCAACTGACACAACATCAGAAGCCACTATTGAGTTCTATTCCCTAAAGGACCTTTGTGGCCTAAGAAAGGATTACACTTGAAGACCTGACGAATCCATAATTAGTTGGTTAGTCCATCTTTGGATGCTGCAGGCGAGGCTACAGTTTTGGACTGCACTGAAGCGAGGCATTTGGGACCCCTGTCACATGATCCCGTCATCGACCAAGGAATGATGAGGGGGGCAAACCCTCACAGCCTCTCGGCATGGGTCCTGGAAAGTGTAGCACAAAGATACCTGTGTGCAGACGATCTCTATGTGCAGCAAACTCAGTAGAAGACCATAGAACAAGGGATCCAACACTTGAGAGAAATGGCAGTGGCAGAGATTGTCTTCTCAGATGATGTGAACACTGTAAATCCAGACTTGGTACCATGTACATCTGTGATGTGGCAAAAATTTGTACAACTTGGGCCACACGAATATGCTTCTGCTTTAGCAATAATGAAGCGGGATGACAGTGAAGAGACTGTGCTTAATATGGCAAAGAAGCTCCGAGCATATGCAGATACTTTACATGGCCCAACACATGCCAGAATTGCAGCGGTGGAAACACGTCTGCAAAAATTAAAAGACAAGATGGACGAGAATCACGAGAGACTCAGGGAAAAGATTAAAAAGAGCTTTCTCCAAATCTCAGCAATACAAATCAAAAGTTCTGGTATCCAATGCAAAAATTCCCCAGATAGGGAGAGAAGGTACACCCCAAGAGCTGAGCTGTGGTTCTTCCTGCGTGATTGCGGAGAAAATGTGAGGAGATGGGATGGAAAATCTACTGCTGCTCTGGCACAACGGGTACGTGAACTCAAGGAAGGCAAGACTCAGAGAGGAAGTTCCAAAAGAGAAGCAGCTCTAGCTCTATCTTGGTTTGGAAAGACAGGAGTCTGCTAAGGAAGGCAGGAGTCTCCCCTGAAATGGAGAATGTAAACCCTCCCCACCCCTCTGAATTGCTATAAATTTTAAATTAAGGGGCTCTCAGGCAAAAATATGGGAGCAGGAAATAACAGCTCTTTAATAGGGAAGAAAAATAAAAGGATAAAATAAACAATGCAGTACACCAGAACAACACTGACAGAGTCAGAACTCAACCTGACACCCTGTTCGTCAGGGTGCTGGTAGCAGTCCAATTGGAAATGTGGCTGCAGTCCTCCTGAAGTGCCAGGTGTGGTTCTGTTGGACCAGGGGGTCCTGTATAAAAGGGTGTATTCTTCCTCCGAAGATCCAGTGGAAGAAGAGGCAGCTGCTGTTCCTCAGGGAAATCCAGTGGAGAAGCTGTGCAGCTATTCCAGGAGCTCCAGATTATATCTGGGTACCAATGCTTGGCTCCTCCCACTGGGCAGAGCATCTCCCAATGGGATGCTATAGTTCTTATCAGTCATGCAGTGACATTCAATAGCCTGTTATCAGCAGATGTCCCCTCCCTAGGGAGGAGTGATTGTGATCACTCAGAGAGAGAGATAAGGCAAACTGCCCACTTGACAAAAGACAACTGCCATACAGATGGTAATACAATACATCTTGCCTTGCAATCTGGAACAAGCTCCGGTAGCCCATAACCAAGCTGCCACATATGATGATGATGACAATATTTTCAATCCCCTTGAAGGAACCTTGAAGACATATGCCCAGGGAAAGAAGGATAACCAGGCTTAGAGAGGCCCTGCCTCTGACCAGGTAGAGGCTTGGGAAAACCGCATTTTTTGGATTGTGTAGATTCATTAGCCTGGCACATCTGAACCATAAGAATATAAAGCTTTAGTCAACACTGGTGTGCAGTGCACATTAATCCCATCAAGACATGTGGGGGCAGAATCTGTTTCTATTGCTGGTGTGAAAGGGAGATCGCAGGATTTCACTTTGGTGGAAGCTAAAGTGAGCCTGACTAGAAATGAGTGGAAGAAACATCCTATTGTGACCGACCCAGAGGCCCCATGCATTTTGGGCATAAATTACCTCCAAAGTGGGTATTTCAAAGACCCAAAGGGACTCAGATGGGCATTTAGAATAGCTGCTGTAAAGACAGAGAGGGTCAAGAAATTGAACACCTTGCCTGGACTATCAAAAAACCCATCTGCAGTAGGACTCCTGAAGGTGGAAGAGCAACAAATGTTGATTAACACCTTGACAGTGCACCGCTGACAACACCAAACAAATCAAAATGCCGTGACCCCCATTCACAAAATGATCTGTGAGCTAGAGAGCCAAGGGGTGGTCAGCAAGATCCACTCACCCTTCAACAGCCCCATTTGGCCTGTGTGTAAATCTGAAGGAGAATGGAGATTGACTGTGGACTACTGTGCATTAAATGAAGTGACTCCACCACTGAGCACTGCTGGAACTCCAGTATGAGCTTGAGTACAAGGCAGCAAAGTGATACGCCACTATCAATATTGCCAATGCACTTTTCTCCATTCCTCTGGCAGCAGAATGCAGAGCTCAGTTTGCCTTCACCTGGAGAAGTGTGCAGTACACCTGGAACTGACTGCCCCAGGGGTGGAAGCACAGTCCTACCATCTGCCATGGACTGATCCAGACTGCACTGGAAAAGGGTGAGGCTCCAAAACATCTGCAATATATGATGACATCATTGTGTGGGGGAAGATGGCAGCAGAAGTGTTTGAGAAAGGAGAGAAAATCATCCAGATTGTCCTGAAAGCCAGCTTCGCCATCAGGAAGAGCAAAGACAAGGGACCTGCTCAAGAGATCCAGTTTCTGGGAGTGAAGTGGCAAAATAGGCAGCGTCAGATTCCCACTGAGGTCATCAACAAGATCACAGCTATGTCTCCACCATACAGCAAGGAAACACAAGCTTTCCCAGGCGCCATAGGTTTTTGGAGAATGCATATTCCTGAGTACAGCCAGATCGTAAGCCCTCTTTACCTGGTCAGCCATAAGAAGAACACTTTCCACTAGGGCCCTGAACAGCAACAAGCCTTTGCCCAAATTAAGCAAGAGATCGCTCATGCGGTAGCCCTTAGCCTGATCAGGACAGGACCAGAGGTGAAGAACATGCTCTACTCTGCAGCTCGGAACCATGGGTTGTCCTGGAGCCTTTGGCAAAAGGTGCCTGGAGATACTCAAGGCTGACCACTAAGATTTTGGAGTCGAAGCTACAGAGGGTCTGAAGGCAACTATACTCCAACAGAGAAAGAAATTTCAGCAGCCTATGAAGGAGTCCAAGCCACCTCAGAGTAGGCACTGAAGCACAACTCCTCCTGGCACCCCGACTACCAGTACTGGGGTGGATGTTCAAAGCAAAGGTTCCCTCTACCCACCATGCCACCAGTGCTACATGGAGCAAATAGATTGCTCTCATCACACAGTACGCCCATATTGGAAAACTGAAGAGCCCTGGGATTCTGGGAATAATTACAAACCATCCAGAAAGGTGAAAACTTTAATCTTGCTGATAAAGAGGAATAAAAAGTGACATGTGCTGAAGAAGCACCACCATATAACCAACTGCCAGCAGAAGAAACATGATACACTCTTTTTACTGGTGGTTCTTGCCGCATTGTAAGAATGAAACGAAAGTGGAAAGCAACCATATGGAGCCCCATATGACAGGTCACAGAGGCCACTGAAGGAGAAGGTGTGTCAAGTCAACTTGCAGAACTCAAAGTTGTTCAACTGGCCCTGGACATTGCTGAAAGAGAGAAGTGGCCAAAGCTCTACCTCTACACTGATTCATGTATGGTAGCCAATGCTCTGTGGAGATAGCTGGAGAGGTGGAAAAAAGCTAATTGGCAGCATAGAAAAAAATCAATTTGGGCTGCTGATGAGTGGAAAGAAATTGCTACCAGGGTAGGGAGGCTACCTGTGAAAATCCACCACATAGATGCCCATGTCCCCAAAAGTAAAGCCAATGAAGAACACCAAAACAATGAGCAGGTAGACCAGGTTGTGAAGATAAGGGTGTCAAAGATAGACCTAGATTGGGAACTCAAGGGAGAGTTATCCCTAGCTCGATGGGCCCATGATGCCTCAGGCCATCAGGGTAGAAATGCCACCTATAAGTGGGCAAGAGACCAAGGGGTGGATTTAACCATGAACAGTATTTCTCAGGTTATCCATGACTGTGAGACGTGTGCTGCCATCAAGCAGGCCAAGCGAGTGAAGCCCCTATGGTACGGTGGGCGATGGTCCAAGTACAAGTATGGGGCAGCCTGGCAGATTGACTACATCCCACTGCCCCAGACACGCCAAGGCAAGCACTACGTGCCCACAATGGTGGAAGCCACCACTGGATGGTTGGAAACCTACCCTGTGTCTCATAGCACTGCCCGGAACACCATCCTGGGCCTTGAAAAGCAGGTCCTGTGGAGACATGGTATCCCTGAGAGGACTGAGTCAGACAATGGGACTCATTTCAAGAACAGCCTTATCAATACCTGGGCTAGGGAACATGGCATTGAGTCGGTGTACCATATCCCCTACCATGCACCAGCTGCAGGCAAAGTGGAGAGGTACAATGGACTGCTAAAAACCCAGTTGAAAGCCTTGGGTGGGGGATCTTTCAAAAATTGGGAGCAGCATTTAGCAAAGGCCACTTGGTTAGTTAACATCTGAGGTTCCACCAAGCCAGCAGGTCCTGCCTAGTCTGAGTCCCTGAATATAATAGATGGAGATAAAGTCCCAGTGGTACATGTCAGAGGTTTGTTAGGGAAGACCCTGTGGATCAATTCTGCCTCGAGTACAGACAAACCCAGTCATGGGGTTGCCTTTGCTCAGAGACCAGGTTGCACATGGTGGATAATGCAAAGCGGTGGAACAACACGATATGTACCTCAGGGAGATTTGATTGTGGGGTGAGAATGATATGCAAATATCACTGTTAGTTGGATGTTACTGCCATTGTCTGTACATTAAACCATACATGAGATAGAAGGAAATGTGTGTCGAAGGTCTGAGCAGGTGAAAGATGGAGTTTTGAGCGAGTAGAATGAAAGTGGGGAATTCAGCAGTGCTATAGTATGGGGCCTGGTTTCAGTGGTCCAGTGTGGGGATGTGACGGGGGCATGATGGGTATTGCTTGTAATTTTTTGGGGGAAACAGATGGAAGTTTTTACTTGAATAAAATGCATGATGTTTGGTAGTATATTGACAATATGGGGATAAGGAGTGGAATGTCCTAGGGTGACGTTATGATGCTTGTATCCCCAGTCGTCTATTCTGTTTATGCTGGATATCATGTTCTGTGCCTTCAAGACTGGCTCTGAAGAGCAAAGTTTTGTTTTGTTATCAGCCTGCTCACTCCCTCACACTTGGCGGGCACAGAGATGGAGCAGTATATAGGGCTGCTTTTGTGGGTTTTTTTGCACTTGCTTTCGCTTTGCTCTTGCTCCTGCTTTGCTCTTGCTTTTGCTTCTGCTTGTTAGTTAGTTTAGCTAGGCAGTCCAAATTTTCCCTGGACTGTTTTTCTTTCCCTTTTCTTGGAACCACTTGAACCTGCTGTGGACTGGAACCTGGGAAACACCGAGAGTTTGCACCTTGTGGCCTGCAGCAGCTACCCCAGCACCAGAGGGATTGATAACAGAGCAACCACCACCAAGAGAGACTTTCTGAATTTGTCATCTTTTTCAGAGTAGTGAAGGAGTGTTGCCATCCAGTATTGTTTATTTTGTGTGCTGGGGGGGGGGGGGCTTTGCCTGTTAATAAACAGGTTCTTTCCACTTCTCTCTGAGGAATCCTTCCCGAACGAGTTGGAGGGCAGGAGCTGTGTGGGTTTGCTTTCTGGAGGGGCCCCCTTTGGAGGTTTTCTCCCAAATTTGCCCTAAACTAGGACAGTACCTTAATGTTGGGCAGTGTTTTATGTAATCTTCTAGTAGTTCTTTTGTTTCATACTGTGTAGTAAGTAACTCCGTTCAAGACCTTTTGTCTAGTATCTCCTGTCTATTCAATAAATAACTAATTTCATAATAGACCTGATCTGTCACTCTTACAACTTGCGAGCCAGAGTGGTTTAGGTGCAGGCCACCTAATTCAAGCTGTACCCAAAATCTTAGCCTAAGACAGGGCTTGTCTGAAGCTCCCACTCTATTCATAACACCCAATTACTTGTAGGTGACCCCAGGAGTCAGTGCTGGGTCCAGTCCTGTTCAACATCTTTACCGGTGATCTGGATGAGGGGATCAAGTGGAAGTCAAACTAAGTTCACAAATGACACCAACTTGTGTGGGAGTGTGGATCTGCTGGAGAGCAGAAAGGCTCTGCAGAGGGATCAGGACAGGCTGGATCAAGAAGGCTGAACCAGTCTTCTCCCTCATTGGGGCACCTATTGGGTAGGAATCATGTCCCAAGTGCCTCCACCTGAGGGACTGGAAAGGGCTGGAGCAGTTCTTGAGAGACTCACACACCCCAACCCATCTCCCCCAGGAGCTTTTTCATCAGGTTTTCTCTTGCTGTCTCTTCCTGAAGCGTGAGTGATGGAACAGCCTGGGGGGGCACCTGGGGTCAGCCAAGGTCACCTACCCCAAACCTCCCCCACTTTTAGAATCCCAGGCTGGTTTGGGTTGGAAGGGACTTCAAAGGTCATCTTGATCCACCCCCTGCCATGGGCAGGGACATCTCCCACTATCCCAGGTTGCTCCAAGCCCTGTCCAACCTGGCCTTGGACACTTCCAGGGATGGAGCAGCTGCAGCTTCTCTGGACAACCGGTGCCAGGTTCTCACCACCCTCACAAGGAGGAATTTTCTTCCCAAAATCCCATCTAGCCCTGTCCTCTGGCAGGTGAAAACCCTCACCCTCCATCCTGTCCCCTGACAAAGGCCCTCCCTAGCTCTCCTGGAGGCCCCTTTCTATATTTTATCTCTCTATAAGATTTATACCTACACACATATCAGCCCAAAAAGTGACTCAGGCAGTCCATGACTAGTTGTGGCCACCTGGGGCAGCCCCTTTTGGGGGGTGCGGGGGAGTGCCGAGATCTATGGGTTATTTTAGAGAGCCACATGAGGTTGTAGAGGGAGGTTTGGGAGGGTTCTGAGGGTTTATAGGGTGTTCACGGGGGAGAGCTATGGAGCATTTTGAGGGGATCCTGAGGGTATTTGGGATCTGCTGGGGAGTCTGTAGGGGATGGAGGGATTTATCTCCACCTGTCAGGGAAGTTCACCACACAGGCTCTGTTCCTGATTTCTATGAAATCTTGATGCGCACAACACACAGGAATGTTTTTCCTGCAACTTCCCTGGCCCCAAGAGGGACCACGGGAGTAGCATGAAAAAGTGGGGAGGCTTGTCCATCCCCTACATCGGCCATTGCAGTTTTGATTCAAATTTTAATTAAAGGCTGAATGGTTGCTGATACTGCGATAGAGTCAGGGTCTTTCTCTACATTGTTGTCATCACTCCAGTTCCCAGGAGACACTCGAGGGGCGCTTGGAGGCCAGCTGGGGGGTGCTTGCGGGATCATTAAAGGGTCTGGAGGGGCGCTTAGGGGAGGCAGTTGGAGAGCACTTGGGGGTCCAAGAGGACACACAGGGGGCATTTTGGGGGCAAGTAGGGGACGGGGGGCGGGCGGACATTGGGACCATGAGGGGCACTTGAGGGTCAGGAGAGGGAAACTGAGGGTACTTACGGGGCCCAGGGGCGCACTTACGGTTCAGGGAAGCACTTGGGGAGCAGCCGGGACGGTACTTCTGGGACAGTCCTGGCTCTGGTGGAACTCTTCAGGGGCCGTGGGGCATGACGGGAACCGCAGTCCCGGCTCTATCGGCGGCCTACAGGGACCCGCGGTCTTTCGGGAGTTGTAGTCCAGGAAGTGAGTAAACTGGCGCAAAACCAGCGGCCAATGGGAGGTGGGGGCCACGAGGGATTTTTGGGGGCTCAGGGTGAGCTTCTGATGCCCCCTTGACCCCCCACAGCGCCCCCAGGGGCGGAAGGACACCAGAAGCCCCCGGTGCCACATCAGCCATGAGAAGGTGAAGAAGACAGGTGAGCCCCACTCCTAAGGGTTTGGGGGTTCCCCGCCCTGATGCTCCCAATAAACCCCCAGACGCCCCTATAGACTTCCTAGTCCCCACAGACCCTCCAACGCTGTCCTGGGCCCCCCAAAACATCCCACAGACCTCTGGACTGTTAACGACACTCCAAAGCCCAAGGGTCCCCCAAAACCCCTACCTGGACCCCCAATATCTTTCACAGATTTTCCTCAGCACTCCTAGAGTCTCCCCCCAAAATCCCACAGACCTCTTCTAGATGCCCTATAGACACCCAGTGCCCTCCCAACTACTCCTGATTTCCAGCACTCCCCGTACAACCCCCCAAAATCCCTTCCTCAGCCTCATCAGAGCCCCTCCAGACACTCCAAAGACCCTCCCGGACCCCCTAGAGACACCCAGCGCCCCACCAACAGCTGCTTTTGAGCCCCCAGAAGCCCCCTAAAGCTCCTGGGGACATTTGGGGGGAGAGGGGATTGGGGACAATCCCAAAGGTGAGGGCGGTAAGGGAGGGAGTTTTGGGGGTCTCCCCACCTCCCGGGTGCAATTTTGGGGTGACATTGCTTTATTGGCCCCACCATGCGTTGGGGTTGCCCAGGTGGGCATTCCAAGAGGATCTTGATGGCCCTGGGGAAGGGAAGGGAGAGCAAATGGGGAGTTAGGGGGACCTGGGGAAGGTGCAGGGGCATACCTCTGAAATTTGGGGGTGGGGATGTCTTGCCAAAGGCTTCCCCTTATGGCCTGGCGGTGGCATCGCAGCATCCAGAGGAGGAGGTCCCCGAGAGGGCCTGGGGGGGCTGCATGTCATGAGGGGTGGCAGTCCCACAAGTGTTCCCCCAGCCCCACAAGGGACTTCCTGAGCCAGAAGTGTCTCCCCAACCCACAAGTGCCCCTTCAGCCCCTCAAGTGACCCCTGACACACAACTGCCCCCCTGCCCCACAAGTGACCGCCCTTGGCCCACAAATGACCACCTTAGCCCACAAGAGTGCGTCTAGCCCCACCAGTGACACACTGAAGGATTTCTCCTTTAATCTGATGTGTGTGACGAAACTGCCACAGGGTATGGTCCTGTAGGGACCACTAACGGGTCTCTGGTGGTCATATTCACAGAATGCTTCCATATTACACGTGACCTTTCCTTGAACGTTTTCCTTGAGTGTGCACTGTTACTTCTTGTTACATAACTTGACAAAAACCCCACTATATTCCTCATTACCTATTTGTCCACTGGGTCCAGCTGTGCTTGCGATCCTCTGTGCGTGCCTTTAAATCCTTTCAGCTTTTCTGACAGTTGTCTTTAAGCTCCATCCAGCACCTTCAGGGCAACTGAAAATTTCTCTTCTCCGTGTCATTTATCAGGACCCCCAAAACCCTTCCAGAGACCCCCATCTTCCTGGAGAGACCTTGTGGTTTGGGAGGTTTAGAGGGCTGAGGGGATCCCTGGGTAGTTTTGGGGGATCCCCATGTAGTTTTGGGGGTCCCTGGATGGCTTTGGGGGTGGGGTCTCTGTCTCTGGACAGTTTTGAGGATCTCTGTGGGGTTCAGGGTTTCCCCGTTTTTATGTCTTCGTTTTAAGGCAAAAGCCCTTTAATTCCCTGTTTGCCATCATCTCTCCTGGCTCCAGCTGGTTTTCTTCAGCTTTTTCAGTCATTTGGGCCAGAATTTCCCATTCGCTGGAATTCCCTGCTGGGACTTGGATCATTAATTTTGGGTAAAAAACATCTGGAGTTGGCTTGTCCTTTCCCCAATGTCATGGGGTCAGAAGGTACCATGGGGACAGCAATTCTGGGACTTCAGGGAATTTGGGATGATTGCTATGGGTGCCACACCTGTTATGACATTCCTGTGGGTCCCACACCTGTCACAACCTCCCTGTCAGTCACATCCATCAAGATGTCCTGTGAGTTCCACTCCCATCATTTCCTATTCCTGACAGGATCCAGCTGCCAGTTCCCAAATTCTCTGGAACTGTGAGTCATGCCCCTTGCTTGCCTCCCCCTGCCCCCATCCTGAAATTCTGCTGAATCTGCCCAAATCTGTATGGTTTGGCTGTGGCTTGAGTATTTTTTATTTGGGTATAAAAAGAGTGACTTTGGGACAAACACTCTGTGGCTGAAGGGGCCCGGGAACTGAACTGCCAAGGGGCTGGTGAGTGGGAAAGAGTGGGGAGGCTTAATTCCCTGTTTATTCCTGGTTTTCCGTGTTGTTTGGTGATGGGCAGAAATTGAGGATTTTTCTGCCCAAATTTCAGATTTTTTTACCCTTTCCCTTCCCCAGTTATATAACTTTGGCCCCCTTTTCCCCACAAGTTTCATAATTTTAACCCTTTTTCTTTCAAAATGTTGGGTTTTAAACACTTCCCAAATCTCAGGGGTTTGCCCTTTTTGTGCATTTTTCTCCCAAATTTCAAGTTTTTTTGTCCTCATCATGCCCAAAATTTGGTGGATTTTTTCTTCACCTTTTTGAGGCCAAGTTGAGCATTTGGGAGGGTTTGTGTGGGACAGGGTGAGTGAAGGGTTTTCCTGGATGTTGAGCCCCATTTGGATCCAAAATTGGGGGTTGTTGGGCAAAAAAATACCCATTTTGACTGAAACTGGGGGGATTTGGGGAAAAATTCATCCTTTCCATGAAGTTTTAATGTGGATTTGGTGGAAATGGGGTATTGAGGTGGCATCAAGGGCAGGGGTTGGTGGGAGGGCTGTGTAAGCATTTTAACCCCATTTTGACATGAATTTAGGTGATTTTAGTTAGAATTAATTTGTTTTTAGAGTGAACATGATATAGATGGAGACTCTGATGTGGCCTCAAGGGGATGTTTAATTCCTGTTTAATGCCATTTTGACCAATGTGGGGGGTGATTGGGGGAAAAATATATTTTGACCCAAAATGGGATAATTTGGGAAGAAAATCCATTTTGATCCAAATGTGGAGAATTTTGGACAAAAATTTTGTAGTTTCAAATGTTTGGAGTAGATTTTGAGGCAGTGGGGGCCAAAATAAGCCCCAAGAGGTTTCCATGTGCTGAAAAAAGGCATTTTTGGGTAATTTGGAGGTTATTTGAGGCTTCTGGAGACATCCCAGGGCTCACATGGATTTTTCCCATAAAATAACAGTTTTCAGTGATTTTCAGTGTTTTTCATAAGGATGGCACAAGATGGGATATGGTGGCTCCTCCTTCCATTCTGTGGTAAGTAAAACTGCTGTTTTCCACACAAAATCCCCAAATTTCCTGGATTTTGTACATATTTCCAGGCTTTTTAGCACAGAAAATGAAATCCTGAGTCCCAGGGCTTGTTTTTGCCTGAAAATTCCTCTCTTCCCTCATTTTGCATTTTCTCCAACAACCTCTCAGCTGAAGATTTATTATTTTTAATCAAAACCCCCCATTTTGAAATATTTTTTTAATCCAAAAGCCTTTAGAATCTTCTTTTTTCATGAATGCCTCTACAATTTCATGGGGAAAATCCCCTTTTTCCTCACTTTCTACAGGAAAAAAAGAGTGCGCTTTGTCCTGGTTATTTTGGTTTACTTTTTGGTTTTGGGGTTTTTTTTTGGGGGGTTTTTTAGTTTTTTTTTGTGTGTGTGTGTGGTTTTTTGGTTTTTTGTTGTTTTTTTTTTTTTTTTTAGCTAAAATTCTAATGATTAGTTTTAGTGTTTTTCCAGGACAAAACCCCAAGATTTATATGCTGGAACTGTATTTTCTTCCCGGGAAAAACCATATACTTTAAAAAGATGTTTTTAAATGAAAAAAAGTCCTTTTATTTGCTCTTTTTAAATAAAAGAAGTTGGTTCTTAAGGAAAAAACCCCCTTTTATTCCTTATTTTCCTGGCTTTTTTCTAATTGTCATGAAGACCTTTTATCAACCCAATTTTTAGGTAGTGTTCTAAAGAAAAAAATACTTTTTATTCTCTTAATGTTTTCTTGTTTATTTTTTTTGTTCAATTTTATTTTAAAAATTAATTTAATGAGGAAGAAAAGCCCTCTTGAACTCTCTTTTAGGTTTCAGGTACTTTAAAGAAAAAAACCTCTTTCACTCTGTTCTAATTATTAAAATTCCAATTGCTCATTTCCCTCCTAATGTTTCTTCATAATCCCCCTTTTTTAAAAACACAACTCTTATTCATGTATTATTGCAGAAAGCCCCCTTTAATCCTCTTTTTTGTTCAAAGTTAAACCTCATTATTCCCTATTTTTCCCCCAAAACACTAAAATTCCATTTTTTTTCCAAAAAATCACCTGAATTTTTTTTTTAATCTACCATCCCCAATTCCCTATTTTTTAAATTTAAAAAAAATCCTTTGATGGGCTTTTATATATACAGAGTTTTATTCAATTTTCATCTCATTTTCCTGGGTTTTTTTCCCTGCCAATCTCAAGATTTTTTTTTTCCTCCCTTTTAATTAGGAGAAGATACCCACTTTTTTAAACCTGCTTTGGGGCAAAAAATGGCTATTTTGTTGTTTTGTAACATTAAAAAAATCCCTGAAAATATTTTTGATCCTTGTAAAGTATCTTTTGTTTAGTCTTCTTTTATATATTTATATATATAATGTATATTTTTATATATGCATTTTATCTTATACAAAAGACATAAAATTTTAATTTGCTAATAATAATATTAAATAGTGTAATTGAATAGCATCATATTGATCAATAGGACAGTAATTGCTTATTATTACTTATCTATATTTTTATGTGTTGTGGATATATTAATAATATACATACACTGCAACATTTCTATATGAATATATAATATCTCTACTGTAATTATAAAAAATACAACGTATGATCTATAATGCTGTAATTATCTTATTATCATTATTCTTGATTTCCATTTTTTAGTAAAAATTTCTATGAAAATTCAGTATAAACTTATTTAAAAGTTTATATGGATGTACAAAAGATGTGAACTATGGGAACGTAATATGTCTTCTATTAATATAATATATTACTGCATTTATTAATATAGCAGACTATATATTGCTATTATATATAACTATATCTAGTTATTAAGATATAATTATAAACTATAGAATAGATATAAATTACTACAAATATAATTATATAATACAATTCTTATTTTACAATATAATATGATGTAGAGTTGCATAATATATGAATGACATTGTTATTGTATTACATTGTATTATAACAGTATGTAATTAATGCATATAATATTTATTAACATAATTATATATTATTATATTCTGCATTACAATGTAATGTCTACTATTATAATTGTTATATTAATTGCATATAATGATAGATTATATTGCAATATAGTATAATATAATGGTATATTATTTTTATTCTGGTCTCTAATATATTCTCTACCTTTGTAATTTTGCACCTTACTGCTTATTTTTGCTTGATTTTTACAATTTTTTCCCAAACCGTTTCTATGAAAACAAGAAATAAAATTATTTAAAATCATTATCTGTATACTTTTATATAGAGAAAATATAAATCATCTACTGTTTTATATAATTATAAAAATAACATGTAAATTTATTTTCTACTATTATTAATACTGAAATAAATTCAATAGCCACAATGTTTATTATTATATTACTTTAATTATGTTAATGTTTATGGAGTTGGATTAAATATTTGCTGATATTTCTATCAAAATTAAGTACAAAGTAATAGAAAAAATACTACTATATATTTAAATATAAGTATTGTATATCACAGTTTTATAATTAATAGATCTGTATAATAATAACATGGAAAATTGTATAATGAAGTTATATAATGGATAATAAGTATAATAATACAGTAACAGGCCAAAATGTAATTGACATATTTTCACTGATATATGAGTCCTATATTATTAATATTTTATCAGTGTGCTAATAAGTAGTAATATACTTAAGTATATTGCATAATACTAGTAATATATCATGAACACAAGGTATAATAATATAAATATCTAGTAATATTGTTGTATTAAGGAATAATATTTTATGTAATTAATATTAGTTAATAAAACAACATTATTTCATATTTTTAACACATTGATGTATTTTAATAATTTGTTAATAGAATACAAATGTTGTTTATTAACATAACAAGCTGTAAATAGAATTTATATTATTATTATTATTAGATATAAAAATGAACTCTATAAATTGGATACTGCAGTCATATCTTTAATGTAATTTCAGTACAATTCCTACTGTAAAATGGGAAAATTGATATATAAACACATACAGTAATGATATAAAAATATAAAAGCCCCCTTTATATAACCCCTTGGTTAACATAAAAATTAACCAAGTCCCCCTTTTCCCCCTCTTTTCCCAGCACTCTCCAGTGCCAGCTACCGGGGCCGGGAGTTCCTGGCTGTGTTCCCACAGAACGATGACGAGTCCCCCAGAGCATACCTGCAGCTGCTGCTCACCTCCTATGGCCCTGCTGATACCCAGGTGTCAGTGATGCTCCATGGCGGCTCTGTCACCAAGAACATCACCCTGAGGCCAGATGTCACTGTGCCCTTGCCTCTCCCTGCTAACCTGGAACTCACTGGAAGCCACACTTCCCATAAAACCTTGGTGGTCCAGGCCAGCGCTGACATCTCCGTAGTGTCTGTCAGCACCAAGAGCTACACTGTGGGTGCCACTGCCCTCCTACCTATGGAGAGCCTGGGCACCAGGTACTATGTAGTGACACCTGTTGGGAACTACACTTATGGCCTGACTGAGTTCGTGGTGGCCACTGGCGCCACCACCACTGCTATCAGCATCACCACCACTGCCACTTTCCACTATGCTGGGGCCACTTATGTCCCTGGTGCCGTGCTCCGCCTATTCCTGCAGCCCTACCACAGCCTGCAGCTCCAGAGCAGCCAGGACTTCACTGGCACAGTTGTGGTGGCCGACACCCCGGTGGCCGTCCTCAGTGGCCACACGTGTGTCAAGGTGTCTGCTGGCTTTGACTTCGTGGTGGAGCAGCTCCTCCCAATGACAGCATGGGGTAGGAGCTACATGGTGCCACCCAACCCACTGCAGACAGATGTTGACTTCGTTTATGTGGTGACAGATGAGGACAACACCATCACCTACAACACCGGGAGTGGGAATGCCACTGTGGCCATGGCGGCAGGGGAGGTGCAGACATTTGTGCTGAACCATAACTCCCACCTGTATATCAGTGCGATGGTGGCAGTGCAGGTGGTGTTTTTCTTCAGCGGGTCGTCCTGGCAAGATCCCTTCCTCCTTGTTGTCCCACCTGTCACTGCCCATTGCACTGCATTCCGCTTTAGCAGTGTGCCCAGCCAGTATAATCATGCCATCCTCATTGCACCCACCACTGCCACTGCCACCACCACCCTCAACCATCAGCCAGACACCACCATGGCATGGCAGGCCGTTCCTGGCACAGATTTCTCCTGGGCCAACATCACTGTGAGAGCAAAAATGCAGAGCGCTGAGAACTCGCAGGTGCCCATCGGGCTCCTGGTATTTGGGTTCCGGAGTCACACTGGATATGGCTTCCCGGGGCTCTGTGCTGCCAGTGAGTACAGTCAGTCCACTGTTTTGTCACCCCAATGGTTGGGTGTTGTGCAATTGACCATTCACGGGTTTTCCCCTTTTTTTCAGTCCCCACACCACTCTCCTGTGAGGATTTTCTATGTGAGGAGAGGTGTGAGATGGTGGATGGACAACCAGAGTGCATCCAGGAGACTTTCTCCACCTGTTGGCTTGCTGGCGGGTCACACTACCGCAGTTTTGATGGAAAAACCTTTGATTTCATGGGAACATGTGCCTACACCTTGACCACCATCTGCGATCCCGATCCCACCCTTCCTGTCTTCTCTGTTGAGGTCACAAAGAAGGAAAAGGAGAACTCCAAAGTTTCCTCCATCAGCTCCATCACCATCCATGTTGACAACATCACTGTCACTGCTGTCCAGTCAGAGAATGGGATGGTGAGGGTAAGCCATCATAATTTCCCAATTTTTAAAAATTTTGCTGAAATTACATATTTATCAATGATCTTGAGGGTCTCTTCCTAAATAATTCCTGGATTTGCTGGTGTGCAGGTAACCCTTGCATGAAAACACTTCTAGTCTTCTTGAACTCTATGCCAAATTTTGATGGATTTTGGTTGTTTTGATGGTTTTTGTTGTCCTCCAGGTGAACAACCACCGCTCGCACCTTCCCATCTCCCTCTCCCAGGGGAAGCTCCGCATCCACCAGAAGGGCAAATCCATGTTGATCCAATCAAATTTCAAGCTGAAAGTCCTCTACAACTGGGGTGATCATGTAGTGATCAAACTTCCGGCTGCTTTTTCTGGAAAAGTCTGCGGAATGTGTGGGAACAACAATGGGAATCCCCAAGATGACACTCTCTCTCCTGATGGAAAACAAGTGTGGGATTTTGTGGAATTTGGGCGGAGCTGGAAGGTGACCAGTGAGAGCAGCCACTGCCAGGACACTTGCGACGGTGACTGTGGGCGGTGCAGATGGGACCAGGTGGTGACATACAAGGCAGAGACCTGGTGTGGGAAGTTGTCCCAACATTCTGGGCCATTCCGGTCATGTCATGACACTATCAGTCCTAATATCTACGTGAAGAACTGTATCTATGACCTGTGTGCCAATGAGGGGCATCGTGATGCGCTGTGCCACGCCTTTGAGACCTATGCTGATGACTGCCAGGAGGAGGGGATCAATATTTCCGATTGGAGGACAACAGTGGGATGTCGTGAGTAGAGGATGGTTGGGTGAAAATACTCCTTGGGGTGGGAAGAGCCTAATTAATGTGGGACTAACGATCCATAGGATCATGGGTTGGGAAAGGTTATGGCAGCAGATCCAAGCAGGAAACCCATGGAAGGCCAGGGAGATTCCAGAAAGTCCATGTAGAAAGTCCACAAAGTCTGTGGAGTCTCTAGAAAATCTGAGCAAGAAGTCCTCAGAGACTCCAGAATGTCCAGGTAAAAGGTCTAGGAAGTCCATGGAGACTCCAGGATATCTGCGTAGATAGTCAAAGAAGTCTGTTCCACCGTGTGCTGCCCCACCCTGACTGCTGTCTCCCTCCCTGTCCAGCTCTCACTTGCCCACCCAACAGCACCTACAGCACCTGTGGCCTCGCCTGCCTCCCTACCTGCAACATCCCTGCTGTGTCATCCAGCTGTGCCACTGTCACCACCTGTGTGGACACCTGCATGTGCCACGAGGGCCTTGTCCTTGATGCCAATACCTGCATCCCCCCTTCTGAATGTGGCTGTGTCTTTCGGGGTCTCTTCTATGGTCTTCGCGAGGAATTTTGGGGTGACCTCACTTGCACCCAACGCTGTGTGTGTGACGCGGAGAAGCGGCAGGCAGTGTGCTGGGATTCTGGTTGTGGCACTGAGGAGGAATGCCGGGTGAAGGAGGGGATCCAGGATTGTTATCCCAAAAGTTTTGGGGTCTGCACTGCTGTTGGAGCCACCCACTATGAGACCTTTGATGGCAAGAGGTTCATCTTCCAGGGGACATGTGTCTACCTGTTGGTAGGGTTGTGTGAGGACACCCAAAATTTGGTGGGATTCCAGGTGTTGGTGCAGAATGGCCACCGAAGTGACAACCTCATGTTGTCCATCACCATGGTGACAGTCAAAGTCTACAACAAAACCATCAGCATCAGCAGGGAACATCCTGGAAAAATCATGGTGAGTTTAGGAAATGATCCCTTCTTTTTTCACCACATTCTCCACCTTGTCCCAAACCTCATCCCATTAATATCTGAAATGTAATTAAATCAACATAATTTGGCTGTTCCAGATCAAGTGGTTGATCAACCTCCTCTTGGGACTTGGTCCTTCTCATTCTCTTAAATCCAAAATTTAATTCAATTCAAAATTTAATTAAATTGATGCTTTTTGATTGCTCTGGCTGTTGAAAATAGTTTACTATCAATTTGCAAAGTTGATCAATTTTTATGGTTTTCTCCCCAGATTGATGAGCAGTTGATCAATCTCCCATATCACTACAGTGAAAGAAAGATTGTTGTCTATCGTCACGGGCAGGATGCGGTGGTAGTGACCAATTTTGGCCTTGTTGTCACCTATGACTGGTACAGCCACGTCACCACCATGGTGCCCAGTGGCTTCACCAATGCCCTCTGTGGGCTCTGTGGGAACTACAATGGTGCTGCAAGTGATGACATGATGATGAGGAACAACCATGTGACGTCAGACCCAGATGCCTTTGGGAGCAGCTGGAAGGTCACGGATGTCACTGGATGTCGTGAGAGGTCAACAGTGGAATGTTCCAGCACTCTTGCACCTTCCCGGCTGCAGCAGGAAGTCTCTGGGATGGGGTGTGAAATTATTTTGGAAGTGGATGGACCTTTCAGAGCATGTCATAGTCATGTTGATGGCCACCAGTACTTCCAGAGCTGCATCCATGACTCCTGCCTGTTCCCTGATCAGGAAGAAGGGATGTGTCCAATCATTGCCTTCTACGCCACCGCATGCCAGGCTGCTGGTGTGTCCATCGGGAGGTGGAGGACAGATAATTTCTGCCGTAAGTTGGGACAATGGGAGGGTTTTTCCTTCAGCAGTATCCAAAGGATCCTCAGGTCTGCTCCAAATCCATGTATGAACAACCTAGAGGTACATGGGAATCCAGTGGGAATTCCACCCAAAGTTTTGGTTGATCCCATAATCCACCCAAATTAAACCTTTCCTAAGGAAGAAGTTGTCTCATCTGGAATAATTTACCCCCTCAAAATCTCCAATTTCCTGGTGTTGGCTAAAAGGTGGATAATTTAGAGGGAGAACCATCAAAAAATGTACCAAAAATAGTGGAATTAGGTTAAAGGGATTCAGCCTGGAGATCAGTTGAGGACCCAATGTGGAGTGATCCCATTCTTTGAGTGAATGTTACATTTTTCTCCATACAAAGGTGAGAAATTGGGTGGTTTAGTGGAAGAATTCCTATTGAAATGGGCTGGGATGTTCTTTATGGATGATCATTGGATCATCATCCAATAATCATTGGATCGTCATTTGATGATGCCCCTTGTCACGTGCACAGGGATGAAAATTGAGAGTTTGCCATGGGCTAAAAAACCCTGTATTTGGTGAAGTTTGCACCTGAATTCCAGGAATGTTCCAGGATTTGGCTTGGAATTTCCTGATTCCTTATGAATCCCATTGTTTCCCGGCAGATATTCCCTGTCCTTCCAACAGCTCCTATGAGCTCTGCTCACACACCTGCAAGCACACCTGCAGCGCTGACTCTGCCACATGCCAAGGGCGGTGCCGTGAGGGTTGCACATGTCAGGATGGCTTCATGCTCAGCGGTGACGAGTGTGTCCCCATGTCCCACTGTGGCTGCAGCCACCATGGAGTCTACTACAAAGAGGGGGAGACATTCTACCCCACAGAGCAGGAGGTGTGCCAGTGCCTCTCTGGTGGCACTGTGGAGTGCCAAAATACTTCCTGTCCTGATGGTGGCCATGGGAAGGTCGTCAGTGATGTCGTCCAGTCTCCCTTGCAGCTGTACAGCACCTGTGTAGCCACAGGTGACCACACCTATGTTACCTTTGATGGGATGGCCTTCAACATCACTGGTACTTGCTCCTACATCCTCACCCAGACCTGCACAAGTGAAAACGTGACATCATTTATGGTCACAATCCAGAAGGAGGCGCGGCAGAAGGGGAAGGTCTCTGGGATCCAAGCGTTGTCTGTGGAAGTCTATGGGGTCACCTTGACCTTGAAACAAGGAAAAAGGGCAGATGTCATGGTAACGTGGCACTTTATGTTCCAAATCTCATGGGATCCCCCCAAACTGGGTTTCTTTATAGAAGGGACACCTCAGCCCATCTCCCATCCCAGTCCAACTTTTCTTTCTAAGCAAGATCTGTAAATGCATTAAAACCTTGGTTGGAAGTTGTTTTCCCTAATTTTTTTGTTCTACCTCAATCAACCCCAAAACTCTGTTTCCTTGGTGAGGGGAGCCCTCACCCCATCTCCAAGACTAATCCATCCTCATCCAAACTTTTTTCTTCCAAGTGGGATCCACAAATCTGTCAGAATATTGTTTGGAAGGTGTTTCCCCCAAATGTTTGGTCCCACCTCCTCACTGGAGGACTCTTCCTTCTCTATCCCAGGTGGATTCCATCTCCCACCACCTCCCCACCATCCTGAGTGAGGGACAGGTCCAGGTCTACCCACATGGGACAGGTGTCCTGCTCCGCACTGACTTTGGCCTCGTTGTCCACTATGACCTCGTCCAGCACGTGATGGTCACGGTCCCCCAGACCTACATGGGGCGCTTGTGTGGCCTCTGCGGCAACTACAATGGCCAAGGCAATGATGAGTTCCAGCTTTCCAGTGGCCAGCTGGCTCCAGATGCAACAGCCTTTGGATCTGCATGGAAAACAACAGATACACCTTGCAATGACACCTGTCCCAAGGATGAGTGTCCCACCTGCACAGAGGAGAAAGTGGCAGTCCTCCAAAAACCCAACTATTGTGGCCTACTCACGGCCTCTGAAGGTCCCTTTGGCTCCTGCCATCGCATCATTGACCCCATCCCGTATTCCCAATCCTGCATCCATGACCTCTGTATGATGGGAGGGGACACACATGTCCTGTGCCAGAGTATCCAGAGCTATGTCACTGCATGCCAAGGTGCCGGTGTCACCGTGGGGGCTTGGAGGACATCATCCTTCTGCCGTGAGTTTGGGAGGGCACAGGGGCAAATATCCCCTCTTTGGAGTTGGGAAGATCTCTAGGTGATACTGGAGTTTGGGGGGGGCACAGGTGGGGAATGTTCCTTGTTTGGGTCTGGGTGACAGTGCTGACACATAGGACATGGGATGATGGTGATGGGATGAGCTTTAAGGTCCCTTCCAACCCAACTCAATACATGATTCCATGAAACTTCCAGCCCCCACCTGCCCAGCCAACAGCACCTACTCCCTTTGCACCAACACCTGTGCCAACATCTGCACCGGAAATACCACCACCTGTCCCCAAACCTGCACTGAGGGCTGCCAGTGCCACCAGGGTTCTGTCTTTGACGGACACAGATGCGTTCCCGAGGATTACTGTGGATGCTTTAGGGATGGGGAATACTATAAGGTAGTTTTTCTGGCCTTTTTTCCTGTTTTTAGGCATTTGTGTCTTTTTTCCCTTCATTTTCTCCCTATTTTTATATGTTTGCTTCCTTTTTCCTTATATTCCTTCTTCCTTTTATTTTTATGTCCTTACCTATATTTTTCATGCATTTGTTTTCCTTTCTCTCATATTTCTCTGCATTTACTTCTGTTTTCATGGTGTTTTCCTTCTTTTTCCTGGCTTAATGTATTTATATTTTAAAAATTAATTTCCCCACATTTTCTCTATTTCTTATGCATTTACACCTTTCTTTCTTGCATTTTCCCCTACTTTTCTTTCTCATTTTCCCAGCACTTTCCCCTTTCCATCCTCCTATTTTTATGCCATATTTCCCGTGTTCCCTTTCTTTCCCCCTATTTCTAGGCAGTTACATCTTTTTTCTTCTCTGTATTTTTCTCTGTGTTTTGTGTTTGCATTTATTTTTCTGCATTTTCCCCATTTTTCCTTTATTTATGCTTTTCCCCAGCATTTCCCCCCTATTTTTATACATTTATGTCTTTTTTTTCCTGCATTTACCCTTTTTTCCCCCTTTTTATAGGGAAGGTATGCATGTACATCCCTTTGCCTAGCAATTTGTTCACTATTTTCCCTATTCTTCTGCACTTACATCATTTTTTCTGCATTTTTTCTTTTTATCTCCTATTTTCATGGATTTCCCTTTCTCTTTTCTCCCCCCTGCAGCCCCATGAGATGCTTTTCCAGGATCACTGCCAGCGCCGTTGCACCTGTGTCCCTGGCCAGGGCCTTACCTGCCATGACCACGCTTGCACTGAGGATGAATTCTGTGAAATCCAGGAAGGGGTCTTGGGATGCATCAAAAAAAGTGAGGAAAAATTGAGGGAAGAAGGGAGTTTTAGATGCAAAGTGGATCTGGGAGAGATTGAGGGGTTGATTGGGGAAAAAAGGGTAGGGGAGGTGGAGGGAACAGAATTCTGCCTCTAAGGGTCAGGGATGGGACAATTCTTCCCATGGTTTCTCCCAAGGTTTCTCGCTTGTTTTTCTTCCTCATCCCATGATGTTTCCCATGGTTCCTCCCATGTTTTCTCCCATCCCATGGTTTCTTCCATGATCTTTCCCATGCTTTTTGTCATTGTTTTTCCCATGGTTTTCCATGCTATGATTTCTCCCATTGTTCATTCCATGGTTGTTCCCATAGTTTCTTCCATCCCGTGATTTTTCCTATTCCATGGTCTTTCCCATCTTGCAGTTTTCTCTCTTATATGACTTCCCTCCACTTTCTTCTCCATCCTTTTGCCCAACCCATGGCTTCCCCCAGTGTTTATCTCCTATTTCACCCAGCCCATGGCTCATCCTGCTCTCCCTCCCCTCCCAGACCCCTGCAAGTCCCTGCACTGCCGCCCCAAGGAGCGCTGCCGGCCCCGCGGTGCCCAATCCCGTTGTGTCCCAGCCCTGGTCGCCACATGCTGGGCATGGGGTGACCCACACTTCCGAACCTTCGATGGCCTTGACTTTGACTTCCAAGGAACCTGCACCTACACCATGGCTGAATCCCATGGGAATGACCCTGGGCTGGTGCCCTTCAGGGTCCAGGCCAAGAATGACATCCGTGGTGGGATCCAATCTGTGTCCTATGTCTCCCTGGTCAAAGTTGACATCTATGGACAACGCATCTCCTTCCACCGGAATGAAAATGGAAGAGTCCGGGTGAGTTGGGTGGAGAATTTGGGCTTTTTCCCAACTTTTTGCTTCATCCAGCTCTTCCCTACCTCCTTCTTCATCCAGCAGTGCCAATGTTATTTTGGGATAAATCAATCAGATTGGGAGGCTGATTGTTGAAATATTGACATATTTTGGGAATAAAATGTTGGGATATGTTAGGAATAAAAAGTTGAGAAATTATGGGAACAAAATATGGGGAATAGAATATTTGGATATGTCAGGAACAGAATGTTGTGATAAGATTGGAATAAGATGTTGGGATTTGTTGGGAAAAAATATTGGGATATGTCAGCAAAAAACCAGGAATAAGATGTTGGGATAAACTGGGATAAAATGTTGGTGTGTCTAGGGAATAAAATATTAGGATATTTCAGGAATAAAATATTGGCATGCAACAGAAATAAAATACTGTGGAGTGTTTGGATATTCTGGGAATAAAATATTGGGTCATAGTGGGAATGGAATATTGGGACCTATCAGTAATAAAATATCCCTGGAATAAGGGATATGTTGGGATATGTAAAATGTAAAATGTGGGGATATGATGAGATTTAGTGTTGGAATATGCTGGGAATAAAGAATTGAGATATGTGAGGAATAAAATATTAGGATACATTTGGAATAAAATATTGATGTATGTTGAGAATAAAATATTGAGATAACTGAGAATGTTGGGCCATTGGCAGGTGAACGGGGAGGTGACGCTGCTCCCTGTGCTCCTGGCAGACGGGAAGGTGCGGGTCCATCCCAGTGGGCTCCGTGTTGCTCTGGAGACAGACTTTGGTCTCCAGGTCTCCTATGACTGGAACTGGCACCTCCAGATCAACCTCCCCAGCAGCTACTACCGCCACGTCCGTGGTCTCTGCGGGAATTTCAATCTCAAGCCCCTTGATGACATCCCTGAGGCTGGTGACAACATCACTGCAATTGTCACATGGGCCAAAAACTGGAAAAGTGCTGACTTTGAGGTTGATGACCCAATTTGTTGGGATTATTGTGATGGAGTATGCCCAGTGTGTGATGAGAAAAAGAAGGAGCTTTATGGCGGGAACCACTATTGTGGGATCATCAAAAAATCCTTCCAGGGGCCCTTCAGAGCATGTCACAACATAGTGAAGCCTCATGACTTCTATCGCAACTGCCTATCCGACCTGTGTCTGAGCAATGGGGCAAGGTCAATCCTCTGCCAGGTGCTGGAGACCTATGCAGCAACGTGTCAGAAGCATGGGGCCATGGTCCATGACTGGAGGACGCCATCAGGATGCCGTAAGGGCTGGGGTTTTCTTTGAGAAGGGAAAGAGCCAGAGTGGGGGAGGAGGGGAATGGAGTGGGATGCATCCTGGGTTGAAACCCTCAAATCTCTCAGGTGATCCTTGGAAATTCTCCTGGTGCTCCAGCTGCTTCTTGTGTCCCAGAACCCACCACATCTTTCCAAGAATCCATCCTACATTTTCAAGATCTTTCCCACATGTTCCAGGCCTTTATCATTGTGTTCCAGACCTCATCTTGTGCATTCCAGACACCATCCCACAAGGCCCAGACCCTTGCCACATGGCTCAGACCTCATCCCACTTGTCCCAGTCTTTTCCCACATTTTCCAGACCTTCCTCCTTGCAATCCAGGCCCTTCTTGTTTCCCAGATCCTTCCCCATGTTCAAGACCTTTTCCCAATCCCCACCTACTCTGTTGAATGCTGTCCACTCCCCTAATCCCTCCCTCATCCCAGTTTCCTCCCCCTGCAGCCTTACCTTGCCCTGAAAACAGCCACTATGAGCCCTGTGGCAATGCCTGTCCAGCCACCTGCTCCGACTGGGACAGTCCAGCCACCTGTGACCAGCCCTGCGTGGAGACCTGTGCCTGTAACACTGGCCACGTGCTCAGTGGCGGACAGTGCGTGCCGGTGTCACGCTGTGGCTGCACCCGTGATGGCCGCTACTACCATCCTGGCGAGGAGTTTTGGGGCGATGACACCTGTCACTCCAGGTGCAGGTGTGACATGGAGCTGGGAATGGTGGTGTGTGAGGACTCCGGGTGTAAGCCGGGTGAGGTGTGTGCAGTGGTGAAGGGTGTGCGGCGGTGCGTGGCCAACAGACACTCCATCTGCGTGGCCACTGGTGACCCCCACTATACCACCTTCGATGGGCGCCGCTATGACTTCATGGGTACCTGTGTCTACCTGTTAGCTGGGCTCTGCTCCACTGACCCCACCCTCATCCCCTTTGCTGTCACTGTGGAGAACAATCACCGTGGCAGTCACCTGGTCTCCTTCACCAAGGTGGTCACCATGGAGGTGTACAACATGACCCTCAGCCTCAGCCAGGAACATCCCCAGAAGGTCAAGGTAGGGATGAAGGAGATGATGGGGGTGGTTCAGAGTCATTGCATGGCATCTGGTGAGGGCTCGCTCAAGGTCATGGTATGGTCTTCAGGTGCGCTTCAAGGTCATCACATGACACTTGGGTGGAGTTTCAAGGTCCTTGTAAGGTGTTTCGGTGGATTTCAAAGTCATTTCAAGGCATCTGGTTGGGTTTCAGGATTCTTGTATGGTGTTTAGATGGGTTTCAAAGTCATTGGGGTGGCGTCTGGGTGGGCTTCACCTTGGTGGGCTTCAAAGCCATTGCATGGTGTCTTGGTGGGCTACAAAGCCGTTGTGTGACAGCTGTGGGTTTCAGGGCAATTCCATGGCATTGGGTTAGGTTTCAAGGTCATTGTATGGTCTTCAGGGGAGTTTCAAGGTCATCATGTGGTATCTAGGTGGTCTTTAAGGTCATTCTATGACACCTGGGTGGGTTTCAACTTCTTTGGGTACCTCATGCCACCTGCAACTCTCTTGCCAGGTTAATGGTGTCCTGTTGGACCTTCCCTTCACCCACAACCATCAGCTCCAGGTGTCTCTCCGTGGTGTCCATGGCTTCATCACCACTGAGATGGGTGTCACTGTGACCTTTGACTGGTACAGCTACGCCCGTGTCATCATCCCCAACACCTATGCTGGCGCCGTCTGTGGCCTCTGCGGCAATGCCAATGGTGACCCCCATGACGACTTTGTCACCCATGATGGCCACCATGCTGACAATGAGACCCACTTAGGGGACAGTTGGAAGGTCAGCGATGTCCCTGGGTGCTCAGCTGGGTGCAGCGAGGGCTGCCAGGTGTGCAGTGATGCCCAGAAACGTGCCTACCGTGGGGATAAGCACTGTGGGCTGCTGGGGAAGAAACGGGGGCCCTTTGCTGCCTGCCATGACATCATCGACCCCGGCCCTTACTTGGATGACTGTCTCTTTGACGCCTGCCTGTATGAGGGACACCAGGACACTGTGTGCCCGGCCATTGCCACCTATGTTGCTGCGTGCCAGAGCCAGGGCGCTGCCGTGCGGCCGTGGAGAACGGCTGCCTTCTGCAGTATGAGGGGACCTGGGGGGCTTGGGAGAGTGCAGGGGGGATTTTGGAGGGCAGAGAGGGACACAGGGTTTGGGCAAGGAGTTTTGGGCTGTCCATGGAGGTATTTGGGGTGTCTGGCAGGGGGAAGGGGAGTGGGGGCTGTCTGTGAGGGCTTTGGGGTTTCCATGGCAGGTTTGAAGTGTTCCCAGGGGTTTTTGGGTCTCCATGAGGAGCTTTAGGGTGTTAGTGGGGGTTTTGGGGTCTACACAGGGAGTTTTGGGGTGTCCATGGGGGATTTGAGGTCTGCACGAGGGGAGGCCTGGATGAGGGACTCTAGGGTTCAGACAAGGGAGTTTTGGGAAATCCATGGGAATTTGAGGTGTCCGTTAGGGTTTTGAGGCTTTGCAGGGAGTTTTTGCGGGGGTTTTGGTGTTCCCAACCCTTCTCCCTTCCTGACAGGCCTTGTGTGCCCCCCAAACCAACACTATGAGCTCTGCGGCCCTCCCTGCCCTCCCACCTGCCAAGGTGAAGTTGGACCTCAGGACTGCTCTGATGCTTCCACATGCTTTGAAGGTTGTTTCTGTGATCCTGGATTTTTCCGGAGTGGGGATAACTGTGTGCCCCTCCCCCAGTGTGGCTGTGTTTTGGAGGGCCGCTACTACCCCCGGGGAGAGCAGTTTTACTCTGCGCCCCCCTGCACTGAACGCTGCACCTGCTCCGAAAATGGGAGGCTGGATTGTCACCCCACTCCAGGCTGCTCCAGTGACGAGGAATGCACAGTGCAGGACGGGGTACTGGGGTGCCACCCCCGCACCTGCAGACAGTGCCAGGTTTTGGGGGCAGGGGCTTACAGCACCTTCGATGGGCACCTGGGGAATTTTGGGGGGTCCTGCACCCTCCTACTGCTGGAGTTGGAGAGGGGTGAGCCTGAAGAAGAGCTGGAGCCTATCACAGTGGCCTTGGAGCAGGAGGACACAGAGGTGCAGCGGGTGACGGTGGTGGCGCACGGGGTGACTGTGGTGATGGACAGGGGACAGCAGTGGGAGGTGATGGTGAGTGGAGGCCCTGGGGGCTTGGGGTTGCAAGCCCTGGTTCTGGGGGAAAAAAGATACTTGGGGGGCAAAAAAGGGAATGGAAATGGGGTTTTGGGAGGTGCAGCAGTGAGGAAAGGCCTTGTTTAAGGTGAAAGCTCTGACTTTGGGGTGCACACCCTGTTTTTCAGGAGCAAGCCATGTTTTGGGGGCAATGCTTTTGGGGGTGAAAGCCTGGTTTCGCAGATACAAACCCTGTTTGGGGTACACACACCACTTTTGGGCTGTACAGATCCTTTCTGGTGTGCTAGCCGTGTGATTGAGGTGGAAACCATGATTTTGGGGTTGAAAACTCTCTTTTTGGAGTGTAATCACCATCCCTTTTTGGGATGTAAACCATGGGTTTGAGGTGCACAGAAGGAAGTCCAGACCCTAGTTTTGAGGGTGCAAACCCTGCTTTGGGGGATGCAAAACCTGGGGGGGTTTTGGGGGATTAACCCACCCTTGGTCGTCCGACTTCCCTTTTGAGATCCTCACCCCTGTCTCCCCCAGGTGGATGGCGAGCGCCACTTGCTGCCGCTGTGGCTGCGTGGGGGTGCAGTGGGGGTGGCGCAGGTGGGGTCCCACCGGCTGCTCCAGGTCCAGGGGGGTCCCAAAATCCTCTACGATGGCAACGCGTATATGGTGCTGACGCTGCCCCCCGCATCCCACCGCCCCCGGGGCCTCTGCGGCAACTTCAACGGGGACCCACACGACGACGACCCTGACAGGGAGGCTCTGGGCATCTCCCCCCCAAACTGCACCCGCCTGGCGCCCGCCCCCAGCTGCTCCCAGGCCCAAGCAGGGCGCTGCGCAGTTCTCGAGGACCCCGAGGGACCCTTTGCGGGGTGTCACAGGGTGGTGCCGCCCCGCACATACCTGGTGACCTGTGAGCGCCAGGTGTGCGGGGGGGATGGAGACCCCTGCACCGGCTTTCAGGGCTATGCAGCCGCTTGCCAGGCAGCTGGAGGTGCACTCCAGGAGTGGCGGGAGGCCACGGGTTGCTGTGAGTACATGGAGGGCTTGGGAGTTTTGGAGGGGGTCGGGAATTTGAGGTGACAAGATGATTGGAGTTGGGAATTTGGGGTAGTGAAGTTTTGGGAGGATGGGAATTCACGGGTCAGGATTTTTGAGGGGGCAGGAATTCTGCAGGGAGTGGAAATTTTGGTGGGGGTGGGAATTTGGAGGTTTGGGGGAGTGGAATGGAGCAGGGTCTCATTCCTGCATGGAAAAAGGGGTACATGTCTGCATTACTAAGCCCCCATCTGGGGAATGCTCAAATCACACCCCCAAAGGGGACCCCCCCCCCCAAAACGGGGGGAAGCCTGTGTCCCCTGGTGGAACCCTGTACAACCAGTGGGGCCCCCGTCGTCTCCAAATGGGAGCCCCATGGGAGCATCCACCCCAAAGATGGGATGGCATTGATCCCAGAAGACACCTATTGACCCCAGATGACCCCCCAGTAGCTCCACTGCCTCCCATTGACTCCCTTTGTTTCTTCCCTCCTTTTCCCAGCCCTCACCTGCCCTCCCAAGAGCCACTACCAGTTGTGTGCCCGCACCTGTGAGCACACCTGTGCAGGTGTGTCAGCCCCGCCCCCCTGCAGTGAGCGCTGCTTTGAGGGGTGTCAGTGCGCTGAGGGGCTGCTGTTCGACGGGGCCCGCTGCGTCCTCCCGGGCACCTGTGGCTGCCTCCACCAGGGGCGCTACTTCCAGGTGAGTGTGGCCCCAGTGCCTCCCAGTACAGCCCAGTTCCAGCCCTAGCTCCTTCCAAGCTCCCCATGATGATCCTGGGTCCCTTCAGTGTGCTCCCACAGTGTCCCCAGTCCCTCCCAGTACACCCCAGCATCCCCCATGTCACCATTTCTCCATGTGTGTCCCACTTTCCCCAGACACATCCCCCAGTAGACCCTTTAGCCCAGGGTCTCTCCTCACGGTGAGAGCTCAGGGTCTCTCCTCCCTTCCAGTCTCCCCTGGTATTCCCTGTATTGTCCACAGTCCCTCCCAGGGCAATCGAGTCCTCCCCCAGTTTCCTCCCCAGTGCTCCCAATCCCTCCCAATTTGTCTCTGTTCCCTCCACAGTTCCTCTGAATGCATCCCAGTTTCTTAGTGGGGTAACTTAGTGTCCTTCCCAGTGTCTCCCAGCATGTCCCAGTGTCTCCCTGTGTCTGCACCAGTGTTCCCAGTGTCCCCCAGCAGGTCCCAGTACCCCCAAAGTGCCCCCCATGGGGGACATGGGGATGTGTGGGGACATGGCCACATGCTGGGGACATGCTGGTGGTTCCCATGGGCACCCATTGGGAATATGGAGACACACAGGGGATATGGGAGCCATGGGCCCCCTTCCTTCCTCCCATGAGACCTCACAGCGTCATCATCCCCATGTTTTGGCTGTTTTAGGCCACTTTTCCCCACTTTTCACATTTTATCCATGGAAAATAGATCGCTGAGGCCATCCTGACCTCTGACTGCTCCCAATCCTGCACCTGCCGGGGGCCTGGGGGCCTCCAGTGCCGCCCCTTCACTTGCCCCTTTGGCCACACCTGCGGCCTCCGTGATGGCACACGCACCTGCATTGCACGCCCAGGGCACTGTGCTCTGTCCCCTGCCACTCGCTTCGTCACCTTTGATGGTGTCACTGGCCCCACCCTGGTCACTGGCATCTATGTGGTGGCCAGCGTGTGTGACCCCCGGGACCCCATGTGGTTCCGGCTGCTGGGGGACATCAGGGACGTTGGGGACCAGCCAGCAGTAGTGGCACTTCACCTCTTCACCCCCCACGGCCTCATCACTGTGCAGAGGAACAGGAAGGTCTGGGTAAGTTTTCACCACCCTGGCTGGTACCCAAAAATGCTGTCACCACTGCATGTTGTCACTCTAAACATCATTCTAACCTTCATTTTAATTAAAAAAAAAATGATATTTTTCCCTAATTTCAGACCTGGTAAGAGTCCACATGGGTTGACCCATTCTGCCAGCACCACAGGATGTTCTTACCTTAATTTTTCCCAAATTGCTCTATTATGCTCCCAGTTTCCTGCCAGTGAAGCACCTTTGTGGGTCATGGTCACTAAGAGACATCCATAAATTGACACACCCCATAATTTTGACCAAAATTGCTCTTTATTCTCCCAATTTCATGTCAGAGAATCACCTACATGGGTTGTCCCTCATCTTACCCCCACCATGCCTTGATGCATCCCATCATTTTCCCACAAACTCCCTCTTTTCCACACAGATTCTTCCAACTACCCTTCACCCCTGCATCACCCCAAATCCCCTTTTTTCCATTATTTTGGTGTTTTCCAGCTCAACGGGATCCCCACTCCCCTGCCCGCGGAGTTCCCAGGACCATTGACCATCACGGAGACACGCACAACACTCCGGATCAGTCGAACCCCGGGATTTCTGGTGGAACTGGGCGCTGTGGGGGTGACAGTGGAGGTGCCCAGGGAGGCACGGGCGAGGCTCTGTGGCCTCTGCGGTGACTATGACGGTGCCGCCGGCAATGACCTGCGAGGGCCCGATGGGACGGTGACAAGTGACACACGGGCACTGGCCGAGGCCTGGCGGGCACCCGACTTCACCTGTCACCATTGAGTCAGAGATGACACGTAGTCGGATTAGAAAGCAAAGTGGCAAAAACTCTTGTTTATTTCATCCTCGCTTCTTTTATAGCTTAGTTTGCGACAGGTGGTCATTTAATCAATACATTTCACCTGATTGGCTAATTAAAAAGACACCCATTTGTAAACAATCTTATTAGAAAAACCACCTGCAGGCTGTTTTAATATTTGGCTGTCATTGTTTATCCCCAGCTCCCTAAACCTTTCCAGGCTGATTCTGGGAAAACTTATCTAGCTTTCTCTATCTCTGATCAGGCTATCACATCCACAATCACCCAGGTGGGTGATACCAGGGGCACACTGGGAGAGGGGGGATTGGGGCGTCTTGGGGGTGGCACTAGAGGGAACAGTGCCAAAAAAAGGGAGAAAGCCTAAAAAAGAGGGGAAGAATCCCCCAAAGAAGGGAAAGAAGGCCCAAAAGATGGAAAAGAGACTGAAAAGAGGAAAAGGAGTTCCCCAAAAGGGAGAAAAGAGCCCTGAAAAGATGGGAAAGGAGACCAAAAAGAGGGTGAAGAGCCAAAACTGGGGAAAGGACCCCAAAATTTAGGATAAGAGACCAAAAAAAGGAGCAAGAGCATGGGGGGGGTGGGGGAAATAACCCCAAAAGATGGGAAAAGAGACCCGTAAACAGGGAAAGGAGTCAACAGAGGAAAAGAACTGAAACAAGTGGAAAGAGATAAAAAAAAAAAGAGAAAAGAAAGTGTAAGGGATCCCCCAAATGAGAATAGAAACTCAAAGGGATGGCAAAGACACCAAAAATGAGTGTAGGACCCAAGAATTGGGGAAAGGAATATTAAAAAGGGAGCAAGAGCGCAAAAAAAATAGGGGGAAAGAGAGACAAGAAAGAGTGACACCAGAAATAGGAGAAAGAACCCTCCACAAAGGGGGGAAGAGGGGTGGGAGAGAAGCATAAAAAAGGGGAGAAAAAAGATTCCAAAATAAGGGAAAAGCAAATAAAAAAGGGGGAAATAGACTCTTAAACTGGGGTAAGAGATGAACAAGAGGGGAAAGAGTAAAAAAATGGGCATAGCAAGTCCAGAAAAAGGGGAAAAGACCCTTAATTGGGGGAAACTGCCACAAAGTCCCCTTTGAGTTTGTCTTTCTTCCCACCCAGTGATGTGGAAAATTGACATTTCACCTGGGTGGTCATGCCCTATCACTGGCATCATCATCAAACAGCCTCAGATCCAGAAAACCTGGATTTTTATAAGTCCCAAAACTGTGCTTTCATCCCCAAAATGAAACCTGGGAGAAAACAACATTTGCGGGTCACCTGGGATAAAATCCTGGGAATTCTGGGAAAATGCTGGGTGGCAGTGGGGGGCTGTTGAGGGCTGTTCCCATGTTCCCACCCTGTCCTGCCACGGGTGGTTCTGGGTTCTGCGTCCCCCCTTCCCCCAGCCTCCCGTCGGTCAGTATTTCCCAACGCCTGAGTCCCGGGGGGGGGGGGGCGGGGAAGGGTGGGGTGGCACCCGGATGTTTGGTGCCAGGGAGGGGAGGGGGTTCCCGGACATCTGAGTCCACCAGGGGAGGTGTGTGCTACGGCACACATGGAGGGGACCCCTCACCACTATCCCCAGTTCCTCCCAGTACATGCCAGTACCCATCCCCCAGTCATCCCCAGTGTGCTTTCTGGTATCCCCAGTCTCTCCCAGTACAACAAACCCCTACCCCACCCGTCTCTTTCAGCTTCCCTCAGCTGCCCCCAGTATACCTCCATGATAAATGGATATGATTCGTGCTAACTACATTGTAACTATATGAACATTTTAGAAATTATTTGCTAATAATGGGAAAGCAGATGGACCCTTTACAGTTGTTACATGTGAAAAATAGTATACAGGATATAGTATAGAGATAAGCTAGATCCTAAAACAGAATCAGCCTTGGGATGAGCAAAGTTGGGACGATTCCAGATCTGTAGTGGTAGAGTAGTGGTCTTATCTATGAAATAATAAGGCTTATTTGGAACATAATGCTTAACTTTACATAACACAAAGCTTAATGCACATGCACAACCTGCATGGTTATTCAGGAGGCAGCGAGGAAGATGGTGAGCCTTCCTCTGAAAAGACTACCAAAAAAAACCAGTAGACCCCAAGCGGAACATGTGCTATGCAGTATAGTGACGTAGATTTTAAGAATCCAAAATAGGAGATTTGGGGAATATGTATGTGCATATAGTATATAAGCTGTGTTTGCATTCCATTGTTCCTTGTAAGGGAGGCAGGGTAAGAACACCCCCCCCCCCCCCGCCACGCCCCCATACCCTGATCTGTTTTACTTATGCTTTATATGAACCTTAATCATACTTAATTAACCACTGCCAAATTTTTGTATATGCTTGATTATATTTTATATACTTGATTGTATTTATTTTATGTAAAATTGCTGTTTGATTAAAATGGCTGCTAAATTCAATTTTGTTGTTTATTAAATTAGACATATAGAACTTCATTCATAAGAATTTGGTGATGAAACCTGGGAACTCCAGCCTGGGGGAAGGGAGGCTAGTCTTGGGAAGGAGGTCCCCACCAATCTTTAAGGTGGTCCCAAGGTTAGACTCGCTTCCCTTGGAGAAGGTGTTCCAATTACAATAAAGCATAAACAAAAGAAGCTAGCGATAGGAAGCACAAAAAAGGGCTCCCTTTAGGAGTGCCATCTAAAGGTAAAAGTGCCCATGAAATGTCTTGTGCCCAAGAACCATGAGGAAAAGCGGACTGTGTGAGTTGGGCAGGGGGGTGGCTGTGTGCTTGTGTGTGTGTGTGTGTGTGTGTGTGCATGGAAATTTCGAAAAGTAAAAAGCGAGCAGAAAATGATCAATTATTGTATGTTTGAATGGACAAAGGAATGATAACTGATATTAGCCAAAGTTCGGATCATCTGAAGACTGGATTTGTCAGGATTTAAATCTGTATGTAAATTCAAAGGACCCTTTTGATCAGGAAGAGAGCAACGATGCTGCCTGTGGCTTCCCTGGGGGGAGGGGTGAATTTATTGCCCGAAGGCAGGAAAGTGAGGGTTATCCATTGTATCCTTTACAAACTAGAGGGCAAGCAGACAAAAAGGACAGACAAGAGCCATGGGATCCATTAAATCAACTCCCACCCCCTTACAGACAACGTAATCAGCCCATTCAGCCCCAAGTCCCTGAAGGTCCTCCTGTAAAGGCAAATGCACCCCCTATTCAGGAGGAGCCAGAAGCACAGAGAACTAGAGGTGGGAGGGGATGGGGAGAAGAAAGTGACGAGGGAGATGGGGAAGCAGAAAAGGGTGATCAATTATACCCTCTCAGAGAGGTTCCAATGGCAAATCCAGTGTCAGGACAGGGACCTACTGGTATGTGAGTGCTCCCCTGAGCACAGGGGACGTTAGAGAATTTAAGAAGCAGATGGGCAAGCTGTTAGAGGATCCTATCGTGTGGAAACCCAGGGCACCGGGAATAATTCTCTGCCTGCTCTGGGGTGCCCTGACCCCCAGGGAAGCACTGACTTTGACACTCATTCATGGAGAAAGTTTCCTAGACTTCAAGATAGACTAGAATCCACAAAAGTGTGAAATAGATTATGGAAAGTAGTGTAGGTGTCTCACTTGGTGAGAAATTTAGGGTTTGGTATTTTTAGTATGTTGTGGATGGAAGCAAGATGGAGGGCACAGGGTGTCATCCTGGGTTTCTTCTTCATGCTTCTTCTTCCTTCTTCTTCATGGTTTGGGTGGCATTTTGTAATTGGGCAAAAAAGTCTGCATTGCAGGCTCTTTGGGATCAGTTATTGGGTTAAAAGGGAAAATAATCCAGGTGTCAGTTCTTCATTGGATAGTTTAGTCTTAGGAGTCCTTGAAACGAGATTGTTGGCCATTTCGTGCCTTCTAATGAAAAGCTGCCAAACTCACAGTAGTGAGACTGTTTTACTGGTAAGAAATAATAAGCACTTGAGTCTGAACATGAACTACCGTCTCAAGTGCCTTTAATCCAGACACAGAGAAACTGACAACTGGTACCGCCACACTATTGGAGTAGCAGAGAAATTAGATCAGTTCTTGGAGCTGAATATATACACCTGGGTGGACCTGCAGTCTATCCTAGGAATCTTGTTTACAATGGAAGAGAGATAAATGATTAGACATTCAGGAATGCGAGTTTGGGATAGAGAACATAAGGGGCAGGACAGGGAGGATCAGAAATGGCCTATGCAAGATCCAAATTGGAATAATCAGGAGGCGGGACATAGGCAGAATATGAGTGATCTCCGGTGAATGATTATCCGAGGAATTCGGGAAGCAGTGCCCAGAGGGCAAAATATAGGAAAAACTTTAAGTGAGCATCAAGGGAAGGATGAATCCCTGGTAGAATGGTAAGAGAGACTAAGAAAAGATTTGCAGCTATACTCAGGCATAGACCCCGATACCACAGCAGGGCAGGTTCTTTTGAAAACACAATTTGTAGCTAAGTCCTGGGGGGACATCAGGAAGAAACTGGAAAAATTAGAAGATTGGCTGGATAGGGGGCTTCAGGAATTGTTGAGGGGAGCACAGAAAGTGTATGTAAGAAGGGATGAGCAAAAGCAAAAGACGAAAGCAAAGATTTTGATAACAGCACTCAGGGAAACACAGGCAGCCATGAACACAGGGAAGTCCTCAGGAAAGTATAAACAGCAGAAAAAATCAGGCTCCACCTCTGGGGACATGAGACCCACGTGTTTTTCCTGCCACAAGAAGGGAAACGTACAAAATTCTTGTCCTACCTCTGGGGGTACAGGACCCACCTCTTTTTATTGCCACAAAAAAGGACATCTGCAAAAAGTCTGTAGAAAAAGGCAACAGGATGAAAAAATATTTCCAAGAAGATTAGGGAGATCAGTGGCTCTATTTAATGAGGACCAAAACGCCAGAAGACCACTTGATAAAACTAAAGATAGGTCCTCACAAGGAAGAAATAACATTTTTAGTGGACACAGGGGGCCTCTAGGTCCACAGTTAGAAAATTATCACAGGGTGTGAAATAAAATGTGAATGTGTCCCAGTAATTTGGATTAAGAGAGAAGCTTTTCAGGTCACTGTGATTAAAAATGTGCAAATTGAAATGTGCAAAAAATTTGGATTGAATGATTTGTTACCAATACTTGAGGCTGATAATAATTTATTAGGAAGGGATTTAATAACAGCCTTGGGGATTAAAATAACACCTTGTGAAGGAAAACTTAAAGTCTATTCTAAAACTGAAGATGATAATCTGGAGATTAGTGACACCATATGGTATTCCGATGAAGTAGGAAAGTTAAACATTCAGTCTATTTGTGTTGAAATACAGAACCCAGAAATCCCCAATAGAGTAAAACAATATCCAATATCATTAGAGGGTTGGAAGGGATTGAAATTGGCAATTGAGAATTTAATACATCAGGGAGTATTAGAACCCTGTATGTCTCCACGTAACACCCCCATTCTTCTGGTAAAGAAGCCCAATGGTAGTTACTGACTAGTTCAGGATCTCAGAGTGGTGAATCAAAGAACCATTACCTGCTCTCCAGTAGTAGCTAATCCATACACATTACTTAACCAATTACCCCCTAATTACACTTGGTACAGTGTAGTGAATTTAAAGGATGCTTTTTGGACTTGCCCTCCGAATGAAGGCAGAAGGGATTATTTCAGTTTTGAGTGGGAAGATCCAGACACAGGCAGAAAAGAACAGCTTAGGTGGACAGTACTACCCCAAGGTTTCACTGATTCACTGAATCTTTTGAAGTTCTTTGAGTTGCCCAAAGGAATTAAATTGCTACAGTATGTAGATGTTAGTAGCAGGAGAAACCGAAGAGGAAACTAGAAAGGGTACTATTAAGCTTTTTAATTTTTTGGAAGAAAACAGGCTGAAGACATTCAGGTCAAAATTATCAGTTTGTGGAGTCAGAAGTGCGGTATTTAGGTCATTGGATCAGTAAGGGAAAGAAAAACTAAATCCTGGCAGGGTCTCAGAAATATTAAACATGGGACCCCTGAAGTCAAAAAGAGAAATAAGGCAGTTTTTGGGTCTTCTGGGGTATTGCAGGCAGTGAATAGAAGGATTCAGTGGAAGAGTAAAATTCTTATATGAGAAATTAACAACAAATCACTTAAAATGGACCAAAAAGGATCAGGAAAACTTTGAACAAATTAAAGAAGTCCTACTGCAAGCTCCTATACTAAGTCTTCCCTTTTTAGACAAGCCTTTTCAATTATTTGTTAATACAACTGATCCAACAGCTTATGGAGTATTGACTCAGGACTGGGCGGGAAGGCGAAAGCCAGTAGGATATTATTCCAAATTACTAGATCCAGTTAGTAAGGATTGGGCAACAGGTTTACAAGCTCTAGTAGCAACTGCTTTGTTAGCAGAAGAGGCTTGAAAAGTAACCTTTGGGGAACCATTGGAAGTATACACTCCCCACAATATTAGAGGAATTCTCACTCAAAAGGCTGAAAAATGGTTAACTGATAGCCGAATATTAAAATATGAGTCCATCTTGATAACCTCCCCTGAATTAGAGCTGAGACTGATGAATGTACAGAGCCCTGCCCCGTTTCTCTAGGGAGTCCTAGAGAAAGAATTAATACATGACTGCACAGAAGTCATAGAGCTTCAAACAAAAATACATCCAGACCTAAGAGAACAGGAACTACAAACAGGAGAAAAATTATTTATAGATGGATCATCTTGGGTGATAGATGGGAAAAGAAAATTTGGGTATGCCATAATTAGTAGGGAAAAACTAGAAGTAAAAGAACCTGGTTCCCTTAGCCCCTCCTGGTCAGCACAAGCCTGTGAACTTTATGTGTTATTTCGTGCATTGTTATTATTAAAGGATCAGGAAAGGGCCATTTACATGGACTCAAAATATGCTTCTGGAGTAGTGCATACTTTTGGAAAAATTTGGAAAGAAAGGGGACTTATAAACACTCAAGGAAAAGGATTAATACACCAGGAATTGGTAATTCAAATACTCAAAGCTTTGAAGAGTCCAAAAAAGATAGCAGTAGTTAATGTGAAAGGACACCAGAGAGGGAGAGATATTAAAACAACAGGAAACAATTTGGCTGATGATGAAGCTAAAAAAATTGCCCTGAGGGAAAACAGCAGTGTAATTATGACTTTTCATGAAGCAGAAACACAGAACGAAACACTATACTTTTCCTTAGCAGAGGTAGAAGCCATAAATAAGCTAGGGGCAACTCTGAAAGGGGGACAATGGATTCTCCCTGATGGTAGGAATATAGTACCATAACCTGTGGGAGAGTCAACAGAGAGGGGGAATTGTGGGAATCCATAAAAACCAGAGGGTTTTGGGAAGGTGGTAAAAAATACAGGCCTCAGATGCAGCAGGAATTGTGAAGTGCTAAAACAGCAGAAAAAGATACCTAAGTGGTAGAGAAGATGTGAGAAATAGAACAATAGAGCTGTGTAGTTTGGCTTTCTAAGTTGCAACAAGTTTATTTAGTAGATATGTAGAAGGTTAAGTATGAATAGAGCTCTGTGCTTTGTCTTTTATAAACGAGCCATTGTGTTTGAGAATAGGCCACTATTGTTTTAACCAAAGCTACGTGTGCTTAAGGTGATTGGATAGAACTACTGTCAGCATGCTTTTGCTCTACGTAATTGGCTAAGATGGCTTTATGGTATGTTGTAACATTAAGTTTCTTTGGCTTACAGCCGGACCAGTGAGTTGTTAGCATCTCTCCTCTCCATTGTCATAACCATGTAATGAGACTGATGCTGAAAATAAATAGCTCACAACACTAATCCCAGTGGCCCCGTCCCATTTGTGTCTGTATATAAACTGCCGGCGTCACAACCTTTAGCCCAACAGATCCTAGACAACTTACACTGACAGACTCAGTGGGGAACAAAGGCACTTTGTGATCACTTTCTAAAATTTTATGGGTGTATAGGAATATTTGAAATTGGGAAACAAATTACTCAGGGATGTCTCACCTGTCAAAAAGTGAACAAAAAGGTGTTGAGGAGTCCTCCCTCTGGAGGCTTCTGGACAGCCTACAGGGCATTTGAAAAGATCCAAGTTGATTGTACCGAATTACACAGAGTGAGCTGGTGGAAATATCTATTAGTTATAGTAGATCAATTGGCTCAGTGGGTAGAAGCATTCCCTGTGGCTTGAGCTACAGCTCAAACAGTAGCCAAGATTTTGTTGGAGCATATTATTCCAAGATTTGGATTAGTGCAGGCTATTGATTCAGATCAGGAATAATTAAAAACTTAAGTCAAACATTAGGAATTACTTGGGAATATCATACCCCATGCCATCCTGAAAGCTCAGGATGAATTGAAAGGATGAATAAAACTATTAAACAGCAACTAACTAAGTTAATGATAGAAACCAAACTGCTTTGGACCAGGTGCCTTCCCTTGGCCCTGTTAAATGTTAGAACCAAGCCCCACTCTGAAATGGGGATCACACCATATGAGATGTTATATGGATTGCTTTACCCTCAAGGGATGACAATGGATCCCTCAGTAATCGGGGACAAAACCATTCAGGGGTATATTACAACTATCGCAAAAAATTTGAGGGAGCTAAGAGAGAAAGACATTTTAGCTCAGACAACTCCCCTGAATTTTCCAATATATTCTGTTCAACCAGGACAGTATGTGTTGATAAAGTGCTGGAGAGGAGAAAGTTTAGAACCTCAGTGGGAAGGACTGTTTCTTGTTCTTTTAACCACAGAAACTGCAGTTCGAATGGCAGAAAGAGGCTGGACTCGTGCTTCACAGGTAAAAGGACCTATACCCAATAAAGATTGGAAAATTATTTCAACACCAGGAGACCTGAAAGTAAAATTAAAAAGGACTAAAAATTGATTAAACCATTTTTACTAAGGTCCAAAAACACAGTATAAAGTGAAATTGTAATTAATCCATGACATGGCTGATGAGAGTACTTGGTGCCCAGAGGCTACAGCTCATATGGAAAATCCTTTTTGGCTGTGGATTTCATGTAATCCTGTGATACATTTGGTGTGCTACCCACATGTCAAAAGAATAACACAACCCCAGGATATCCAAACATGGTCATCGGTGTGCCCCTTATTGCATAGTAAAATGTGAGCAGTGTAAAGTGGTGAAAATGAAGTGGCTAAGACAACTATATCGGCATGGAATAGCTGTACCTTGTGTAAGTCTCTGTCCGAAGTTCCTCTCATCTGCCTCACAATCAATGTGAAAGGACAGAAACTTGGACCACTGAAAAGACCCTGGTCGGAATTCTGGCCTTGCTTGAAATGATTGCTCACCAAGATTCTGAGAACCCTGCTGGTTTACCAAGATACTGTGTGCAGGTGTGTTTGCTGCCATGGAACACCGAGTCTGGCAAAGGGGGGTGACTTGCCCTGAATGCTTGCACCTGCTTCATGGTTCCTGCTCCAATAGCATGTGAATTTCCCCACCTCTTAGCCTGGTTGGACTTTTCTGGGGTAACCTTTGGTGGTCCCCCCACGGAAGACCCCTCACCTGCTTTTCAACCACCGTGACGTATGGACTGAGATGGAAGAAGCCTCTCTCTCAAGGACTGAGACATGAGACCTCTATACAGAGAAGCTCCCCCCTCCCAAGGACTGAGACTGAAACCCCTAACATGAGGGAGGTGTGTGGGGGAGCCGACCCGACCAAAGTGAGATATTTGCCTGCAGGTGTGGCCATTGGACCAAGAAGACAATGGTTCTCACCTACTGCTGAGAACGTGGACTACCTGTTACATCTATTCTTTATTGTATCTGTTTCTCCTGTCGGCAATTTTCAATAGACTTACCTGTTCCCCCCCCACAGCAGTTTATCATAATAAAACCCCCTGAGTTAACCAGAGATTTCGAGATTTCCCCAATGTAACAGGTGGATACTCAGCCAGACTGCAAAGGACTTCATCACTACATTTGGTATCTTTAACCCCCTCTCTTTCTCTCTCCCCCTTTCTCTATGTTTTTTCTCTCCCTTAATCTCTCTATCACATTTGCTGTGGTCATTCAATAAAAGGTGCATTTGTTTCAATAAATACTGAAATCCCCACTGTGTTGTGTTTTGCACCCTAAAATGAACCATCACAACCCCCGCTTGTATGAGTGGATCGTGACACCTTGGGACCAAAGAGATGTAGCTTTCATGATTAATTGTATACGATGTTTTAGTATAATAGAGCAAGACTTTAGAATGCACAATTGTGTTTCAGCACAGACCAGCATTGATACTTACTTGCAACAATTTATAATAGAAGATCAAGCACAAAGAGCATTTATTTACTTAGCGTATCACGCGGAACAATTAGTGGCTTTGAGAACACTCCAAGAAAAACAAAGAGTAATAAAAGTAAGATGTGGACATAGTAAGATACCCAGAAACAACAGAAAAAGATAATTAATTGTCTCTCTTAATCTGTTTAAATTACAGACCATAGAACCCCTTTGATAATTAACCATTAAAGGTTTGTGTTTTGTAATCACAACTATCTTTAATCTATTAGAAAAATTAGGCATTCTGGATTGGCTGCTGACCACAACTCTCTTGAGTCTGGAGGCAGAACAATGCTGATGGGAAAGGATTCGACGCTTCCTTGATTAGTGGGAAGAGCCCAGGCAGACTGAAAATTTTCTCAGAGGCCTCCAGCGATTAACACTAACAGATTTTATTGAGGAGCTGCAATTCCAGAAAAAGACACTGTTATTAAGAGAGTCCAAAAACAATTAACACACTGGAAGTGTATTAAGCATGGCTTAGAATGTCACCCATGGATTTGCATTATTTGTACATTTTGCTTTAATTTGTGGTGGAGAGTAACCAGAGCAGAAGAAAAAGAGAGGCAATTGATTTATTTAGCTTGCTTGGATCGCATGTGTGAACACCTAACCTTAGAAAGCCTTTTTAGTGATTTTTTTGAACACCTTTGAGACAGGAAGATGGAACCTTTTATGCAGCGGTTCAACTAATAGAGAATTTAGAATTTAAACGAGTCCTTGCTGTATTAGTTTTTGAGGGTAAGAGAGAAAACAATCCATAATATTATAGACTAGTGTATCATAATTAACAGTTGCTGTGGAGAAGGAATCTATGTACCATGCCATAGACACATTCCTGATGCAGATTGGCATTCCGAGTGTGTCTATTGGTGGCAATGAAGACTTAATAACCAACCCTGACTTCAGAGCAAAAAGCGACCAACAAAGTGGATAGTTAGCTGAAGTAGTGTGAAAGCAGATCTTATTGAGGTTGGCATATCTCTGGAGCTTTGTTGATTTAGATTAAAGAAAAAAACAAAACCAAAAAGGAAGTAGCTGACTAACCCAGGGAGAGAGATAGGGCAGTGCTGCAAAACTGTAAGTAATTTGTGCCATTTTGGAAACAAAAATAGTTAAAATGGCTCATACAAACTTTATGAGGCTAGGGTACCAGTGGGACCAAATGTACCAGTGAGTAGATCCCAGGAGATAAACTCTGCTACCAAGAAGATTGACATCTTGGCCCTTGTCTGCAACCCAAGGGGCCTTGAGGAAGGTAGAGAATTAGAACTATTGAGGGTAATTTTCACTGTGCTTATTATGATACCCTTGGCAACTGGCCAAAACCATAAAACTGCCTGGGACAGAGTCCGAGAAATAAGAAGGGAACAAGCAATGCAGGAACAAGCGATGATAAAACAAGCAGCGCAAGAGCAAGCAATGAGAAAACAAACTATGCAAAAACAATGTTGTAGGAGTGTCGGGGGGTAGGACGGTTGGGAAGGACGGAGAGCAGAGATCTCTGAAGCTAGGTCATGGAACTTGCGGTTTATTGCAAAGGGCCTGGGTGCAGGGGTCAGCTGGGAGCTGCCAGCCACAGCTCAGAGCAGGCCCGAGAGAAGAGAGGGATAGAGAGGATGAGAGGGTGAGAGCGTAAAAGGGTAAGAGAGCAAAAACGTAAGAGAGTAAAAGGGGGTAAGAGAGCAAAGTTCCTGTTACAATACAATAAGTCTTCTTCTGTGTTGAATATTCTGATTCTCATTAACCAATCTAGTACAATCTACAAATCCTATAGCATTTACATACAGCCTATAAGAATCACTACATTACCATACTGTGTTACATTTTAAACCCTAAAAACTCCTCTTTGGACCCCTTCTGCCAAGCTGGTAAAGTCTGCTTGGACCCTTGGACCTGCCTGCAAGCAGAGGGTATTGTTCCATCAAAAGGGGATTACCTTCAGCTGGCCATATCATTGTTTTCCTGTTGTTCAGTAACTGAGGTATCTCAAAGCTTGCTTTCATTTCAATCTCGCTTATAGTTTCTATATTCTCAAAATCTTTTGCCAGGCAATCATATTTATAAGGCTTTCCTGTTTCATCTTCCCCAACACAAAGTCCCAATAATTCTGATCCCTGTGACAAATGCAATCACTCTATGTGAGTCAGGGACAAGATGGAACCTGTGTTCGTGGCACATCCATATGTTAGTGCTGCCTGTTACGATTGCAGCAGTTTTATAGATGTTTGTGTTAAAAATAGAAAAATGCATTAGGTAGGGAAAAACTTAGGCTTCAATGGACAAGTTCCTTATCCTTACAGTGATCAAATTTGTCCTTGATATGAAACATTTTTTTGTTTTGAGAAAGATGAGAATGGAAATGATTCAAGTACAAATGTAAGAGGTAGAGCATTAAAGGAGAAAATAGAAGAAAAACAAAATGAAACAAAAAGGAATATGAAAAGGATCACAGAGAAAGAATTAGAGGAACTGAATGAGTTATATAAACAGTTAAAACAGCAGTATAGCGACTGGGATTTGCCAACCTCAACTAAGAACCTTTTTCTAGATTTGATGCAAGAAATTGCCACAGAATTAGGATTATCCAAATGCTGGATTTGTGGGGGACTTAGAATGGCTGAAAGATGGCCGTGGAGAGGTGACAGTCTAGCTCCAGAACAATTTTTAAAATGGAATCATACTCAAATTTCCAAGACATTAAAATGACCCTGGGGGATGGATTTTGAGTCACCAAGTAATTGGAACAGTTTGTATAACTCGAGAAGGAAGGAAATACAATGAAGTGGTAGGATATACTCCTTGTATATCTACTTTAGTAGTAAATTCAGATAATAATACTAAGACCTGGCGATCCAGAATTCCTACTGGATATTGGGGAATAACAAAAGAAATGGATTGCTAGTGGGATAATCAAACTGATTTGTGCTGGCATAGAAATCCTGGAGCTAACCCCTACCAATCCATAAACGACCTAAAATCCTATTGGGAACAATCAGTTAAAACAGTTAACAAATGGAAAGCCCCTGATGGAATATATTGGATTTGTGGGCAATGAGCATACAGTGAGTTACCTCGAAAGTGGGAAGGAACCTGTACCTTAGGAGTTATATGACCCTCCTTCTTCATCATACCAAGGTCCAGGAGCAATATACTAGGAACACCACTTTATGAAACCCTAGAAAGGAATAAAAGAGACTTAAGCCTCAACTTTCCAAAAGCAGGAGGAAACCAGAACTGGGGGAAGATGAAGGGCCGGCAGAAAGAATTATAGCCTATTATGACCTAGCTACTTGGGCTGAGGATGGATCCTGGGGATATAGAACCCCAGTTTACCTATTGATTCAGTTGATAGGGCTTCAGGCAGTAGTTGTGGTTGCTTCAAACCATACTTCTGATGCCCTAAAATTGCTGGCCAAGCAACATTCATAAATGCAAGCATTTGCATATCAAAACAGAATTGCCCTAGACTATCTGTTAGCAGAAGAAGGGGGAGTTTGTGGCAGACTAAATGAATCTGAGTGCTGTGTGGAGATAGATGATCATGGGGAAGCCATCACAAAACTTGCTGAAGAAATTAAAAGAGTGGCACATGTACCAGTTCAAAAGTGGAATTCTATTCTGAAAGCTGATTGGTGGGATAACCTCTTTAGAGGTGCTTGGTGGAGGAAGCTGGGATTTATGCTATTACGTTCTACTTTAGGATTGTTGTTTTTACCTTGTATGATTCCATGCCTTATTAGACTAATCCACTCAGTAATTCAAGGACTGCAAATTACAGCAATGCCCATTGATCCAGAATTGGCAGCAAAAAAGAAACCAAATTCTTTGATGATATAAAAAGCAAGATCTACTCGCACTCAAGGGAAAGAAACTGAAAAGAGGCTGACCAAATGTAAAGAGAATGCACTAGCACAAGAAATGCTAATCAAATCTGAGAAAGAGTGCAAATAGCTTGACACATCATGGGAGATGTTAGAAAACTTAGAAGTAGAAATGAGAGAACATTAAAACCTGCATTATTGGGAATATAGAAGATACCGAGATTCAGTTTAATAAAAATCACTAATCAATATGATCAAAAAGGGAAATGGGGGAAATAGTGATAAATGGATATAATTCATGCTAAATAAATTATAACTATATCAATATTTTAGAAAATAATTGTTATAAAGTAAGAATGGAAAAGTATATGTGATTAGAGTAACAAAGCAGATAGGTCCCTTTGCAGATGTTACATGTGAAAAATAGGATTCAGGATGTAGTATTGAGATAAGCTAGATCCCAAAACAGAATTGGCCTTGGTATGAACAAAGCTGGGATGATTCCAGGTATGGAATCTAAATTGAGGCTTTATCTATGAAATAATAAGGCTTATTTTTGGAACATAATGCTTGCTCACCTAACACAAAGCTTAATGCACATGCACAACCTCCAAAGTTATTCAGAGGACAGGGACAGCAAGGAAGACAGCAAGCCTTCCTCTGAAAAGACCACCAAAAAGCCAGGAGACCCCCTAACAACAAGTGGAGTATGTACTATGCAGTATAGCACATAGTGACGTAGATTTCAAGAATTGAAAATAGGAGGAGACTTATGAAAAAAATTAATGAATATGTATTTGCATACAGTATATAAGTTTAGTTTGGATTACTTTGTTTCGTACGTGAGGCAGAGTGAGAAGCCCTCCCCGTATCCCAGTGGGTTCTGCTTATGCTTTATACGAACCTTAATGATACTTAATTAATCACTGCCAAATTTTTTTGTATATGCTTGATTATATTTAATATACTTGATTGTATTCATTTATATACAATTGCTGTTCAATTAAAATTGCTGCTAAATTCAATTTTGTTGTTTATTAAACTAAACATATAGAACTTCATTCATAACAGAGATTAAAAAAGACCTTCTCCAAATCTCAGCAATACAGATCAAAAGTTCTCATACCAAACACAAACATCCCCCAAATACAGATAAAAAGTATACCCCACGAGCTGAGCTGTAGTTCTACCTGCATGGTTGTACAGAAAACATGAAGAGATGAGATAGAAAATCTACTGCTGCTCTAGCACAACAAGTGCTTGAATTGAAAACCAGCAAGAGTCAGAAAAAAACACCACCAAAAAAATAGTCACTTCAATAGTCCATAGCTGAACTGCCAAGTATAATGATGATGACATGTCCAATCCCCTTAAGAAAACCTCCAAAACATATGCTCAAAAAAACCCAAAACCAAGCTTAGAGGGGCCCTGCCTCTAGCCAAGTAGAGGCTAGCGAAAACCATGGTTTTTAGACTTCGTGAATTCATTAGAGTAGCACATCAGAACCACAAAAATATGAAGCCTTAGTCAAACTGGTGCGCAGTGCGCATTAATCTCATCAAGACATGTAAAGACAAAATCTCTTTCTGTTGCTAACATGACAAGAAGATCACAAGATTTTACTTTAGTAAAAGCTAATGTAAACCTGACTAAAAATAAGTAGAAGAAACACCCTATTGTAACTAGCCCAAAAGCCCGATACATTTTAAGCATAAACTTCCTCCAAAAGAAATATTTCAAAACCCAAAAAAAACCTTAAGTCAGCATTTCAAATAGCAGCTATAAAACCAGAAAACATCAAACAATTAAACACCTTACTCAAACTATCGAAAAACCTGTCTATAATAAAACTCCTAAAAATAAAACCACAACAAATAGCGATTATCACTTCAACAATACACCACCAACATATAAAGCAACTCAAAATAATATAATTCCCATCCATAAAATAATCCATCAACTAAAAACCAAAAAGTAATCAACAAAACCCATTCACCCTTCAACAATCCCATTTAGCCTATACACAAATATAAAAAAACCAAAACTGTAGACTACCATACCTTAAATGAAGTAACTCCACCATTAAGTACTACTGTACCAAACATATTAAAACTCCACTACAAACTAAAATCCTCGACAACAAAGTAATAGACCACTATTAGCATTAGAAATGCATTTTTCTCCATTCCTTTAACAACAAAATCAAGACTCAATTTGCCTTCCCACAAAAAACATAAATACACCTAAATCCACCTACCCCAAAAATAGCAACATAAGCCCACCATCTACTGTAAACTAATCCAAACTAAACAAAAAAAAGTAAAGCTCCAAAACATCTGCAGTGCATCAATAATATAATTGCATTTAAAAAACCAAAATAATTTTAAAAAATCATCTGAATTCTCCCAAAAACCAATTTTGCTATCAAAAAAGGTCAAAAAACCTACTGAAAAAATCCAATTCCTAAGAATAACAAAATAAACAACATCAAATTCCCACCAATGTCATCAACAAAATCACATCTCCACCACCACCAACAAAAAAACCCGCAAGCTTTCTTAAGTGCCATAAGATTTTAGAGAATACATATTCCTAAGTACAACCAAATCATAAACTCTCTCTACGTAGTTACCCACAAAATAACACTTTCCAAGAGAGCCCTAAACAACAACAAACCTTTGCCTAAATTAAGCAAGAAATCACTCATACCATAGCCCTTAACCCAATCAAGACACGACCGAATATAAAAAAAACATACTCTACAACCAAAAACCATAATCTGTCCTAAAGCCTTTAACAAAAAATACCTAATAAAACTCAAAACCAGGCATTAAGATTTTAGAATCAAAACTACAAAAAATCAGAAGCCAACTACACTCCAACAAAAGAAAAATCTTAGCAGCTTTTAAAAAATCCAAACCACCTCAAAAACAATAAGCACTAAAACACAACTGTCAGCAAAAGAAACACATTTCACTCTTTTCACTGACAGTTCTTGTCGCATTGTAGAAATAAAACAAAAGTAGAAAACAGCTGTATAAAACCCAACACAACAAGTTGCAAAAGCTACTTAAAAAATCAAGGCAACTTGCTAAACTCCAAACTGTTCAATTAGCCCTAAACACTCCTAAAAAAGAAAAGTTGCCAAAACTCTATCTCTACATTAATTTGTAGATAGTAACAAATGCTCTATAGAGATAGCTAAAAAAATTTTTAAAAGTAATTAACAGCATTAAAAACCCCAGTTTAGGCTGCTAAAGAGTAAAAAAACATCGCTACCAGAGTAGAAAAGCTACCTATAAAAATCCGCCATATAAATATCCATGTGCCCAGAGAAAAACCTAATAAAAAACACCAAAACAATAAACAAGTAAATCAAATACAAAAATAGAACTGTCAAAAATAAACATACACAAAAAAAGTTATTCCTAGCTCAATAAGCCCATGATGCCTCAAGTCATCAAGGTAGAAATGCCACTTATAAATAAGCACAAGACCAAAAAATAGATTTAACCATAAACAGTATTTCTCAAATGATCCATGATTATAAGATGTGTGCTGTGATCAAGCAAGCCAGGCACTTAAAACCCCTATAGTACAGTAAGGGGTAGTCCAAATATAAGTATAAAGAAGCCTAGCAAATTAACTACATCACACTACCTCCAACCCACCAAAGCAAGCACTATGTACTTACAATAGTAAAAACCACCACAAAATAGCTAGAAACCTAGCTATTTGTTTCTATGAGCTGTGCCTCACGCTACAGCCCATAACACCATCCTAAGCCTTAAAAACCAAGTCCTTTAAAAGCATAGTGCCCCTAAAAAATTAAATCAAATTATAGGACTCATTTCAAGAACAATGGTATCAACACCTATGCTAGAAAACATAGCATTAAGTAAGTATATCATATCCTCTACCATACACCAACTACAAGCAAAATAGAAAAGTACAATAAACTAGTAAAAACCACCTTAAAAATATTAAATGAGACATCTACCAAAAATAAGAGCAACATTTAGCAAAAGCTACCTAGTTAGTTAACAACCAAAGTTCCACCAAGCAAACATGCCTTACCCAATCTAAACCCTTACATACAATAAACAAAGTCCCAATAATACATATCAAAAGTTTATTAAGAAAAACTATTTGGATTAATTCTGCCTCAAGTACAGACAAACCCTTTAGTGGGATTGTCTTGGCTCAGAAACCAAATTGCACATAATAAATAATACAAAAAAAATAAAACAACACAATGTATACCTCAAAAAGATCTGATTGTTAAGCAAGAATGATGTGTATATATCACTATTTGCTAAATATTACTACCATTGGGTATATATTACTATATACTGTATATATACATGTATGTATAATATATATGTTTGTAGAGATAGAATATGTATTGTAGTAGTAAGCTGATGATATAGGGATATGGGGTGGAATGTCCTAGATGACTTTGTGATGCTGAATTGTATCCCCATTCATCTGTTTAGCTCAAAGACAAATTTTACACCTTTAAGACTGGCTCTGAGAGCAAAAGAGGGGGAAAGAAGAAGCACACAGTTTGTTTCTGAAACTGCACTCACTCCTCCACATTCCAGCTCCAAGACTACAACACAGACAGCAAGACAGCACTCTCCTTTGCTTTTAGTTAGTTTTTAGCTAGCTGAAGCAGAGAAGTTCCCTCAACTATAGTTTTCCTTTTTCCTTAGAACTATTTGAACCTACTCTAAACTGAAAAACCAGAAGAGCACCAACAATTTGCACCTATAGCACACCAAGACTAGCCTAGGCCACAACATTTCCCAATGCCAGACAAACTATTAAAAAACTAAGTAAGCGAAAGTACAACCCACAAAAAATCTTTCTAAGTTTGTCATCTCTTCAAGGCAACAAGAAGCTTTATTCTTCAATATTGTTCATTTTTTTGTACTAGTGAATACTTTGCCTATTAAGTAAACAATTTTTTCATCTTTTCTACAAGAAAATATTTTCCCAAACCAATTAGAACAAAATCCACTTGAATCTGTTTTCTAAAAAAAAAAAAAGCTTTAGAAATTTTCTCCCAAATTTGCCCTAAACCAAAACAATGACTCTCCTAACCACTCACTGTAATTTCAGTGTGGATCAATTCTGCTTTTTCAAGAAGAAGCATTGGTGCAGCTTATTTAAGTATGTGCCTGGCATCCACTAGCCATGCAAATTATTTACCCTGCTTTACAAATATTACACCTGGAATAATTGCTCAAATTACAGGTGTCTGCCCAAATTACAGTCAAGCAGGAATATTTTACTGCTTGGAGTAAAATATTCCCTTGGAGAGGAATATTGGAGGCTGTAATAGTGGAATGGAATTTGTAACATTCATAGAGAGGAAAATTAAAAAAAAAAAAAAAACTAACGGAAATCAGCAATTTGGCTTGGAAGACATTTTGTGAAACACAACTCCTAAGCAGTATCAGGAAGAAACATTTTGAGCAAGCTAACCCTCAACAACCTCAGCTTCAAAGATCTGGGAGATTCTTGAACAAATTAAATGGACCTGTTCAGAGCTCTACAGTTTATTTCAGCAGCATACATTTCCAGACATTGTGAGATACTTCAGACATAATACAAGGAAATGCAGCACATTCAGATAATTTCCATCCACATAACATGGGATGGTAAACCATCTTAGCCTTTTAATTTGATGTATCTAAACCAGAGTCCGCAACTTCCAAATACTTTCATAAAAGGCAGAATCCCAAAAAAAGTAAATACTTGCTTGGTGCTGCAAAGCAGCTGCAAAGCTGGTCTGCAGAGCTCTCTCTCCCTGCTGCTCACATGAGTCCTAAAAGCAGTCTTCTCCATATTGATGAGAAAATCTCTGCATTGCCGAACAGATTGCTGCCTAAAGTTTCCTTCGTAACATGTGCATAGAAACAAACATGTGCATGTGAACGGTTGTTTGTAATCTTCAAAGTGTGTAAAAGAAAATTGTCGTTAGAGAGCACGACACAGTACAAAGTACCACGACTCCATCAGAAGGGTGCAAGAGAGATTTATTACAACAATATATTGCTTTTATACTTTTTCAAGATATTTACATTCACTTAACATACACATTCACTGCCCATTGGTTATAGGAATGAAACAAAGTTTTCAGTGGGTGACCAAGGTGCCACATCACTCTGTGAGCCAGCTAGAGTCTGTATCCCTTAACTTTCTGTCCTTCATCACATCTCCATGGTGACAACCTCGGTGTCTTCCTCAGGAGAGATATGGGGCTTTCCTTATCATCAGGAAGCCTTTGCTGGCTCACAAGAACAGCACAGAATGTCTTTCCTACAATTCCCCCTTTTTGTATTTGACCCACAAATACAACTGCTAAGGACTTCTGCAGGGCCCTTGCAAAAATTCAAGCAGATGGAGGATCCATTCTTCATTCACTTACAGATAACCAACTTCTACCAACTCCACAACACACACACACCCTCACAGTCTTAAGGTTCATATACAAACAAAGTACATAAAGACAGATCTTTAAATACTGTTACAGACCTCGCAATTTCCCGACGAAACATTTGTAGCAGAATGACACCTTCACTTCTAATCAAATAACTTTCTCCCACACAGAATCAGAGACCAAGTCATCTGCCTAGTCACCACTTAGAACCAAATAGCATCCATTTAACTTTACAACTGGTTGCTGCTATCATAATGGGCAACCAACCTAGTTGCTAAAACTGTGGACTTCAGTTACTAATTCAACCCCCTGTGCAAAGGCAACACTTCTCCCTTAGATGCATCTAATTCCCCTATTTTGGGACTGTCAGTGCCCTGCAAAAGGAAATTGTACAAGACACACTTTTCAGTAGTACCAACCTCTCTGTAAGAGAATTCAAGGAAAAGAAGCAAAAGTAACATCCACCAACTTAAATTTTGGATTTTCAGCGTAAGCCTATAACTACCTTTACTCTGTCTTGAATTACCATCTTTACCACACATTCCTTGAGGGTCCATGCTTCCATCCACCTAATAACCAATGCAATTACCTACTCATTTTGCTCTCACTGTAGAACCCCCCATCCTGTCCTTTTTTGTATGCTCCAAATAAGGTTTAACACAATGGGCAGAGACCCAATGAGGGCCATTTTCTGTTAAAACACATGTGTATCCTCTTCCCCATGTTACTAATTCCACTGGGACAGTCCACTTTCCCATGACTAAATCTTTTACCCATACCTTAATACCTTTCTTAAAGTTTGGCTGTTTTGAATTCAAAGATGAAAAATGGTAGAATAGAGGAGACACTTGTAAGTCAGGTAAAGGACACAAGAAGTTTAAATGGCTTTGTCTAATCTCACTTGAGGTGACTCCCGCTGCATTCCCCCTTTTTGTTTTTGTACCTGGTGCTTCAACACACCATGAGCATGTTCAATAACTGCTTGGCCGGTTGAAGCATGAGGGATACCAGTAGAATGACCAACACCCCAGGCACGAAAAAACACTTGCAATTTCTTTGAAACATATGACGGGCCTTTACATGTGATGGAACGCCTAAGATGGAAAAGGCGTGGCAAAAATGATAAATAACATCCTGAGCTGTTTCACCTGCCAACGCTGCGGCAACCATGGCATGAGAAAAGGTGTCAATTGTAATGTGAATGTACTTTAAATGGCCAGATTCAGGCGTTTTTGTAACATCTGTTTGCCATTCTTGGAAAGGGAGTAAGCCTCTAGGATTACTACCATAATATTGTGAAACATGAGACATATGACAATCAGGGCAAGAAGAAATAATTGACTTTGCTTCACTATGTGGTAATTCAAATTGCTGCCATAGTGCCTGAGCACCCTGATGAAAAAATTGGTGAGATAGAACAGCTTGCTGTAACACACTAGCCACCGTTTTTGCTGCTGAGGCAGCCACAAGGGAATCCACATAGGCATTACCTTCAACAAAGAATCCAGGTAGCGATGTATGGCTATGGATAGGCATAATAAGAATGCTTTCGATTACAAATAACAATCCACAATTTTAACAACATAACAAATAATGGTTTCTCCTTTACATTATGCAACACAGCTTGATCCAACTGCTTCACTAAATTAGCAACATAAACACAGTCAGTAACTCTATTTACGGAACTAGGAAATAAGATAAAGGCCAAGAGTATGGCACAAAGTTCAATTAACTGAGGAGACCCTTGTTGAACCATTACTTCATATTCCCAGCGGTCATCCTTCTTCCAGGCTACAGCAGCTTTTCCAGTTCTTCCTTATCCATCTGTAAAAACTGTTGCACCTTCCACTGGCACAGAAGAGCAAAGTTGTTTCCCCTGAAAAGGAATCCTCTTAGTGAAATGCAAAATAGGATGAGAAAGTAAATGATGTGCTATTTGACCTGTAAAGGAAGATAAAGCAGATTGCAGCTCATGATTGTTTTGAAAACACCACTCAAAATACCATTGTTGTACCGGCATGACAATAGTTACAGGATCATGGCCTAAGATCTCATGGCAGTGTCTGTGATCTTTGATAATGATGTCTGCAAAAAGCTCATACAGGCCGGGAGCTGTTTTTCGGGACCCGAAAGACAAAAATATCCACTCCAAAATATGCAATTTATCTTCCCATTTATTATTCCATTGACACAACAATCCACATGGTATTTCATCATCTCTCAAAATAAATAATTGCATACCAGCAGAAACATCTATCCTAGTAACAAATTTAGATGTCAAGGCCAATTCAATTTCTTCTACAGCCTTTCTGGCGCAGCAGTTAAATGTCTTTCATCGGTAGAGGAAGCTATCCCTGATAGTAAGTCATACAAAGGTTGCAGTTGATGATTGGTTATCCCCAAGTATGGCCTAAGACAATCTATTGCACCAACCAATTTCTGTATGTCAACAGCAGTTTTAATATCAATGTCCAGTTTCACAGGTTGAGGCACAATTTGTGTATTGGTGATTATCAAGCCCAAATATCTCCAAGGCATCTGTCTTTGAAGTTTCTCCAGGGTGATAACCAAACCAAAGGCTTCTAAATTTTTCACAGCACATTGTTTGAGAGCCAAAAATTGTTGTTTATTTTTGGACGCCAACAAGATATCATCCGTATAATGATAGCAATAACAATTGCTAAATTGCTCTCAGACCTTATATAAAGCCTGTGCCACAAACCATTGACAAATACTTGGAGAATTTATCATTCCTTGAGGCAAAACCGTCTACTGATATCTTTGGGCTGGTTCCTCATGATTTAAAGAACGTACAGTAAAGGCAAATTTTTCCTTATCCTGATCAGCCAATGGAATTGTAAAAAAGCAATCTTTCAAATCAATGACAATTATTTCTCATCCTTGTGGAATCATTGTAGGTTTTGGGAGACCTGATTGTAAAGCACCCATTGCGGCCATCACAGCATTTATCGTGCAAAAGTCTTCATTTACCAGATTTCTTTTTTATTACAAACACTGGTATATTCCATGGGCTAAATGATTTTTCAATATGTCCAGCTAGTAATTGTTCTTTCACTAAGCCTCGCAGGCCAAGAAGCTCTTCAATAGGCAGAGGCCACTGATCAGTCCAGACAGGCTTATCTATCAGCCATGTCAAGGACACAACCAGACGTTTAAAGCCCTGCATCCCAGTGGCCCCCACTAAAAATCCATTGTGATCGTAACACCCCATTGGGTTAAGCAATCACGTCCCCATAAATTAGGCTGAGCATTAGTAACATATGGTCTAATATTAGCTTGTTGGCCTTTCAGATGTGTTACAGTGATCACAATAGCAGATGAAGCACCAGCAGTTGACCCACCTAACCCAAAAATTCCAAAGGTTGATTGAGTGAGGGGCCATGTTGGAGGCCAAACATGCTGTGAAATTATAATTACATCTGCTCCTGTGTCAAGTAAACCTGATATTGTTGTAGTTTCTGGGTGACATCCCTTAGCAGTGACCAAACATTGTATTACTGGACGCTCATCTGTCACCTTTGGAGTCCAGAGAACCTGAGGTGATCCTGTAGATCCAAAACCTCCAGTGTCATGACTCCAGTCCACTACAGTTGAAACACAACTCATAAAAGGAACAAGTTGAGCAATACAAGTACCTTTTTGAATAACAACAGGAGGTTCACGAACAGACACTATAGCCTGAATTTGTCCCACATAATCAGAATTAAGAAGACCCAAATGGACAATTAATACCTTGAATAGTGCTACTAGATCTTCCCATCAGAAAAGCACTCAAACCTTGGCCTATAGGACCATAAGCATCAAGAGGCACTTTACATATACCTCTTGTCAAAATAGTTACTGTATCAGCTACCACCTCTCGTGGCTCCTGTGTATTGGACACAAATGGAGAGCTTTGCAGTGCTGGCAGGGCTCGTGGTTGTCGTCGGGGTATTTGTGTCTCCACGTGCCCCTTCACGTTCCTCTTCCAGTTTCCCTGCACTTTTGACCACCTGAAAAAGATCTTAACTTACAAAATTTAGCAGTATGGCCAAAGTTACCACAACGATAACAAGGCACTTTACTGGTCCAAATTACCCTAGAGAGTGCATATTGTCCAGTAGTTTGATGGCATTGGGTCTTCACATGCTATGATCCTTCACAAGCAGAACATCTGGGTGAGGACTTTATGACTGTTGCCAAAGAAGCCAGTTTATATTCAACTGAACTGACCTTTGAGCAAGCAACTACAAGATCAGACAGTGAGGGATCTCTTGGTAAAGAATCAATAATTCTCCTACAATCATCATTCGCATTTTCCCGTGCTAGCTGTCTGCATAAAATTTGCCTCAACTCATCATCTTCTACTTGCTTCTCAAGGGCTGCAGCAACCCTCTCCACAAACTGCAGAAAAGGTTGCTTCACCCCTTGCTGGATGGTAATATACCTCGGTTTAGGAGCTGCCATCTCCATTGTTTCAAGTAAGGCACTCATACCCAGCTGCTGGGCCTGTTCCAGAACCAGGGGGTCCCATCTTGCCTGTAAATCCAAGTTAGAGAATGGTCCATTATCCAGCAAGGCATCAACACCGTGAGGTGGATCGTGCTGAGGTAACTGCATATTGTCCAGAGCTACCCTTTCAACCATTTGTTTCCAGGTAGCTTGAAATACACCATACTGCACTGGCTGAAACAGAATCGTAGCAAGGTGAACAATATCATAAGGTGCAAGTACATCAGCATTTAGAACATGAATCACTTACATCACCTGTGAAGAGTTAACATCATACTGATCTACTTTTGACTGAAGGTCCTGTAAAACCCTTCATGCAAAAACCTGATGGCTATCTTGTTGTCCTCAGTTAGGAGCAGCTTTGAAAACAGGAAAAGCCACAGGCCCACCAGAAGCAGCAGCAGCAGCCATCTCCATCCTTTTCGGTGGACCTATTTTCTCTAACAAATTCCAATCTCCCACTTCAGCTGCTTTCATTCTCACATGCTCCCAAAACAGCAAAGGGTGTTGAGGAGTCACAGCCACCTGGCAGGGAGGCAGAGTCCAAGAAACAGCAGGCCTGCATCTGCTATGAGGTCTAACAGAAACAGACTCCTGCATCTTTTTAGGTGTATTTATAACCGGCAGTTCATCGTCAGAAGTATCACTAGACAAGGAAGGACACAATGTTAAAGATTGCATTTGTTCAACCAGATCAGGTGGGGGGCGGGGGCAGATGGCTCAAGAGGGGTGGAGAGGAGGAAGATGACTCTAAGGAGGGGTGGATGGCTCAAGGGAAAGCGGTGGGGGGGGGAGCAGCCGATCCACGGGAGGGTGGGGGAGTAGCAGCCGACCGAGGGGAGGGGGAGGGTGAGGGGGGAGCAAGTGGCCCAGGGAGAGACAGAAGGGCCGATGACCCAGCCTGTTTTTCACTTCGCTTCTTCTGTAACTTCATTTTTGCTAATTGCTGTGCAGGCGTAAGATACTTTGGTTTAGTACTCAGTTCAACTAACTGCTGAGCAGGTGAAGTATACAAAGGTTTAACACAGTCTTTTGGAGATAAATACCGAGGAACAGTCTTAGCCTGCCGTTTGATTCTCCTGATAGCAAACCCTGGGGGAAGCTCCACAGCAGCTGCAACAGCCTCCTCGGGGGGAGATTCATTGACAGGCTCAGCCTCATCTTCCTCCCGTTCTTCTACTTCAGTTTCTTGCTCTAATTCCTGCTCCTCCAATTCCTCCCCTCTATCTTGTTCTGCTTCCCATTCCTTCAATGCCTCATACAACAGTCTCCAGGTAGTAGCCAAATCGACAACCATCTTATCCCCCTTAGATATCACTTCCCATAGTCTCTTCCCAACATTTTTCCATGCCCGGACACTGAAGGCAGTGTCGGCATCAGCTTCAAAGTCCTGTGATTTACACCATATCAGTAATCTACAAAGAGCATAATCAGAAGCTTGAACATTTTTTCTTCTCAACAAAGTTTTCCATGTGGACAAAACAGTCTTTTCCTCGTTTGATAAATTATTTCCCATTATTTTTCCCAATAGCTCACCTCGAATCAGATCTCTGAATTAGATCCAGACCTCCGCAGCGTCCTCGCTGCCTTCACTCATTTTTAGGGTACCCTTCAACTTTTTTTTTTTCTCTCTTTTTTCTTTCCTTTTTTACAGTCCAGTTGCAATCACGCGGGCGGCCACCAGATGCCGCTAGAGAGTGCGACACGGCGCAAGCACCAAGACTCCATCAGGAGGGTGCCTAAGAGAGATTTATTACAGCAGCACCTTGCCTTTATAGTTTTACAGGATATTTAGATTTACTTAACAAACACATTCACTGCCCATTGGTCATAAGAAAGAAACAAAGTTCTCAGTAGGTGAACAAGGAGCCACATCATTCTGTGAGCCAGCTAGAGTCCACATCTTTTAACTTTCTCTCCTTCATCATGTCACCATAGTGACAACCTTGGTGTCTTCCTCAAGAGAGATACGGGGCTTTCCTTATGTTCAGAAAGCCTTTGCTGGCTCACAAAAACAGCACGAAATGCCTTTCCTACATTTGACTAAATTACAACAACCACTGCAGTCATCCTTATTGGCTTTGGGAACACAGCAGTGGTTGTTATCAAACATATTACCAAATTGGGAAAAGGTAAATGTAAATTATCACAAATTGGAAATTGATGCATTTGGTGCTACACAAAACAACTTTTCTTTGGCTCTCAGCTGTATCCAGGCACAACTGTGGATGCAGTCAGTTGCTGCCTCAATTATTATAAGAGAAGGAGAAGAAGGCACTTTTCCTGCTGAAATTCAGAAAATACTTTGGGACAGTGCCACTGATTTTGAAAGAGAATTCCAATCCTGGTGGAACTGGGTGAATTTTACTTATGATCCCATTACAAACACAGCCACAGCTCTTTTGTTAACCATACACAATGCCTCAGCACATTTGATATTTCCTATTATTGCATTAGGGCTGAATCCTGATGGAGCTATTCCCTATCTTTCTGAACATAGAGAATGGGCTGTCAAACTGGTGAAAAATGGCAAAATGTTAATTTGGAATCTTGTATTGTCTGAGAACAAGGCTTCATCTGTGAAAGTAATGCAATTATAGCTCAAGACATTTGTTTGGACACAGTGAAAATATCTGTCATTTTGAAATTCATCCTAACAAGACTTCTGAAACAGTACTTCTATATATAGGCAATGGGTATGCATGCTTTAGAACTACTTGTGATATAGTATTAGTAGAAAACGTGGTAGTAGATACTAAAAATCATTCAAATTTTTGTGCTTGTAATTTTACCTATTTATATACAATATTCACATCCTCCCCCAAATTATCTTTCAGCTATATCGTCTAACACCAAGAAAAAAAAAACCAAAAAAGTTTTACTTTTTTTTAAAACTAACCTTGCATTTATTAGCTAAACCAAAAAAAAATTTCCCCAAATGGTAACTTATTCTTCTAAAACCATTCAACTTTACTCCAATCCAAAAAACCAAGCTATCATCAGAAAACCCCATGCCACGACCCAAAAAACCCATGCCACACCCCAATTCCAAAAAAAACCAAAACCACAGCTGCAAAAATACCTCAACATCTACTGACTTTTTCTCCACAACAGAAGATTTATTACCTAAGTAATTATTTTTTTTCTCTTACCTACATACACTCTACTTACTAAATAAACAAGTCTTTTCACTTTTTCTTTAAAAATTTTTCCTTTAAAGCCTATTAAAAAATGACTGAAACCTGCCTTTTTAACAGAAGAAACCCATTCATTTTAAAGCATTTCCTCCCGGTTTGTCTCGAACCGAGACACTTTCTAAGGTCTGGATCCCGTTCCGGTGCACCGGAACCAAATCAATCTGCTCTGGCTCCGAAAACATCAGCGACACCAAACTCAGCTACCAGCACGAAACACCTGGCTGTTCCTATCCCTCTGTCTATCTCTCGGGCCCTGCTCTGTCGTGTCCTACGCTTCCACACTACAAACGCCCGGGAGCGAGATTCATCCCTCAGAACCGTCCCACCGATACCCTCGGGCATTCCAGTTTCCATGGGGATATCGCAGGAACCTGCCGCATTCCATTCCCTAGTGCAGCAACAAGAAAGTCCTCACCCAGCCTGTCTCTTCATAAAATCGTGTACAAGGATAAAACAAACCTTGAGATCTGAGGGGCACCGTCGGCCCAAAAAGCCCCAACTCTGCATCCCGAGGAAATGAACACCACAAATAGATCAATGAACATCAGATGCACGGACATTGTCAGTTTGGGCCTGCATTAGCTCAGCAATGCGGAAATTAGTTCTCTAGAGCCCTAAGTTCTCATTAGAGAATGCAGAATGTATTGAGCACTGTTTCTAGAAGGTGCCCATGTCAGTATTTAAAGCTGTGGCTCGGTTAAAGAGCAATACTAACAAAGCCCACAAACAAAAAGCCTGGGGTGTTAGGGTTTTCCCCTTTTCCTTTTGGAAAAGCACACTCCGAAGCTGTCAAGCTACAAGCGTCCCCCAGCTCCCCTCACCGGGCGCCGCTCCGCAGGCGGGAAACACCGGGGAGGCCACGCGAACCCAGAGAGCGGCGGTGCTCGCAGCCCGGGCGCGGCCCCGCGCTGCCGGCCCCGGACGGAGCGCGGCTCCCGGCAGGAAAGCGGCTCCTCCTCCGGCACGCAGGGGCGGTGCCGCCCCGGAGACCCTCCCCGCCCGCTCCCCCTGCCCGGCGGGGCCGGCACCGGGCCCCGGGGAGCCCCGGCGGCGCCCGAGCCCCGCGCCCGGAGCGGACAGAGCGGCCGATGCTGGCCGGGCCGGCTCAGCAGCGCCCGCGCCGCCTCTGCCGCCCTTTGCCGGCCCGGCGCCAGCCGCCCTCGGCTCCGCACGGCGGCTCGCACCGGCAGAGCGGCTCCCCCGCTGCCGCGCCGGCCCGGCCGCGCTCAAATTCCCCGGCCGCCTCAGCAACTGCCCAGGCCGTGCCAGGAGCGCTCCCGAGCGGGAACGTTCCGGGCCGGGCCACGGGCAGAAGAAGCACCCTCAAATGCAGCGGGACAGCCAGATTGCAACCCTGCAAACGCTGCCAGAGCTGCAGGTTCCCGCAACTGAACCCCGAAACTGACGCCGCAGGTGGGGCTCAGCTCACTTCAGCCAACACAAGGGCAAATAAATGTCTTCTCTCCTTCTTCCCTTCAATTTAATCCCCTAAATTAGCAGAAAAGAAGTGGTTTTTCTCAAAACTCTCAAACGATGGGGAAAGGAGGATTTTTACCTCAATTCAAACCCTTAAAAAGCAGGGATAACAGGGCTTTTCATGAGCTATTTGAAATTTTAGCATATGAAGAATGCTTTTTCCCTAGAGTTTGACTCATTCTTAGTTCTGAAAGTCTGTGCATTTTAACAGTCTTACTAAAGACAAATTTCTTACATAAACAGCTCATGTAGACATGTAGAAAGGTTCATGCCTGCGTGTACAGTTTATGTTTTTGATTAGATCCTGTCTTTGAGGAACTGCTCACTGTATTTCTAAATTGTTTTCAAATGTGACATCCTGGTATCTTAACTGTAGAGGGTGAGAAATACCTTCAACGTTTTCTTTCACACTGTAAACAAAACTAAGTTCAAAACAGCTCTGAGAGAGTAATGAATTAAAAGTGAGATGTTTAATTTAGTCTGGGCTTCAGTTCATTTTGTTCTTAGTCCATTATTTATAAGAGGTTTTATATTTTACTGTAAGCTCTCAGTGTTTCAGGTCACCATTTTTCTGCTAAACCATCTATTGAATGAATAAAAAAATCTTCTATATACTGTTTCCATTCCTCATATTTATCTAAATTTATTCTTTGTTTCTCTTGTCACTGCTTTCCTGACATTTTTTTCTTCTGGAGGATGGCCTAGCAAAATACATCAATTTTATGAGTTCCAAATAGAAAGAGGTTGAAGAAAAACAGTTGAGTAATATTTACAGGGGCAAAGACTACTTCAAAATTACAAAATAGACTAATCTGCTTTGCATGAAGGACTAATTAATTAATCCAGTCCTAACGTATGCTTTTGCACTTTTATTTCTTAGAGGGTAAAACATGCAGTAACAGGTTTTTAAACTTGAGAACCCCATTTCTTGGATGCCTTGTAGAACTGGACATATCAGGAGCCTGGGAGGATGAGCTTGCTGCAGAGAAGGACTTTTCCTTTCCCCTCATCCATGTGGGGGAGCACCAGGTCTGGATATTCTCCTGAGTTGAAGCTACTTCTGGTTTATAAGTGCCTTCAGAACACCCTGACCAGTGAGTATTTTGTCCTAAACTAAGAGAAAACAGAGCTGATAGCAATGGATCCTCTCTAGCTGTTTGCTGTTCATATTTTCATATTTTGCTGTACCTGTCTATTCTAAGCTGGCTACACTGTAATTTATTGTGGTTATTGGAAAATGCAGAAACTGGAGCCAGCAGAAATTGATGTAGAAGGCACTTTGCTTGTAGAAGCTACTTTGCTAGGGTGGACAGTATTTCTGGGTTTTTATTGAGCTCTTATTTTCTGCCTTTATCTAGATGAAGGTACATCTGCCCCTTCTGTTATGCTACTCCCAATGAAAAATTAGATTATTTTTGCTTTCTTCCTTGGAGAATCCTTTAACCACGAGGAGGTTATGGAAGAGGTAAGCACCATCACTCTGCACATCTTTAGAAGAAAAGAAGAAGAATCCTGTTCTTGTTTGGAGCAGAAATTGTGGGATCATGCTCATCAGGCATTCTCTGGACTCTGCACACATTGTCACCCTTTGTGATACTACACTGGGGATTGGATAGACCACTTGTAGGTGTTTCCATCTTCTTGATGTGTTTTGGACACTAAGTTCCCCCTCAGTGTTGTAGGAGTGAAGATTTCACTGGAGGTTAGACTAAAAGATAGACTAAAAGACGTGACTAAAAGGTACAGACCTAAACTCTCAGATTCATTAATGGAGTTGGATGCCATGAGTTTCTCTGAAAATCACTGCCCTCAGCCATTTTGGGTGTCTTCCTTGGCGACACACATTTTACATGATGTCCTGCTTTTGGACCTGTATCTCTTCACTGACAGCAGTGGGGAGAATCACTGCACAGAACAGGACTGGGTCTGGGTGAAGCCAGGACTGCACTCAGCTGCTGCTCAGTACCTGCTAGATATTCTCATGCCCAGTCTCCACAAGGCATTGCTGTAGCATGTGGGATTTGCCTGTTCTAGGCTACAAGAAGCTGAGTGCTGTTTATAATTACTTTCTAATTTACAGAGCATAACATGGTTTGGCTTTAAGCATAAAGAGAAAAAAAAAAGAGTTTTTAATTGCAATTGGAGCAAATCATAATATGGAAGCTGCTGGCAGTACACCTTCTGGTGTAGAGAAGTCTTATATGCAGTGATTTAGAGAGTACATTAAATTAATCACAAACTCTTAGAAGTTAATATTAACTCAATTAGACTGAAATCACCCTTATATTTTATTTTTGGAAATTCATTAAATAAGGATGTTTGTGCTCATGTTCAGTTGTATCAACTGTCTCATGATCCATTTGCTTGCATCTTTTTCTTTCTACAAGTCCTTGACACCTACAAATTATAGAAGAGAGCAGTCATGCCTATAGTTAAAACACTGTCTAAATCCTTAACAGGATTGAAAAAAATTCACTCTGGTAACAGCATCCCATTTTTGCCTCAAGATGTGCAACTAATTGCTTTCTGGTTTTCTTTGGGGTTTTTAATGCAATTTTCTCTTTTTTAATCTTTATTTTGTTGATTATTTATGACTCTCATGAGCAGATGTTGCATTTTATGTTCTTAAATAGTTATGTCAGTGTATTCACATAGATAAAAAAAATCTGGCCTACAATTGTCAATATCACTATCTTGGTGGGCAGTTTGATAAATTTTTTTTTTCGTCAACCTTTAATTTGCATTTAAGATACTGCATAAACATTGATATGGTTTTGATATGTTATCACTTATGAAAGGCTCTCGTCCCACCAATAAAAAAGATACAAACCAAAATGAAAAAAGTCTTGTGGCAAGATAAGATATCTGCTGACACAGAAAAGCATAATTGCTTGCCAATCACTGCATTGTTTCTCAACATCCGTTCTGGGTTTGAACACCTGTATGTCCAACAAACACCAAGAACTTTCATTATTCCATAGCTGTTTTGAACAGAAAAATGGCTTTTAGTGACATTTCAAGTGCAATAATCCTATTTGCATTGGTACGCATAGCTCACATGTGTTTCACTTGTTTTCTGTCCAAAACAACATTCCTTTTGCAAAGTTTAGCTTTGGATATGGAAAAATACAAGGGTTTCAAATGCCATTCGCAGACTTCAAACTAATGTCTACCTTAGAGCTCTTGAGGAATTGGAAGTGGAGCTTAGCTGTGAGTGCTTTAGTTGTAGTTTCTGTTGCTGAAGTGGAAGGTTTAGCTCACTCTATCCTTAGTGCATCTGCCAAAAAACTGTTATGACAACTTCCAATTTTTATTTCATTTCAGCAGGAAAAAAAATTACCTGAGTTATGAACCTATAATATGAATTTGGAAATATCAGTTAGCCACTTTCCTGAAAAGACTGGAAAATTCTATTTTTTAAAGTTTATTTTGAATAGGTGCATTCAGAAGGAGTCCTTTCTTGCTGATAGTGCAGTGGCCTCTGAAAGGCTCCAGTTAAGGCTTAATAGACATGGCACAAAAGATGTGGTATAAATTTAGCAAAAGAAGTTAATAACAGTGTGCAAAAATCTCAGATGGCATCGATGAGTTTATCTCCCCTGCACTCAGTGGTGTGAAATCAGTCTGCAGCAGCACTAGTTCCCATGTGTTTATGTAATTGTGGGAATAAAATCTAATGAAGCTCCTGAAAGTAAAATTTTACCTTTTGTTATTCATTTTTATTTCCTCCCATTGCCATTTTTGGGTCAACAAACTCAGAACAAGAGCAGAAGCAGTATGAATATTAGCATTGCATATTACTATTGAAATATATATTTGAAATATAGGAGTGGGAATATTCCTATTGCATATGTAGGTGTGAGTAATTTAAAAAAAATTAAACTGGTTTTGACTGTTACATGTGCTTGCATTTAAATATTAATTTGTGTAAATCAAACCTCAGGTGCATAAAGACAATAACAAAGCTGCAAAGGGATGCTCCCTCCTCTCTTTCTGATCCTAATTTTGATCTTAAAAAAAATCCTCAATGTTAAAATTCAAATATTTTAATTATTGTGTTAGGAAGAAGAAAGAAACAGAAGAGCAAGTGATTTTCTGCCTCTTTCTTTCATCCCAAACTTTGCCTAAAAACCTGAAGGTGCTTCTCACAGCATTGCCAAGTTACCCTACTTCAAAGGGATGCCTAGGATTTATAGTATTGGTTCCCTGGAAACTCAGGCTGAGTCTCTTTTGTTTAAAAGCCTTCATTCAGTTACTGAAGATCTTCTCTATTGATACAGTACATGTTAGATAAAGAATCTATATGCTTATTTTAGATATACCTCCTATTCTGTTACAACTTGATTGCTTTTGATAAATACTGCTAGAGGAGAACCTCAAAAGGAGTCACTGTCTTACTTGTCTTCTTCTGAGTTGTTGTCAGAAACTGCATTTAGTCTAAATATCCATGCTCAGCCCACCACTCCAGAGCTCTCCATAACAGGACATGTTTTTCCAGTTCTTTGTTTTAAAAGGGAATGTTTTCTATTAAATCCCTTGCATGAGACTCACATCACTATGACCTGAAGCAAATGTTTGTGTCTTGTTTCGTAAGAGGGGCTGGCTTGTGGGAGAAAGCAAGCCCCAGCAAAGACAGACCTGCATGTCTTGCAAAAGTAACTGTAACATATTTTTATCTTTGTCCTGCTATCAGGATGTAAACCTATCTAAATAGGGCCTGCACAAATTCTGATGTAGATACATCCATTACTTACAATGTGAGTATTGGAACTTTTGTGCCCAGGTCCAAAACTTACGCTATTGAATTTCACAGAACTGAGTAAATGGGCTGAATTCAACAGTCCCCAGAAAATCAGGGAGAGCATCCTTTTGTGCATGGGGGCAGGAAACATTTTTAGGAATTGCTGTCTTTGCCTTTCTGCAGTATTGCACCCAGGGCATCCCCGGGAAATGCAGACCTTGCTGTTGGCAGAAATGCTGTCACAGAAATGTGACTGCTGAGCAGCAAACCAAAGGGAGAACAAGTCCTGGCATAAATAATAACAGCCCTGGCTCTGCAGGGGCTGGAGCTGAGCAGGGTTTTGTCCTTGGCTGCAATTTCAGGCCTTCCCTTGGTGCCTCAGACACTCAGTGTTTGAAACAGTGACCTGCAGGTTGGGTTTGGCAGCCAGGGCTCTCCACAGCCCCACTGCCAGCCAGGAGGAGAGCAGCTTCCTAGCTTTCTTAGCCACTCTGAGCAGCTCTGCAGCTCTCTCCCTGTGCTTTCCGACGCAGCTCCAGTGTGGTGGCTGGGGTGGGGGGAAGGGAGGAGTGTGTGGGGGGGTGTCTGCATCTATCCCAAGGCTTCTCTCAGGAAATGGCCCGGCTAATTTTAGAAGCAAAAACAGTCAAAAGAGGCCCATTTCAAATGCAGCCAGAGTACCTCCCCTCTAATCAGCACTGAAATCTGATTGATGCTAAAGCCTTTCCTTAGCAGAATGTTTATTGCTCTTGAAGGGGGTGGGGAGAAAAACAACATAAGAGACCTTTTACAAGGCAGGCATAAGTGAACAGAAGCACTTTAAATATGAACTTGTGGGAACCAGCAGACTGATGCAATATATCACAGGGACAGAAAGGCCAGACGACAACTTTCTGAGTACATGGCATAAAATCAGATGGGGAGAAAAGAAACTGGTACTTTTTGCCTGACACGACCTGAGGAAAATTACTGGCTGTTATGCGGCTCTTGCATGGTTGTTTCAGGCATATCATGTTTTGAAGTGATTAAAATACAACTGGTGACTGCAGGAGCCCAAATGCCCTTCTGAATTGTGTGCAAAATGTGACAGTTGTTCCTTCAACCCAGGTAGTTTTCAGAACATGCTTCAGCAATGGCTTTTTTTTGCATTTGATTTCTGTATTCTTGTACTGAATGAAAACACAGGAAGTGCAAAATCTTGTGGCAATATTTTGTTTATAAGGGGAAAGGTCACCTCTTGTCAGGATCTGTGGGTGTTGTATGGATTCACACCGTGCCAGGAAGGTAGGGAAGACAAAATCAAAATTATGCACATTTTTCAATCTTTCATCTAAACTCTGCAGCACAAATTGAATTTTTTTTTCAGTGAACAGCTGTTGGAGAAAAAAATTTACTCCAGGAGTCAACTAGTGATAGTTTCATTATTTTCCTAGCAGGACTGCCAATGAAGGCTCCTCTCTTCCTCGCTGACTACAGGAGCCTGGGAAATGAAGAAAGTCCTAAAGAGAGAGAGTCACATCCATTTTCTGCTGTCTGCTCTTCAACAGACCTTTATCATGCTTCTTTTCACAGAGGGTGGGGTGTTTTTGCACTGGGTATTTTGTCTTATGGAACTATTACTACATTTGAAAATGCTACTTAGCTGCAGGCATAAGAAACAGACTTTAACCTAAATAGAGTAGACCTGAAACTGATGTATTTGGGCATGGCTTTAAACGCTCACATTTTGGGCTGCATATTATAGCTCAAGTTAAAAGGTACTGCATTGTTTCTAATTGTATGTACATTTCTCCTCTGATTGCTACATATGAAAGAGCCAATTCCCTTTTATTTTTTGTAGGAAGGTACTTCCTGGTCTTCCTAATAGCTTCAGAAAAAGAGCAGTTTTTCTCTGTAGGAAATATCTGCCACAAACCTAGTGCCAGTCTAGAACATTTTGTTACAGCTGATTGTGCCTCAAATCTCATCTTTCGGACATTTTGGGAATAATTCTTTTCTCTCTGTAGTCTGGACTAACATGAACACTGGTGAACGATTTCTTGCATGATTTAAGTTCTCAGAGCACAGCTGGTAAGTGCAGCAGCAGTCATGTAATGTACAACTTGTTACACCTGTCTGCTCTAGTGGGTTTTACCAAGCTCTTGCCACAAATTCTAGTGGGAACAAATGAGTCTGTGCTGAAGGCTTTTGACAAATCCAACCAGGAACATTTTTTGAGAACTGTAGGACCTTTTTGAGGATGAATGTAAAGATCTAATATGAGGCACGGAAGTGAGAGCCTTAAGGCAAGGAAACTGCTTCATTGTTTGTGCTCTTAAAATTGCTTTAGGGTTCAAGTCACTCCTGAACCAAAAACAATAAGATATTAGATCTCAGCAAACTCATGGATGTCAGAGCTATTTTGAGAAATTGGAATACTACATAGTAACCACATATTTGCCATGATATGATGTGTGGCCCCAATTCAAAGAAATTGTAAATACTGCTGTTTGTCCAAATTATTATTCCCTTGCTATGTCTAAACTTCAAAGAAAAACAGTCTCTTAATAGTTTGTATGCTTCTATAAATAATATTTCTCTTTATTGCATACTGAGAAAAGAATAGTATTCAATGAGTCACACTTTTTGTGGGGTCTGTGGACAAAGCTCTCAAGGCTTTATGAGCTTTTACAATGTGCAAAAGCTTTAAGGTTCAACAGTCTTGCTTCTTCCAGCAATAAATTAAAGGCAGATTCTTAAAATATTTCAACATGAGTAACAGAACTTGCTTTAAGAAACACCTTGGTACTAAGTTGCTCTCAGATTCAAATGGTGGAGAGCAAAACCTCCTCCTTATGGGTAAGGTGAAGGAAAACTTTGTCCAGACATTTCTTGGGTGTGATTGGTGTTATTATTTAATAAGGTGGAGGTAATGTGTTCACTGAATGCTGTAATGCAAAACTGCCAGGATTGATTTGGGAGTTTTTATTTACTTGAAATGAAACCTACTTAAGAGAAGTGAGATTTGGCCATCATTTATTGCAAGTGGCACAAATCCTGTTCTGTTACAGCCCTAGTCCTGTTGAAGTGCATGGTAGCAGAGAGAAAAAATTGACCTTCCTTATTATAATTTACAACTATTTGACCTTCCTTATTATAATTTGCAACTTTGAGCCAAATTGGCAGATAAGCTGCTTCAATACCATTTTGATAATTTTGATATTTCTCTTGTATAAGAATTGCAGTATGCGGAAATTCCATTGGGATTGTATCTTTTGTAAAATGACAAGCCCAAAACCTGAAAAGACAGTGATTTTGAGGCATGCAGTTCCTTGCCTACAGAATTATCTTTTGCAAATAAGTACCTTTGAGTGGCCTGGGGCAGCAGACCTGCAATTTTTTGCTGTCCCACGTAAATGTCAAGAGGTGTGAAGTTCGGTGGATGCATCTTGATGTTTTACCAGGCCTGGCTTAGCTGGAAGGTTCATGGCAGTATTGTTCATTTTGTCAGAATAAGAGCTGAAATAATAAGCCCACTTCTGTGACTGAGCACAGCTTTATCTTCAGTACCCATCTGATAGGAGAGAGAAGCAATCAGAGCCACAGTAAGGATGGGATCACCGGGAAGCTATTGAATAAGGTTATTTGAAGAAATTTCCTGTGTCTTCAGATACTTAATCCAGAAATCTCTCTCCATTTTGCAATGGCTTTGAGGGAAGCATATGATACACTGAAAGATACTGAATAATCTTCTGACTGACCAGATCGATTCCATAATGTTGTCAAAGAGCCCAGTAAATACATGGGGGAATAATTTCCATTTATGTGCAAAAGCAAATATAACTGACCTTTTAATACACTTCTGCAGTCACGTCTGTGAACTTTGCATCCTCAGAGGTTGCATTCAGATTGCCTCAAAAGCTACGCCCAAACTTAGAAGATGAAATGAAACTCTGAAGTTTAACTTTTTTTTCACCCTTTTGAGGATGAGGTTCTCCTGAAAAACCTTGGTTTGTTGATTTCTCCTCAGCTTTGGAGCAGAGGTTTCTTATCTCCACTATGCTTCCAATTTCTGCTTTGCTAAAATGTGACAGTCTCACTTCTTTCAATTTGGAGATTAGAGAGAATGATGCTATGTTACTGAAGAATATACTTTGAATTTGTCTTTCATTAGATTTTTACAGGTGAAAGTACTATAAAACTAGTAATTGGTCCTATATGATACACTCTGTAAGGAAATGCAAGATTTAAGATTTCTAGGTGAAAGCACTGAGATGAGGCATTGTGCTACCAATGTTTCAGGAACTATTTAAACACAATAAACACTGTGAAAATGGACTGCTGCAAAGGAACTGTGGTATTTCAGAAACTCCATGCTTGCAAGGGGAGCAGCTCTTGCACCCTTTTCCCTCTCTGCTTTTGCAGAATTTGCAATAGTTTTTGTAGGATTTCATGAAGACTCCTCATGAAAGGAGAGAACACAGAACATGCTGTATTCTTTTTACTCTAAGTGTGATTTTACTCTACATACTAGACAAATGTCAGATGAACTATAGGGAAATATTTGATTACATGGGAAATCTGCTCTTAGGGCTAGTGGTTTTTTGTTTAACTGCACTGTTAGGTCCATGAAAGAGCAAGATACTCAAGCACAGACCCCTTCATTGTACAGCTTGTTTACAAATAGTGAGTGGCTGCTTCCGTGGGATCTCACCTAACACACAACTGTCCATAATTACTGGGGGGGGGTTCAGTCTCTCATAGGCTGCTAAAAGCATTTTCTTGCAAGAGATCAGGATTTTCCACCATCAAGAAATCTAAAGCTTTTTACTGCTGTGGTGTAGGACATACTGGTTGCAACTAAAACCAGTGCTGGAACAGTAAACAAAGGTTGATTTTGTCCATTTTTCACAGGCATTCATCCAAACCAAGTCATTTCAGGTTCTGGCCAGTTGGAGTAGCTGAATACAGACACAGAGATGCTACTTAAGGACAAGATGAAGTAATGAGTAAGTAATTTTTCTATATCTGTCCTTCTCTAAGGACACTCATATCTGTAAAAACTCAGATTAACCTCAGTAGAAGACAAATACACATACTAACATGCCTTGAGGAACCAACCCAATCCCCCAATCCATAAAATGAAAATAAGGATTAAAAAAAAAAAAAAACCTACTACATTATTGTAAATATTATTTGAATATAAAATACATACAGTGGTGGGACGTGTTGGAATCTTGAATTGTCAAATTTAAACCTAGCAAATGTTAAATATAATCTCCTAAATAAGTCTGAAAGACTAATGATGATCTCTTGGCTAAAGTTGTCTTCTACATTGTAGGACATTTATCAATTAACTAATTTATTATTGGTCAGGGGTTATTTTAAAGGCTGCTGAGACCATCTGCTGTGCTGACTTAGAAGAGCCTTAGCACTTTGGAAGTTTTGACTTCAGAAGTGAATGCTGTGGGTTCTTCTAGAGATATACTAAAACATGTATATATTTCTGGGGGACAAAACAGGGGCTGTTTGCTTTTGCTGTTTGCTTTTAGTTAGTGAAACTAACTAAATGTCATGGGTTTGTACAAAATGCGGGTTTTTATTTTTCTTGGTCACAAAATGTACCAGCTGATGATAAAGAAAGTCGAGAAAAAAACTACCTCTATAGTTTTCATATTTCATATTATTTACATGAAAATCAGTGTGAAAGTTATTCCTGTAGCAGAGCAGAAGGGATTGTATTACAAAATCTTTTGTCAGAGCATTGTTTCTGACTGAAATTTTTATGATGATGTTGAATAGAGCTTTCAGTTGGTTGAGATATTTTTGTTTCTTGCCTGTAGGAGAGCAGAGGGAGGAGGAGATGCAAGAGAGAAGACAAGAATTTGTTAGAATATTTAAAGAGCTCAGTCATAGACATCAAGTGCATCTTGTCCTGGTCTTTCAGTTTGAAGATGAGGATAAAATATGGAATCATCAGGGTCAGAACAGAGCAAGGGCAAAGGAAGCCAAACTCATTATCAGCAACTAAGTTTCCAAATACAGAATAGTTTGTCTGTCCTTGTTAGGCCTGTTTTCTAGATTTAAAAATAGCCAAGATTACTCTTTAATCAACACTTGCAAATTATGATCTGGCAGTGATCTGTGAGGAGCATCCTGCATGTCTGTGCTGTTTGGGTAGTCACAGATTTACGAGTTTTCCTGAATGCCTCCTGGAAAGCTGGGAGGAAGGCCACAGTTCTTTTAGGCACATAAATAAATGCCAATTGTGGTAGTGGCAAAACTGAAACTTGGATCATGTCCTTTACCTCCTCTCTCCCCTCATGTGTAAAATACAGGGAAATATCACAATATAGTGACCTTGTTTTATTAAAATATTTCAAATTTATGTTTACTGAACTCTGAGATTTAGACCAAACTGGTCTAGAAGGTGCTGTCCTCCCCTGCTTTTGGGGGGAAAACTGCCCAGTGATTCACAAGGGATTTTTAAAAGTTTGATCTAGTTGATACAAAAGAATTCTGCCTACCCCTTTAGATTACTGTATTCACATATGTGATAATGTTTCAGTGCTCCTCCTATTTATACTCCCCTAATCTTTTTTATGTAATGAAATGAATTGTTGTTTCTCTAAGTGTTTAAAAATAAAGAAATAATTTCTTGCTTACAGGTGATTGTGTAATTGGGCAAAACTTAATCGAATGTCTATCTGTATAATTCCACTAGTTTTGATGCCTTAAGTTTTTGCTTTCATATTTTCCAGATTCTGTACTGCATTAGTTTATAACTCTGAACTCCATATAAAGTGTTGGCAGGTTCTCCTCACAGCTCAGTCACACAGAACAATCCTTTTCCAGCCCCAGAACCGTTGCAGCCTCAGGCCCAAAAAGTGCAAACAACATCAAATTGAGGAGAGCAAACTGGGAGGATGGGACTGCATTACCTGGAGCTGAAATTGGACAATTAACCCCAAGATGGAAATGGACCAAAACTTATAAATGTGCGAAAACTCATGACCCAGGGTCCATCTTGGGTGTAGCCACGGCCAGGCTCTTGTACTGCCCAAGGTGTATCCTTTGAAAGCCTTTAATAAATCCCTGCTTTATTCCTTTAACACTGTCTAGCCTCTGTTCTAGGTAGCCTCTCAAGGCATCAGTTTCAGTGGAAAAATCTCATTAGAACTTGTAACTGAACTGAAACTCTGCTGATTAAAGCAGCTGATGACCCATGAACAATAGATATGCCATTATACATTTTTATAATCTTCTCTGAAATGGAATAAGAAATTAAATGAGAAAATGTCTGTATGGAGGAAAATATTGCATTATCTCTACATATTGTAATGTCATCTTCAAAAATTACTCTGCAGGAAGAATGACTCATTTTGGAAACAGAGAATGTAATGAAATATCCATGAAAGGTCTGAAAACTGGATGGTTACAGTGATTGCTATAAATAGGTTTCCATAAGCTAAATAAAGGGTTTCTGTGAAATGTCCAGGTGCTGATTTGGGCAAGTCATTAAATGTGTTGGGAGATGGGATTGCCTGAGTTTGAGCTACTGGAATACTGAAGAATTCTTAAGTCACAAGAAGTATTACAGTATGGCTCTTATTTTGGCTACCATTGCCTCTCCTGCATCTCTTCTTTCTCATGTCCTCTTGTTTGTAATTTCTCTTTGTGTATTGCAGAGTAGTAGAAATGTCTGCACCTGTTGTACCTTTATGCTTGATTAAAGCAAATGATACCAGAGGGTATCATAATCTGGTAAAATATTCCCAGGAAGAGAAAAAAGTAATCCCTGTGAAATGACTCTGTTTCTAAAAAAATGGAACAACTTATTAGACCCGAATGGTTCTTCTCAAAGATGAGCCAGTCATGGAGCTCATCCATCATTTCCATCAACATCATGGCAACAGGAGTTGTGGAAAGGAATGCTCAATTACAAATTTTCTGATCTTGCCCTGTGGCTTTATGACAGTAACCCTGCTTTTAGGTAAGGTTTTGCTTCAGCTCTGGTCTTTCTAACTCTGACATGTAGTGAGAGGGACACTTGTAAACACGGATGAGAAAAATAGTAGTGTCCCACTCACATGAGTATTAGTTACTGCACAAATAGCTATATGGGACTGCTTGTCCCATTCACATTTTCTGAAAAATCCCTTTGCCCAGGATTTTTCTCCTGGGAAACTGAAAAGCCTCAGATAAAAAGGGAAACAAATTCTTATCTCATTTTCTTCTCCTGTGTTGTGTTCACATGTGGAATGTGTTTGGAGATTGTTTACCACAGGTGATTGTTTTATTGGTTTCTGGTGTGAGTTGTTTTCACTCATTGGCCAATCAAGGCCAAGCTGTGTCAGGAGTCTGGAAAGAGTCACAAGTTTTCGTTACTACCTTTTTAACATTCTGTAAGTATCCTTTCTGTAGTCTTTAGTATAGTATAGTTTAGTATTCTTTAATATATTATAGTATCATAAAATAATAAATTAGCCTTCTAGAACATGGAGTCAGATTCATTGTTCCTTCCTCCCTTCATCTGGGGGCAACACAAATAAAACAGCTGCTCAGTTTTCTTTTCTCTCCCTCAGCTTGAAAAGTTCTGATGTTTCTTAGTCTCTATTGTTTCATACTATTTATAACTTGTAGCTACCCAGATCAGCTCACTGTAGCTCCCTTGCTACATTAGAAGATTGTTATTGTCGCCTTTCTGTCTAAAATTACCCTAGAGTGCTTTATCTTCTCGGTTTCCTCTTATTATTCTCCCTCAGATCATTGTTCTTGATGCTATTTCTAAAAGTAATGTATTGATTTCCTGTCTCTCTCCCTGTGTTTTGATTATTAAGATTATAAATGTTTTAAGATTGTCTGTCATTTATTACCTGTATTGTATCTCTCTTACAAGACAATTGCTACCCTGAATTTAAAAGCTGAATCACAAGCCTAATGAATCCAGAACAGCCATCAAATACCTCTGTGTTCTTTGTTTTATTACTTCATTTCCAAGGTGCTGGTAACAAAGGACTACTTTTTTTCCATGAACAGCAAGATGATGGTTTGCATTTACCTCTCTGAAACCACCATCCATCCACTCAGTCTCTATCAGGGAAACAACTTCTATAAAGAAGCTGCTGTAACAAAAGCATTCATCTAATTTAATTTACTTTAGCTCATAAATCTGATATGTGCAAAGCCTGAAAGTTTCAGGTCCATAACTATACTACTTCTTTACTATTCAAGCTTCAGAGTCAAATGATTCCAAGATAAAAGTCGACTGCAGCTCATGAGTTCATGAGGTTTAAACTCGTTAAGCTTATGAAACCAGTGTTGTTTGTCTACACAGAACCCTAAGCCAGCCTAGGTTTCTTCAAGCTGGTAAACCGTCACATACTATGATTTAAAAGGGAATAATTTGCACTTTTGCTTGCTTAGAATCAGCTTTGAGTTGGTGAGAGCTCACACACCTCTGCTGCTGGGGGAGCCTCCTGCCTCAAGGGCAATGTCCTCTCTGCAGTGTGTTGTCTTTGACTCTGAGTACCTCATGTTTCTCTGATTCTGCTGATATGCTGCAGTTAAACTTCCTTGGAGAAAAGCAGCCAAGGCTTGTCCTGCAGGATTGTCTGGTTCTTGGGGACATTGTGGGAAAAAGGGGCGCATAAGCAACTGAAGGCCTGTAGGAATCTGGAGATGTGGAGAGAAATGGAGCTATGAAAAAGAAAACTGGGTGAAGGGCATGGACCACAGGAGTGAGGAGAGGTGGATACTGCTCCCTGTGAGCTTGGCAATTCAAAGCCTCCTGCTGGAAGCAGAGTCTGGCATGCCTACACCCTGTGTCTGAAGGGCAGCGTGGGCAGTGCTGAACTTCAGTGCAGCTAAAACCCTGCTTAAGGATGTAATCTAAAGATTGAAAACAAAAGCTAACCCAGCCCACATGTTGGAACATGGCTGGATACTATTGACTTGAGTGGAATTTCACTCCAGCAGAGGCTTACTCCAGCCATGATCCTATATTTGAAAAGATAAACATGAATGTATGCTTACATCCCGAATGCAAGTTATTCAAGGGAGATAAGGCAAGAGAAAGTAAATAGAAGTCATTCTATAGACCAGGATGCCAGCTGACCTCGTGTTTTGTCAGCTCACTTCCCAGTATTTGCTCTGCTGAAAGGAAAACTTGAGTATTTCTTTGCAATGTTTGTGAATGGATTGGTGCGTTCATCTTTACGCTTGTCTGTCTCAGCTCTGCAAACAAGATAAGGAGTGATTAACGTACCCTGCTGACTACGTGGGCACCCTGAGCAACACCCCGGCTGCTCCCACTGCAGCCCAGCCAGGAACAGGGCCGGAGCAAGATGCTTGATGTGCACAGTGTGTGAAAGGATCTGTGGGGAGCTTAGGATATTTATCCAGCCATAAAGAGAACAGGTGTGTGTGTGTGACTCCATAGAAAACCCAACGTCCTGTTTATCAAAGGAAGTTTCTTGTTTTTTTGTGGCACCAGTCATCCTTGCATTTGAATCTTTGGACAAGAGAAATAAGGAACAAAAGTAATAATAGCTGCAGTATTAGACTTTCTTCCTGAAAGCTGCTTTGCATGGAGGGTGGTTGAAAGGCTGGGCTTACACAGAGAGATGTAATTATGTGGCCAGGGCCTGGGTGGGAAATCTGCTTTATCTCTGAACAATAGAATATTTTCCATCTGCTTGGTTGGAGCAGAAACCTTCTCTATTTATGACAATACTTGGCATAGTGTTGACACTAAAAGTACAATTTTCCATTGTTTTTTTGACCCTTGGATAACTTGGTTTATGGGCAAGGGTTATGGCTTTTCTGCTGCATTTTCTTTAGGAGGAGGAAGCTGCAAGACAATGACTGTATGCAGATATCTTCATTCATTTCTAGTGAAGCCTTGCTGAATGGCACTGAAGGCTGATGTCCTGGCTACTGGAGATGGAGGCTGTAGAGTTATCTCCTCATATCAGTGGTTTCCAGATCCATAATTCAGATTGAAACCTTTGTCACTTTTAGGCCAGTGAAAGTCATCTCAGCATCCCAAGAGTCAAAGAGCATTTTTTTCCACCTTGTGTATAATGGCAAACAATAAATATTCCAAAAAGCCGTACCAAGGCTGTAGCAACAGCAATGAAGAGGCTGTGGTTCACAGGTAGAGCTTTGCAAATGGTTTTATTCTTGGGCTCAAAGTGGAATAAAGCCACATTCCCTCTTGCTCAAGGAGGCTCGGAGTGGAGATTTCTCCAAGAAGGGGCATGTTTGGGCAGTGGCCTTGCAGAAGGGAAATTTTCAGGTTGAAGTTGGTTCAGCCATAGAGCACCTACAAAAGAAAAATCCTTTAAGGGGAAAAAAACCCCAAAACCCAAATGTCATAATTTCACGAGATTAGGCATGTGTTACTATTTTCTATGAGAACCCTAGTATCTTTTTCTGCCAATTTAGTGGCAATAATAAAATATCTTTAGTGATTTTACCTACACACTTTTATATATGCTGCAAAGCTATTTGACCAAAATGCAACCCCTGATATCTTTGAAATGCCTTCTGCTAGAAATACAAACCAATGCTTTTTTAAAGTAACATACTGACAAGGATAATTTATGTATTCTACGGTATAGAAAATACTGCAGGCAGTGCTATTTTTAGCTGTGTAACCTTTAAGCATATTTATCTATATCGTAGGAAATTGGATTTTAACAGGTGAATAACTTAATATAGCAAGGCAGATAATTACAGATGTGGACAATGTCTGTCCAGATCTCTGTTTTTTCCTGGCTCTAAATTATTCATATGGGATGGCCAGAAGCCAGCTATGGGGATTATTGATAAAAGTGAGTTAAGAATAGATTAGAACATTTCTCTTTTGCAGTATAATGTTTCACTGTTGACTGCATTATTTTCCATCTTCCATTAAGCACTGCAAGCCAGACTTTTTTAACCCAATTTTAAACTATTCATGTTCTATATACGTAATATTATTATAAATGCTTGAGTTCCTTGTTTGTAGGGCAGGGGGTGTTCTTTTAAAAGAATTAATGTTGTAAACAAGAAGACAAACATTTCAGCATTTTGCTCAGGCATGGATTTTCTGGAGAAGTAAAACTTTTCTTCCAAAGTTTTGCTACCTGTCAGAGCTGGATGGCTGAAATGTGCAGTACCCTTTCATTTTAGTTGGTGGTGCCAGTGCCATTCTCCTGTGACAGTCAAAGTGTTAGCCCAGCTGTGGGTTTGTGTATTTTTTCTTGTTCTCTGTCACTTTTTTCACTATTGCTCTTTATTTTTAATAAATCTAGATTACCAAGAAGATTAAAGTCTTTGGCCTGTATGAAGAGATGAAGAGATGGAGGTACATATGGGGAATTAATTTGAAACGTGATAGTGGAAAAAACATAATTCCTTCTAAAACACAAAATAAATGAGATTTACTCTGTGGCTGTGCAGCATAGTTATAATAACTATGAAAAGTAAATGAAGACTGTACAGTGGTATAAGAAATGTGAAGTGACTATGTCCCTATGAAGGCCAAAGAGTATTTTGCTACGCTAACATGTTTTGCTGCATTTGAAATTCATTTGAGGCTAAAAGAGGGGGAAAAAAAGAAAAAAGAAGTTTCACTAATGAGGAAGAAAAAGGTATAGAAATAGAGTTCAAAATATTGAGGTTTATTTTGGAATTGAAGTATTTTAGTCTTTGGTCACATTTCTCACCTATGTTGTGGCAAATAGCTGTAAGGAAGGAATGGTCAAAATAGTAACACTGAATATTTCTGGTGTACTGAGAAATGTGGAGAAAGGACAGCAGCAATAGCCAAGTGAGTGCTAGAGATTAAAGATTCAGCTCTAAACTCTGAGCTTGCCTTTTTGTGTCATCAGGGTAAATTTCTTTAGTATTTTTCCCTGGTGTAATGAAGATCATTTTCTGATTTATATTGACAGAATTATTTATTTTCTTCTTTTTGTTTTTCATTAATTTTATTTATTTCCATGAATGCTTTTTATAGTCCCAAGATGAAAGTTTCCTGTTGTGTTGTACATTTCCATGTGACTTTTAACTGTAAAAAAAACTACAATTCACCAACTTTGCTGGTAATATTAGGAAAATATTGTCCTAAACTTCTTTCCTAGCATGCTTCTGGCTCCTGATCTTTCTCCAGCTCTAGATTTCTGAGCTATTGCCTATGTTGTGTAACTTGGTCATGTAAGATTTTGACCTTAGATGAGTGGAAGCTGTGGTACAGGTGCATATATGAAGGTACTGTTTTTAAGATGTCCAACCACTTCATTTTTATTGCTCTTGGCTTTGCATTTGTGTGTAATTGGGACAACTGGAAATACTGAATGGTGGTGGTGCTTCTCACTGAACTGTCATTGCCATTGCAGTCATTGTTTAAATAATAATGACTTCAAGAGAAGGAGGTTTGGTAAGAACAACAAATGGGGTCTCTGTGGGAAATGGAAACTGAATGACAAAATGATCAAACATGCACAACGTTTGTAGAGGCCATGCAATAAATTATGGGAGTTAACATAGTGTAATCACAGAAACAGAAGATAGTTGGAAGTAGAAGATAGCTCCAGTGTGGTCTAAAGCTGATACTGTCTCTCAGATGATTTTCTGTTTCCACTTGCTAACATGCTAACTTATGATAAAGAATCATATCATTATACACTTGAGGTTTTTAAGATTATTGTTGTCATTCCACTAAGTCTGACTGTTTCTTATATTTCCTTGCTATTCTTCATATTCCTGCCAGGGTATATCTTGATGGCCAGGATGAAATTTTTGAGGTGTTCAACTTTGTTTACAGTCTGGGCATTGCAACAGCTTGTTTTGGTGTCTCTTCTTCACCCCTGCCCTACCTCTTCCTTTCTATGCCCTTTCCTCTGCTCACTCTTGGCTGGCCAGTCCTGCCCCATCCTTGAGCAAGTTCTGAGCTGTAACTGAGTTAATTTATCTTTCTAACTAAATCTAAAATATAGTAAAATCTTTTTTCTAGATTGTTTTCTGTCCTTTCAATGAGTTAAAAAAGAAGGGCCTGATGAATACTGAAGCCCAGCTGGGCAAGCTGGCTGAGAGAGTAGGGGGAGGGCTGGAAAATAATGGTTGTGCAGAGGGATTCATCAGTTCTGTCAAGAGAGCCAAGTCCTTGTGGCTGTTTGCATTTGTTATGCTGAGGAATATCTTCAGTGCAGATAATTTGAGGAGGCAGGAGGCCCAAGAGGCCTTGAATTGCTGACCCCTTGGATAAAAAAGGGCTTGGGGACCTGTGGCACAGCCAGATGAGGGACACTTGGGGACACAAGGAGCCGATGGCCCCAGACATGTAGATTGTGAGGCTGTAGAAGCTTAGAGTCTCCTTTGCTCAGGGTCCCTTCTCAGAGACATCAGCTTAAGCTGTTGATTCTCACTTATTATTGTGCCAAAATTAAACTACTTTAAGGATCAGGATGTCTGAGATGCTGCAATGGGAACCTGGGGCCAAGCCAGTGAGGAAACCTGATGTGGCTCTGTGAGTGTGGGGGGTGTAGCTGGGAAGGCACCTCGTTCCCAGCTCAGGTGGTGCAGGTGTGACTGCCAGAGCAGCTCCTGGATGGTTGGACAGGGAAGTGTCCTTAACAGGAACTTGTCCAAAACACACCAGTTTGGTGAAAATGGAGGGTTCCGAGAGTCTGTGTTAGGATGAATCAGCCAGAGCAGGGAGCAAACCCTGTAGGGCACAGCAGAAAGCACTTGCCCGGTTAACCTTGGCACTTCTGTCTCCTTTTTCCCTGTATTAAAAGTTTTCTCTTCCTGGACTTTGCATTGTGTTTCCCTGAAAGGTTGCAGTCTCCCTCATGGAAATTATGCAAATGTCACTGTGCGCACGCAAAAAATCTGACAATGGCACAAAAAGTACAGGACCAAAATAGGTTTTGCTAAAAAAAAAAAAAAGGTCTATGTAGCAATGAGAGACGTAATTTCCCTTGGACATATTAGAATTATTAGGAGATAGTTCTGTTTATCAGTCTGCCAAAGTGTCTTTTAAAAATGAACTATACATTTCAAAAGGAAATGTGTGTACAAATTTAGTGACAATGATGAAGTAAAAAACCCTGGGATGTAAAAGCAGATTCATTTGCTGCCCCAGATCTTTAACAAATGAAGGAGTTTAGTTCATGTTGCAAAACAAGCTGGCCTTCTAGCAGGGGCCAGGGCTAGAATCTTTTGCCAAAGGTGAATGGTTTGGAAAACTGAGCCTGTGTGAAAGGGAAACAGTGGAAACTATTCCATGCTTGGAGCGTGCCTGGGCTCTGGAAAGCAGCTCTGTAAAAATGTCAGCCTCTGACTGAGTAGGTCTATTTTCTATGTGTGGCAGCAGCCTGAGCCTGTTGCCTGGTTTGTGTCCTGTGTGCAGGTTGTGTGCACACCACGGTCGATATATTGGTGTTGGGGCTTTGGTTGCTTGGTGCTTCCCAGCCACCAGCACATGCAGCAGATGCTGTCCCAGCCCTCACCATAAGTGGAAACCTTCCTTTGCAGACTTTTCTCTGCAGATCTCCTCCTGCTTCACCCTTGCAGGTGTCTGCAATGCCGCTGGTCCCAGCAGAGTTCCTTTTAGGGGTGTTTTTGGAAAGCTGGGGCTCTGCAGAACAGACCTAGAGGCTACCCTGCCTTGTGAAGTGTGAGTGTCCCTTTGCCAGAGTGCCAGATTTCTGTGTCCCTCAAAAATGCCACAAAAGGAGCACTTAGGTCTAGCAAAGCGTAGTAATGCCACTGAGTCACTGTAGCTTTTCCTAATGTTCTGCTGATGACTTGAGGTCCTAAATTCTGACAGGAGCCACTCACAAACATCTACTTGGATGTAAATATGTGTATTACACATTGCTACATTTATACTTCAGTTTTCCATCAGACTTTAAGCTCATTTAACAACTCCTGAAGTGTAAGACACAGGTATAAATGACCTGAAATTGAGTGTCCCTTGTCTGACAGGGGAAGTTAATAATGTTAGTCTCTGAGGGAACTAGAGCAAGAAACATAAATAGGAGCAGAACACTGTGTTCCTTCCTCAGTGTCTTGCCCTAATCCTGACATGTGAGCACCTACCAACACAAATAATGTTATCGGGTCAGAATCGCCAGCCAGTAATAAATCAGCGAGGCTCTAGTGAGGCTCTCACTGCTGTACAGCAGTATGACCTCCAGTCAGGAAGAGACTTTTTATTTGGGCAGAGATGCTTGTGTTTGGTAAGAAGCATCTTGCTACAGTACCCGGGAGATGTGCATGCAGGTTGGAAAAACAGAGACAGAGGAAGGTGTAAATTTATATGGACTCTGTGTGGATGATGTTCTCTTCCAGCTACCCAGAGCAGCTGCAAGGCCAGTAAGGGTTTCCAAACGTGGAAGAAATGGGCAGACAGCAAATGCTCAGTGGCATGCGGGTTATAGCTCAGAGTTGGACGTTACTGGTTACAAATGATTCACTGCTGGCATACACTGGAAGGGTAAACCTCTCCTTGCAAATGTGCAACACTTGAAAAACTGAACATAGGTAGATGATGAAACCTGCTTTTGGAGTTACTGGCATTTCTGTCTACAGAAAAGATTGTCTTTTCTTCTCAAAAACTACTTGAGAACTCAGTGGAGAAATCTCAGTACAACATGAGGTTAGAATTTACCTCCTTTGAAAAGAGCTGGATGTGGAAGAGCCAATTTCAGTATTCTTTTATTTATAGAAATCTTGGTGGCAGTTTTGTTGCAACTGTGTTCCTACGTGCTATAAGCATCCATCAATACATTTCAGATAGATCTCAAGCCAGCAGCTCTAGGGTTTTTCCATTTCCACCCCTGCACTTTCCAAGCCTTTTCAGTCCCTGTCAAACACTTTATCAAGAGTCATGACGGGTGGATAAAGCACTAGCAAGCGTATCAAGAATTATAGTTTCTGTTGGAAAAACAAGAAGTATTTGGTTCAAAATGTTGGTTCTACTGGTTATATTTAAAGTCCTTTGAAGTCAATAGTGAAAATCTACTGATCCTACTGCAAGATGAATTCTTCCAAGGGATCCAGTACAAACATTCAGAGCTACTTATCGAGAAGAATCAGACTTTCAAAACCAGAGACAAAATACCACCTTTAATGCACATATTTACTCTTTATGTACTAAGCACAAAGAGGAGGCCATAGGGCCAGGAGAGAGATAAGGTAACTTACAGTTTATACCATGAAATTGTATCTGACACCACAGTGTATCTGTTTGTGAACAGTGTAAATGAGTCTGAACCATCTGGGGAAGTGAGTAAGAAGGGATCTATGCAGCTGATGGCAGAGGACATCCCCTGTACTTTCTGCACTGTACAGAGGAGGAAGGAAGGGCAGGTTGCACAAAGGCAGTGCCAAGCTGTCAGGATTTCCTCCCTGAGAACTTCTCGTGAATGTACAGAGCATTGTGTGTTACCCAGATATTGCATTGGTGTGTAAAAGTACAGGTCACAGGTACATCTGTGACAAAAAAGGGTAATCATGGCTGTAAAACTGGGCATGCAAAACAAATGCTTGAATTATGGTTGCTTGTAAAACTTTCCTTAGTCTTCCATCTAGAATTTAAGTACTGCTTTGATTTCCAGAGACACTTTGAATGCATGCTTCTGTACTAGTTTGGGCAGGGCTGTGGCCAGCTCGTACCCCCATCCCTGTGCAGATAATTCACAGGTAGGTGACATACAAAATCCGCATGGAACTGGTATTTTTTGGTGCCCTTGTGCATTCTCTAGTTTCTGTATGGCTTTGCTGTTGCACAGAATGTCTATAAACATAACCCACAGTCACCTTTTGTACTTTCTCATTTTCTCCCCAAACAAGAATGGTCTGGTCTGGACTTTGCAGTAATCTCTGATGTACAGGCAATCTATCTCCAGTGATGCAGGAAAGGAGCCCCAGCCTCTGTCAGCGATCAGGGCTGGCTGGCAGGAGGAGGTGAAGGTTCTGCCTAATGTTTAAAGGCAAAAGGGCAAAACATTGCACAGATCAAAGGGACTCAATTATTCACTTTACACAGGCAGAGGCCTTCTGTGGTTTCAGGACAGTGTGAGAGCTGGAGCACCCAAAAGAAAACCTGCATTTCCACTGAGCAGGGCATGGCTGGTGATGGAAATGTCTTTTTACCTTGCAGTGCAGTGGCTTGCAGCACTGCTGTCTGCATGTCCTACAGGAACAAGCTCTTTCAGTTGCTGTGAAGCTTTTCAATCACTTTGAAATTCGTCCAGGAAGCAGCTCCTCTGTGACTCCCAGCAGCAAAGAGCAAATCGGCATTTGGAGACCTTTCTCGTAGTACTTTGCTAAACTATCTCAGAGATTTGTATGTGACACTGGCAGTTTTTCTGAAAGAATAATCAAAACTCCTCAAAGTGTTTAAGGAAAATATGGCAAGAATTTAAGCCTTGTGTTAGAAAAGTTGTTTGTATAATTCCTCAGAGAATTTATTTATAAACAATGTTGTCGTACATTAACTTCTTGTGCACCCAGTCCTACCCGATCCGCTTTCTGTCTCTTGAAATGTTTAGATAGAAAATATAAATAATCTTTTTATGCTTACTTATTGTCTGCCTCTTGCATTTACAAAGATGCAATCAAGTTTAGAGTTAAACCACAGTGCTTGTTTAAAAATGTGCTGTTTCAGGGACTCTTACGTAAATGCTACTTGAAATTTATTTTTTCTTTCTTCAAATTTTTTATTGCCCTGTCATCAATGTGGAAGGAAGATGTGTGATCAAAAAGAAATGTAGGCCCAACATATTTAGGTCAGTGACATCTGTGCGCTCAGATCCTATATCCACACAGATGTAGGTGTAAGGGCTGGACAGTAGGAAGGAACTACTTCAAGAAAGAGCTGTCTTTATCCTGCGATTGACTCAGCATTTGGAATATCTCCCTGTCCAACTCCACAGGTAGTCTCTGGAAGCCAGAATAATGTGCTGCTAAATGTGAGTAATGCTATTTGTATCCAGCTTGTGGTAACAAAAATTGCAAACCAACACTCCAAAAACCCTGAAAATCTTCAGGCCCTAAAACCATTTAGAATTACATGCAAAAAAACCCAAACAAACCAAACCAAACCAAACCAACCAACAAAAAAAAAAATACAACAAAACAAACCCAAAACAGAAACAACAAAAAAGAACCAATAAAAACCCCCAAAAACCTCACCAACAAAAACCCCCAAATCCCTCATTGTTGGGACCTCATGCTGATTGTACTGGATTAAGTACAAGTTGTTGCTGCAAAGGCTGCACAGGCCTTGCAACACTCCCTGGAGAGGTGACAAACGTGGCAGCCTGTTTTGTTTCTCTGCTAATTGAGCAATCACTCATTGCCATCATGGAGGCAATTCCTGCCTGCTCTTGCAGCAGTGTGTGCTGGTCCTCCTGCCCCTCGAGCCCCTGGGAACTGCTGTCCCTGCTGCTGGTGGCAGGGCTGGCATGTGTCTGTCCCCAGTACAGAGACCAGGGGCTCTTTCACCCTTGGTGCTCACACTCCGGTAGGTGTTGAATGAGCAATAATCCAGTGCCTGTTTCTGGGTCTGTGCACAGCTCCATGCTCGTACATCCCTTCTGTTGTCTGACCATAGGTTTTTTCATGATGTGCCTGTATTTCGTCAGTTTCATTTGATTCTTGGAGTCTGAAGCACTAGGTTCATACATCAAAGGGGGATCCTACTTCTGGCTGAGGGGTTATGGCCATACATGGTACTTAGATTTATAAACCCGGTAAAACTGTTGCTATTTTAAGAAGATGCTGCCAGAAGTCTGGCTCTGGCCCTCTGGAACTAGGTCTAAATAATAATTTTTAAATGTTCCACAGTGGTGACTCTATCACCCTCCAGCAGATTCTCTGTGCTGCAGCAATAGGGGCTCCAGACAAAGGCAATGGCATGGCACCATTTTATTTTAGTCCTAAACACTCAATAAGAATTAAAAAGAAAGAAGAAGATCTCTTAAATAATAAAAAAGGGGATTTGGGGACGAAAGTGTAAGTTATTAGCCTTGTAGTCTTTTGTGCTTTTGGAAGTCACATTTCAGCCTTTGCTCTGCAACCACAAATGCTATAGATATGTTTTAAAAAGAAAATTGAATTAGTTTTATATTTAAGCAACTGCTCCAATAGCTTATAGCTCCCATAAAGCAGAAAGGACACCAGAGAAGTTAAAAATGCTGCCCAAGTTCAATGTGCTTTTGATCAACATGTGCTTTTAAGTCTTAAACTTTCACTTTCCATTTTCTTTGCCCAAACCTTGTCAAATAATCTCACTCTAGCACTGAATAGCCAGTTAATTAGCATGCCTCTTTGTTTTCTGCCACTGCTCTAGTAACAGCAAGGAGTTATTTCCTCACTGCCCTGCTTTTACTGCTCTGCTCAGGAAGCTGTGACATGAGGATTTGTCAGTGCCACCACACTGACACCACAGCTGCGCACGATGACATCTCCCAGTGAATCAAAAGGGAAAGGCAAATGCCATTACGTGTATCCTGGGGTGCAGCACTGACTGATATGGAAAGTATTAAGAAGTGGCATAATGAGCAGTGTGTGTAGGAGTGCTGGGTGCAAGTAGGGCTTCACTAAAAAAAGCCTTGTGCTGTCTGACAATTGTTTGAGTAAGCCTTAAATTGACAGACGGGGAACAAAGACTGCGCCTCTACTTTTTGGGCTGGCTTATGTGAACAACAAAGCAAACAAGCAGGGAGCATCAGGTTTCTATTTTTAAACCAAACATTCCTTTTGATTTTGTGCAGAATGATGTGTGAGCAGTGAAGGGTGCACCTTTCTATAGTGTGTGATGATGGGGACTGGAAGTGAGTCCCTGCTCCTGTAGGCTGCAAGCATGGGAATGTGCACAGTTACCGCGGTGTAAATAACCCCTCTGTGCTCGGGGGAACGTGCAGGTAAAGTGTAAGCACTTGTTAACCATCCTGGTGTGGCTGTCAGCGCAGGAGGTTATCAGAGCCCACCCGGCGGGTCAGGATGCGGGAGCCGTGCAAACAGCTCCTGTGGGAATGGCACAGGTTAACACCGTGTGCATGCAAGTGTGTGACAGCTCTGAGTCACTCCTTAATCTTTCTCTCAACCGCATAAGGTGGAAGTGATGGACAGCCACCAAGTTCTGCCATGTGTTCGCACACCAACTAAATACTGATCCTTGTGACACCGCTATGGAAGGAGATGCAAGAACCTGCTCCTTTTCTGTGCAAGGAATGCCAGAGCTGGCATCCTGCTGGGGGTGAGGATGTGTGGGCGAAAGGGTGGCATTGCAACACCCTAAATATAGATGGGAAGTCCCCAGCTACGCTGCGGTGGGACTGCATTCCAGTCTCTGACAATAGTGCATGATTTTCAGACTGCTTTTTTGCAGCATAGTGCTGGCTTTGCCTCTTTCTAAAGTGCCTTGTGCTGTGCTCTTCAAGCCCTGGCTGTGCAAGCAACATTGTTATAAAATAGAAACATTCCCCTGACATAAAGCTGGGCAAGTACTTTCTTGTTAGAGTGCATGTCCTTGTCTGTGATGTTAAATAAGCTTGTCCTGGACTCCTGCAGTGATAATTCAGAAAGAGAACTTTTAATCACATAGGTTTTTTTACCCTTTGTGGATGGCTGCATTTTTGCCCCTTCCTTAGCTTGCGGAATTCACAGCTGGCACTACCAGCTGTGTGTGCTTATGAGAGTGTACAGGGAAGACATAGAAAATACGACGCTCTTATGTCCTGGTTACAACCTCAGCAAAAGTCTGAGAAGTTTTTCAACTTTGCTTTAACCCGTCCCTAGATCCACATGTCAACTGATCCCTGTAACTCTTAGGGGGACTCTGCATAGTGGCACACAACTTGGGTCCTTATTTTCCTTAGGATAGCTGAAGGGAGCAAAGATAAGATGATCCCTCTCTGCGCTGTGGCAGCAAACCACTGCTTGGACATTTGTTGCAAGCAGGCCATCAGCTCTAGTAATCACTCAGCCTACTTTTTTTTTCTTTTTCTTTTTTTTTTAATCTAACCTGTCGTATCTTAAAGCTGTTGATACTTTCAATCTCTGGATGATCCAGAGTTTAATTACAGACTGTGCAAGGACATGTTCTCTCTTGTTTGTTTTAGATGTGCCTCCCAGCAGATGTAGTTGGGTGCCAGACACTTCCTGCGTTGTGTGAAGCAGGGAGGGCTTGTTTTGTTGATTTTTTTTTAAACTCCTCTGCACTATTTGCAACATTATAAACAGGCCCCTCTGCCACTTTTTTTCTTGGCTTAAAATATTAAAACCTGTCAAAACTCAAGAGGGATTTCACACCTTGTATCCCCAACTGGCTGTTGGGGTACAAGGTGTGAAATCCCTCTTGAGGACAGACCCTCTGCCAGCTCCCAGAGCAGTGTGGAGATGAACATTGGTCTGATTTCACAATCCAGGGCTTTCTGCTTTTCGTCCTTTTCCCATGGGCTTTTCTGTGGGAAACAAATCTCTGAAAAGGAAAGTTGTCCACTGTGGTAACGGGATTTTTCTTAAGTGCTAGCTGCAGTGAAGGGAAGCTAAAATTGCTTTTGAAAGCTGTTCTAATGTCTCCTGGGCATTTTGTACGTCTCTCTATTTTCCACCTCCTCCCAGTAATGTATGGCAATAAAATAAGATCTAGTGTTAGGAAATTGCTTTAGAGTTAGCTCGGGTTTGTCCTAGATTTAAAGTGATTCCTGAATATTTGTATTCCTGGAACCTTACTCCATATGAAAGTCCATTTTAGCTTAATGTATTTCCCTGAATAGTCTAAACTAAAAGGAAAGGAAAAGACAGCTGGGTACCAGCACCTAAATATTTCTATTATGGGCAAAATATTCTGGCTTATTTTATTTCACATTTATTATTCCAGCAAATTCTCTGATGAAAAAAATGTTAGTGGAACTGTGGAAAGAATTGAATCCCTTTTTTCCCAGTAAATCAAGTCATCACTGTAACCTCATTGAATTGCTTCATATTTTCCCAGACTAAGGGACTGAGAGGATATTTTGGATAAAAGATTCTGTTACGCTGATGTTTATAAATGCCAGTCTTTATACCAACTATCTCTTTTTAGCAAAATCCTATACTCTGTTTAAAAGGCCTCATTTTAGTTTGAGAAGTAAGAAAGATACAGCAATAACTTCTCTTTTTGTAACAAAAATGTGCCAGCCTTGTTGTAGGGCAGAGTCAAGTCAAAGCCAGGGTGGATTTTCTTATTTCTTTGTATTTGTCCCCAAAATGAGGTTTCTCATCTCCATTTCTCACATGCCCTTGCAGGTGACTGGGCACCCGGGAAGCTGAAAGATCTTTGTGTCACTCGCCTTTTCCCCATACTTTAATTATTAAACATGGTCACCATTTATCAGGCACAACTTCTCAGCAAATGTCTTTCTGGAGGAAAACCCACAAATCTGCAGAGCTGGAAAGCTGATGTTGGCTGCTAACAGCAGGCAGAGTAGAGAGAAAAGCAACCTGGGGCTGCTCCAGGACAGGATGAAAGGTGCCTCTGCTGCCAGAGCTGTCCATCATCACACCGCACTGGCTATGAAAATGTGGCAAGCTTTTCTTCAAGAGGCTAGGTTTTAAGTGGCAACTTTGAGTTTGCACATATGCCCAATTAACTCAAAATTAATGGCCCAGAACTTAGTACAACAGTTGTGCTTAATGTTGCAGAACAAAACCTCCCCTTTTATGTCCAGGGTAATACTTTTTTTCCTGAAACAGTGTTGGTTAGTCTTGAATATCAAAGGATTGTAAGCATAAGTATAATGTATGCATTTAAATTTATTTAGTTTCTTGTGCCCTTTGATGAGCCTTTCCTAACACCCAGTATTGCATTGCTTCAATTTTTTTTTGTCTTTACAGCTTTAATTTTAAAAATAAAAAAATAAATAACTCCCTCTTCTATGTGTTTAGCTGCATGCTTATGAAATCCCTGTACACATGGTCAGATGGAGCAATGAGAAAAGATGGAGTTAATGCTTCTGTGGCTGATTGCTTGATTTGCATTTCAGGCTTTTCTGAAAGGCTAAACTTGAGGGGGATATCTATTTATTCAAAATAGTTGCAATCTCATATATGTTTTATTTTAATATTAACGAACACTTGTATTTTAAACACAGACTTTACAGATTGTAACTACTCTCCAAGCTCTAGCTGATAGATAGATGTATATGGTCAGTCGTTGAAATGAGTGTAATGATTTCAATGGTGTGGTGCCAAGGGGGCACCAGACCTAGTTATAAATTAATAACTTGGATTTATTACATAACACCAGTTGGAAAGAAAAATGCTTTAAACCACCTCCAGAGTGCTCTGGTATCTTGGAATGTAACTCACTGTGCTTTATTTTGGGTCTAAATCAAGAGCTGTACCTGTTAGCCTTTTGTGTCAGAGACTTTTTACAAGGGCATGTAGTGACAAGGGAAAATGGCTTTGAACTGAAAGAGAATAGGTTTAGATTAGATATTACTGTGAGGGAGGGGAGGCCCTGGCACAGGGTGCCCATAGAAGCTGTGTCTGCCCCTGGATCCCTGGAAGTGTTCAAGGCCAGGTTGGACTGGGCTTGGAGCAGCCTGGGATAGTGGAAGGTGTATCTGCCCATGGCGGGGGGTGGGAATGAGGTGATCTTAAAGTTCCCAACCCAAACCATTCTATGATTTTATGAAGGAAAGTTTTGAAGCTGAGACTTGCCAGCAGAGCTGTAGGTCTTGGAGTGCTTGATCCTCGCCTTGGAAGAAAGCAAGAGGGCATTACTGCAGGTGTGATGTGACTGAAGTAATGTTAGCTGAGCTTCCAAAACCAGTTTCAGACAAAACCTGACTTCTTGTGAAAGGTTAATTGGGAAATATAAATGCTGCTTGTGTGAGGAATCTATTTTGGAAAACACCAGATGCTCTTCCTGGGAGGAAGGTGGCAGCTGCCAAGGTTAATGGAAAGAAAGCTGTGCTGCGGCTCAAGATGTGCCCGTTAGCAACAGCCATCATTTGGTGATAAGGAAAAGTTACATTTCAAAGACATTTCAAACAAGAAACCTGGTTTGAAACGTGGCTCCAAGGTCTCACAGTTATTTTCTGTACATCAGATCCAGCTCTTAGTGATCAAGGACAGATTGGGTTCTTTCTTCATAAAAGGATGATGGAGGGAAAAAGATATCTGGTATTGCTGATGTCATTTACTCCTGCCAAGGGGAAAATGTGGGTGAAAAGGATTCCCTGAGTTTTGTAATACTGCAGTATGGCAGTAAATAGAAACGGTGGCTGGGGAAGACTTCAAGAATAGAAATCATTATCATCAGTCTTCAGGCTCTAGGAAAGGGAAATAATCTGCTACGTCAGTTTATCCAAGTCTTTTGGCATTCCTGAAACTGCATCAGGGAGCCTTACTTCAACCCCATTTTCAAGTAATGCATCTCTGCCTCTCTGGGAGAGACTAAAGTAGGAAATACTGATTAGTTAGGAACATACATGTGCTGTAAATAAAATTTCCTTGAAACTTGAGCAAATTTAGGTGCAAGTTGAAGCTGTTCAAGCAAGAGCAGTTAAAGTGCTTGCTTCAATTAAAACTGTTTGGCCCTAGTCAAAATGTAACCAGTAACTACAGTCAATAATAACATCAGCTTCAGCTGCTGTGGCTGAGCTGTACCTGCTGCCAGTAAACCACTTTTTGTGTTATGAATAGTGCCTGAGAGGGGCAGAATAGTTATAAACTCTGCAGGAAGAAAGACGCAGCAACACAGTAAGTTAGTTCTAACCCTCCTCTCAAATATACTGGATCCTTGAGTAAATCAGTATGGTCCTAACTAGTTTGGGAAGGCATCACTGCTTAGTGAAAGCAGGGAAAAAAAACTGGCTACTTAAATCACTTAAAACAATCTCCTGGCAGCAGATTTGTAGTCTGATATTTTCCTTATAAAAATCAATACACTGTAGGCAGTGTATCCTGTTCCATAACAGCATGAGTTTTACTTGTTCTGGAAACTGCTCGTCATCAGAAAGCCACTAAATAAATGAAGATGTACTGCTGGAAGATATGAATTTCCATCAGTGCTTTTCCAGCCCTGTTTGGAAGCCAGGTAAGCTGCTTTTGGAAAAGGATGGTAATGTTCTGAGCAGCTTTGTCCATTGACACTTTTGCCCATTTGAATTACACCAGTGACTCAGGTCAGGTCACGTTATAAATGTACTAAAATTATTTCCAGGCCATAATTGAACCTTGTACCTCCAATTTTACACCAGTAGGTGCTCAGGTGATCTGTAAAATTAAATTATTTCTTGGATGTTAAACCAGCCAACCAGCCCTTCTCTTTCTTAATGAATGACCTGAGATGTCCCTTCTCTGTTTGAACACCACCACACAGTTTTGCTGGTGATATCCATTTCAGCTGCCCTCTACAGTCTGTAAATATCTCCTGAGGTGCTGCCCCGTGACCAGTCTCATTGGGTTATCAAGGAAGGGGTGGCAGAAAATCAGGAATGCCATTTCCAGATGGATGGCATTCCTTGTGAAGATGCACCAAAGCAAGGTGGATGTGGAATCTAAAGGGAAAAGTATGACAAAGCGGTGATGAGGGACTTGAACCTCAATGTCAGTCAGCCACACCTTCCTGTATCTCAGGCCATCTCTCACCAGTGTGTCCCTCTCTTCCCTGTCACCCTTGTTTAGCATCTGGGTGGCTGCAGGCTAAGTTGGATCAGTGATCTGATTCTGTGGAAAACAAATCCACCAAAAAAAGAACAGTTTCCTGCCTGACCAGCTTGCTCATCCAGCTCCACAGCAGCTGCACAGCTGCTAAATTAGATGCAAGGGCAGTGAGGGACAGGCAGGGAGCGGGGGAGTGTGACAGTGTGACCATCCTGCTTCTCGGGAAAGCAGCTGCTCTGGGTGCGTCAGACCACAGCGTAACGAGAGACACATCCTTCGTTTGTCTGAGCAGAGTTCCCTGAATCCATGCAGCTAGCAACACCCTGTGGAAAGCTCATGGAAGAATGCTGATGCTGTCCCAGCACAGGCATATCCTGTGCCCTGTCAGTCCCCTGGTGTGGTGGGACTGGGGAGGATATGACCAAGCAGCTGTCACCCAGCCGGTGATGTCACTCCAGGTCCTTTGATACACATGTTAACAGCATGTTGAGATTTAAAAAAGCTGCACAAATGTGGCTGGGGTAAACTGCTATTAAAGTAACCCTGTGTATTCATTTGTGGTTATGTCAGTTCTGCAAATAACTTGTCCCTGGAAAAAGTAATTTAGGCCGTACTGAGTCCCACAGGCACAAGCTATGCTTTGTTGTCAGCAAAGCAGCAAATCAGCTGCATTATTTCTACCCTTGGGGAGTGCAAGCTCCCCTTGATCTGAAGGGGGGAATATTTCCTATCTTCTGGCAGTCTGCTCTCTGCTCTACATCCACGCTTCCTTAGTGACAGTTCTTCCACTCTCCTCTGTTGTCCGTGGCATTGAGATGCCATGCAAAACCTGTAGTTGATATGTTCTTTGCTTGTAAATAGTACTTTGTTCCCCTCATATTTGATTGTTTCTGGTAGCATTGATTCCTGGCCCTCCAGCTGTCACGAGCAGCACTTGCCTGAGCCCAGCCCTCCCCCTGGGCAGCTGCGGGGCAATACTCCACTATCCTGTGCTTACTCAGAGGAGCTGCTGCTGTCTTTGGTCACTATTTCCTAACTTGTTAACTGCCATCATCATTAGTCACTTACTATTTCCTAGTGGAAAACATGTTCCACAGGGACTCCTCTCCAAGTCCATGCTAATTCTACCTGTTCATGTGGAAACAGGGGATGACTCCCATCCTGAGCCTGACCCTGAAACCTTCACTCAGTGGTGATTCACGGGGCTGAAGCAAATGCTTGGCAGGTTGCTCCCCTCACTAGTGGCCAGCTGTCCTCTGCAAAGTCCTGTTTTGACCATGCTGCCAGCCAAGTGGTTGGCTTGGTGGGAATGCTCTGTCTTCCCTAGGGAATCCACTTCCTGTGCCAGGGGTGCTTCTCTTCAAACCCAGTACTCCTGTAATTAGGCTAGGCTGCTGGGCTGGAGTAATACTCCTGTTCTAAAACGTGTACCAGTGACTGCTGCCGGGTGTTTCAGAGAGACTCACCATCCTCTGGGGTTTCTAGGTACTATCTTTAGGAGCTGGCTATTATGGGTATAATTCCTGCTTTGCTGTTTCAGTTATACTGCATAAACTGAGATTTTTCTGGATGCTCTAGATTGATGTAATTGCCCCACACAAAACTGAGGATCTGTATTTAATATTTCCTAATATATCATTCTATGTCTTATGTACATCCTTAACTAACAATCAATTATTTGGTTTCCCTATTTCTATCACAGAGTGAGGCCATGAGGATGAACCAGGGGTGTCAAGGCCCTTGTTCAAAGGAAGCTGAAGAAGGGCTCTGGTTATGCCTGGATGCAGGATATCCCACTGATGGTCAGCTGGGCAATGCTGAGCTGGTTTTCCTTCTGCAGACTCTTCACTCTGCACAGGGCAGGAGTTCTGCGCTGCTCTGGGGTTATTTGGCACCAGATCCAACACTGTGCTCAAACCCTTGATGAACATCATAAAAAATAGACTTTGCTCAAGTAGGCTTTACATAATAATTAGTCTTGGTTAAATGCAGCAGGCATGTTGCAGGGCAGGTGCATTAGCCAGGATGTGGGCTGCAAATCATGTAGTTGCTTCTTGCTGCTTCTTTTGATACTAGGCATTGTCATTAGTTTGTTGCCCTGATAATTGTTTGGTTTTCTCACAGGAATGAAATTACTGATAATTGTGGTGTCCAATAGAGCTGATAAAGAAGCATATTTCTTCCTATTCCAGCCATGAAAAGGGAAGGCAGGTGAAAGCCCCTTTCAGGAGGTTCTCCCAAAATTAGCATCCTTGACAAAAAAACTGCAAAGAGATTTGCTAAAGTTCTTGCATATGAGGTGGAGGTACCTTCTCCAAAAGTTACAGGGCAGGAGCAGACCAAGAGACCTTTTAGTGTGCAAAAGCTGCTTGTTCCAGAGCACAGTGGGGTTTATACCATTGTGATTTTTTTTTTGTTTGTTTGTTTTTATAAGGAAACATACAAAAGGAGAGGCTGTTTACAAGTTTGTTTTTCAGAACATCACAGTTCAGAGAAATTGTGGGCTCTTGTATTTCCTCAAACAGCTACAAGACAGCTACCCAATCCCTTCTTACAACCAGCTCTGTGCAGTACTTTGTGTTTCCCTCTAAAAAAAGTGAAGCCAGGAGCCTTTATTGGGATATTCTGTATATTTGCAGTAGTGACCTATGCATTCACACAGGCATTAGCCTGTTGGAACATGTGTAATCTCCACAGCATCACAGAGCTGCAGCCAGTGGGACTGTGTAACTATGTCACTGCACTCTGACCTCCACAGAGCTCTGTGACTCTCTGCTCCTGAAGTCACGGCTGATCTCTCCCTCAGCTCTCAACTGTGACCCATTTACGCTGCACATTTATCTGGCATTTTCATCTTGAAGGGCTTCTGGCTGCTGAGCAAGCCAATCTCTCGTTTTGAAAACAGGACTTGGCTTCGAAAGCCAGCAGCCTGCAGGGGGGCCAAGGAACAAAAATGACATCTCGGTGTGCCGATGGCAGCTGAAGGCAGCCGAAGAGTGCTGTCCTGCCTGGCAGGCACTCCTCCCTGTGTGCCGACGCCTAGACCCTGCCCACAGCAGGTATCAGAGACAGCAAACAGCAGAAACCAAGTACAGAAGACAGCTCAGCTCTGCCAAGAGCCGTGCTCGGGCTGGGCAGGTGCCAGGCAGGGCAGCCACACCCGGCACAGAATCCCCCTGACGCAGTACAGAGCCTGCTGAGAGTGAGGAACCTGCCAAGCTCTGCTCATGCCACAGCTGGGATGGCCCCAGGACACTGGGGACAGCTCTCTCCCAGCGCCCCTTCGCCTCCCATGCTCAGCCCCACCAGCTCCGGCCGCTCCCATCGAACCCGCTAATCCCAAGGGCCTTTAAAAGTAATAGTCAAATCAAGAGGGTGCCAGCACAGCCCCTCTGCTGTGCTCCTAGTATTTCCATTTCCCTTGGACGCCCACAAAGGCAAAGGGTGTTCAGCTCATTAAACTGCCCACTCTGCTCTCGAATGTCTTTTCCATATTGGACAGCTGACTTTCCGAGCCCTGTAAAAATCATAATAGTACCATGTCCCCTTGAAGCCCAAAGGCAGGCTCCCATCCAAAAAGCCAGCAAGCTGCTCTCTAGTCTAAATCTGTAACACAGAAACGCAACTTATTCCATGAGATCCCAAGTGGGAAAACTGGCTGGGAAACATAAGTACTAATTTATGTCAATTAGATTATCTTGAATTGAATATTTAATATTTTTAATGGAACATTTTTTAATTGATGCTCATGGGTACTTTGTAGCTGTTGGAAACTCTGCTCTAAATGATTATTTTAATGAAAGATTGCCAAAGGACTCACATTTAAAACTCCTTCATAGGTTAACAGTGGGACTGTTTTCCCTGGGCTGACCAGCCCTTGTTTCCCAGTCAGGGCACTCAGGGTAATGCCAATTAGCACAGCTACAGAACTCAAGGAGGCAAATTGCTGAGGGTGTTCACCACAAATCTGACTGTGGAGCCCCCTCAGAAACAGTCTGAGCTGATGGGTTCATATGGATGGCCCAGGAGCTTTCAGAAAAGAATATCTGCATATTTGTGTCAGGACCCTAAGGTTTAACTGGTCTGACCAGTCCCTCCTGTACTCCCCACCTGCTGCCCATTGGAGGGGTCTCCATTTAAGCTCAGCCTTGAGATGCCTCTGTTTCCCACTGTGAATGTTGCCATAGGTGCAGCCTCCCATACAGCTCTTGCTCCCAGATGGATCAACATCCTAAGCTGCAGATTGGCAGATGGGTCTGTCACCAGCCCCGTTTCTGGCCTGTCTCTGCAATGCACCTTGCATTGATGTAGAAGCCTTGCGGCTCTCTGGCATGTGTTAGCTGTGCCACCTGAAGGAAATTGAATTTGGAATGCTGTCCCAGCTTCTGACCAGTTTTTCCCTCTTGAATCACAGTAAGTTAAATCTGGACCAAAAAAACCCAAACCCATGAAGACCCTAAAACTATTTCTAAAACTATTTCATGGTTCTTCTCTGTTCAAGTTGCCAAATCAGAAAGTCTCATCCCAGAAACCCTTCCACACACATACACGTGTGCCTATACAACCCTTTAAATCATCATTAGTGTCCCCTTTTCCAAAGGGAGAGATGCAATTTCAAGTGGAGAAGCAGATTGATTGTATTTACAGTCTGGTTTTATTTTTCAGCCACAATACACAAATCTATGGAGCAAGATCCCTGCACTATCATTTGTTTTCTGCATGGCATTGCTTTCCCATTCTCCTGGAGTGGTGAACCATCCTCGCTGCTGAGCTCACCCTGCTTTCAGAGGCCCTCTCCAGTCTTGGTGCCACAGGGCAGTTGATGAGGGTCAGCAGCCTTGGTGTTGTTCTTTAGAAGGTTAATTTACACGTTGCCTCTTGGTAGCCCAGAGGACTCTCCTTCAGCATGCCCTGTGCTGTGGTGTCTAGGCAAGCCCTTCAAAACCCAAATTGTTGCTAGATGCGGTCAGTTCAAACTCCTGACCTAGTTTCTCAAAATGATGTGGATGGCTTAAAAAATTAGATTTACTGCTTTTTTAAATGATTGTGTAGTCTTTGCTTCAAGTTCTTGTTTGAGGAATTGCTAGAGATACTCCAGTTGCAATTATGAATTTCTCTTCATTGTCATAAAGGTGACAGGTGTATTTTTATGTGATACATGATCAGGGAAACTGCTTGCCTCTAGCAGCTAGGAAAAATACTAACTATTTTGACATTGTGATTTAAAAACAGTCATATGTAGATAGTTAGAAGTTGCTGTTATTCCAGTTTTGCTGGGTCTTGAAGGCAAAGAGTTCAATGTATTCAAGTCTGTCTAAAAGCTTTCTAGCATAAATTCCTGAGCAAAAGCTGCAGCAGCAGCAGCAGCTGCTACCTGGCATAGAGTCCCTGGCATCGAGTCCAAAGTTCTGAGAAGGAGCAGCAGCAGCAGGCTTCTTTCTTCTTGATGAAGATGATGATCATGGAGAAGAAGAAGCAGCAGCAGCAGGAGGAATAACAGCCATTTTTCTTCTTCTTCTTCATTCTCCTTCCACCCCATTACAGGGGCATTTAATTCATAAAACAACCAATCAGCTAAAAACACAATTCTAAAACATTGTTTCTAAACTAATCTAAGCATAATTCTAATGTACAAAAGTAGTACAAAACTAATACGAAAGTAGTGTCAGTTATTACCTAAATGTTTATGCATATAATTTTATCTATTTACGCATATAGCTTTATCTGTTTACATGAATAATTCTATCTATTCTATCTAGAAACACAAGCAATGTTCTGCTATGTTTTCGTTATGTCTGGAGCTAAGTTACTGAACTTTAAACTAGGTTTTAGGTCCTTACTAGCTAACACAGTCTCTTAAAGCACTTAAGATATATTTCTACTTACTTAAAACTATAACTAACTGCTGCCTCCACTTACTTAAAGTTACACTTCTACTTCATATCTAGGTGGCTTTATATATTTCAGCTTCTTTAAAGGGTCTAATTCAAACCCTACATTTCTTTCTCTCTCTGAAGGACTCTGAGAGACTTCTGTGTCGTGCACTCCAACAGCGGGGGTGTTTCAACAATTCCAGATCCTCAGACCTATGTGCAGTTATCAGGTATGGGCTGGCAGTCACTTGCTTGGGATCAGTCTGGGCTCGCTGTGTGGCTGGAGGCAACACCCAGGTGCTGGGGTGCCCTCCTGCAGATGCCCACTTCTCACTCCTCAGCTTTTTGCAGAATATCTGTTACCTATCAATGCTGGGCTTGTTTACGCATTTGTCCAGGTTCTGTGCTCCTTCACAGCTATTAACTGAGATCCTTCTTATTTTTCTACCTGGACAGCTCCAGCCTGTATCCCAAATAGAGAATGTGGGCAGGAGCAGTTTTATAACCTACTAAAAAATGGACAGTGCTCTGGCCAGCTGCTGAGCAGCACCCAGACCTTGGCCCAGAGGACCCCAGTTCTGTTACTCTCCCCTTGCTGCTTCCATGCCAATCCTGTCCCCATGTTAGTCCTATCCCTGGCATCACAGTGTGTTTGGCTGTGGGCAGCCTGGTGGAACTGGGGGTGTGTGAATGTGGACAGCCTGTGGGGGAAGGAGTGGTTTATTATTTGTTGCCATTGGATACTGATACCAGAGTACCAATTTTAACTGCAGCTGTGAGGCTGCCTGGAGTACAGAACCAGCATCTCTTAAAGCAATTGTTTGGGTTTTATTTCCATAGGAAATGTTCATAGCAATATCTCGGGTTGCAGCACTCCCAATATGCCTGTATTACCTGGTTTTCTAGTGAAGCTTCCTCCTAGGAGTTGGGAAAACAGATTAAAAATGGAAAAGCAGAAATTGGAAGGAATGTTGTGTGTTGGATTTTACAAGCAAGATGTTTTAATTTTTTTTTCTCTTTTATCAAGGGTTTTGTTTTTTTTAACCAACCCTTGATAGCAGGTTGTTTTGCTGCACAGCTTGGCTGTGGAGCCAGGCCTCTCTGTGCTGCAGACAGACTGTGCTAGGGACTCAGCATGGCTCAGTTGCTTTGTGAGCCCAGTGGCTTGCTCTGTGGCAGCTGCAGAGCTGCCTGCATGGCCTTGCTAATGATCAATACTCATAAGTCAGATTTTAAAAATACCCCAGGGCAGCCTCCGGCAGAGATGCCAGGCCTAACAGCCCCACTTAATTTCCTCTACATACTGTGCTATGAGTTGTTCAGGCACCTGCTGAAACTAGAAATGTTTCTTTCCTTAAAACAAGACACCAGCAAATGTGGGTAATTACCACATCACAAATTGTCACAGTTGAATCTTCATGGAATTATTCCTGCCCCAAGTCTGAGTCTTTAATAGGTATACTGCATACTATTTTTATTATTTTGTTACATTACAAAAGCAATTATCAGCCCAAATCTGTTTTCCCTTGTTAGTAAAAAACGTCTGTTGCAGGAAATTATTGGGATGAGGGTTTTTTTGTGCTTTCTTTATGTGAACTTAACTGATCAGCAAATGTAGCTGCATGAGAGCTGGCTCTCACAGCCCCAGCCACCTACGGCAAGGTGGGGGCCATACCAAATAAATTTCTGTGCAGAGAGCCAGTATAATAGACGTGTATATCTGCAGGTATGTATGTATTCACTATACAAAGAATCCTCATGTAATTATAGTCTGGTTGGGGTTGGAATAAGCCCTAAAGATGATCTAGTTCCCGCCCCCCTGCCATAGGCAGGGAACCTCCCTCCAGACCAGGCTGCTCAAAGCCCTGTCCAACCTGGTCTTGAACACTTCCAGGGATGGCACAGCCACAGCTTCTCTGGGCTACCTAGTCCAATGCCTCTCCACCCTCATAGCAAAGCACTTCCTCTTAACATCTAATCTAGTCTGACCTATTCTGTTAGAATCCATTCCCCTTTTTCTTGTCACTCCATGCTCTTGTGAAAGCCCCTCTCCATCTTTCTTGTAGGCTCCTCTCCTGCAATGCATATATACAGACCTGAAGGAGCTGCTTTTGAACAGCTTTTTGGATGTGTAACTGAAGTAGAAAAAACCATAGTTAGAATTCTCTTGATGCTTGGATATACATGAAATCAGCAATTAAAGCAGAGAAACTGTGCATTGGAATAAAAATAGCTAGAGCCAGGACCTAAACAGACCTGAAATGCAGATGCCACAAAGCTAACTAGAGACTGGTTTTGGGTAAAATAGTATAGGGAATAACAATGACCAGTAACTTTTCCCAAAGCAACTATCACCTAGCTGGGAGTCAAATGCCTTTATTGTACTATTGCCTCTCCTGACTTTGCACAGGTTTTGTGATATTAAAATCCTCCTAAACACTGTCTGAAGAAGAGCTGTTGGGCAGGAGCAAGTGCAGTCCATGGGTGCCTGTGTTCCCAATGTCATCCTGTGAGCTACAGCAGCATTGCAGCTCTGTTTGATCCGGCATCATGGGTAGCTGAATGTGTGCCTAGCACATCTTAGAGATTGGCTTCACAGACATGTTGGGACAGAGGATGTAGTTGAACATGTCTCCCTGTTAAGCTTTCAAGCTCTGAAGGTTTTTATTCTGTTGATAAAAAACAAAGAGAAAACTCAATTCATAGATTAAGAACTACCTGCTTTAAAATTAGCTCTATTAAGATCTCACCCAGGACCCACAGTCCCCATACTCTGGAGTCCAGCGCCAGACAGTGTTTATCTGTATGTGCAACACACATTAGGCAACAAAAGAAGCTTTGTACCAAAATAGTTTATTAAAAACAATAAAACTTCATTGAATCTTGCTGTCTTCAAGACAGAATTATGACATTGCAGCATTCAACACAATCATAATCCACATATAAATATAGTGCTATACAGCTCCTCTTTCCCTTGGCCAAGTTCTGCCCTCAGTCTGGCCCCAACAGCCCTGCTGACACAACCCAGCCCTGCATACTTTAGCTGCAGAACCTGTTCCTCTGGGAACTGAGTTATTCTATCCTTTCCTCCCCTCACAGTGCTGTTACTGTGAAGAGGTTACACAGAAACCCAGCACAGCTCTTAGCAGCTCAAGGCAGTAACAGAACCGGTGTGAGCACACTGAGCCACCAACAACAGCATCCCACTGGGGGATGCTTAGGAAAAATAAATAGGCAACCAATTACTCAAGCTCCCAGCAGTGCCCAAGTGCAGAGAGCAGCTTCTGTTCACAAGAAGGAAGCTCTGTCTGAACCCGCCAAATCGCTCCTCAGCCATGACAGAACGGCTCCTGCAGAGCCACCTCTTGCTGCAGCTCTGGCAGAGAAGGGCAGTGCCAGCAGCTGGCTGGCACGCCTCTGACATCTCCTCTGAACACCCTCCAACAGCATCACTCTGGGCCATCAGCTCTGCACCAAAGTCAATATTTGTCCTTGCACTGTGGCATACAGACTGAGTGCCCGGTGCCCCAGCCTTTTGGGTCAGGATGCTGCTCATGAGCTGTGGCTCGGCTTCCTCACCAGCCCAGAGGTTGCTTCTTCCTCTCCATCTCTCATGTGCCCTGGGCTGCTCTGCTGATAGGTGTCTTCTTGCACAGTTCCTGATAGAATTCAGATTCCAAAAACCGTGGGTAGGAGTTATTCTCCATTAAGCTGTAAACTCTCTTCTGTGCCACACTGAAGCAGTTATGGGTGGCTTCCTGGATGTTCTGTGCGATCAGGTTCTTGGTCTGGAAGTCTATGTTTATCTGAAATACAGAAAGATTACTCCTTAGAGCAGAATTCAAGTAAGTGTTAATACACAGTACAACTTCTGAAGAGGTGAAAAAGGCAAGACCCCATTACTGCAGGGTCAAATTACTGGAGAATTTTCTTTAAAAAAATTCTTCTTTTGCACAAAACCAAAGCTAATTCAGATATATCTTTTCTCAGTTAAAACGGAAATTCTCTGCAATGCTGCTTGTGCCATTTTCCAGCTTGGTGAAAAGGCACTTGTATTCAGACCCAGACGTTAATAGGGAGGTTATGCACAATGCAGTTTGACATCTGTATCTTGAGTTCAAAGAAATAACAGCTGTGAGAACTCAAACAGCAGAGCATTTATGTATAAGCAGCTTTTCTTTACCTCTTTGGGAGCCTCCTTTTCAATGAAGTCATTATAGATTTTCTTTGCTTTCAATGTCAGCTTTTGGGGCGATTTTGTTTTCTTGAAGTCCTCACAGGCCAACCAGAACTCAATGTTCTCTTCACAAAATTCAGACTTTAAAAAAGCTCGGAAAGCAGCAAGACCATCTAAGGAAAGAAAAAAATACTCATCATCAATTAACTATTTCAGGAACCTTGATTATACCTATTGGTTATATCAGCTTCTACCAGAATGCTTTGTTGTAGGTCTATTTTTTTCAGCAGTATCATGGCAAAAAAAAAAAAAAATCCATAATTTATGTTTGTAAGCAAGTTAATGCTTTAACAGCTTGCAGATGTCCCTTTGAGTTTGCCATTTCTTAGGCGAACACAAAAAATAAAACCATTTCTATGGTTATGTTTCCTTCTGTAATGCCTGAGAATGCATTAAAAAAACCCATTTCTTTCTAGATAAGATCTCCTCTGTTAACCTTTACACTGCAGTAAATGACTGCTACAGTACTCTGGAATATTCTTTCAATGGAAAGGATGACTAAAGCTCAAAGAGCAAATAGCACTATTATTTCTTAGTCATTTTGCTTTGCTAGTGAATGCTGCTTCTTGCAGAGCTACAGTAAAACTCCAGGATCACTGAACCCCTGTTGCATGATCCTTCCCACATTACTGGAAAGCATTTGCTTTGCTTATGCAGTGAGCTCAGGGAAGAAACATCCTTCTCCCATTTGGCAAAGCCAAGGTAACAGGTATGATTTTAGCTATGGGGGTTTCAAGGAAGAAACAAAATCTACTGAGATATTCTTTGTTTTATTATTAGTTTACATTAAAAAAAAAAACTTCTATGTATTTTGGCTTTAAACTGTTAAAAGCGTTTAACTTGCAAGACCAGAATCAAGCTCTTTATGTGAGAGGTACAATACTGACATGAAAGGAAGCAAACTCTTACAGACATATAAACTTCTCCTTCCCTTTGCTCCCAAATATTACTTTTTCAAGACAAACTTACATTTGTTAGCAAGCAGTTCATCAAAGGCTTCTGACCACAGCTGCGCTTCTTCAGGTGAAGGTCTGCAGAAAGAGAGTGAGAACATTAGACTACACTGCTCAAGCTTTACTGCTTTTGAAGAACACTCAAGTTATTTAAACAGAGTCTCTTTCTCATAACTTACCTGAAGTAGTTGCGGTGTTTCCCTGCCTTCTTAGATTTCCTTTTGTTAGAGTTGGATGAGTTCTGCAGGAAGTAGCTCAGTCTTGTTTTCCAATCTTTAATGCTGGAAAAAAGAAGAGGGATATGCTCGTTTAAAATGACAGCTCGCAAAGCTTTAGACAGCAGCGCTTTCCCTGAGGCGGCTCCTGCAGCAGCAGTCACCCACAGCCCCTGAAGGCAAGGAAAACGCTTCCCGTCCTGCGAGCGAGGGGACTCACATCGTTCTCTTCATCCTGCCCTTGTCGGCCTCCTCCGGCTCGCTGCGGCGGCGGCCGCCCCGCTCCATGCGCCCGCCGTGCCGCACTACCAGCAGCACCGCGCTCTGCATCGCCAGCCGCTCCGGCCACCCGGGCCGCGCCCGCTCTTATGGCCCCGCGGGCGGGCGGGGCCGGGCCGGGCCGGGCGGGGCGGGGCCGGGCTGGGCTGAGGGCGGCACCGAGCCAACCACGGTTGCTTGTCTTTCCCAGCATAGCAAACTGGGCTCTCTTCTGCATCACGTCTGCTTTTCCCCCGTTATTTTGTTTTTCCTTACTCCCCCCCCTTCTTGGAAATCTTTCGGCGTATCACACTGCCAAAGGGCTGGCTGTCCTTTCCGTCAGTCAGAAACATACCCTGCTCTTCTGGAGGTTTTACTTTTAAGGTTCAGATTTTTGAGTGTGACCGGTACGTGAAAAAGGAAGGACTTAGCCATATTTCTTAAAAAATTTAAGTAGATCTAAGTTTGAGTTTACGGTGCTTTTGGTGTCGCCCCTCTGCTAACCCAGGCTGTGAATCCCTTCCACCCCGTGTCTGCGCAGGATTTAGCTCTGGGCAGTGTTGCCACCTACCAGTGAATTGTGGAAATCACTCCCAGTACTGGAAGCTGAAGTTACAGCGCCTTACTCGAGCACTCGGCTTGTTGAATAGGCCATGTGGTCCTTCTCAGCAGCATCCAGCTGGAGGGTATAATGTCCAAACAATTTGGATTTAGGAACCATGTGAGTTTCTCTTTACCCTCTCTCTGCTTTTCTGCTCTTTTCTGTGCATGTATCTTCCTCTCCACAATACCCTAGAGCCTGTCTTTCCTGCAACAAAAAACACCGTCCAGAGAAACTGACTCCCAAAATGCCAGCTAACTTCAACACAATCATGTAGCATAAATGTCTGATCCTTTGAGATAATCACTGTGTCCTTACAACCCCTGCTTGCTGAACACTCACAAGCCGCACTAAAGCATTTTGCTTTAAATGGGGAAAAAGAATGCCATTTAATTTGTGACAGCATTTAAACAACTTTTCACTGCTTCTGATTGTACTTTGCAGTAAATATTGATGACCTGATAGGAGAATAAAGTTCAATCCTACAAATTTTAACAAATCACTTGAATTTTTGCGACAGGTAGCTCTTAGTCCTGTATGTACATAAAGCAAAATTATTGTGAAGGTGGTTACCATAGGAGAAAGTATGGAAAGAGGAGGGCTCTAAGTGGTGTAAAAGCATGCATTCCAGAAGCTCTGTGGAGTGAAATTGCCAAAGCAAAGAGCGGGCAGGCAGTGCCAGGACAATGAACGGGTGTGTGCTGACTGCCTTCCAGCACTTCATTCTTCACTGGCGTGGAGATCCAGGGCCAGGTGAGCTGTGAGCGTTCCGGGGCTGCGGGACAGCCTGTGACAAGGAAAACACTGCCTGGGGCTGCGGGACAGCCTGTGACACAGGAAAACACTGCCCGGGGCTGCGGGACAGCCTGTGACACGGGGGAACACCGCCCGGGGCTGCGGGACAGCCTGTGACAAGGAAAACACCGCCCGGGGCTGCGGGACAGCCTGTGACACAGGAAAACACTGCCCGGGGCTGCGGGACAGCCTGTGACAAGGAAAACAGTGCCCGGGGCTGCGGGACAGCCTGTGACAAGGAAAACACTGCCTGGGGCTGCGGGACAGCCTGTGACACAGGAAAACACTGCCCGGGGCTGCGGGACAGCCTGTGACACGGGGGAACACCGCCCGGGGCTGCGGGACAGCCTGTGACAAGGAAAACACCGCCCGGGGCTGCGGGACAGCCTGTGACAAGGAAAACACCGCCCGGGGCTGCGGGACAGCCTGTGACACGGGGGAACACCGCCCGGGGCTGCGGGACAGCCTGTGACACGGAGGGGAACACCGTCTGCACGTGCGGGCCTGGCACAGGCAGGCTTGGAATAACACCGGGAAACTCAGCCTTGGCCTTCCCCACGCTGTAGCCCCGGAAAAGGATCAAATGGTCTGCAAAGCAGAACAGCACGTCCCCACCTGCCACCTGACTGCAGATTTCCCCAGTTTGGATGCTGGTTTCGAGTTTCTTTTATCTGATTCTCAAAGCTGAAGGGGGGAAAATGTGCCAGCTATTGGGAAGTGGGAAACTTCAGAATCTAGCAAGCTACAGTAAGGTTTGGTCTAGCAATTATATTTTGGGAGCTTACCCGTAGCACACCAGAGATCCAAAAGATGTTTAGATCGTGAAAAAATATTTTCTTGTTGGTCCTAGAGGAGGATTGCAAGGGTAGAGCTGGGATATTCCCCGCATCTGCCAAGTTGTAAGTTGGCAGTAGTGAGCATATGGAAAACTGCAGCATGAATCATGTATTTATCTGATACTTTCTATTTCAAACTTTAAATTGCTTCTTTTAGAAACACGTAAACTGGAAGTACCAGTTAAGGAAGGCAGTTATAACGTGTAATATCTTTCAAGTGTAGAAAAAACAGCTAAAACATTAAGCTGAATATGGAATTATGGGCTTAGATGACCTTATAGAAAATTCTTATTGTAACATTTGGTTTAAAAACTAGATTGAAATTGTCAGCTGTGTTAGGTATATTTTGGTTTATATATTTATTATACTTTTAAAGAATGGATATTACTGCTTTTTCCAGTAAAAGAGACACTTTACAAAATACTTTTTCACTTCACCATGGTGAGTTTTCTGGCTGGGACAGTTACCTTTGCAAGGACATAAATTACACATCTGCATGATAAAATGTTCAAAGACCAAGAAAAAGCATCTGACTTCCGACAATGTCACCAGTGTGCTGTGCAAGGACCCAGTCAGGGCTGGGATGAAGCAAAGAGGCGGCTGGGACATGGCCGGCTAAGTTCTCTCCTTGAGAACTTCTCTAGGTGCTGTGGGCATGAAGTGGCCCTGCATGGCTGCATTGCCTGCAAGAGTGTTTGGGCTCACTGAGCAGTTTTAAAGGTACCAAACCCAGGCATTACTTCATCTTATCAATTTCTGGTTTTCCAAAGCAAGATGGCAAAATTGTTCGGGTTGTTAGCTTGCCTTTCTGAAGGGGCGTCTGTTTCACACCAGAGGTCCCATGCATTGACTGGGCAAGGGAGATTTGGCATCTCAGCCTTGTCCTGCACTGTCTTGCAAAAGGATATTGAAATATTCCAGGAAAATTAGGAATTGAGGTCGTAAAGAAAAGCCCTGGGTTGCAAGTGCAATACAGGTTCGGGTGTGTTAGCACAGCACAATGTGGAGTGCTGCTGGAAAATCTTTGTCTCCAAGGTGTGATTCCTTTTGTAGGAACGGGGGTGAGTGGCTCCAAGCAGTGCCCAGGGCGGCACTGCAGATCTGCCTCTGGGTAGGCTGACCTCTGCCCTTTGGAAAAAGGGAAGCTCTTGGTGGCTGAGGACAAACGCAAACATAGTGCTCAAGCGTTTCCTTTACATCCTCCTTAAAGCTTCCATATATTTCTGTCCCATTGATCTCATTGTCAAAGGGCAAGGCCGAGGGAAAGCGGTGGGAGGAGAGAGCCCAGAGCCCAAACTTTGCTATTGAAGTCGGTGACAAATTTGCCATTGCCTGCAGCAAAATCTGATGTCAGACATTTAACGGCACAAGTGCTCACCCTGGAGATCACACTTTGCTTTTCAGAGCCTTTCTTGAGAATGTTCTGTTCTTTTTCTGCTTATACAATTCCTACAGGCACCAGGGATGGCTGGATGTACATGGGACTGTAAAACAGGCAATAAACATCCCAGGGAGAAGATTAGGATTTTTCCATCTCGGTCATGTTCTATGTCGCAATAGCTATGCTGATCTTTTGAAGTCGTCAGCAAGTTGTTCTCACTGAATGACACTTAAATCCATGTCTGCATTTTGTGAAATGCCAACACTTGTTTCTTTCTTTTACTTGGCTGGTAGGACACAGGAAAAGTGGTCCAGAGTTTATAGCTGAGTTTCATAAAGCCAGGAGGATAGAACATGCTTTTGCATGGTAGTTCAAACCGTGCATGGGAATTATTTGAGGGATGTCTTATTGAACCCTCAGCTATGAGTAGCTGAAAAATCATATTCAAAAGAAGGAACAAGATGTTGAGCCATGTCTTTTTGTATTGTAGTGCAAATTGCAAACAACACAGGTGAAGTTTCCTGTTTTTTTATTGTTCTTGAATGTACAGCTGTATAATCCTGTGCTGTGCTGTGATGATTCATGTAAGCATCAGAACAGGAGATCAGCAAAGCACACCACATTGTGACCCTCTGTTCTTACCTCCCTTTCAGTCTGTGTCTTCTCTGAAGTGCAAGGACTGATCTGCATCAGTGCAGAGGAGCACAGATGTGCCCAGCTATGGTGCTGGTGAAGGCTTTGTGCTGTACATTCCTCAATAACAGCAGCCAAGCTCAGGCTATGTCAAAGGGCACAAATTTCTAAATGAATGGTTATGAATATTAAAATTGCCACTCTTTCTCATTTTTTAATAAGTCAAGAAGTTCACTCAAACCCTAGGTCTAATACTAATCCTGTTCATTGCATTCTGCCTTTCTAGCTCCTGTTAGAATTTGAATTACATGTAGTAGGAGTGTTGTTTTCTTTGGATTTTTTTTTCTTGGGTTTTAAATTTTTGTTTGTTTGTTTGTTTTGTGTTTTTTTAATTGCTTGGAGAAGTCTCTGACTCTGGCCCTGCAGGCTGTGCCTGACAGGCAGTTGTACTTCCCCCAGTATTATTTTCCAGCCATAAAGCTCAAAAAGTGCAAATCACTAGAAGCCATTTCTGGATCTAAATTTAGCACTACTATGGATTAACATTGGACCAATCATATGCTCAGCCTTTCCTAAATAAAAAATAAAATATATCTCATTACAAATGGATCTTTTTTCACTTAGCAGCAAAATCCTCTGAGTAATGTATAAACTAGACAGGGTTCTCTGAGAGCTCATCAGTCCCAGCCCTCAGCCACCTTGTTTTACATAAACACTGACATTAGTTTATAAAAGTTTTAAAAATAGAGCTGAAATTTGTCAAGTGGATCAGCTGGGACTGTGTGTCTACATACAGGGTTGCTGTTGTGTGGATGTGTACATCTCCATTTTACTGATGCTGTGAAAAGAATATGAATTTAGGCATTGAGCCTAAATTGTGATTCACCCTCTGCCCCTGGGCATTTGGAAATACTGGTTTTGAAAGAGATACTGGACAGCAGCAGGCAGGAATTGGAACAGCAGGTTCCCTGGGAAGCAGGGATGGCTGTCGTGCTTGTATCAGATCTCCTCTATACCTTCTGCAAAAAAAGCTGAAAAGAGACCTGTTAATATAGTCTGCATTCTAAAGAACAGGACATTCTCAAATTCCTTATGCTTTTTGTCAATCCAGAAAGCAAGCAGCTTAGCAAGAAGCAGGTTATTTTTAACAATGAAGTTTTCTTAGCAGATAGAAGCTGGGACACCATCTCAGGTGAAGAGACATGATTAATCTTGTTTGAGGTTAGCGAGGTAATGCAGAACACTGACTCCGTGTCCTTTTCCACTTGCAGCCTCTTTTGCCCCCCTGCCTTTACAAAGATTGTATTTGTTAACCTGGGTGTACAGAGGGACATTAAACAATCAGATATGTTTGTTAAATCTGGATGTGGGTACCATCTTTATCATGATATCTGCATGTAACACAGTCAGCAAACAGCCCTTCTGATGACTCTTTAATCCATGTTAATAAAAGTCTCTGCAAATACCTGAATGGCGTTAGTCAGACTTTGATTCAGAAAGTCTCTGTGGCTTAGAGAATCACTCCCTTTTACAACTTCCACAGGTGGATACTGTCAGGAGCATAGCAGCAAGAAAGCTAGAGGTCAGAGCATAGGAGTATAACTATTTGTGCACCACCTTAAAAGTTCAAATTTAGATAAGCATTGAAAATAAGAAGTAAAAACAAGTACTTCTTTTGAAATGAGATAAAATTTCTTTCTCATTTTGCAATGGGCAAAAAAGTGTTAAAAAGCCCACTTCTTGGGACACCCTGATCTCCATGCTGGATAGAACTAGCAGAAGTTTTATTACACTTTTTAGTGGAAAACAAAAACAGTAGCAAAATTTCAAATTTGTCAGTGGAAATTTTTTCATTTCTTTCAAATTATTTTAGGGTGATATTTTCTTTTTATCACTTTCAGCACTGCTGCATAGGCTTTTCGGTGAAGTGTAGAAAGGTAATGAATGTCTTTGAGATGTGATAAAGACTTCATGGCAATGGAGAGGAAACACTGTCTGAGCAAATCTGCTTATCAGAGTCAGGAGGCATCTCAGGAAGGGCAGCCTTACACCCTTTTTAGTCATCATACTGACAAAAACAACTTCCAAATTTGTAGAGCAAACTCTCTGGAGTCAGAAAAGGCCAGAATGAAGGTTCCCTGTACAAGGCTATTAATCCCACAGTGGCACCCTGTGGGCTACTCCCAGAGTGAAGGCTAGGAGAGAAAGGAAAGACAGGATGAAATTTGTCCTCATCAAAGTGTGGAAATTCCCTCCCTGTCTCCGACACTGGGGAGGTCGGAGTATAACCAGGGTGTTTTAGGGGCAGTCTGGGAGACAGACATAGCCAAGTACCTTGACAGATTAGTCATTCCCTAAATGTTGCAAAATAATGTCCCAATCCTCCAAGCCCTGTAGGCAGGTACATGGTTCCCCAATAACTTTTTTTTTAATTAGTTCAGCATTCTAACAGGCCTTCAGAACAGAGCAATTCATAGATGACTTTAGGTGAATCATTCAATGTGGAAAATACAGGTCCAAACCTATACAAATATGTGGAGAGAGTGATAAAAGAATTTCTTCTGTCTGAATAAATGTTAGGTAAAATTCCACAGAAATTAGTAAAGCTGTCCTTGCTGATATTGCAGTGCTAGATGTAGTCAGAACACTTATTGTCACAGCAAACAACAGTGATAGGTAATTTTGCATTAAAGAAATTTTGCATTTTCTGGGCTGCTTGCAGTGCTAGAAAATGTCAGTGCAGGACTGTACATCACTACGGGTTGCACTCAGAATTTTGAGAGGCTGCAAATAACTTATTGACTGTTCTGGCAAACTCATTTTTACAAGAGTCAGACTGTGACACGGCCTCCAGTTAGGAGCTGTGATGAAATCTCTACATCAAGCACTCGGTATTTCTCAAGAAAGCTCTTCAAGGATTGCTTGATGCATCATAGAGAACAGAGAGCAAGAAACCTGATTTAATAAAAGAATCAACAAAAATGTACCTTTTTTTTCTCTGGCTATAAGTACTAAAATGTACCAAATAGATAATTTAAAGGGAAAAAAGGAAATCTTGCCAGTTCTTAAAGGATGGGACAGGTTAATTGGAGGTGACAGAGAGGAGAGTTGAACATGTCTGTTCAGCCCTTCTCACCTCACAGGTTCCTCTTTTCCAAGATGCACTAGTGCAGAGGAGAGGATGCTCTGTGATGTTGGCTGTGATTTCACCTGCTCCTTCCGGGAAGCTTCTCTTAACTCTTTCAGAAAAGAAAGCAACTGTGTGACAGGTTGTAAACGCACACTTCAAAACAGGATCTTTCAGTACTTTTTCTGATGCATGTTGCTGTGAGGTGTGGCACATGAGCTGCAGTTCAAGCTCTGGAATGGTGAACTTATTTCACATTTAACATTAAACTGGTGTTTAGTTGCTATGGGTTTTTTTTAAATCAAATTGTTTACCTAATGTCTTTGTTTTAAGTAAGTTTGTTTTTCTGGTAGTTTTCCAACAGAAATGGTTATTTGAAGAATGGGACAACATTCCTGGCAAGTTTATGACTGAGAAAGATACCAGGGGACAGGAGGGCTCACATCAGCTCTCTGGGATATATGTGAACATATTAGGAATCATAGGATGCATAGGGGTTTTGAATTGCAAGGGGTAATGAAAAGAAGAACAAAAGTTATCTGGAGGAAATTACCTTCTGCTGTGTCCTATACCAGTATCCATTGAATGCCATCAATGCCCAATGTATTGATTATGTTCTGCTTGCTTTGCCTCCAGGAGACATGAGGACAATTTTTTTCTGTGTATTATTTGAGGGATACTTCTTTGCATAAGTATTTTCTTTATTTCAGACAACTACTCCAAGCCATACACAATAAGCAGTGAAGAGAGATTTGGAACTGGACACAGAATAAACACAGGGAAAGCTTCTTGAAGCTAGAAGGTATTTTTGCATTGACAGTTTCTCTGCAAGTAAATGGAGAATAAAGAAGGATGTGGTGAGGTTCTCTGCTGGGTTTGCAGCAGGTATTGCACAACTGCCCTGTGCACATCATATAGGAATAGTACTTTGAATCTTTGCTAAATATTCTTCTACTAGTACTATCTGCCAGTATTATTTAATTTGCTTCTAATAAAACAAATTGAAACAAGATGTTATTTTGTTACAACTCAAAATGCACTCAAATCGAGCTACTTTGTTTTCTTTGCCAGTTTGCATTTACATTTATAATGCATTACTAGACAGCTCATTTTCTTTTTTTTTTTTTGGTGCTAAATACAGCTGAGAAATCAACAGGTTTCCATTAAACTACATCCCCACATTTTTTTTCCTCCCTCATCGGAGGAAATCTAGTGAGACTGGGTTTTGCTTGCCTGTCTGCTTTCTTTTAAGTTTCTGAGTGAAGAATCAACATATATTTGTAATGTTGTTACAGTGAGTTCTTTCTGACCTGGGGAAAGTGGATCAGTGTCCTGGTTTAGGGCAAATTTGGGAGAAAACCTCTAAATGGGTTATTCTAGAAAGAAAATTCAAGTGGCCCCTCCCCCAGCTGGTTCAGGAAAAGATTTCTTTGGAGGAAAGTGGAAAAAACCTGTTTATTTAGCAGGCAAAGCATTCACCAGCACAAAAAAATGAGCAATATAAAACAATAAAACCTCTTGCTGCTCCGAAGAGATTACAAACTCAGAAAGTCCCTCTGTGGGCTGTAGCTCGGCTCACTCAGTCTCTTATCAGGCCCTCCAGGGCTGGAAATGTTGTGGCCCAGGCCCGGCCCAGTGGCCACAGGTGCAGCTGCCAGTGTTCTGCTGGGTGTTCAGTCCAGAGCAGGTTCAAATAGTTCCAAGAAAAAGAAAAAAAACACAGTCCAGGGAAATTCTCTGCTTCAGCAAGCTAAAACTAACTAAAAGCAAAGAAGAGCTCTGTCCTGCTGTCTGCCCATCTGCCGACAGCATAATCCAGGAGGAGGAATGTGGAGGAGTGAGTGCAGTGTCTGAAAACAAACTGCTGCTTCTTCTCTCCCCTCTTCACTCTCTGGAACAAGTCTTAAAGGTGCAAAACTTATTATTCAGGATAAAGAGAACAGATGACTGGGGATACAAGCTTCATATAGCCAACCCGGGACAATCAGGAAAGACCATGTACAGTCAGACCTACAACATGTCTGCTGTAGTTTGGGCTGGCTGTCTTGTCGATGGAGCTGGGTTACTATGATGGCTGTAGAGGTGAAAAGCATTATTTGTCAGCTGTGGCACATGTGTTTGTGTAGCTTTCCTGCAGGATCTAATCCAGCCCACTGGCACCTCTGGCAAAACTCCTACTATGACTGGACACACTCTGAGCAGAGTAGCCCTCAGAAGCATGCAGATTGTTCTCAGAGTGTGATAACAACATTTTGTGCTCTTTGGAATTTAAGGTAGTTTTAGGGAGAGAGAGATTGCAAGCTTCAATGATTCTGTTTCTGTAACCATTTTGAGACAAAATCCTATCTAGAGATATCCATTTGTGTTGTTTACTTTGTCACAGTCAGCCTTTGCTCAGTCATTACCAGGCTGAGTTTTCATCAGCTCCTGGATAAATTGAGTTTCTTTTCTGCTAGTTCCTTAGTTACTCCAATGCCATTTTCAGGGCTCCACAAGACACTCCATTTTCTAGACATGCATTTTCACATGCATTTTGTGAACTACTGAAACATTACTTTTGCTCCTGTTGCCTTTTTTCATTTTTCCCTAACCAGATTTTGGTGAGTAGTTGAAAGTGCATGCACTCAAGAAATGTTGCGAGTGCTCAAGACGCAAGACAAAAAACATTACCAGGCAAATAGTGTTTGACACTTAATTGCTGCCCTTTTTGGAATGTCACGTTCAGAGCCACTAGAAAAATGTGGTGATGGTAAATCTTGCATGGTTTTTTTGGTATTTCCTGCCTAGTTCTTGCTGGGAGCGGGCTGGGATGTCCATGGGCAATAGGTCTGTACTATGGGTACTAAAGGACAGTTGGTTTGGACTTATCTAACATGAGGAAGGAGACAGTGCAAAGAAGGGAAATTACAATGACTGAAGAGGTGAAACCTCTAGGGGATCACTTGATACAAGCAGTAAGAGAGCAATTAGAATAAAAGCAAACCTGTCTTCAGCCAACAGGTAGTGACCACCTGGAACTGGCTTCCATGGGAGGCTGTGGGGGTGGGCCAGTCACTGTGTTCAAGTAAATTTATAGACAACAGATCCACAAAGAGATGTTGAAAAGGATGGGGATGCTCTAAGATCCCTATTGTAATAGGTGTGAATGCAGAACCACTGTGAGTGGAACAGAGCAAGAAAACAGTTGGATTTTTGTGCTTTCCCTACCTGCTTACTTCACCACCACTGGAGACTGAGTGCAAGGATAGAAAAGGCAGTCCTCTGCCCCACTGTGGCATTTTCTGTGCCCTTATAACTTTTATTTATTGCTCAGACCACCATAAAATTAGAGGTTAAACAAGCATTTACCCTTGAAAACTGTACAAGTGAGGAACTTGTATGTGTGCAAGATTTTGCTAGACTCAGACCCTATACTTTATTTGGTTAAAGAGGACCACGAACATTCACACAGCTGTATAAATAATCACGTCTAGTTAGTCCTGTCAACTGAGCCAAAAGAGAGATTTTAAGTGCCAAGGACTTTGAGCCAGGGTAAAATTAGAAAGAGATGTTCTAAGTATGTTTAGAAGATGAGGCATAGATAAAATCAGATAAGCAAAATTATTTAGTATCCTGTCACTTGTAAAATGTTTATCAGTTAAAAATAAAAGAAGTGAGAAAAATAAGTTAATCTTTTACAAGAAACAAAACCACATCTGATGGCTGGGTTAGGAGCCTGTGTTTAATAAGCAGCAGGGGATGATGACAAACAGTCCACAGCAACTGCTGACAGCCATCCTGTTTTCAGCAGTTTGTGTACAGCTCTCCAAGAGATGCTACCTCAGAGGTAGAAAATCTCAATGTGTTGTCTTAGCTGGGGGTAATTATCTGGAAGATGAGTAGAAAAACATGAATGACTCAGCTGGATACTGGAGCTGTTTGGAGGTGTTCCAGCTGATTGGTTTTCTGATAGAAAAGGCTGATTCTTTCAAAGGATAACATCTCACTAAGATATGTAATCTCAATAAGAATGTCTTTTGTGCTGTGCCCAGACTATTCCTCAATTTTGCCAGGCTCTCTGGCAGTCACCAGGCAGGTGCTACAGAGGTGAGCTCTTCCCAACTTCCTCTGCTGGATTTTCAGTGGCTCCTTGCTGGTCTTGCAGTGAGCATTTCTGTCCTTCCAGCCACATCAGCTGACTCTGTTGTCTGTCCAAGTCTACCATTGCAGATGATATTTTTTCATACGTTTGAAATATTTTGCAGGCTGCATAGAAAATCTTCCTACATTAATATACAAAGAGCCTGGAGGCAAGAAAAGCCCTCAGAGAAAATACAGCAGATGTTTTTTTTCCTCCAGCAAGAAAAATGTCAATAGGTTCTTGTTTATTCATTTGGACATCAAGAGGGATTTTCAGTGTTATTCTGAAATATTGCCAGCTGCCCTTAGCAGTACACTAATATCTAATGGCGTATGCTAAGCTTCACCCTTATTTTGTTTATGAAACGGGACTTGTGGCACAAAAGATCTTGAGGAAGGTGCCTATACAAAAAATATATTAGTGAGTTTCATAGCTTATGGCATTTATCAAATCTAATGATTCAGGCTACTTGTGGGGAGACAGGGGCAGAAAAGAGAAAAGAAAAAGCATCAGAGGTGACAGCAGGGCAAACAGGGACGTGCCAGGAAAGCACCTTGCAACACCAGGCTCCTGCATTTCTTCTTTGCCAAATCTGCTCATCTCTTTCAATACCTCATTTTTTATCAAATACGCCTCTTAAAAAATCACAGGATTGTGCCTAAAGGCATGTCATAAGTTGGGATGATTTTGAGTGTTTTCTGAACCTAAAATGTCACTTTAGCTGAGTGTTTTACTGCTTTTACAACCATGAGTATCACTGGAATGGCAGGGCAGGAACAAACAACCATGTGTTCTTCACTGGGAAACAGTTCCTTATTTCAGTTATAACATTTGTAACTTCTTTGGCTCCGAGGTATACCGGTTCTCCATCAGAGAGATTTATTTTGTGCTTGGTAATTTATTATCTTTGTGTCATGGAAGTCAAAACTTTGCAACATATGAGGCAATGAAAATGTTGAGCTCAGCAAGTCATATTCTGGGAAAAAGACTGGAAGAAATGTCAGCCATGGACTTGCCATTCCTGGAAGGCAAGGCAAGATTTTACCTCAAGGAGAAACAAAGAAGTCACTTATGTTTGTTTATCACAGTGTAAGGACTAATTTACTCAGAGGGTGGAAAGTTTGGATTCATCTTTGTCTTTTCCGTATGAAAACTACTGTCCTAATAAGGAAGGAAGAAGAAAAATGGGGCAATTGCTTGACAATTAATTCTTGCAAAAGAGAAAAAATATGTTTATAGAACCATATTTCTATTATGGGATGGAACAACCAATTGTGAATTCAAACATGAACCATTTCAGCCTCTATAACTCCCAGATGTTTCTGCTGGAAGAGGCCAGCTCAGCCTTACTCCCTGTGCAGCCGAAAAAGGGATGTAGAGGGCTGGGGTTTCACCTGACAGCTAAACACACCAAATGGTGATTTGTTTCTGCAGGGGGTGGTCTTGCTTCTCTGGGTCTGACCTTCATGTAGCCTCTGGATGTGACCCAGCTGGCTACTCCACTGCCAAACTGGTGCTCTTGTCCCTTTCCCAGTCACTGCATCTGACCTGAGAGGAATAATGAGAAGAGGGTTCAGGGTAAAGCTCCTGTCAGTGCATCTTTATGTCCTGCACTGCCTTTGCTGGATGACATTATACCCTAAGAAATGTAAAGATTATTCCTGTGCAAACTCATTGCCTGGAGTTTGGGACCTACAAATTATATTCTGAGGGGCAGACATTTAGAAGGAAAAATAGGTATTTTGTTGATCAAGTGACTTCTTTTTGGTGAATGCAATAAGAATGAAGCCAGTTTTCAGAAGTGTGTTTTGTAGCAATGAAAAACAGAGTTGGGTTGAAAGATTTGAAGTGGTCCCATGGCACAATGTTTTGTTTGCATCTGGATTAGGGAAAACACTTAAAAAAACTTCTCTGCCCTGTGAAACATTTCCTTTTAACCCTGAACTGATGGACATTGGAGAAGCTGGTTATTATTTCTTTCCTTTACAAGCAGAAAACACCAGTCTTTCCATATTTCTGATCAGCAAATTTCACCATGGATACAGATGACATAAAATACTCTTTTTTCTTTTCATTATGTGCACCATTAAAATACACTTAGCACGGTTCAGAGTACTTGTGAGATAGCCAGGTTTTAACCTTCAAATAAAAATATGCCTGTGTTTCTGATTTATTTGTCCTATTTATTAACTTTTTTTTTCCAAGATAACAAACTAGCTCTTGGGAATATAGCAACAGGTCAGAAGTGCTGTGGCAGGAATCCCAGCGCAGTGCAGCCTACACAGATGTTCCAAGAGCAACTGTCAGCCTCAGTGGGGGCTGAGCAGAGGGGTCAGCACAGGCAGGCGACAGCACTGCTTAGATGGATCCTGGCTGGCCAGAAAGCTGCCAGAGCAGGTGGTGGTGGTGACCTCAGCTGCATTTTATTAAGAGATGGAGCTGGGGACAGGGGCTGTAAATATTATTGAAGGACTTGGCATGGCCCAAAGGCATGGCTAACAGGGTCCAATATGAAAGGAATGTTTTTGTGTGCATGCTATATGGGCTGAGCACTACAGACAGGATTGCAGGTACATTTCAGAAAGCAGGGGCTTCAATAGCACATCCCATCTCTGGTGCAGGGTTTGAGCTTGTCATGGGTTCTGCTCTGATCAGACTTCAGGGGCAGTGGCTTAGTTTTAGTGCTGGTTTATTATAATGTTTATTATACACAGGGCACAGCAAGTTGTATTTGGGGTGCTTGTTAAAAATAAAAGCAGTCTACTTGTGCAGTGAAGATTTAAGTTCTGAAGCTCTCACATTCCTGCAGTCCCTGGGAAGGAACAGGAGAGGCACAAGCTCCAAGAGGCACATACATCTTACATTTTTGGAAGACACTTTGGAGAACATTAGTATTATTTTGATCACATGCATTCCAAAAAAGAGATAAGGAGTCTCACTGCAGGAAGATGCTAAAATAATCCAATCTCATGTTTAAAAAGTGGAAAACAAATTTCCCAGTATGATATTTAAAGGTTCTTTGGGCTGCTTGAATTAAATGTTCCTGTCTCTCGCAGTGCAGTATTGAAAGGATTGACAACAGGTAGATTTAAAATAGCAGAAAAAAGGAAGGCAGCCAGAGCTCCTTTTCCAGAAAAGTTTCTTCTTGCAAGTTTGATGGGAAAGAAGGAAGAAATAATAACAAGGGTGTTGTCTTAACTTCTTTTCTCCAAATATATTCTAAGAATGACTTGAAAAATATTCCTTCTCTAACCAGGCAGTGAGGGTGCTCTTGCATCTCCAGGCTCACTCTAACAATGTGAGAATTGCTACAACTGGAATAAGATCAACTCCTTGTCAGGGTTTTTTTTAAACTAGAAGTTCCTCATTAGAAGAACAACTTGACACCAAATTTGCAACCCAATATTTTGTGGAAGTGCCAGCTTTGTGGGATGTGTGTAAAAGTTGTAAGAATATGATCTATCCTCTAGAATTATTGCTTCCTAATTTTAATAAGGCAGCAAGTGCCTCAGAAGGTATCAACAACTACCTGCAGATATTCATGCAGGAAGGTTTTCAGTGTCTGCAAGAGTGTAAACAGCACTGTATAATCTGGTTTCTACTGACTGTATTTTAGCTTGGCTTTGGTGGTATAAACATGGGAGTTTTGGTTGGTTTGCTGTAAATGGATGTCATGGGGATGCTGAAAATTCAAAAATGCACTGTTTATGTCATGTGTAATTTTCTTCTCATTGTGTAGGATCGCTAACAGTCAAACCTATTATGCTGTACAGCTTTGCTGCTTAGAGTTATTACATATTAGTGGCAAAGTTGCTTAAGGAATCCAGGAAGGCCTTCTCCTAACAGGAGCCAACCTCAAGGACCAGATTTCCAGTTCTCAGGAAAAGATAACTGTTGTCTTATTTCCAAAATATTTGTCTTCCATTTCATCTATGATTGTGTGGTACTTCTGATAGTATAAGGATAAAATGTTTCTAAAATCATGGGATATTCAGGGGAGTTGGAAAAAGGTTGGGCCTGATAGGCCCTGGGAAAATGTTAGGCTTTACTGGATCATGCGAAACTGCACCTGTATAATCATTTAATGACTATGATAAATGATATGATTGTTAAAGGCAATGATTGTTTGGTAATTGGATATAATTATTGTTTAATTGTAACGAGAATCATGAGAAACGATGTTTGGGGCATTTGATGGAAATTACAAAATCCATGCTTGGATGAAATCGATGTATACAGTAGAACAATATAAGTTTAATAATTAATATGTAGTTATATAATGATAAGGGTATAAAAACGTGTTCATCCCGAACCCATGTTGGAATTAGCTTTGGGTCTGTACCCCTGACACCCAGAGTTCTTCAATAAAAGCACCTGCATATAATCATTCTGTGATTATGTGTTCCTGAACACTTCTAGGAGACATTCTGTGTCCTGAACCTCAGCTCATCTCGTAACCAGACAGAAGAGGCTTTATAAAACCCTATTCCACAGAGATATTTTTTGAATAACAGCCCTCTGATACTGGAGTAAAGTTGAAAACTAAAAGCATTGTTTAGTTTAGCTTATTTTTGCATAGTTGTTTAAGATGGTTAGATAATACACTTTTGTGCAAAATCACGGTGTTGACCAGAAGATTTACAATGGTCCCACTTAACATCTGTATAGCTTGTCTGTAAACAGGGGAAGCAAAGGAAAAATTATGCGGAGTCACTGGCTTGTTTTCTTCATGCAGCTCTAGGCTCAGTCTGAGAGACATCTTCCTTTCTGAAACACAGGGAAGGACATGAAGAGCATCATGGTGACTGTTTGGAGAGAAGAAAATTCTTTCGTATAATCTCAGAAAATTCAGAAGTGCCAGGTAGGCAAGAGAAGAGGACACACTTGGACTGCATTAAAAAACCAAAAAGACAAAACCCCCCATGCCAGCAATAAGCCAGATTTGAAGAACTGACCCTCAAGGAAAGAAATTTTAAAAAAACCAAACAAAAAACCCTAAGAAGACTTCCAAAACCCCACACAAACATAAAAAAAAAAAAAAAAACCTAAACCAAACTGTTGCAGTGTGTCGCCATTTCCTGTTTCAACTATCCAAACCTCCTCAGGTGCGCCAACCTTTCCTCCTCCCCCTTTTGCCCTCCTGCCTAAGAGCTGTCCATCAATCTTAGCATTCCAACAGGGCATCCTGTGGTTGGCAAAATTTCAAAAGATGCCCCCAGGTCTGGGCTCATTGGCTTGTCCAAGTGTCTGTATCTCGGGACCCTTCCCCCGCTCACACCTGGTTGGCCCTCACCTGTCCCTCCCTCCCCCTGTCCCCGGGGCTTAAAAGGACACGAGACCATGCAGCTGGGTGTCTGCCTGAGAGCTGTTACCACGTTCAGAGGCCGACCATGCTGAAATAAAACTCTGGATTTAAGCTCTACGGCAGAACCCGCTTCTTTTCTCTTCACTGTCGTCTGATCCTTTTCCACCAAAGGTAAACTGAGTTCCTATTTTTCCTGGATTTTTTCTGGGTGCCCAGCTGCAGCATCCAGCCGGCCAAAGGTATCTCTGCGGTGAAAACACCACAGCTGCAGCCTCTGGTCCAGCAGCGAGGCCAGACGAAGCCAGGCAGGACACACCCAAAACATTCAGGGTCTAATATTTAATACCCAACCCTCCCCCAAAAAACCAAGAAAATGACAGGATGGTTTGCAGGCAGGAGTTGTTCTTCTGTTCTGGAGGAGGGTAGAAAGGGTGCGTGTGGCAGAAATTATTCTTCTGTCATTTATGAGAGCAAACATTCACAATTTGTCATTGTCTAGGGGGAGAACTGCTTGTACACCTAGTGACAAATAAAAGCATATTTAACCATAGTAGTAATAATAATAATAATAAGCAAGGTGGGCTTTGTTGTTTTCCAAGAACAGCCTCTCGGACATGACCCCGCCACACTGGCTGAGGATTTAAAGCCATTTCAAAACTTCTACAGTCCAGAGGCCCAGAGTCAGCAGCTCCTAAGCTGGAGGGGCAATTCCCCTGCTGGAGTGTCTTCAGGGAGGTTCTCTTATCTGCCAATATTTGTAAACATTTCCTTACTCCCTGTGGATTGAATATAGAGCCCTCATGAATAATCATTGCCATAGAGATACTGAGACACAAAATGCAACCCGTTCACAAATATTGTTGATGACTGTAAGGAACTAATTCCAGGAAGACCATTGTTACAGCCCTCTGCTTGCTGTCTAATTGCAGTCCCATTACCCTGTGGCCAGAAAAGCATTGTGCTTGGTCTTTTAACTCTCAGAGAATGAGTCAGAGGACTTGTTTAACCCATAAAATATAACAACTTTTTCCTGTTTTTGATTTCCTGGCTTTATCTTGGTAATCATGGTGTAAACATTGGCCATTATTTCCAGGTAAACTTCTCTGATAAATGTTACATTGCATAAAATTAATATTTTTCATTATTAACCAAAATATTTATTTAATCCTCCGTTCATAGGGATGATACTAGGAATCTTACACAGAAGGATGCATTCAAGGTCTGAGTGACTTCCTCTAGCATGTGTGACTAGCTTTACTAGCAAACTCAAAACAAAAACATGGAACTGCTGCAGTCCTGTCAAAGTCTGTGAAAAAAGTCCTTAAAATGCAGCTGAAGAGCAGAGACCTCATTTTCTGGATGAATACAGCAGCTCCTGCCTTCAGCTGTCTGCAGGGATGAGAACTCAGCTGCCAGCACCCAAGACTATCAAGATGTGCAGCATATCAGGTCAGGATAAACTAAAATTGCTGGGTTAGGCTGTGAGATTTTAGCAGTTGTTTCATTATCAGCTAAGCAATCCTTGCAATAGGAAATGAAAGCCTAAATAAGTTAGGTTGCAGGACACAAAATGGTCCTTCTTCTAATAGGGGAAATATAAAATTTGGAGGTAATTTATTTGAGAACATAACTGCAAGACAGCAGAATGGTAGCACCAAAATGTAAGAGGTAGAAAAAGGAAAAGAGACATTGAGGAGATCAGGAAAGATGCTGGTTAAAATGTGGGCTATGGAAGAGTGCCATAACTTCTTGTTTTCAAGTCTGTGCATGTTTAGAGTGGAATAGGAAATGGGATGCTGGTTTTGGACTAGTAAATTTGGCAAGCAGTTCCTTTGAGGATGAATTGGTTAGTTTCATAATGCCCAGGCTTACAGCCAGGGTTTGCCACAGAGTTTTGAGCTGTACATCTAAAAGGAGGGCTGTAGGTCTTACGTAGCAATGTATCTGAACCACTCAGGCTACAGGGTGCACCAGCCATTTCGCTTGTAACTCTTCCTTTTCAGAATTTTATCAGGGCTCTCTGGAATTCATCAAGGTTATTAGGACATAAACTGTGCTAAAGTAAGAAAGAAGAAATTGAGAAACTGAATTCCAAGATCACAAGAAGGAGATAACAGAAAGCTGTGAGCCACCTGGACTGTAACCAATCACATATTCTGAGAATTGCATACAGAACATGTGGACAAGCAAAGGCTCCAATAAGAAATGTGTGATCACTGTATGCAGTAGGCTTAGAATTTATAAATAAGTGCATAATGTAAACAATAAACAGCTTCTGCTTAATTATATTGGTTAGTCATACAGGAGTCCTGATTTCCCACAGGCTTAGTGTACTCTTGCAAAGAAATTTCTTTTTTTCTCCACAGAAACATTTTCCCTTCCTTTTGTGAGCTAAAAGGGAACTTAAGGAATAGGGGCAGTATTTATGGATTGCAAAAATACTATAAATGCTACAAATACTGAAGACTGAACTAAGTGAAAGATAAGCAGGAGAAAGTATACCCAATTCTGTTTGTCCATCTCCATGGAGCTCAGACTGTAGGTAAGACAGTTCCCTTGTGTAGGACACTCCTGAGCTGAGCAGAAATTGCAATAAATCTGAAAAATCTGCAGTACAAACTGAATGTACTGAACCACAAAATTTATGAAAAATAGTGCTATCTCATGTTCTCTTGTAAGTTCAGACTGTTTCTTAGCCTGATGCCAGAATTTAATCAACAAGGCGTATTTTTGAGACTAATTGGATTTGAAAGAAAATATTTTCATGGGCATCAGATGCACTTTTTGTTCCACCCCCTTTCTTAAACTCATATTGAGGATGTACTACTATTACTGGAAATAAATACACTATTTTTAGACAAAACTATATTACTATTTGGCAAGACATACTGTAGCAGTCACATGTGATGTAAAAATCCCAGCAGCTCCTTAAAATCGCTTTATTACCAGCCAGTATTGACTCAACCATGTGCACACTTGTCAGTTAGCTGCTAAACTCCAGTTTTTTGGCAAAGGACTGCTCCCTCTGTAATGATTTCTTATGCTACCTTTCTGTTTCACTCTGCCTCCCTAAAAGCTTCCTGCTTTGTGTATGAGCAAGTAAGAAAATGGCTGGAATTCAGGAAAGAGCAGAGTGACCAAATATCTAATTAAAACCTTGTGCAGTTGTGATTCCTGCCTCTAAACCAAAACAAGTTGGAGCTAATCAAATATGGGTCATACAACTATAAACACAGACAAGAACCCAACTTTTGGCAGCCGGTTTTTGGAGAAGTTTGGCACAGTTTTCTTAAAGTGAAGTGTATGAGCCATTGCTACTTGATGGATTCTGTGATGGCTGTCCTGTGATGAAACTTGTATAAAGAAAACAAGGACAGGCTCAGATAATCACATTTTAATCTCCTGTTCTGTATTGTCTCTGAATAGAGAAAGAATTTGGCCAGGGCTTTCCACCAGTTCATCTTTACTGAAAACTTGTGCTGAATTAATTGGCAGGCTCTGTAATGCTTTTCTACTTTTGCTGATAGTGATTACAAATCAGCAGAGAAGTGACTACAAAGCTTCGCAATTGCAACCTACAGATTATTACAGATTGCTCAACTGCTTTACAAGAAGAGCAGAGAGCTGTTTTCCTGGAGAGAGACACTGCAAGCAGAAAGTTCTCCTTTAATTAATGGTCCCTACTGGAAGGGCTGGTTCAGGTTTCTCTAGTATTTCAAGTATGTTGTTATGTCAAGGAGTCTTGCAAACCCAAGTCTAACACCATGTTTTCTTGGCACACCAAGGATATGTACTTGTAAACAAAATGCAGTTCTTCAAACTAGACAGAAATATATGTTGGAGAACACCATAGACAGGAAATACCAGGAAAAATATGCCATAATTTTGTGAGGATGTACTGACATCCAAAATTGGCTGTACAGGTAGTTTGAGTAACGGTAGCCTCATTTGAAACAAGTAGCAGTTCCTGCCCCACAGCAGGTGGGGTTAAACAGCTCATTTAGCAGCTGCTGCTGCTCACAGTCTTCGTTCCCCATGGGTTTTGGGCTGTCCTAAATGGTAAACAGGTGATTTGATAACTGCTAATTGAGCAAATAACTGCTGTAATATAAAGATGCTGAAGGTGGAGGAGGTTTTGTGTGGTGGATGTATTTGGAAAATAAGAAAATTTTTAAGTTTTGATGTAAAGGGTTTATTTAAGCTATTGATAAAAAAATATAGTGTTTTAAAATTTGAAAGCTATACTGAATTACTTTTCTAATTCACTAAGAGGCTATTTGCATCAAATCATCTGAGCAGCTGAGCCTAGAGCGTTCCTCCAGTACAGAAGGCTAGGTATAAAACCTGCAGGTGAGCTCCATTGAATTCTAGTGCCATGGCCTTAAGTAAATATGTTGAGTAGTAAAATACAATTTAAGTAAATAGTTAAAGTAGGTGATCAATTGAATGATCTTTCAGAAGTTCCCTGCAGTGTGGGCTTGAACCCCTTCAGGGAGAAGAAAAAACAGAACCTGATTTTTGTTTCGTACATCCTGGGTGGATGTCACGTCCCTCAGCTCTGAGGGAAGCTGTACTTATAACAAAGCTTGTGAACCCAGTTCAGCCCATTGGAGGTTCCGAGCAGCAAAGTCTAGGGAGTACTGAGGTGACATTGGTGTGGGTATTTCAGTGCCTAGAAAACTAGCACTGGTGGCAGGCAGAAACCACCTGGCTCTGCCAATGTGGTGAGCTGCTGGCAAAGGGCCTTACACAGACCCCTTGGGTTCAGTAGGTCTGGGCATGCTGCAGCGCCATGAGTCCGTCTTTACCTGTTGCTTTATAACTTGTATATCTTCTAGCACAGGCAAGAACTTCTGTCTGCTTTGGTAATGAGCCGGTCAAGCTTATTTCTGCTGGCAAAATACTCTAAGGTTCAATACTTAAGGCTCAGTACAATCTGTAGGCTCAATAGAAGGCTAAGGTATGTCCAGCCAGAGTATGCAAAAAATACCTCTTATCAGTTCTGTTTCTCTTGTGCATCTCTATTCACTTTTAATAAAGCTTTAATTGTCATGTCTCTCATGTCACTGAGAAATTAACTTGGTGGGCAGGGGTACGGATTTGAGCTACTACCTGGGAGACAGGAGGTACTTGCTGCTCAGTAACTTATTAATGATAGTTAATAAGTTAATTAATTAGCTAGTTGAGCTCAGGTGAGTTTACAAACTGATGCTTTGAGTCTAGCTAGCAGCATTTTCCAGCACTACACAGACCTGTTTTAAATTCATCTTTGTGCTGTTTCTGCAGAAAGGGCTTTTAGCCAAGTTCTACGTGTGCTGCCTTCTGCTGCGTGCCCTGCACCCCGGGATGTTCAGCAGAAGACAATGACACTAGATGTGAGCCCATACCTGCTCTGGAAGCTCCTAGAAGTGCCCCTTTGCTCCTTGGCTCTTAGTGAGCTGCACTGGCTGCTTACCTGTGGAAGGCCTTATGTTCCTGAAGCTGTTTACCTAGACCCTGTCAAAACCAGAAATAACAGAAAACAAAACCAGGGAAAATGTTGGTTCTTCACTTTTATCATCTAATATGCTTTCAAAATCCAATCCAGAATCTGGAACGGTCTCACTGAAGAGCTGCAGCTATTTTGATTGCATCATAGTCTACATGCAATGATGTCTATCATAAAATGCAACACCTGCTTTAGACTCAATTTGGGATGGGTTTGCTACAGATACCACTAAATTCATCACAAGGCAGTGGGAATTTTATGTCATTGTATGAGCTGTTATTTCTACAACTACTCTGCACAATAGGAGCATCTGCCTTTGGGAAGAATGCCATTAATATTCTTGTTTCTTATATTTTCAGCTCTACTTTCCAGGCTTGATTATCTTCAAATTTGTGCATCACAACAGGTAAGTCAGGTTAAGCCATGTTATGTGTTCTTTATTTCTGTCTTCCTTTGTCTTTAGTGTTTGCATTTTGTAGCCAGAAAGAAGGAGAGTGGAGAAGAAAAAGAGAGCAGGTTACACCACATATTTTCTTGCATAAAAATTGGGGTTTTAATGACTTTGAAAATCCTTTTACAGATTACACAGTTTAAAAGAAGCCATTGGGATATGCTATTTAGAAGTATGAGGGCCTTTGGTTGTGAAAAGTCACCAATTAAAATGCTAAAATTTTTGTCACTAAGATTTTTCTTGAGGAAAATTTAATGTTGGAGCACATTGGAGTTGGAAAACTAATGTTGGAGTACTTTAATCTGAAACATTATATTGGAAAGAGTTGTAGAAAGGGGATGTAGATGAAATGGTTTTTGATACTGGAAATATATACAGAAGGAGGTTGTGGTTTTATGTCACAGAAACCTAGCTTGGCTTAATCAATTACCCCTTCTCATTAACTTTCCTTGAGGGAATTTGGCACTTGTTTCATTAGTTAAGGTTGTGCATAGTTATGTTTTTTGTTATATTGCTACCATGTTGCAGAAAATAATATCTGTAAAGAAAAACAGGGCAAAAAAGTAAGTGCCACAGAGGATTGATGTCATGGTCATAAATCTGCAAGCAAATTTTAATTTGGTCTAAACTATTTTGTACTTCTGGCATTGGCAGAAAAGCAATGTTGGTAAGCTGGAGCAAGTTTTGTGTTTGTGAGATTTTTTTTTTTTGTGTGTGTTACATCTGATAAGATCTCTTTGGCCTGCAGTCGGTACAGCTTTGCTTGTCAGGACCAGGTTACTGAGAAGTCAATTGCTGCATTTACTTTTCTTCTGGAGACTAGGCTTGGTACTCCTATCTCGTTCTCTATGTATGGATTTGTGTGAAAGTTCTCTCATAAACTGCCTTTAATTTCTTTGTTTACAATATAAAACCAAAGTATCCTTAATCTGCCAGGAGTCTGGAAGGATTTAGATCAGTAGTGGCTATTAGTACCATGTCCTGGGTCAAGGTGACTAAAACCTATTTGTCTCTTAATTATGTCTTTCTGAATGGCATCACTCACCCTTTCAAACAAATCTTCCTTTTCTAAAATATATTCAAATATATTTTCGAAGTCTTTCTTTTCTGAAGCTAGAAGGGAAACATGGCTTTAAATGTAACCAAAATCAATTGATTGCAGTGGAAAGCCCCAACTCTTGTCTTATTTCAATTTTACTGTGGTTTTGGTGTCTCAATCTGACACACATTGTAGCCTGGGCAGAGTAGTCAAGGCCCTGTCTTTCCCAGCTCCTGCTGCTCCTGGCGTACTTCTGGGCAGGAAGGTGAGGTCTCTTGTTCAGGAAGCTTTGTCTGCCGTAGGGCCATGAGATGCAGCTAGGCTGCTGGGAACTTTCACAGGGGAAAATAGGCAAAAATTTGCACAGCAGAGTTTTTCCTCAGGATGCAACGCTGGTGCACAGTGGAGTGTGATTTTTACATCATTACTCCTGCGTTATTTTACATCTTTTTGCAGAAGCTATCAGCCTCTTGTTCCTTTCCCCTAGTAAGAGGTTTTCTGTAGGGCCAAGCCTGTTGGGCATCACCAGGTAGCTAGTGCTCTTTCTCCTGCAGATGAGGCTTCAGGGGAGGCAAAAAAAAAGCCAAACAGAAAACCTTAGAGGGATCACATGAATAGTGTTCTGAAGAAACCATTGAATAAATGTTTGTGACAGAGTTCTCTAAATGTGCAGTGCTTTTCCAAGTACCCTGGGAGGAAGCATGCCTCAATGACTAGGGACATTCATGGCTCCATTGAAAGATGGGAGAATGAATAAACAACACTTTATTTAAACAAACAAAACAAGAAAAAAGCAAAACCCACCTCCGGGGAACTAGGAAGCAATGGTGTTTGCTTTGATCCTTTATTTGCACAGTGGGTAGACATTTTAATCTCTCTTATTCCAATTACAGTGGCAAGTACATGCTGCCCATTTCACTTTTGTTGTTGGGTTTTCTGTTCCAAGTATTGTAATTCATGTAGGATTGCCTGGAAATGCAAAGTTTGTTCTTGATTTAACTGACTTTGCTCTCAGTTGCTTTTCAATAGGGCTTTGGCCTGTATCTGATGGAAGGGACAGAACAGCTCTGTGGTGTGCTGTGCATGATGAGGAGATAACTGGGGCAGTCTTTACATCTCATCTAAAGCCTCTGAGGATTCCTGTGGTTCAGCATCACAGACGTTAAACTTGTGAGGATGGATTTATTTCAATTACACCTGTAATCTGATCTGTGCTTCTAAAGGAGCATGATGAGTCCATATAGTAATGGTGCTCTTTTTTTTTTCCCCCACTTTGGGGGGACTCGATGATATAAGGATTTGAAGCTTGACATAAAGGAATTGAAGCTTAGTATCAGAGTGTTCACCAGATCCACATGATAAGTAATGGAACAACTTGCTATGGGAAAATATCTCTTGGAGATATGTGGCAGTTAGAGATGTACGTGATGAACCTCAACTTTCTTGCCTTTCCTTCCCTCATTGGTTTCTCACCCTGCTAATAAGCAAGATCAGTAAATTTGGTTTCCTGTGTTATTCTGATTCTCTGGCATAAACATATCCACAAACCAACGGCAACATTCCTGTGGATGTCTTCATTACTTGCTTGCATTCTTATCAGAAATGAGTGTCTTTGCTCAGCTGAGCCATTCAGTGGCTACAGGCACTAGGTATATTAATGCTTTCTCCTTATCAGAAGCTGTTGGTAGCTTTCTTTTGAAAGACGAAAATGGCAATTTCAGTAGTCTTACTGGTTTTGATAAAAATTAGTGGTATCTGAGCTGCTGCTGGTGAAGATTTCTTAGCTCTTGTGGTGAAATTGTTTTCCAGAGTTGAAAGAAAAACACTTTTAAAGCCTGTTGCCTGGACACTGGGGTGGCTTGAACCCCCAAAGTCCTCCATTTGGTTTTTGGAGGTCTGTCTAAAATAACAGTTTCCTGGCTGTCTCAGCTCCCTTCTGTTCAGCTGTGTGTAACCAAATTTAACAGGGACTTTTTCTTCCACATAGCAGCTGAGGATGAAACCATCATTTCACCAAGGTTTCATTATCTGGAAGCTCCCTGTGGCATAGCCCAAAGCTGTGTATTGTGGGGATTTAAGACATCAAGCTCTGGCTTTGAATGAGCACAGGATGTACTGGTAGCCTGTTATTTAATGTGATTGGCTCCTGGAAACACAAGTGGGCATCCAAAACTGATGGATGTCATTCCCAGCCTGTACTCAACCTCAATTAACACTGTTTCAGTATTTTTAAATGCTTTCTTAATGAAATTTGGCTGTTAGTGATTGCACCTCATGAGATCACCTGGAGAGCTTGTGCTTGCAGGAGAAATCTTTCTGCCATTGACAAGGGGATTACAGGGCTCACCATGGATGAAAGGGGGGGGTGTTTCCATCAGTCTGGGGGGTGGGAGGGGCTGGAGGAAACTGCTGGGGAGATTTTGAGGGCCTTCCAGAGGTGAGCCCTGGAAACCTTGCAGCTGAAATTAAGCACAGCCTCAGCCACTGCCAGCATCCTGAGCAACAGGCATTTTATCTGATTTTGAAAAAGCTGATCATTTTGGGGGCTACAGAAAAACTCTGCTTTGTAAATGCTAACTTTTTTGTCTGATGCTAATAATCCTGGATCTGTCTTGGATTACTGCCTAACAGACCACAACTTTGGAGCCAGTGTATCATAACAAATTAATCGAGATGTTTGCTTTGTAATAGTCACACTTTCTTTCTTGGATTGATGAGCCAACACTATGCAATTTCAATTTATTTGAGGATATGTTGCCATTTAGTACTTTGATAACTTGCCAAGGGTTAGGTGACTGAGTTTTCCAGCAGCATTAGCACGTGAAACTCTGAATTCCTTGGTTTTGTTCCTTTGAACTGTTATTCCATGTCACTGGCGCACTGTGTTAGCTGATACACTGCAGCTATTTGGTAATATTCCTGGAATATGGTAGAAGACAGTTTATTCTGAGAAATTACGAACTAACAGTGACATATTCTAACTCTGCAGTCCTACTTCTCTTACTCATTACAGCTTATTCCAGCTGGCAGCAGAGGCCACATGCTTTTTGCTCTTTTTTTTTCCCCTGGGAAGTTTTTGGTGAAATGTGTCAATTCTCCAACCTGTGGTACCAGCACATCTCTCAGGAGATGCTGTCAAGAGCCCCTGCACAGTTTCATGCGGAAAACCTGCTCTGTTCAGACCTCTGCATGAGGAAAGGGATCTTTGATGACAGTGGAGCAAAGGTTGACCTCGAAAATGGCACACACTAGAGGCAGGGATGAAAAATGAGATTTACGAGACTGTGGGCACATTAGAAGAAAAGTGAAACATTTCAAATATAGAAAAGTCCACTGTATTTACTGACAGAGCTTCCAGCGATGTGTGGAGACACCAATAAGGAATGCTTTTAGTTTTACAAAGCATATTTTGGCTGGGTTTTTTATCCTGTCCCTGCTTCCTGTGAGCAATGCAAGAGTGATTGACTATGTGAAAAGCTATGGAGTAGGAATTCCTTGGATGAAAATTGTTTGGTGGCAACAACTTTTGCCAAATTAGACCCCTGAGTTTTATATACCCTCTGAAGGGGTATTTAAATGCCTCTCTTTAAATCATAACTAGCGTATTGTGGCAGTGAAAGGCATTATTTTAGGATCAGCTAGTTCTAAGCCTGTGTGCTTTTTGGAAGACATGTAACCTCTGGAAAGGAAAGGATTACATCTGAAAATACCTCTAAGACTGCTATCAGGACAGAAAAATGCTTCCAGGCTCCTTGCCAAAGCCTGGGGTTGCATCTGTCCTTTTAGAGTATGTTTTGTTATGCTAGGGAGATGGTGTGCTCTTGTATGTGTTGTCTCTTCTAACTGGAGTAAGAGAAGTGACCTTTCAAAGGATAATTAATTGCATTTTCCTTCCTATTTTGTTGTTAGTTTCCTACTGAACCTAAGCTGTAAGTGCAGATATCTGCAGGCTCAAATTGTACCTTCATCTTCTCAAGGCAGCAAATTACAAATTTAAAAGCTAGAATATCTATTGATAATAAATAAAGGGTTAAGTGGGAAGTTATTTTTCCAAAATACCTAGGTATTGTGCACTTGTGGAGGAGTGCTGAATAATAAACAAACTTATAGTTGCAAAATTTCTGTACCCAGTATATAATCAGGCCATAGCAAAGTCTGAGAACTCATTTTCAGGTCATTTTAATGTGGGATTTTTTTTCTTCCTTGTTTATTCTGGCAGCAATGGATGGAACTGGGGAGAGGCCAGGAATTCAGGTTCTATTCCAGGCACTAAAATACGCTTTCCCATATGATGATGGAGCAAGCTGGTTTCTGTAGCAGATAATTGGAGCACTTAGGAGAGCAGGCAGCCAGTGGTGTGAGTGCTCAGAGGAGCTCTGGTGCCACTGTTTGCAGGAGTAGTGACCAGGTGAGAAGGGCTGGAATAACTGGGTCAGAAACACTGTAGAGCTTCATGGAGAAGGAAATGGGCACAATTGCCATGCAAGAAATAACTGGAAGAAAAATCCACAGAATATTCAGCTGACAAGCGATCCAAATGGAAATGATAATGGTCATGGAAAGAAGGCCCTAAACATCTAGGGAACTTGCATTTTGAAAAGTTTGCTTCCAAGCTTCTCCCTTCAAATATGGGTCCTAAATTGTCTTAATATGCTCATCAGTTTGCGGTGTTATTTCTTTTTGATGCTGCCATTTTCTGTATGACTTCTCAATTTCTTCAGAGAGTCGAGGAAATGTATCAATGGAGGAGCAGAAGTTCAGTCTGTGTTTATAGAAAATTTCAATACATGCCATTTAGACACAACACTACTCTGACTCTTACTGAGCTTTCTTCATGTTTGAACTTAGAAGTTTTTCCCTTTTGCACATACATATCTGTATTAATACACTTATTTATGAGTAATAGCTGGCAAGTTTCCAGCATGTAGAAGTGTCTGAAAAAACCTTATGCAGAGCTACATTCCCTACAGTGGTGAGAAGGCAGAGATAAGCTGCACTTCTGATAACAGCACCTTTTCAAGGAATTACTAAAAGAGAATACAAGTGACGCATCTTTGTACTTATTTGTGTTAGAACTGAGTGAGGTGCTTGATTGGCTGCTGAGCATTCTGCAATGTGTACCCATTAGGGCTTTGGCAATGTCAGTTGTGAGCTACGTCACCTTCCTCTTGCTGAACAAACTCTCTACAATATTCTCAGAGGGAAGGTAAACACAAGTTTCATTCCAAACAGGTTGGTTTGGCTGCCTTATATGGATTAAACTGTGACAAAACCAAGGACAAGCTGAGCTTTTGGCAGTATTACAGTCTAAGAGGGAATGAAGAAAAAAAAGAATTTGGCTTATAAGAGTTTTAGGAGTCCATTATCAATCACTGGAAAGAATTTCTATAAGGAAGTTGTGGAGGTTTAACAGATTTTAGGTCATCAATGAGAGTCTATGAGCAAGTCTAAGAATTAGACTTAGATGATTGCTTGGAGAGTATTTCCAAACATTTTTGGCTTGGTTCATTAACTGAGCCCTGCACAGTCCTCCAACTTCAATTAAAAGCAGAGACATCAAACGTGCCTATAATATTTGAAGTCTTATGCCATGCAGAATATTAGTAGTTGTAACAAAGTGCAGACCATTCCTTGTGCTTTTCTTGCTTAACATAAATATTTGTGTGGTCTCTGTATAACACATGTATAAATATTAAGCATGTTAAAAATCAGTCTTGCTAATGGCATGCCTAACAGCTCTGATTCATGCTTTGAAGACTAACAGTTAATTGTCTATTATTTAAGCAGCTGTTGAACCATCTTAGCATGCTGAAGCCTTCTGATGTGCTACATATTTGTAATAACAAATAAAGCTGCACTGATCTTCAAAGCAGGTGGCAGAGATAAATGGTCTCTCTTGAAATTTGAACACTGTAATAAAATATCAGATTTTTCTCCAGGCAGGTAAAAGTAACTTATAAAAAATTAAGGCAAAATACATGACTACTTGTGTTGAGAATCTAGAAAGGCACGCACAGGAGCAAAACAGTGTCAATCAGCTTGAATTAGCTGGACTATTCAGGACTTTTTTTTCTGAAGATAGATGCTTCTAATGGTGGGGAGTAGAAAAACCAAACCAGAAAACAAAAACTTCCCCTAGATCCTTGAGAATGTACTGGTGGGTGGAGAAGTTGATGCAGTAAGAATTTGAAAGGTAAACGAAGTGTGTGGGCTTACTGCTTTTCTTTTCTGTTTTGTTTTGTTTTTTTTGGTTTTTTTTTGGTCCACATACAGTACCTATTATACATTCCCACTCTGGACACAGTTCTGGGAATGCTTTGACATCATCTTCATTAGATGGAATTGTTTTCATGCTTTTTTTATGCTATATTACTCACAGGAAGAGGCAAAAAGGTTACAGTAGCAGGTTGTGCAGGTGTGGTCTGGTTATAAAGATACAACTATACTTGAAGTAAAACTTCTCCCATGGAAGATGCTGGATTTGAGAACTAAATTCAGAGTTGTAATTAAACAAGGAATGTTGCATATCTTTAAATGTTATCTTCAACAAGGAATGAGAGGAGAAACAAGAAAATTGAGTTGAAACAAGTACAGAAGCAAATAATGGTTTAAGAAACAAATAACTGTTTATCTAAGACAACTACATCTTTTTATACACCAAAAAGGCTGTGATTTTTGTCAATGCTCTTAGTGAAGTTACTCATTTTGGGAGTCCAGTTGGGATTTTTGTGTGTGTGAAATTAGCCACATGTTCCCTGGGAACTGCTGTGACAGCTGTTGTCCTGCTTTAAGCAGTGCTGGGTAATTACTTTCTTTCTGGGAGCTGATGAGGCCTTCTAAGTGCCTTTGGGGGAGTTCAAACATATCTCTGACAGTAGTGTTACTTTTAAAAGCATGAATTAGAAAGGGAGGGAAGGGAAGCACAAGACCCACAGCTCTGTAACAGAAATCATGAGCTGTGTCTAGCTGCTGGCTTTCCCTTCTCTCTGGGCAGTTTGGGCTGAACAGCAATGATTACAATGGCTTCCAACTGGACTTAATATTAAAGCAACTGAGAGATATAACTGGTCCTTTTTGCATGTTGCAATCAAGCTTTGCAGGGGCTGGAAAGGAGAAATGTGAAAGGGAATAACTTGCCTGTTTCCTGATCTTTTCTCTAAATGCTATTCTCTTTGTGAAGCTACCTTTCAAATCTTGCTTCTGTATCACTGTATTCTTCTTTTGCTCTACCATTCCATGTCCAGGCACAACCTCTTGTCCATGCTCTTTCCTGATCATTATGGATCAGTATGAGTGCCGGGCTGATACAAGAATAAAATATAGATGTATAAATGATAAAATTGCTACAATATATAAAATCGCCTAAGAGAAGGCTCTGCTCTGCCTGTCCAGGCAGGTCTGCTTTGTACATCCATTAACAGAGCTGTTTGGCCAAGAAAAAGAAAGAAGAATGGTGCTTCAAACAGACTAAAAATAGCAACAGTGGAAAACGGACCAAAATCAATTTTACTTCATTGAAAACCAAAGGAATGCTGAATTTCTATAATGGTATTTTCCATTGGATTAAAATTGCACCCTTTACAGCATTGATCGTAAATACTGTTTTCATTGCTTCAGTGATATTATTGTACATCTGGACTAAAGGTGAGCATTCTTGGATATTACTGGTGCAATGTGTGCTGGTGCATTTGCAGGAATGGACTGTGCACAAGCTGGGAGGGTGAAGCAAATTTCTTCTATCCTCCACATGTGCCAGTTTTTAAATTGTTTGAGAAAGTTTTGTGCTAGGCTAAATGGGAAGCAAGGTCTTTTTATAGTTTTGTTTCTCTGCTTTCTTAGCTCTTATTTCTGGTCTTGCAGGAGTGGTATCCTAATTAAAACATTCTGCCTGCTGAAGCCTGTTGAACATATGTCAATTGTGTTTTTAAATAAAAAAAGGTCAAATAAAATGGAACGAGGAAAGTCTGTTGGAAACTTTAAATTTCTGCTTTCTGTTTAGATGTTTGGTGCAGTTTGCGTCTCTAAATGCCTCTGTATAATTAAATGATTAACTGTTTTATGGGTTTTTAAGCTGCACACATTAAAAATAATTTTCTAGTAAAAAAATACAGAATTATGCCCTCTTACTGAAATAGAAACTGGAATTTAAGATGGCTTGATGTGGTAATGTGGATATTGTCTTTAGATGGAAATCTTAGAAGTATCTGTCTTAATAAAGAGCTTTATTTATGTGTCCTAATTGTTAACCTTGTTTCTTTGAACATTAACATTTACCATTAATGTCATGGGAGTAACCCCTCAAGCTTTCCTGTAGCTGATGGATTCACTAAATGCAAGACTCAGTTGCCCTTTCTCGTGGGTGCAATGTTTGTCTGGTTGGTAGCAGGTAAAGAGCCCCAGACTGCTGTGGCGGCTTTTCCATTTCCACTGCCTTGTGAGTGCTGATAACACCCAGGTGTCCTGCCTCTCCTGAGATATCAGGAGGGGCTCAAGTGTTTGTTGTGGCTTGGAGTGTGCTGTCGAAAGGTGTGGCCCTGGCCAAAAGGAAGGTGGAGGGGAGAAGGTCAGGTTGGGGTAAGCTGGCCTCACCCTGACTCCTTTCTGCTGTTTATTTGGGGCAATGTTCCCCTAGGAAACCCGAAATGCCCCTGAGTCTCATTGCTTCTTACCTCTTTTGATTCTTCTGTGTGTTGGGTTTTGTTTTGTTTTTATTTTTTTAAAGCAGCATGTACTAATGGCCTGGGGCTTTCCATGAGGACTACCAGCATTAACATAATGTAAATACATGACAGTTCAAGTCCTCTGTGCCCAGAAATCCTTTCAAGTTACATCACTGGTAAAGCCTGACAGCCTCAGAATTGTGAGTGCTTTAATCAAAGCAGCTGCTCAGAAATGGTTGTAAACTTCTGCTAATGAGGTCAGGTAGCTCTTGGCACTGGAAATGATCTTTCTTCTGCTAATGTGAAGTGCAGGTGGAGTAGATTAATACCTTCCTACAAGTGCAGGTGTACTCCAGCTGGCTGGCTTTGCTTGCAAACCGCTGAATGCTGGGTAGAAAACCTTGGTTTTCAGCCAAAATGGCTGGCACACCCAGTGCAGGTATGAAAATTGGAAGAATTCTTTCAAGATCTGTGAAAGAACTACTATCTGGATCATTTAGACAATGAACTTCATGCGCCACTGCACAATAATCAGTAATTCCAGGCTAAGCTGGTAAAGGCAAAATTATTAGCGTAATCTGTTAAACATTTGCCTATTGAAACATATAAAGTCTTTGCTAGAATTCATCTTCACTGTTTAATCTCCTAAAAAAACTCCCTGAAGATTTTGCAATGCCATACTTTGCAAGTTTATTAGAGAAGCAGAGCTAGACGGAGCATAATTATCTTGGTAACTTTTTTTTGCAACTTCCCACTTCTGTAATTGACTCTAGAGGTAGATTCTCCCACTCTTCCATACTTAGCAATGTAAAATACCTGGTTTAAATGTCAGTGAACTGACATTTAAGTGTACTGCAATTGCAAAGACAATACAGGTTTATCATCCTCTGAGCAATTTTATTCTGCTCTAGCACAAATTGTGCTGAAGGGAAGTAATTGCCATACTGAAGCAGCAGCAGCAGAAGTTTCACCAGAGTTGCCCCACTGTAATTTGGTTGGAGGAGCTGTGGAACTGAGAGCTTTGCTGTGCACTGTTTTAGTGGTACTTTGGGACACGTTACCCAGTCTGATTATGACAAAAATGTGGTGATGTTGGAAGGATCTGTAGGGTTAGAATGGAGAGAGGTCTTTAAAGTAGCATCAGGTTACTCCTGAGAGAGTATGAACTCATCCAAAAGAGCTGTGATAGATGTTCATCTGGAGCCAATGCCATGTGGTTCCAGAGTTATTTAAAACAAACATCAAAGCTTTTACAATCCTGAAATATGTGACTGTTAAATATGCTTTTAAAAGGATGTAAAAATATAGAAGACAGAAAGGGAAAGAATTTGCAGAGATACTGAGATAAATATATAAAGAAAATATGTTCTAGGAAACAAGAGCAGGGTGCCTGCCAGCAGAAACTGTTGTAAAGGTACAGCTAAAATGAAAAACAGTGAGAGTGTGAAGAAAGTAATGAGAATAAACAAGTAATGTCTGCACTGGCAGGTGAACTGAAATGAGATTACATGTATTAGTTATAAAACCCTCTTTCATTATTAAAAAGATCATTTCAGCAACAAATGCAATTATGAGTAAAGAAAACGTGGGCAATGTTTCACAGGCTAGGTATTTCCTCCTTTTGAAGTTTTTTCATTAAATGTGGAGTTTTTTGAATTATTATATTAAAACTAATAGGTATTCACTGGTAAAGTAATTAATAGAAAATGTGAATGGTTACTGATGTTCAGAATTAATGTAATCTGCCATGGTCCTGAAAGACTCATTAAGAACTGACTGGGTCATATATTGTGAATGAAAAATCTTTAAGAATTGCAAATGTCTGAAAACTGCTTTTACAAATTTTGGGAGTTCTTTCCTTGAAATTTATGCAAATAAAGTTACAGCCCTGTTCTCTTTTTCTTTTCAAAGGCGAAGTAGAGCATGTCAGGAAGGAAATAACTCCATGAAATAGTTGAGTATGTAACAATTTCTTTGGGGGTCAGGGGTGGTGTGTGGATATCTCATTCTTGTTTACTCACCTGTTTGTTTCTGAGGTGATTACTGGAATCAACACTTGCACGTGAGGCGTGTGGGAGGAAAACCTATTTGCCATGGCTGGTGCAGTGTGTAGTGACAGCCCTTGTGATGGATGTTCTGGGCAAGTTTTGACGTAGCAGCCTGAGACCCAAGAGACAGGCAAGCCAGGACACTAGACAGGGGTAGCAAACTAATTCTGTGAGGAGCTGAACAGATGCAGAAGCCGTTTGCATTTCACAAGCACCAGGAATGCCAGCAATCAGAAATGCAGTCTCCAGCTGGGGTTTGGTGTTGAAGCTCAGGCCTGGCACCATGCTCTCACTGCCATGGCAGAGCTGGGCAGGAAGGCAATGCTCACACCAAACCTTTGGTACCCTCTTTTAGGGTTTGGCTTCTGCATTGTTTCCCACTGAGAAGTACAGGCTATGGATCTGTGGGATCCTGCAACTTATGGGGGAGTGGGGTTGTGGAAGAGGAACTGCAGCCTTGTTCCTGGCCTCATGTAAAGCCTCAGGATTTCCCCCTTATCCTCAGGTCTGTGTACCTAATGCAGAAATCCAGAGAGGAAATGGCATTGGAGAACTGTAGTTGGGAAGGATGGCTGCAGCTCATTGGTGGAGGTTTGCCATGGTTGAAACCCCCTGTTTGACTGATCTCCACAGTGTGGACCTACCCCATTTCTCAATTTTGTGAGGTGCATGTCCTTACAGTGAGGAGTGGCTCCTAGTCCCTGCATAGTTGTGTCATATTTTAAGTTCAGTGAAATCTGAGGTACGGGAATCTTGAGACAATTGTCATGGCAGTTTTGGAGAGAAAAAGAAGTTTATAGATGAACCATTCATTGAAAGGCTTCTGTAAGATGCCAGTGGTAGGTAAAGGCTGGCAAATGTGAAACCTTCAGCTGATAGATTTAAGAAGCAGGCTTGATTCAGTTGTGTAAGCACAGGCCTCTGGTCCTACAGAGATGCTCTAGGACCTCTTGTGGCATCCACTTACTAGCAGGGCATGCACAGGATGTCCAGTGACCTGTGGCAGATGTCCTGGTCCCAGGAGAAGCCCCACACATCCCAAGGAGTTCACACACTATGAAGGGTTAGTGCAGCTCAGCCAAGGCAGAATGTGTGTGCTTGTAATGCTGAGCAGCTGCAGAACACGTCACAGCATCCCATTTCACATCACAGCTCTCACAAGGACATGTAGGCACATGAAAGTCAACAGAAAGGCACTGCCTGGGATCCAGAATATGACATGATTGTCATAATGTCCTAATAATTTACATTCCTTTCTGAAGAACCCATTGCACAATTTGGCTGCAAGTGGCTGAGATCATGTTTTGGGTGTAATGAGAATTCACAGTTCTTAGAATCTGTGTACATATGATGTGTAGTATCTCAAAGAATGCTGGACTGCATTATTTGCTTCCTCAAGACACAGTTTGCTCCTCTTGCATCTTTTTATCTTTCTTTGTTTCATCCAATTATTTTTTCCTTTTTGTTTAAAAAAAGTTAGAATCTTTTGTGTATTCTAATCAGACCTTCATTTGGGTCTGCTATTTTAAATTTGAATTTTTTAAGTTTATATTTTCTAAAGCCTTTTTAAAATTTGAGATTTAAAATCTTAATAGCAAAGCTTCTCAAAACTACTGACATAAATTAAATGGTTAATTCTACTGAGATGACCGTCTCTGTGAGGCTGCATCGTAGGAGACTGTAGGTAAACCTGTGTCAGGATGTAGTCTTTGCCCAAACCAGCTATGTTCTGTAGCCATGGGTTCCAGCTAATCAGCACATGCAGCAAAATGTCCTTTTTGGAGGACTTCTTCCATTGCTCTCTGTTAATGAGCATTAGCTCAAACATCAGTTTCTGAAGGGCCCTGTGATTGCAACAGTACGTACATTTGGTAATACTTGGAAATGCTGCAGTTATTTCCCTTTCCTGTGAAGATGTAAGTTCCCAAACATCCTCATCTGGCCTGTAATTGGTGATAAACATCTCTGTTCACAATTTGTTTAGATTGCTTGTCTACTGTACCAAGTTCTGTGTAATGGCTCATTGCTGCACTTAGAGTGAGACTGCCTAACATTCATTTCTTGTGAGTTGAAAGAAGGGATATCTAGAGGTAGTATGGAAGTACAAAATTGAGAGAAAATCCTCCCAACAACTTAATCTCTGAAATTGTTGGAATGCACAGTGGAGAGACATTTTATGTTGTAATTTACTACTCATCTGTACCAAAAAAAATAGGCTATGTTATTTCTAAAGTTTTATTTTGGTGACTCTAATTATAAGCAGATTTTTACTTTGTTTTATAGACCTGATCTACAATCTGCATTTTTAATTCTACACTTAATTATCTATACACAAAGAGTCGATGTAAAATTCATGGAAATAACAGTATAATGATAGAGTATAAATTTCACAGCTGTTATTAAGAAAGTAGGCCAACATAGCTCATATTTAAAAAGGAAAATCTTTGTCAGCTCTTTTGAAAACAAAACCCAAAAAAGCCCTAGACCATCTGTCCAGTATGGGTTGTTTTTTATTATTTTCTTAAGGGAGCCTCCATTGGTCAACAGTTTCCAAGGTTGAATACATTTAATTTCTGTAGTGGTTTTATTAATCTGCATTTTAATCTTGCCAAACTTAATATTTGAAGAATCACCTCTTTGATTTTTTTTTTATTCTTAAATATATGAGGGAAGAAGGAGAATTCTGCCAATTTAGCTATTTTCAAATTTTTAATCTTTTTTAACAGTAGCTTTGAATGATTAATGTGAACAAATGCCTTTTAGGTTTGTCTGCCAGTGGAAAAGTATACCTGAGCTCGTTCAAGTGCTGTTAATGAAAATGACAAAAGCAGTGATTTGTTATTGCAGCTGCCACTAGTTACTGTTTTATAAATCATATGACCTGATGAAATACTGTGTTATTGCCCTTCATCTGGTAACCCAAAAGAAAAGTCAAGCAAGAAAAAGATCTCTGGCATTTAACAACAAATCTATTTTGGGGAAAAGACCCTCTTTTTTTTCCAGCTGGGGAGTGTCGGATAAACATGGGGAAGAGGAAACCAAGCCTCAAATCCCAACAATTTTATTTATTTCTAGAAGTAAATATAAAACTAATAAGCCCACCAAGAATAAGAGTTGGTAGATTCATGATCTGTAAGATACCCACTAAACATTTTGTGCCATAAAAACATGTTTGTGTGTCCCTCTGTGATTTCCCTCAGTATTTTCTGTGGGTAGGTTTTTTCTTCCTTCTGGATAATGTCCTTTCTGCAGAGAGGAAGGGTCTCTCTATCAGCCTAGGACCTGAGCAGCGCTTTGAGTGACCCCTTTGGAAAGCTGTGTGTGCTGAACCTGTTTGGGTATGCAGAGTTATTATTCTTGGTCGCCACAAGACTCTTCCACTTTGACACAGATATCAAGGTCTTCTCAATTTCTAAGTCAAACAGAAGTGGGAAGCCTTTCCTTAATGTGATCCTTGTGTATTTTGCTGAGGTGTTTTTTTTTTTTTACTTCTGCTCAGGCTGGCTTTTGTCACCTATTTACTTTCCTGCAGGAATTTCTTTTTTTAAGAGATCGTATAATTTTTTTTTTTTTTTGCTGTGGCATCTTGCAGGCATAATCAAACTGAAGTCCAATTCTCTGTATACCCATCAGGAGTTAACAGCAGCAAAAGCTATGCTATCCCCAGCTGGATTTCCTGGGGAGTCTTTTCTTGCTGAGTGGTTTTATGAGCTGTATAATCACATAATTGCATGATAATCCCTTTATATGGGGTCACTGCAAAAGGAAAGGATTATCTGTTATAGTAGCACTCCCTTTACTTACAACACCAAATTGTCTTAAAGCTTTCTGTTCTGGTGGAGGTTATGCTCAGACTTACTTTGTATTCTGCTGTGGACATATACATCAATCCTAGCTTGAGAATTCAATAAAAAAATGACAGATGTTGAGGCCTTAGATAACTGATAGGTTAAACATGTCCACTTCCATCACACGTTGTCATTAGGGCCCACATATAATTACAATTTACCAATATAACTTCCTGCAAAGCCAGACATCATATTGTACATTTGGTATTTATTGATTAACATACTTACCTGTCATCAGTAAATCACTGTGTCTCTCTGCAGGAGTAGCCTGTGCTGTGCACCACAATAATAGTGCTGCTTAGAGTCCAATTTTAATGAGGTTTGAAATTATCAGATTAGTTATTGATGTAAACCAGTGTGGCATTCACATTCTCTGAACAGAGAGACATAATTCTCTCTCTCTGGGTTTTTTCCTAAAGAAGCACAGAGAGAGAAGATAAAAACAATTCTTATCTCTATTCTCTACTCCTGTAATTTTACACGTCTGTGTTGCAGGAGGATGTTCAAGGGTCAGGCTTGCTTGTATCTAATTCTCAGGGAGTCTGAAGGGAAAGTAATGTGTTTGTGTGTCCATACCCAGAAAAAACAAGCCAAAATACCAATACATTTTATCTGTGAAGAAAAACCCAGAAGACACTGGTATTATTTTAGTATACTGTAGATCAAGTGCCTTCATAGCACATGTTTTACATGATAATCAGCATAAACTTCACCCTACACCAATGAATACACATGAATACTATACTCCGTAGTTTAGGCAAACAGCTGTATTTTATATTTATCTTTTTACTTTGAAAAACTGTAAGACTAAAACAACAGCAAATGCAGCAATGCAGATGATTTTTTTACTCCTGTAATGCACAGTCAAATAAACATTTATTTCCCAACAGCAAAATGCTTTTTAAAAAATATTTTTAGTTTTCCCTAAACCCCAGTTTTTAGAGTTTCATTGTGGGGCAAGGAAAACAAAACAAGGAGACTTCCTTGGGGATGGGGGAAGATAGTGCCTTGTGAATTCTAACATCAACAGAACAGTTTAATAATAGGATTCCTCTGCTGCCTGATTTCTCCTGTCTTCTTTAAACCTTAAACACTTGGGTGCTAGAAGAAACCCTTTTACATTTTCAACCATTCTCTTCAATTTCCCATTGAATTGTTGCCATTAGTTTGAAGACTGTGTTTGAGCTTTTGGTAGAACTGTGATTCAAGCAATCAGGGGTAGGAATCTCTTTCCATGTGCCTGTAGAATATTCTCTGTGCTTCATCAAAGCAGGACTGTGTTGGCTCTTGAACATTCCTCATAATTGCTTTCCTTGCAGGACTGTCAATGTTTGTCTGAAACAAAAGCAGGAAGGCCAGTTCAGTCCTGACTACTGTGGTTAGTGGAGGTCGAGAGCAGCGGTGGAGTCTGTGCTGCTGGGCCTGTATGCAGAATATAGCTCCAAATGTGAGGGAGTTTAGCAGGATGAGTTTGGTTTGCTCACTACTTCTAGGAAGAATAAGAGAACAGGGACAATTCAGACAGGAGTTGTCCTGTCAACATGGTTTGGATGGAGTGGCTGCACTGGAAGGAGCAGCTGAAAATTGCTGGTATCCAGCCCTGCTTTCCTCTGCTAAGAATTGTTCCTAGAGCTAGTTAGGTTTCAGAAAAAACCTGATGAGTCCAAGTGCCTGGAGGTACACAGTACCAGTGGGGGAAAGAAAAAAAAAAAGACTAAAAGCGTTATGACCTGAGATTAATTGCACTTATATATTGTTGAAGATTGCAATGCAAGAGGTTTTCAATTACCATCTGTATGGCAGTTGTCTTTTGTCAAGTGGGCAGTTTGCCTTCTCTCTCTCTTTGAGTGACCACATTCACATCTCCCTCGGGAGGGGACATCTGCTGATAACAGACTATTGAATATTACTGCATGACTGATAAGAACTAAAACATCCCATTGTGAGATGCTCCGCCCAGAGGGAGGAGCCAAGCATTGCTACCCGGATATAATCCAGAGGTTTTTGAGACACCGACACAGCTTTCTCCACTGGATTTCCCTGAGGAACAGCATCTGCCTCTTCTTCCACTGGATCTTCAGAGGAAGAATACACCTTTTCCTACAGGACCCTCTTGCTCCAACAGAACCACACCTGACACTTCAGGAGGACTGCAGACACATTTCCAATTGGATTGCTACCGACACCCCACAGGGTGTCAGGTTGGGTTCTCACTCTGTCAGTGTTGTTCTGGTGTACTGCATTGTTTATTTTATCCTTTTATTTTTTTCTTCCCTATTAAAGAACTGTTATTTCCTGCTCCCATATTTTTGCCGGAGAGCCCCTTAATTTAAAATTTATAGCAATTTGGAGGGGTGGGGAGGGTTTACATTCTCCACTTCAGGGGAGGCTCCTGCCTTCCTTAGCAGACTCCTGTCTTTCCAAACCAAGACATATATCAACCTTTTTTGGGAAAAGTTTTCGTTCCTTGAGTTTTCCTGCTGCAATTCATGGTCTGTAGCAAATAAATTGAAGCTCTGCAGGTGTGTAACAGCAGAAAGGTCTGGTGGTTAGCATAAACACCAGATAAAAGGAACCCTTTGAAAGTCCATCAGCTTATGATGAGTTCTATTGGTTGTGTTCAGCTTGACCTTGTCTGTTAGTGTGGAGAGGAGACCTCTAAAGATTCATGGGTTGAGATCTTCCTCCTCCAGGGGTGTCATTTGAGTGGCCCCTTTTTAAATGCTGCTTTAATTTGAATATAAACTGTGTTTCATATCCTCATGAGCATGTAGTTTTTAGAGTGGTACATAGTTTTTGTGTTAATAGTGAATATCAAGAATATGGGAAATTGTGCTGTCCTGAAGCTCTAGAAACCAGACAGCCAATAGAAAGATTCAAATACACACCATTTTAGAAAAAATTGCACAGCTTATTTATGACTGTCCTGATTTAAGCCCTTACATTTGATTAATGAATTTGGGGTTGGCAATATTGACATTTCTCTTTTGTAGATGCAACTGTATTGCTGAGTTCCCTATAGCTGCACGTGCTAAAAAAAATACTGAGAAAAAAGGACGAGAATGCCTTTTTACCACTTGGCACTTAAAACCAACAGAGGGAACTTTAAAATTTGCTCAAGATTTGGGTTAGAGGGAGTGGTTTAGTAATTTAAAGCAGCAACTGCTCTTAGCCAACATTTGGAAATCCAGCTGATTTGGGTTTGGCTTCTCCTCCAGTGCCAGCAGGGAGGCTGCATTTTGAGACTCTATAATAATTTCATTGTTACACATAAACCAGAAAATAATGTAGCATGATTTTTTAGTTATGTCAGCCTGCAGAGGCAGTGGCAGTAAAAGCCAATGTTCGCTTAGTTTTGCAAGGAGAGTAATAAGCAGGAATGTTTAAAGGTCATAGAGCATGTTTGGCTGAGCAGGAATGACTTTTTTCTTTAGCCGTTTGTCAGGGGAAAAAACCCAGATACTTTATGTACAAATTTGCTTTTTTCTTTAAAATAAAATAAAAAAAGAATAAAAAAAAAAGTAATGTGTCTTGGAATCTTTCTTTTCACCCATTTTGCAAAGGGGACAGCACTGGGTACAGTTTTTACTTTGCTCAGTTATATTTACTCTTGCAAAGACCAGACTGAGATATAGATAGATAGATATAGATATATGTAGCAATGGGATAATCCAAAATATAGTAAAGTGATATCAATGGCTTCTGGATCTGATGTTAAAAAAAGAAAAAAGAGATCCATTAATTTGGTTCTTAACTGAATTGTGCATTTTGCTTGTGTTCTTGGTGGATGTATTTGCCTGTAGGTGAGATGTAGATTCAAATACTAAAATTCTGTGTGGAAAAGAGTTTGAGGGGAGGATGGATACAAGTTTTCACTCTCTTTGGCGCAAGAGGAACTAGGCATTTCTTGTTGGTCTGCTGTGTGACACTTCAGGCATTTCTATGAAATAAAGAGCTCCTGATCTTGTAGTCACCTCTTTGGGAGCCTGGGGTTGGATGTAACTCATAAAGAGCTTCCTGGCCATGGAAATCCTTTTCCTCTGTGATTTTATCTTCTCATAAGCTTCACAGACAAGCCAGAATTCTATGTTTTCATCACTGTGTTCTGTCTTCAAGTAGGTCTTATAGATTATAGGCATATCTATAAATATTTCAGAAGCCAAATTTATACTGCCTGTCTACATGCATTATCTTTAGAGTGCTTTGGAGGTAATAGGGACACTTAAAAAGTAGTGCCTCGGCACTACACTTCAACCTTGTATTTTCCTGAACATGCAGGGCTCCCTAGTAAATCTAATCCCACAGTAAATCTAAGGTAGGCAAACACTTTGTCTACATTTCCTGAAGAGCTGCAAATCCACTGGGTTTAGAGTATCTGGCTTTTTATGCGAGTCCACCTTTCCATTTTTGGTGTCATAGAGCTTTTAAATTAATTAAAATTCAATGAGTAGTGTTTTTAAGTGCAGTGAAGGAGGCATTTTAAGAAGGACATCATTCTAATTACTGCTGGAAGCTCAAGGTGTTTTATTTAAAGCAAACTTTTTTGCTGGTGCAGCATTCTGGCCTTTCAAATTTCTGAAGATATTGAGCATAGCCTGTCATCTGGCAGAGGGGGTGATCACATGTGTGCCTGCTGCTCCTGCTGTCATTTTGTCTCTTTGAACAGTTTTCTGTTGAGGAGTTTCTCCCTGTGCTGTAACATACTAGGTTGTTTAAGATTTTAACAGCAAAATCTTTTAAGTTAAAAATGCTGTTAATCTTCTTGCTCTGTAATTTTTCTACAGTAAAATACTATAATGCCAGTCCTCAGGAGTAATTTTTAGAGGCTTTTGCTGTGACTTTTTCATCACTATTTTAAAAAATGTAATTCAGCAGTGATGTTCTGGACTGCTGCCCATACGAGAAATCTGGGAGAGCTCTGAGTCCCATATGAAGCAGAGGGAGATGGAGTGGGAAAGTTCAGAATTCCTGCTGCATCTACAGTTCTTCCCATCTCTGAATATTGGACCTGCCTTCCATGGCATTTCCCTGAATAGATATGCCATTATCTGGTCTCTTTGGTGTATGCAGGGTTTCTCAAGTGAACTTTGTCACTTTTCTGGTAATATAAGGTGCTACTCAGTATTCTAAGTGGGGATGTGGCAGACAAACCATGCTCTCATTATGTGTCTGTACAGAAATTACACGATTGCAGAAATGGCAAGTTTGGGAAAGCATTTGCAGCATGCTATGTTTATTTCCAGTGTGATGCGTGCTAGGCACGTCACAAAGTTGTTTTTCATTAGTTGTGTATAAGGCAGCATATAGTATGCAGCATGAGTTACTGATTTTGCTTTGTGGGAACTTTTCTCAGCAATCCATCTGGGACACAAACATGCAATTACTTACATTTGCTCATTACCAGATTTTCAAAAGAGTGGGACCACTGTAGCACTTCCTCCAAAGACACCCTTTAGAAAAAAGGAGGTCATTATTGCAGGGTTAGCCGTGGCTCAAAGTAAAAAAACCTAATAACCTTGTTGAAAATCTGTTCCCTAATTTAAATATGAGGTTTATGAATCTTACATTTTAAAAGGCTTTCTTGCATCTTCTAGTTCTTGTGCTTACTATGTTGAGACAAATATTTTTCTTGCTGTAACAAATGCAGTTCCATTTCAAGGTCCTCCATGTAATTCCTCTAGAGATGGCATTCACTTATTTAAACTGTGCTTAAGAGAAACACAAGAAAAGTACTGCCTTTCTAGACAGCAACTTCTTTGGAGACAGAAATCTTCATAGAATTCAGGAAATATTGATGTTTGTATTTAGTAGTCATGTCTTTGGGGACACAAGATCTTATTGTGGTGTTTCAAGGCCTTTAACATCAAAGTTGACTTATCATCTGAGAGCTGAATATAAGGTCCAAGCATAAGGTAAATATTGAAAGGTTAATGCAATCTTAGCTGGAAGAGACTTCCTTCTCTCACCAGTTGTTTACAATGCAGTATGACACATTATTACTAATCTGCACAGCCCTTGGAAGTGACTAGAGTCAGATTTTACTTTCACGTTTGCTATTAAACAGTAAGTTCATAAGCTTGTGGGAGTCTCATGCCTGATTCTGGGAAAGAGCATGGAAGTAGTGAGGTGAGAGACTAAACAATTTAAGGAAAAACAAATGTTTGAGGGCAGTATCTCCACTTGAGTGCATGTAGTTCCATTTACACCAACATATTTTCAAGCATTGAAGTTTTAGGACACCAATGCTGGTAACTTGGAAGAGATGCTTATACTTATGTTAGTAAAAGAAAGGACAGGGGATGTATTCCAGTGGGTGCTTTCCATTATGCCTCAGCCAAATTTGGAGTATGGTCCCTTCTCACTGAGTATTTGCTTTTCATGGCAGCTATAATTTTGTCAACAACTGTTTAGTATTACAGGGCTTTTTAAAATTTAAATCAAAATTTGCTTTGATATGAGTGCTGCATGATGCTTTATAGATTTCTGCTGCAGAACAGCCATTACCTGCTCTGTAGCTTTTTTAATTGGTAATGATTTATAGTTTATTTATAACTTGATACAATTCCCTCTTTCTCTGAAAAAGTACATGACTAGGTGATTATTTTCTCAGGCTTGTGTCAGTTTGACATAGTCAAAGAAATATAGAGTAAGAGAAATGCTACCACTATTGAACTGTGGTGTCAGTAACTCTCTAGTAACTCTTGCCACTAAAAGATTTTTTTTTTCATTCTTGTGAGCTATTAGCCTTCTCTCTGTAAAAACTCATAAAGCATGTGGTTATGGGGAGTGAGAATCTCTAGATCTTTGAATCATTTTTTTCTCCTTACAAACTACTTCTGAGTCATATTTGCTTTTCCTGATGCAGATAATTTTTCACCTGAGGCAGATAATTTTTCACCTGTCAGCAACAACATTTGTATACAATGAGTGACAATCTTGTCTGTCTCACTGAACATCATCAGGAGAGCCATCTTATTTCCATTTCTGATTATTTGTCTTTAGCATTAATCTGTGAAGCAGAAAAAACCCTGCCTGATGGAGCAGCTGACACAGAGGAAAACCTTTTTACCTTTTTACTTTCCTTTAACAATCAGGAAAATATGAAGGGCAGCAAGGGAATAGGTTATGATGATCTGTATTAATGCCCTTTTAGTAGCTGTTGCTCTGATAGTAAATGTCTTGCTGCTCTGATTTAATCTGCAATATGATTGGATTTGCTGAAGCACATCTATTACACTGAAAAAAAAACCAAAAAACCTCTCCAAAAATAACTAAGGCTTTGTAGCTGGGACTCAAAAACTGAAATTGTAGTGTCCTGTGGGAGCTATTTCTCACTTATCCTACACCCTCCACTGTGAGTGGCTCCCCACCCCACCATGGTGCAGAAATCCTCATCCAGTAGTTTAAAACACTGTTTGCATTTCTACTCCTGACTTCACCCAAATGGCAGTTTCAGGGGTTGTCAGGTGCTCCTTAGTATTGCCGTGGGGGATGTGTGTCAATAAATCAATTCTGTGTCTGATCTGATACCAGCAGAAGGCAGTTTGGATGGCAGCACTCCACCACCCCAATGGGACATGTCCCCCAAATTCCTGGCAGTGCTTGGCCCCCACAGAGCCTGGTGGCACCCAAGGACTTGCAGGAGCCACTTGGCCATGTCTCTTATGCTCTACATGAATATTGAGCCTTTGCCAACAGCCTGAATTCTTTTAAAAGATGGACCAAATATTTGGCTTTCTAATTCCTCCCAGGTCCAAATCTGGACTTAATCCGGAGGTGAGTTTGGGCTATGCCTATGTAACATTAAGGGAGTTCCTGGTGGGATATGCCAGTGTACATCCGTGTGCTGCTGAGGAAGGGGCTGCCAGAAGCTGCTTGGCTGGGGCAGCTGTGAAGGTGTTGCCCTCTTTTGCACGATCCTAAGCTTACAATGAAAATCTCCACTGTGAATTTTGAGGGGTTTGTTTCTCCTACTCAGCTGCGTGGACTGCAGAACATAAGATTCTTATCCTTACTTACTTAGAACTGATCCCATTTTCTTCTGGTCTGAATATCTTGCAAAGCCAGAAAGTATTTGGACTCATTCTCCTAAACATGGAAAATACGTGGGTTTTGAATCTGCTCTGCTGAGCTGTGGCTTTCTTAAATAAAAACTTATAAATTATACATATAGCAGTGCAATCAGTTCTAGCAGTATTCTTATTTTGTACATCTGATCTTTATCTGTGAGTCATTTCTGAAGCATTTGACAAAAATATATTTTGTAAGATGAGAACTTAAAAAAAAAAAAAAGGCAAAATACCAGGCCGTCCAGTGGATGTCTCTCGGGGAAAAATAGAAATGTTAATAATTTTCCTCTTTGCTTCTCCAATTATGAAAGGGAATTGAAGGTTGAGCCTGACCCAGAGGAGAATGAAACTAGAAGTCTTTTTTTTCCCTGAAAGCTCAGGGTGACCAGGATGAAAGATCAGAGCTCAATGTAAACTGGACAATGCTGAATAAATTGTTAAGTGTCTGAGATTAACATTGATATTTGTCCAACATGTACCTCAAGGTCAATAAAAGTCATATAAAACTTGCCTTTATATAGATATGATATCCATAAGAGAGGGTGTAGTTTATTAGGATGAGGCAGTTGTAAATGTTTGTCTAAAAAAGACAAAATAAAAAAATCTGTTGTGACATCGGGTATGTTTAGTGCTTCTCCTTTGGCTTTCAAGTAATGCCAAATGCTGAATTTACATTGGACTGTAAGTTTGTATAGGCCTGCCTGAAATCAAAATAGCCTTATTTATTTAAACTTGGAGTTTCTTTCAGATTTGGGGTTGACTGGCACATATTATAACTCTGACCAATTTTTTCCTTCCAAATGAAGCACACAGTAAAACATAGGACAAGGTTCTATCTCCCAGCTTTCTGAAACTGTGAAATACTTCCTTTGCCTTTAGTATTGTTTTCCTTGTTTCCCTGAGGTCTATATTCAGTTTTATATCAAATGAGGGTCTTGCCTAGTACATTTACTGCAGGGTATTGAAATGTCGTAACTTTGCCCAACTGCTACATTGCAACTCCTGCTCACATTATCTGCAGCCCTGTGGGACTACCAGTGGCTGCTGCCTGCTTCAGAATTATCTCAGCTATGTTCTCTGCTAGGTCTCCGTGACTTTTGAATTGTTCCACTAGAATTTACACATCTCACCCTCTGCCTAGAAGTAACTGTCTAAAACTACACAATATTCCATATTTAAGATGAAATTATGCATTAAATTCTGGTATATGGTTATTATTTATCACCTTATTTTAGGCTGTATTGTCGAATGCCCTCTATTTTGGGTGTTTCCACGTTGCAATCATTCATCTTCTATCCACTGAGATGTAAATGAAATGCAGCCTTTGTGGCTTTTTTGAAATCTGGAGAAATTAATGTAGGTTTCTTACTATACAGAGATTCTCAAGAAATATTAGATGAAGCAATATTAAGTAATCTAGTTCAGCTACTTTCTGAATTCAAAGGGACAATTATTAATTTTTTTCTCCAAGTGATGGCTGCATGAAGTGATTCTTGTGTAAGGAAATGCTCTTGTTCTGAGGAGCCATTTTAATTTGAGTTAGAAGCTTTAAACTTGTTGAGAACACACATTTTCCAAGCATACACATCCAGGGCTTTGTGGTTCTCTTCTTTTTTAGTCAGACTCATTCCCTAATAGACCAATGAACAGAGCATGCTGATTTTATCTTTGCCAGTGCTCATTTGGACCATCTTTCCACTGAGCCATAGTCTATGTTTCATTAGTCTGACACTGTGTTTTTGCTGACAATGGTCTTAACCCTAGAACAAGACAGGAGCAGTACAAAAGCTACGTGATACCCTGGAGCAGGGTGCTAGTTTTGGATCATTGAACTCCCACAAGTGCAGCCTGTTACCTGTCACAGTCCCTGCCATCTGTTGTAAATGGTAAATTACATCTTAACTACTCCTTACAGCTTTGCAGGGTTCACATAACTTGACTTGGATGGTGGAACTCTTCTCACCCAATATTTATGAAGCGTAGTGTCGTTTCTCTTTGCTTGTTCTAAGATACTATTGCAACAAGGCCACAAGTTCTTTAATGTGTAGGAGCTGTGTGTTACCTGCAGGACTTGTAATCAAACAAAAAGCCACGTGGCTACAACTCTTTTGCAGAAGGAATTGCCTGACTGATGAGAAATTATTCTAAGTGCTGGAGTTATTCATGTCTGTAAAAGATATAAGCAGTGCTGATCTGGAAATGACTGTTTAACTGTTTTTATATTTTATATTTGAGAAATATCAGGAAAACTGATGTGGTACATTAAAAAAAAAAATCTATTTGCCTTTTAAATTACAATGCACATTTTGATTTCTGAGCACCCTTGTTCTGTGCCAATGAGTCTGTAAACTACTAAATGCCACAGCTTTTAGTGTACAGCATAACTTTCATCAGAGAGTACTGCTATATAAAGGTTCTAACTGATTGCCCATGTAGAGTTCACACAGAATTCACAGAATCACTGAGTTGGAAGAGATCTTCAAGATCATCGAGTCCAACCCAGCCCCCGACATCTCAACTAAACCCTGGCACCCAGTGCCACATCCACACTGTTAAACACATCCAGAGATGCTGACTCCACCACCTCCCTGGGCAGGCCATTCCAGAACTTTAACTCCTTCCATGAAAAACTTTTTCCTAATATTGAACCTATATTGCCATTGATGCAGCTTTAGACTGTGTCCTCTGGTTCTGTCAGTGCTGCCTGGAGAAAGAGCCCAACCCCACCTGAGCACAGGCACCTTTCAGGAAGCTGTACAGAGTGGTAAAGTCACCTCTGAGTCTCCTTTGTCCAGGCTAAACAGCCCCTGCTCTCTCAGTCGTTCCTCACAGGGCTTGTGTTCCAAGCCCATCACCAGCCCTGCTGCCCTTCTCTGGACCTGCTCCAGCGTCTCAACGTCCTTCCTAAACTGAAGGGCCAGAACTGGACACAGCACTCCAGGTGCAGCCTCACCAGTTATTCAGATTATTTTGCACTTACTATTACACAGAATATTCACCTATATAGGGCTAAATCTGGGTATACATCAGAAACATTTCTAACATGAATGCCTTTGCTATGCTGAGAACTTTACATGCCAAGAGAAAAAACAGGTGTTCCCCCACCTATGCTACATTTTCCTGATAATATTTCAAAGTGCAAAATCTCATACTTAGGAAACAAGCCAAAAGAAGTTTCTGTTTGATTGAAAAGCTTCGTTTAGTAGTGGCATTTGCCAGGGTAGTTTTCCAAATTCCTTGACCTGCTTTTTTGTTTTGTTATTTTCTTAGTGTGCATGGTCTTAGTACCCACTCTCCGTATCTGTGCTGCTCCTAATAGTGCCTGACTCCTCTTTTATACATATCACAGGTAAACATTGGCTGTGGTTTCCATCAGAAAAAGCTCCTTTGGGCTCCTATGCTCCACTGATAGAAGAGCCTGTTTACAACGAAATTATCTTGACATCTCTACTGATCAGCTCTAATGGCATGAAGCTGTACTTTATTTAGTTCATTGAAATCTTGCATGGATTGTCCAAGTCCTGTGACCAATGTTTCCATTCTTTTATCAAAGTTCTTTTTATGAAATCTGCAGTCCATGTTGAAATGAGTCAAAGAGCATGAGTAGCCTTGCACTGAAACCAGCTTTCTTCTTACAGGGAGCATTATGACAGCACTTTGGAGTGCTCTGGAAGAACCTTTTTCTGCTCGGACCCATCAGTGTCAGACTTTTGTGTGCTCCTACCTGGCCAACCTGCTACTGCACAGCATCTAAGGAATGTTAAAACTTTTTAAACTTATGTGAGCTCCTCTGTCATTTTTCTTATAGCTGTTGCCCAGGTTCTGGCTTCATTTTCAGTTGGGGCACATCTATGTTTTGCTCACTCTTCTCTAGCCAAGTGTTTGAAAGGAGCTGTGCAGTGCAATAGCGCTGAAGTTGCTGTTTGTCAGTGGGAGACTGATGCTGACTGACAAGATTTACAGTGATGCTGGGGCTTTGAGAGTAAGCACTGGCTCAGCTGCTTGCTGCAAATTAGTCACAGCAGAGGATCTTTCTGTCCTTCCTGGGGTGGTTGTGACTTGGGATCTCTGGGAATTCTCCATTGCCTACAAGGCACAGAGTGACCCTGTTGGGAGAGGAAGGTTGGTCATGTCCCTGCTCCCTCTGACAGCCCAGCTCTGTGCTGTGATATCCTTCAATCTTATCTCTCTGCTCTAGACCATCTTTTTTTCCTCTTACAGAGCCTCCCAGGCAGAGCATGAACCATGTAGGATTGGAACTTAAACTGAGGAACTGAGGTTGAGCCTCCAACAATGCAGTACACTCATTTATTTTATTGCAGCTCACCCTACTGGTACACAGGCTTTGTGTATGAGATGTGCATACCTTTTCCCACAGCACTGGTTCTGCTGGGGAGGAAATGTGTGTGGTGTGCTCACCTCCAGCAGAACCTGGTGGCAGAGCAGGGCGGCATCACATGAGACCTTGGCCTGTCCTTAGGGAAGGGCAAATATCATTGCGGTCTATTTTCTATTGATTGCTATTTCATTAAATCTCATTCTATATTCATTGCAACTTTACACAGGATTTTGGAGTAGTTTGTTCCATTTCCCTAATGGGAATGGGCAGGAGCAAATTAACTTGAGCTGATTGTTCAAATAATCACAACAGTGAGATGTTTCAAGTTTGTTCCATGCCTCCTCATACTGCTAATGCTTCATATACAGGCAACTGTATACTAAAGTATCTGAGGGCCAGAACTTGACATGTTAAAATATGTCTATAAAGAATCTCATTTGTAGAACTCCTTAAATTTAAAATAAGAAAAAAGCACCTTATTAATAACTGTGACTCTGGAAAAGTTACAGAATGAAAATCCCAATTCTGTTAATAGTCTCTCATGATTTGTACCAGTATTTAACTATTTGATATAAATAGATTTGAAAAAACCTTACATGGGCTTATGCACATTCTTTTGCAAAAGCCTAATTATATCTTATTTTTTACTCTAAACTTTATTTGCATTAAAGGAAAGCTCATTTAAAATCTCATTTTAAAATGAACAATAATGAACTATTTAGGATTTTTTTCTATCTGCTGATGTTCAGGGGACCACATACAAGATTATATCTTTGTGAAGTTAAATTGTGCAGTGACTGAGAATCAGTAACCAATGACTTTGTGCTCAAACGTTTTCTTTTCTGTATTACAGGCATTAAAAAGTGCTGTGATACTGCTTAAATTGAAATAAACTCATCCTGGGGTTTTCTCCCTAAGTTTATTTTTTACTATTAAACTGAAGAAAATACTTCTGCAAACCTCTGGTGCCTTGTACAGAGGGTGTTATTTAGGTGCAGGATTTGTTGCAAATTTCATGTTTTGTTGTATCCTTGACCATGCTCTAAAGAAAAATTTGAAACTTAATGGGTTCAAAACCGATTTAGCAATGTGTTTCTCTGTCAGCTCTTGCCACAATGATCACTTATAGCTTGATACCCAGAAAGTTACCCATCTACTCCCTTTCCAGAATATTTGCAGCCCATAAGAGTGGAAAGTTTAGTTTTTAACCAGGTGTGCTGCTGCGCTGTAAAATTACACGATTTAACCTAAATCCCACCCTTCCTTGTATTGCATGCAAATTCCACTAGATGTCATCTGGTGCCACACTGAAGGAGAAGGTTTGAACCACCGTGTCCATCAGCTCGGCCTGGCCTTGGGGAGGGTGGGTGCGGGTGCAGGCTCTGGGCGGGGACACTGCAGTGACACCTTTACAAATGGTCCCTTCTAGCATGAAAGATTCCTGGTGAGACTCTGAGACCTGCAGGTAACTTCTGGTGGGGCCTTTTCCCTTTGGATTCCTTGTGCTTCCGGGTGTAGGGCACAGAACAGCCCTAGGATCATGAAGGGATGTGCTACACAGGAATCAATTATTGCTTAGTTTATTCAGTGGTTAAGCTGGATGTACTTTCCAGAAAGAAAATAAGGGAAATGGAGAAGTATCAAAACTGAGAAAATGCTTTCTTGCTATATATTTGAAAATAGCCTCATAAAAAGTTAGGTTATCTCTGCAACAAAGTTTTGCTCACAGGGATGCAGGGAACAGTGTTCACAGCTTCAGTCTTTACAGTAGGTCAAAACAACCAATAAGTTGTCTGCAGATATAGGGATGATTAAGTGATTTTTGTTTCTGGGTAGAAGTTGGCATTGCCTGCTAATAGTCACTGCCTGAGGAATTTGAATAATTTCTATATTCGTGGCTTTAGGTTTTATCAATAAGGCTGGACAAATCTGACACTGTGACCCATTTCTGTAAATTCTCTTAACCATTGTCCTGCTGAGTGAGAGCAGAGTGGAGTCTAGATAGCACTGCTGGAAACCTGACCTCAGTTGTTCCCTGTGACCTTTCTGTTCCTTTTTTTATTTCTAAAAACTGTCAAACTGTCATGTCATTGTGTGAGCCTGATGGTCTGTGGCTATCTCAGTAGGAGAGGAAATCATGCCATGAGAAGCTTGGACAGTTTTTACAGGAATTTTCACCCTACCCCTTCAGTCAGGCTTCTCGGAGGTGTGCTGTTGTTTGGCTACGAAGCATTGTGTGCCCTGAGACTTTGCATTCACACTTCCACCACAGCTGAGCAGTGAACAGGGCTTCTCACACCCCCTGCAGGTGTGTTCTCCTTTGGAAGATGCCAGTTCTTCATCTTGTCATAGTTCAGTGACAAGATTCATTACTGATTATTGTGTGGGCCAAGTCAGAATGTTTGTCCATGTTAGTCCAGGGCTTCCCTTTCCTCCAGATGTTTGCTCTAGTGCCTGCAGAGTTCCTGGCTGGACTTTGGGCTTTGTTTGAACACCCAGAGTGTGTCCACAGTTTCCTTTAGACTGGCATAAACAAGAAGCATGTTTCCAAACTCATGGCTGTTCAAATTCTGTTCAATATTTAGTCTCTCCTCTGTATCTAAAGCTGCCTTCTTGACAATCATGGTTGACAAACCAATTACCACAGTAAATACATTACAGACTTTTTCCATAGGTAGTACAGAAATCGTGGGTTACTGAGTTATTAGTGTTATGCAGAGTCTTGTTTTATTTTTAAAGTTAGCCCTCTAATAGCAGAAGCCTTCTGGCCACAGTGACTTGAAAAAAACCCCAAACCTGTTGTGACTCCAGTGATGACGAGTTTGTAGGGAGTTGCTGCTGACACTTTAGTACTTTGGCTGTGTCACAGACATGAAGAGAAGCATTGCTAATCTGCTCTGTTTCTTTCTCTCTCTGAGCACAAGACTAGAGCTGTCCTGAAAGGTTTACATTTCTGCATTTCATGCTCTACTCAAGGTATTTTTAATTTCATTAGTGAAAGGAACCATGTTACTTTCACAGGGCAGGTCACTGAAGTGGTTTAGAGAAGTGCTCTAAGGCAGTGTGGTGCTTAGGCTGTGTGGTGCTTGAAGAAATTGAAGGGAAGTGCTCAGCAAAATGTAAATGTTGATCATCTTTGGGGTCTTTCAAGAGGGTAATTTCTGGGGATGTTTTGAGAAATGAGGAGGAATGAGTTTATTTTCAAAATAGACACACTGGTTCTTGATTGATTTAAATCCCCTTAATGATTAAAACCTTTGAGGCTTTATCTACCCAAGAAAAGCCAGGAGATAAATTTAAGTCCCCTCTGACTTTGTTTCTGAGCATCCAAGGCAATTTTTAATCATCCAATTTATATTAAGCAAGAACTTGTTTTTTGATTTCTGCCTCTGTTTAATGACTAATGATTTAATTTCAAAAAGCTTCATCTGTAGACATTACACACTGTGATACAACAAACTCATTTCTATGAAAGGAAGATGAGAGCATCTAATTTTGTCATGCTCTACTATCTATTTTTTCTTTTCAAACTCATTTCACAACCATAAAGAAGGAGACATGTGAAAAGCCTGTTGCTTCAGTGTGGGCAGGGATGGGTGGCACTGAGGAGTCTGTGGTGGTGAATTTGAACTGTTCATCATGATCTCAGCTTTAATTTCCTTCCTGTTTCACTGTTCATAATAATGCAATGTTTCCATGGGTGGCCTGTTCAATATATGGGAGAGATTTATACTATGCCATACCATATTTTTATTTAGGATAATATTAAAAATATCTGTTTTGGGTAATTAGGTCTTCCTAATAGGAGAGTTCAAAGCTAGTCTGCTAAATACACATTCAGGGTCTGCTGGACTCTTGAGTCCTTCCATAAAGAAAATTGAAACAGAGAGGAGTTAATTCACTTCAAACATGTACCTGAATATGGCACAGTGATTGATTTTTCCACTGGAACACTAACAAACAATGAAAATGTTTTTTCAGGAGTAAGACAGAACACCTAAGGAAAAGTCTGAGTCAATACTGTTAAATCTTAAAGCTTTCCATGTACTTCATCCTGTTTTCCTGCACTGCTCTGTAGCTGATGGCTTACCTGATTCAACCATTTTTTTTAGAGACAGTGAACAGAACAGCAGATTTCCATTCTCTCATGGTATATCGTTTCCAAAGAGGGAAAGTGAAATCCAGTTTAAGAAAAAGGCCCAACCCACAGCTGTGAAAACAATTTGTGATGCTGGGGCTGTTTCTGAGCATGAGTGGACGGACGTGAGTGCACCCACCTTGTACATGAGCCAAGGTGACAGAAAGCATCTGTGTGTTCTAAGTCATCCACATCCCTCAGACCTTGTTAAAACAACCACTTTGGACAGGCCTGCTATAGAAACAGACATATAATTCTGGGCTTCCAGCATCCTAGAGCCAGGCCTGAATTTCTGCTGTTACTTGTTTGGTGAAATGTGGTGATGTTGTATGGGATGCTCAAGTGGGCTGGAATATCTCTAGAGTTAACAATCTGGGCAACTGATTTTTGCTGTTGCTATTAGGTTTGTATTGCAAATAAGGTGAGAGACTTGAAAATAGGCAAAGTTATTGGGTTGTGCAGAGTGAAATAGTTTCTTTTTGAAGAAGAAATAAATCTTTTTGCTCTCTCACGCTTCCAGATTATGAAGTAGGGACAGATGCTTGTGGAAGAAAGTCAGAAGTCCGTTCTTCCCTCCTCAGAAACTCTGGTCTATCCTGACTGTGTAATACATGTTGGTGCAATTGCTATGACAGTCTCCTCTCCTACCAACAAGCCATTCAAAAATAATTAAAAACCCTAACTATCCATGCTATGAAATATTATTTTAGCCAGAAATTTCATATGGGTGTTTGGCTAAATCATAGCAAAACTATGAAACCACAGAGGGGAGCAAAGGAAGATCAGGGCCATAATAATTTGAGGGATTTACAGTCAAAAGAATAATGTTACTTGAATGCAGTGTCTGTTTGGAGGGTAGCTGATATTTCAAAGGTCTCTTTTATCTTCTATGAGCTTGAAGTTCTGCAAACAGAGGCATTTGGTCCATGTAAACTGTGTTAGAGTAAACATGGTGATGCACCTTGTGTGGGAGGCACTGTTGTTATTCCTACTTCACATCAATTAGATTTATTCCTAGTGATCCTGGAAAATTAAATAATTTAAGAGTGCCAACTGGAGTCTGGTTTACATTATTACAGGAGCATCCAGATGTTGCAGTCAGACTCTCAGGAACACGTTACTTAAAAATAGTACTGTGAGTCTGGGGTCTTTTCTTCTGTATTTATAAGCTTTGAAAGGAAGATGTCATTTCCAATGGCTTCCAGCTACTACAGTAGGTGATAGTGGGGGTTGATGCTTTTCTATGTTCCTTCCAGCTGTTTTGCATCTGACACAGATTTTGGTTCTCCCCTAGAGGTCCAAAGTCCCCAGGGGGTGGCAATAAGAACATGGTCTGTTCTGGCCAGGAGGTGATGTCTCTGAATTTATAGCTTCTCCCTTTGGTACAGAACAGAGTGGAGCTCACAAAGCTCATGTTATTCTGGAAAAATGGAGAATTTGCATGGGTGAGATAAAATCTTGTGTTGCCAACCGTGTGATACCAGTGTCTCATGATGGGAACTCATAAAACCAAGACATTCTTTGACTTATTTTCATTATAAGCTCCAATGTCACAATGGTCCCAGCACTAGAGTTTTGGGAGTGCTGTTGCTCTTAGTTACATATTTCAACCATAATCACGACTTTTCTTTTTTGGGAGTTGTGAGGATGGATCTGTGTAAGTCAGTATCAGCTGCAGAGAGAAGTGGTGAAGGTAAAATTAGTATTTGAATATGGACATGAGAAGTAGTAATACAGTGAGACTGAAAGGAATTGTGTGTTTCGATATGTCAGTAACTACAATGGAAAAATCACTTCAAATAAGATGTAAAACCACTATAAATATTTATTTTAACTGTATTTTAACAAAGAGTTACTTATTATTTTTCAATAAATAAAACAGCAAAGATGCTACATACCCGCCTGTTGAATACCAACTTAATAAAAATAAAGCTTATACAAAACTTATATAATTTAAACCATATAGATTTTAAAACATGTCAATTTAGAATATATTTGCATAGTACAACAGCATTGTGGAACTCACACCTATTAACACTTCACAGATTTTTAAAAGAGATGTCATTGTCTTGGCATTTTCTTGTTATGCCAAAAATTGTCAGTCATCCTAGTTTTTCTTCTGAACTTAATAATCTTTTCCCAATGCTCAGCTCGGAGGTCTTGCACTTTCTAACAATCAGCAGTTCTTTGGGATCTAAGACACGGTTCAATGTTCATAGTGCAGGTCAAACCTTGGTTTCCACATCCTGCCTTGACTCCGTGGCGTGTAGGAGGAGGGGATTTTCTCCCTGTGCTGCTCTTACCCTTATAACAACCTCACCAGCTTTAATCCTGCATCCTGTTGTCTGTGGAGCTGTTTGCATCTCGCAAGACAGGGATTTTCCTTGGCAAGATCCAAGCACTGTGGAGGATCTCTTCACAGGATATTTGACAGAGTCTACTTGGCTCTTGATGCCTCAGATACTTTATTTTGAAGTGTTGGTTTGCAGCTGGTTCAAAAGATTCAGGTAGGATTTGGATTTTAAAAATCTGGGATACGAATCTCTTTCCATAAGGATATATACTGTTTTCTGGGCTTCATCAAAACTTGTGTGAGTTGGGTCTTGAGCCTTTTTGGCTGTTGCTTCCCTCATCTGATAGTCAATATTGATCTGGAATATAAAAAAAAATGTGGTTTAAAACCTAACTTTGAATGTAGTCTCTTTTCTGTATCTCTTTGTCAATACATGCATTTGCAGCCTTAGAATTCTATGACAGCTCATTGTCAGAATAATTGCAAATTGGGGGAAATCAAATATCTGTATCCCAGTTAGGCACAAAAGTTGTTGCTCACTATAGAAATGTAGTTTGTTCTGGAGTCAGAATTAATACAACTCAACTTTCAGGAACAACCTCCAGTTAATAAAAGAAATCCTGTGTTGAATGTCTCCAGTTCAGATGTGATCAACATACAGAACTTTAATTTTTCCTGAAGGTCAGCATATTTTGAAAGACAAGAACTATTCTGTGGTGCTTCCACTCACAAACACAAAGAATCTCCAAATACCATCAGCAACTCAAGCTGGGCTGGCTCAATGAAGAGCATCATGTGCTGAGGCCTTTGCTGAGCTCTGCTGGGGGCTCTCCCAGCACTGGCCTGCTGCCTGTGACTGTGTGTGAGGTTTGAGAATGTTACACTGCAAGTAGCTGTGATTCAAGAAGGGACCTGAAAGTGTGTCTGTGTCTTCTAATGCCACTGAGTGAGTGTGTGAGCATCTCGATGGAGCTATACTTCTCCCTTCCAATTCTGCACAGGCTGGCTTTATACATACCTGCTTAATGGCATCTGACTGAACAAACTCCTCGTAAATCCTCTCTGCTTTGCCATGTAAGTGATCAGACTTGGTTTTCTTGTAATCCTCACAAGCCAACCAGAACTCGATGTTTTCCTCACTGAACTCTGATTTCAGGAATTCCCGAAAGACACCTTGGCCACCTAAAGCCAACACAAATAATGAATCATTTACTGTATGACACTTGTGACCAGGGAGGAGAAAATAAATAGCAGGATTTGTATTGAAATCTGATGAAAAATCTTGCCAAAATACATTGATCTTCTCTTCTTCAACATACAACTGACATTCTAATATTAAGGCTGTTGGGAGTCTTCATAATTATGTTCAGTGTTTTTAGATCTAGACTCTGGGTCCTGATCCTATAACAATGGATTGTAGTCCTTCCTAAATGAATTGTCTTAGGGTATAAGTGGAGAGAAAATTCCAGATTAAACTGATTGTCCTAAATTGATTAAACTGATTATCCAAGGATTGAAGACTGATCAAAATGAGCTATTTGGGGGTTAATAGCTATACTGAAAATGGAAAAAGACCCCAAAACCCAACTTGGAAGCCAAGCTGTAGCAGTGTCCAAGTTACACTAGAGTTGCAAAAAACTAAATGTACCTGCCCATTGTCTGACTCTATACAATGCTACAGCTTTGCCTGTTTGGTGAGATTAGAAAAAACTTTGTCCTTAGAGTAAGAACCAAGTCATACTGAGGTAACAGACTTACTTTGGCTGGCCAAGAGCTTTTCCAAAGACTGTGACCACTGAATAACTTCCTCTGCAGAAAGCCTAAGGTGACAAGAAAAAGAAAAGGCTTTAGGGAAGAAACCATGGGATTTTGTTTTTATGTCGGAAGGAGTCAAAGTTTATAATTTATTATCCAGGTATTATATTCCAGGTATTTTACTAAATTTATGTCTTTGTCATAATCTGAGATCCTGGAGACAGGCCATGTCAAGAAAAATAATCAGAGATGGAAAAAATATGGAACTATGATGTTATCTTGAATTCTATTCCCAGGAAAATTGTCTTTCACTGTAACAATGATAAAATTATTTTGTACGTATACTTCTGTTTCCATATTTTTGCAATAAGAATGGTAATACCCCTACTCCTCATTTAAGTGAGCAGCATTTTTTCTTGTAAAACTTTAGAGAACAGTTACAATGTCCCTCTGATAAAAATGGATTTAAGTGAAGCGTCTGCTCCCTCACTGTTTGATGCAAGCAGATCAAATCACTAATTAAAAATCCTTAACTCCATGAGTAGTTTCTAATTACTAATGTTCACCTCTCTTGTATTTTGGAAATTCTAGATGCTTTTACAATATTTGTTGTTCTAGAAGTAGTTTAGAAATGAAGTAATTTACTATGCACTAATTTAGCTATGATTGTATTTTATAACTCAGTGGGTTTCTGTACTTACATGACATTTCTAGAGCTGGAAGTCTTGATCCCCGATTCAATATGTGGCACCATGCACTTCAAATAACTTTTGAGATCTGCACCACTGAAACAATGAACAGACATTTTTTAATCCATTAGAATTGCAGTAGCACTTAACTTCTATTTAAATTTTCTTCAAACTTTCAGAGAGAGCTCCATTCTATGACTGAAGTCTGGGAAGTTACATATCCAAGTAATAAAAAAAAAAAAGACAGAGGGCCCGAATTGTATCTAAATTCTGTTTTGGATTACTTAAAGTAATCAATTAATTGGTATGCCTCCGCTCAAGCTTTTTAAAATGATGTTGCAGTCCTGGGCTTTTAGCAGGTTTTGATCATTTAGCCTGAACCACAGCGCTAATTCTTAATCTCCAAAATTGGTAGATTGTTATTTGCACGTCTAATACATTAAGTTTTATACTAAGCTGTATATACTTACAAAGCCTTTTGCTTCTTTTTATGGACTTTGCCTTTTGCAAGCTTGCAATCTTCTTTTCCATTTAATTCAGTCATGTTGTTTTGGAAGAAAAAGAATCCAGGCATTTTCCTTGGCTCTAACGTGAAGCACCTCTGGCCATGAGGATCCTCCAGCCCCAAGTGACAGCTCCCTGCCTCTGCTGCTGCCTTTTATTGACGCAGGCAGCCCTGGGAGCTGGGGTGAGCAGAGCTGTTTATCATGTATCTTCATCACAAACTCTGGAAGTTCCCCTTTCAGTGCTCAGTGACGTGAGTCTTTTTGAGAAAAAAAACAGACAGCAGTGTCTCGTGGTTGAGGTTATACCAGATGAGGCTGAATTGCTTTGGGATTGTTATGTGTCACTGTGTATCTCTGTTACCAAAAAAAAAAAACCACCAACAAAGCCCTCTAGAACTTTGAATTCTTGTCCCTTTCTGATGGGACTTGCAAGTCAGAAGTATTTTTTGGTTTGATCAACAGAACTTGCAAATACTACAGTTTTTTCTTGACAAAATTCACTTGTTGCATGCCTGTGCCCTGCAATTTCATACTTGTCAGTTGGTTAGGTGGGCTCAGCAGAAGACAAGGGGAAGGTACTTTAACATACCCCAGTAATAAAGTTCTATATGCAACAACCTATTTGCAAGTCCCCTGTTGCTCTTCAGACTAGAACATTACCTTAGACAGGTTTGGTTGGACAAGATGTGTGAAAATATTTCAATGTGATTTTCTCAGGAAGGGGTTTTGAAGCAGCAAGAACTTATTTAATTTGGTTTAATTTTTGCAAGTCAGGTTCTAAGGAAGCACAATGCCATATTTCAGGAATATGTCCCTAATTTTAAGTGACTTGGTATGTATAAATATTAATTAGGTTAGAGCTATGTTGTAAACACAGTGTGAATATTACAAGCTGTTTGAGGGAGGTGTGAGTTGTTTGTACATACTTAAGCTCCACTGCATAAAAGCAGCCATGGATATAAAGACAAAGAATTAAGCATAACTCTCTATCTGTCCAGGATGGTTATTTAGACGTTGAAATACTTAATATGGCCCCTGAGCATCTCAATTTCTGGTAGCTTGCTTGGGTTCTTTTTTTCTGTGATGTTTCAAATTTTTTTTTCCTTTTTGGTGTTTTTTTTTTAATTGTTGGTTTTTGTTTGTTTTTTTTTTTTTTTTACTAAATAACATGGGCAACTTCGATTACTTATGAATAGCTCGTGAATGATGTGTGCAGGGCTGCATATGACGGTGATAACTGCTGACACATCTCCAGCTTCCTCTGGAGCTGCGGTGCCAAGGGCTGGGAGCCCGAGAGCCGCCTGCAGACAGATGTGCAAGGACCGCCAGCCTCGGGCTGGGTTTAACCACAGCGGCTGCCGGTCCACTGAGTGCTGGCAGTGACACAAATGTGTCTGCAGGAAATATTTATCTCCGGGTGAACACTGCCCTTTGTGCCAGGGCAGAGGTGTTTACTGACTGCTCTCACCCCCCAGAACAGGGCGCAAAAGGAAGGAAGGAAGAGATGTTATCAGTGCCGGATTTGTTTTCGTATCTAACCTGCTCGGTTTTGACGTTCTGCTCCCCTCAGCGTCTCATCGCGCTCCTTCACTTAGGAGCTGTCCTTGGTGGGATGTTCCATTGCTGGCAAGGTCAGAAGGATGATGCATCCAAACCCTACTCAGAGGAGGGCAACAAAAGGGTAAAAAACATCAGGGAAAATAATTTCCCATCTCATCTCCCAGAGCTCTGGAGCCTCAGGCTAAAAGTAGGGCAATCTCTTGAATTAATAGCAGCCGGTCATTATAAGTAATCCACCAGTGAAGTTCTGTGGGAGTGAGGGTACAGGATGGCTTGCTTTTTTGTACCTGTTATCAATGATGGGCTGTTGACAGTTCATTTACTAGACGAGGAATGTCTTTTCTCCATTTAAAATGAAATTACTGTCTTTAACTTTGGGATTTGTTAAACATATCAATGCATGCAACAGGTGCTGAGTCAGACCTTCCTGTAGAAAGGAATTCTCATGCTACTGAGTCTCATTGCACTTCACCTTCTTGCAATAAATATTGTCTTGAATAAAGGAAAAACAGCATTCTTGTAATTTGCATCAGGGTAATGCTGCTGTCCCACAGCATTTGAATTGCTTTCCAGGTCACACAATACTTGAATTGCTTTCCAGGTACTTTATTTGTTGGAGGAGGCCAGTGGTAGTATGGGATAACTCTTACGTGACTTGTTGCTTGCAGAGATACCACACCACTGGACCCTAGGGGAGGTGGTAACCTTTGCTTTGCAGTCTTGGTGCTACTGGACTCAAATACAGTCAAAAGTGAAGTAGGAATAGGTTGAATGCTATACTGTGAATAAGGAAAAAGTTGTGCCTGCCAAGCAGACCACCTGGAATTAGCTGATGTCCTTATCTTATGCTGTTCTCATATCCCAAATTAATAGTGCTCTTAACACACTGGGGAGTCCTCTCCAGTATCCACATCACTAAACCCCAATCTCTGCATTGCTGCTTGCTCTCCTTATCCCTGGACAAATTCAGTAAAAAAAAAAAAAAAAAAAAAAAAAAAAAATCAGTGCTGCCTCTCTGGTTTAACCTAAGCCAGATCTATTTGTAAACATGTATAATAATTCATGTAGAAATGTACAAATGAAGAAAGAAGACTGGGTCTTGTGAGTGTCTGCTTTGGAGAAAGGATGAACATTTGGCACATAAACTCCTAGCTTAGGGTCCTAGAAAGTGTAAAGACAATGTAAAACCCCAATATCCTCCTACCTTCCTGTAAATGCTGCTCAAACTCTGCAAAACCAAAGCCATTAGCAGACGTATCAATATGGGACTATGATTATCAGTCCCTTTTTTCCTATATTGTGGACAAATCCTTTCTTCCTCTGAGTAACTTGGATCTTCAGGCATCCTTTTTTTCTCAATGGAATATTTCATTGACTCTGATTCACTCTTTTATGCAAAACCTACTCATCTTTTAAGGTTTTACTTGTAAAGCCCAGTGCAAATTTCCCAATCTCAACAATGGGAAAACCTGTGTATGAGACTGACGGAGAGGGAACTGAAGTGAGAGGGAAAAGAGGAACTGTAAGACTCATAGGGCTGGCAAGAATTTTTGTTTTATTGCTGGAGTAACATTCTCCTTCTACAGACCACAGAAAAACCAGGAAGAGACCTGTATGGAGTTTCCTAAGTGAAAAATTCTTTGCTAACTCTGACTTTGGTAAGTGGTTCTGCTTTTTGAGAGAGTTGGACTAGGTCACACAGGTGGATTAGGTGTTGACTCCCTACAGTTTTCATTATTCTATTGTCCTGAATACTCTGACTTGACATTTCTAGTGACAAAAGTGCTGCTTATTGGAACTTTAAACTTTAAAAATACGATGCTTCAAACCCATATGCATTCATCCATACTGAATATTGGGTCACTGTCCTTGTTTCCTGTAGACAAAAATGTCTAGTGGGATTTTACATGATACCATAAGGAATAATCATATTCTGACACAGCAGAAAGTTTTTCATGTAACTTCTTCACTCCTAATTTTCTGTATTTCTTTCAGTTTCATCATGGGATGGTTGGTAACAGACCTGCCTTTTTCATCTCCCACAAACTTAATCAACAAATATACTTTTCTCTGTTTCATGCATTGTAGCCAATTGCTTCTTGAAATACTTCCTCACTTAATAACTGTTTTCTTTTCCTATTATTACAGGAAATTGCAAAAATATTTTAAGCCTTACAGTTTTAGGGTTTATTAGAATAATGCCATTATTTGCTACAAAACCCTCTTTGTCTTAAGGCTGGCATTGTCTTAGTTGATTCTGTCCAGTAAAAGGACAGAAGGAAACTTCTTGCAGGAACAGCACCATAACTGGCTGTCACCAGCTGGTTTCTACTCTTTTCCAGATTTCTTGTAGGTTTGTGATGAGTAATTACTCCAATTTTATGTGCACAGAATATGCTTACAAATATTTGCTAATATTCGGCCTGTTTGTGTGCATCGTTTTCTGTTCTTTCTGGAGACCATTTGGTAGAGTTAAAGTGAAAAAAATGTGAGAAAATTTCCAAGGTTCAACACTGGACAGGTTCGGTTAAAGCAAAGAGGGCAAAAAGTTCCGTGAACTCCAAGTCTCATTTGCTGGTCAAAATTATTTCTAGCTTCTGCTTCTGACTTCTTTTTTGTTTCTTTTTGGTCACTCTTGTCTGGCCTTACCCTCACTCATTCTCCATTTCAGCCCCACTTTGTTTCTGAGTTGTTCAGTTTTGGCTTAGGCAAGTTGTTGTCTTCCATTTGTGGCCAATTTTCAGCTTTGCTGCACTCTTGCTGTTGAGCACAAACTTCCCTGGAGTTAATCTGACCCCATCTGTGCTGAGCTCGAGTGCCCAGTCAGGCAGTGCTGCCCCACTGCAGAACTGCCCTTACCCGTCATGTAGCTGAGCGTTAGCTTAGCTGTGAAAACAAGTGATTTCTCTGAAATGCATCTGTCTCTTATGTGACCTAAAGAAATCAGCTACTGATAATCCATCTCTCTAGCACTTAAGGGAAATAGAAACTAGTTTCTGTGGGAGAGGAAATAGTGTGCATTAAAAAAAAAAAAGGGTGGTGGGTGCTTTTGAGCTGCAGTGATATTATTTTGAAATGTTAACATTTTCTCTCATATTATGTAGTCAGTCCATAACAGAGTAGCCATTGTAGCCATCATGAATTATTTTTAGAATTAATTTCTGCTACAAGCAAAAGTTTTTTGGAAAGAAATCCTGAAGCCGCCAAGATCAAAATCTTGCTACTGGTTTTAGCAGACTCATTTTTGGTGTTGGACTGATTTGATTGAGAATTGGATCTTTTTGAGGGCTATTTGTTTGCGGGTTTTTTGAAGTTAAGATGTTCCCCATGTTAGATTTTGTTCCTGATTAATTCAATGAGTTCTAATTTTGCAGCCAGTAAAGCATGAGTAGGGCTGAATGGCATCAGACTCCTCAAAATTCAGGAAGAGTTCTGGATTTGAAAAATAAGTGGAGCCTAATGCCATCCTGCATCAAGGAATGCCACAAGCTAAACATTGAGTAATGATCCACCTCCTGAGAGTGTCTTGTGGCACTGGGTCTATGAGAGACCTGACTCTGAAGGACAAGGGACCAGAGCTTTGCTGAAATCTGTTTTTAGCTCTTTCACTTCCTCACTATAAATTGGCAATGCAGGAACATTCCTGCAAAATTCCAGTTCAGCCCAAAATTGCCCCATCTGTCTCTGAAGTATCTGCAGAATGCTTTTAGGGAATTTTTTTTTGGTAGGGTTTCCCCTAGCTTCTGAGGGAACCTGTGGAGTTTGGGGTTTTTTTTCAGTACCAAGACAGTGAAGGAGAAACGTGGCAGGAGCCAAGTCATTGTGGAGAGCACACAGTGATGTTTTCCCTGTTTTTATGAATCACATGGGGATTAAAATACAATCCAGTCCCTGCATCCCTTCTCGTAGGCCTACTGGATCTGTAAAGAGATGACAACAGGTCTTTCCATTGTCTGTCTCAACCTCTAAATGTCTCCGTGGGTGCTGTGTTCTCAGCTTTTGTGACTTTAGTTGTGTCCCCAACCGCTCTGACTGCTTCACATGGCTGTTGTAAGTCACCATTACATAGTGGAAGCCTTTGATTTGAAAGTTTGTTGAATAAAATTTTTCTTATGGTTATTATTTTTTCTATGACATCTTTGCAAACTTTCATGACTTGACTTTACAGAAAAATGTTATGAATATTTTATGATAAATGTTGTCGGCATTAAAGGTTGTGTTTATATGACAGTCAGTGCAAGGAATTAGATGTGTATTTCCTCACCATACTAAAGCACATTTCACTGACGTGTATATCCAGTAATTCCCTCTTTTTTATGACCATTTCTTAATTAGACTGTAGCAAGCTTACACAGTTTATCAGAAACCTGATCCTTTTCTTTCTGGGCTTTTCTATCTGAAATAAATTAACTGTTGAATTTCTGTGAAATCAGGGGACTTTTGGTTCTCAGCCAGACTGGCTGACACCTGGATGAAGAAAGGGAAAAAAAAAAAAAAAAAAAAGTGAAAAATCTGCAGTACAGAGACTTCTGGGTGCCAAGGGTGATGCTTCCTGTATCTGCTGTTCGGTAGGGCAGGAAGCGTTCATCGCTCACCATCTGGGAAATGCACACATTTCTCATTATCTCCTCACGTTTTCATGAGTCCCACACTGCACTGAACCAGCATTTGTTTCTCATGTCTTATTAAGCAAAACAGACTGAGACCAGGGCCTGTGGCACTGGGGTGTGAAGCAGTTTGCTGAGTTTCCACTGTCAGCATGGAAATGTGATATGTGAGTACAGTACAAGCTTAGCTTTCAAAGCTTGAAGGCTTCAGTTTCATCTGAATCTTAATGGAGAAAAATCAGAGGCTTTTTCGCTCTGAAATGGTAAAATTCTGTATCGTTCAGTATTATAATAACAAACAATTTGATTGAACACAGGGAGCTGAAATTCAAGGTATCAGTTTAAGAAATGTTTTTAAGAACTTTTAAACAGTAGAAATATTACTTGAAGCTTTTAGTGGAGTTATGCTGATAAAGAATTCTCTGAAGAATTGCACTTTTAAGTGTCTGTTTTATACTTGGTGTTATGAATTTCCTGGTTGAATTTTCACTTCAGCGCCAGCCCAGATATGGCTCTCTTTAACAAAAAAAAAAAAAAAAAACAACCAAAAACCATCACAAGGCTGGGTTCATCCAAAGATTGCATTTTTACTGGAAACCATTTGAGACACAAGGAGGATCTGTCCTGATACTCAGGAGAACAAGCAGATGCATCAGGGGACTATCTTGGCAAAGCAAGGAACTCATGATGGTGCTCAGATGTAAAAAAAAAACCCAAACAACAAGAACAAAAAAAACCCCACCAAACAACAACAACAAAAAAGCCTCAAGCAAACAGACAAACAGAAAAAAGCACCACAAAACCACACAAATTTAAAAAACCCACCACAAAAAAAAATCCCAATAAAACAAAAACCCAAAAAACCCCACCCAACAACAACACCAAAAAAAACCCCAAAACAAAAAAATACCTCAAACAAAAAAAATCCTACTCAAACACCAACCAAAAAACTCAACAGCATACAGGGAGTGGAAGAATGGATGTGCTAAATAGAAGGGAATTTGAAGCATTTTCCAGATCATGGATATACAGAAAATAATCTTCCCTCTTCAGGGCAGTGAAGCAGGCAGCCTGCAGTGCTGGGTTGTCTCCATCCTTGAATATTTTCCAGACCAGACTGGATAAAGCTGTGAGCAATATGATCTAAGATCATAACTGATCCTGCTTAAAGCAGGGGGGGTTGGACTAGAAACCTCCTCATTTTGTTCCCATCATGATTTATCCTGAGATTCTATGTATAACTAATGAATAATGGCTAGCATATAGAAGTCTAATTCAGTTAGAGGAGAACTACTTGGGAAAGAATGGTAATTGTAGAAATAAATACAGGTTTCCTGATTGACTTTTTTGGATGAGAGCTACACACTGGAAGTGCAACGTTCAAATCACCATTTCTTCTGTCTCCTTCTGAAAATACTTGCCTGGTATATAGGTGAAGTAGCAGAAAGTTGCTTCAAGAAATGGGAAAACTGAAGATGGGTATGAGGTCTCAATTTAAATCTATAAAGATTTAAAAGCTACATGTTTTCCATTATGATCTCTGAGAACTAGCTCTTCTTGTGATGAACCAGAAAGGAAGAGAGTTTAGCTGTATTTCCTGTCATTTACTTTGAATCTCACCTGCTTAATTTCAGTTCTATGGAACTGGAATATTTGCAATAGAAAGACTTGAATTTCCTTACATTTATTTTATTTGCAGTTTTCTTTATGTCACAGGGACAGACCCTATCCATCCTACTGGTGAACCTCCCTCCCTTCCATATGACTTGCACATGACACCCCCTGAAACACTGGGATGTCTGGAAACGCTCAGGCTCAGGCTGAGCAGGGCTCTGAGGTACCTGGTCCAGTTGAGGGTGTCCCAGCTTATGGCAGGGAGCTGGACCAGGTGGCCTTTCAAGGCCCCTTCCAACCCAAACTATTTTAGGATTTTATGCAATGCCTGCACTGGACTGGCTGTGCTATTGGTGAGCTGATGGCACCTCTGTTCATTTGGGGACATTCCAGCAGCTAACTTATCGTTCCTGGGAAGAATGGGGGCAAAGGCTTGTTATTAAAAGCAAGTCTACTGTAGTTCTTTGAAAACAGAACTCCTCCTGGATCATACACCATTTAGTTAAAGACAGTTATTAGTAAGAAACAAATGTTTATTTGTGTTTGTCAAACAAACAAATGTGTGACAAGACAAATGTTCCTGAATGTATTCACCCATGTCACTAGTGCCTGTGCTTGGCACCTGTGTTCAAGAATGAGTGCGTGCTTAACAAAGCCTTTAGTGTCTGAGTTTTATTGAGAACAGCCTGATCCTTCACACACCTTCTCCTGGCAGGGTTAGGAACAGAGTTTATGTACGTGCCCACAGTTTTGCCAAAATAAATATATGCACTTCTTTGTGTCCCTGTCTTCTCTATAAAGTATGTGGGAAATGACTGTGCTCTAATTTACATCTAAATTGCAGGACATGGGCCCTTGTAATTCAGAACTACTGCTCAGTTCCTTGTTAATTATCTATCTGGAAGCCCACAGACCTTGGCTGACAAAAGTACTGAATATAACCTTGTGCAGAAGAGGAGTTGTCATATACTCAGACTGGATTTTCCTAGTATGTGTCATTATGAAAAACCAAACTCCCATGTCCCACCAGTTCCCCACCTGTGGTGAAAACTCCTTATTTCAGCCTTGTTTCTCTGACCTCCTCCACAGACAATTAAAACTGCCATTCCTGCAGTGTGGGCTGCCTGGTTTGGAATTCCCCACCAACTGTGTTCTGTACATGTCAGTAAACCAGGTGAGCTTTGATAGATGTGACCACTTCCCTTTAATTTTGAAATGAATTTGAAGACGAACACAAAAAAAAATTCAGTGTGCAAAGCAAGATAACCAAATCTGGAGGGAAGGTTTTATGTGAGCAGCAGGAAACAGAACCCACTGAGTTTCATGACAATAATAGTTCTGAGTTACTCTGAAAGAGTCATGAGACACTGATGTACATGTTCTTCTAACCTCAGCTGTGGGGCCTGGAAACCACAGGCTAACAAACATTTAGACAGATACCTGATCTGCTGGCTGGCACTGCCCAGGCAAGTGCTAAAAGGAAGCAAGAAAAGACCTCTAAAAATATTTTTCTTTTTTTTAAGAATGTAGATACTTGTAAAAACATGTGTGGGTATTGATATGTGTATATAGAACTTGACATTATCTCCAACAATCCTTTAAACATAATATTAGAATGGTTTTTCTCTTTCCACATGTGATATATAACACCAGAATGCTTGCACCAGGTCTGATTAGTAAATACCTGTTAGGAAGTATCTGTAGATATTTACGTGTGTTTTATCCATATTAAAAGCCACTTTGTAACTTCCAAGCCACAAAGTTTCCTCTCAAACACAGTTTATTCTTGGTTTTCATTTAAATCATGTCATGTTTTACACTCAAGCACTGAATTGGAACACCCTGTGTTCAGTGATGGACAGAAGGACAAAACCTGTTGATATTAGAAAATAAAATGCAATAGAATTATTATTGTTCTGTATAGAAACACAGGTGTAATTTTCTTAGAATTGTTTAGAGTTTTATTGCACCCTTCAGTTTACCATCAGCTCACATAATGTAGGAATAGCCACAGCAAGTGAAGGAAAGGGAAGGTAACTTAAGTTTTCTGGTGTCACATTCTAATTTTCTCATGTGTGTTGATGCTTTTGAAGTCTTAATGCTCACTGTATTTGGTTGGGATTTTTTTTAAGCTGAAGAATAACACCCCCCAGCTATTTACTCCTAATTTAAAATTAAGTTGGGTAATGATGCAGTTTGAATTAAAGTCAGGGAGCTGGACTGATTGCTGCCAAATTTCCCCCTCATTGTGATGGTAAGAGACACTTCCCTCAGCTTGGAAGCTCTTTCTCGTTGTTACTTCTTTCCTCTCACTGCTGTTATTCAAACAGAGGCAACTCAAATTTACGTTGTGGTTTTTTTTTTTTTTTTTCTCTGTTAAACTTTGTGTGGGAAAGATGTGTTCTAGACTTTTCTTAATATACAGGTTGGGATCTATGACCAAAATAAGTAAAGACAATGGTAAGAAATAAGAAAGCTCCATTCTGATCTGAATAAGACTTCACTTGCCCCAGGACACAGATAAATAGTGGAAAATTAATTATAAAATTTCTCCTATCAATAAAAAATGGGCTTTGCCTTCTTTGTTTGCCTTTTTCTAGTGAATTGGCATGCCCTGCCACTTATTTCTCATGTAATAATCAGTTATGAATTAGTAGCTTATTTCCAATGGGAAAAATTTTCCTATGGTAATGTTTTTGTTTGTTTACATTTTGCTTAGAATCTTGCATGTGGCAGCTTCCCCCTCACATAAACAAATATTGCTGCTTGGAAAATTACAAAATAAGGATGTTTAATGACTACTGGGCAGGGATGAAATGCTTAAAATGACATTCTGCTAATGGGGCCATTCTAACTTCGGCCCTCTATGAGAGTATGAGCAGAACACACTAAACAGAAAGCTACAATGAACCTTGATGAGCATTTAAAACATCGTTCTGTGTTCTTATGGCTCATGCAAATAACCCTGTAAAGTCAGCTGCTAATAAAAGAGAGACCTGACAGCACCAACTTGCGTCATTTGAAACTCAGAATACTGTTTGCATATTCTCTTTTTATAACTTGCTTTGTCTGCTATTGTAGCAAGATTTGTATTTTATAAGCCAACCTCCTTTTGACTCCTCTTACGTTCATTGAATAACCAGGACCACTTTCACTTGTCATCTGCTTTAGTCTCTCTGTGGGTTGCTATGGAGCATTCCAAATATTAGGGAACTGTGGAACTGCATGGCCCAAGGCTCCATGTGGTTCCAGTCACAGAGCAAAACAACTGGAAAATTATGATCCCTGAACCCAAGAGCCTAAAACTGGCCCAAGGCCTCACAACACTACAACACATGGATTATATATTTTATGAAGCTTATGGCTTACGATGGAATGAGGATGCTGTTTACCTGATCTGCCCATTGACAGGCTCAGGTCAAGACCAAACATGTTTTCAGACCATTCTGCTATTTCTGCAAATGCAATTTCTGTGAATTTTGCTTTCTTGCTTTCAGTGACTCATACTGACACCTGTTTTCTTTTTGCCTAACTTGTGCTATGCCTTGGACTCACAAAGAAGTAGGGATTTCTTGCCTGATTTCCCAGTACTGTATATGCTGCTTGCATTTTCAAGGGAAAAAGTGAGGGCTGATGTGAAGAAAAAGCATAATTGCCTAAAACCTATATATTTTTATGTATCACCTTGGACTTGTACTTTATCTGTATTCTTGTCCCCTTAGACCATCAACTTTGGCTTTTCATTCTCTTCTTTCTATGAAACATCTCTTCAGTGCTCGAGATTATTCAGCTCAACCTCTCTCTAAATGTCAAGATAATGGCAGTGTTAAGAAGGGCAGTGGGGGAGGTAGGGCTGAGAGGGACTGAAACAACGGAGATGATAAAAAACAAAAAAGCAAAGGATTGAAAGACTGAGAGGGCACTTTTCCCATACAATCTTCTACTGTGCTGTGGAATGAGTCCCAGCCCCGTACTTTCACAAGGCAGTAATTAAAAAAAAGCTCTTACATTGATTTCTCTCCCTAACTTTGATAGTAGAGTTCAGCTTGAAGCTTCATGTTCTGTGAAAATAGCAATGAAAGCTCAGTACTGTCCCAAATGGAAAACTTTCCAAGGATGTGTAGAATATATAGAATATATATTCTTACTATTTTTTATATATTCTTAATAGAATATATAAAAAAACCTCTCAGTTTTAAACTCCTCAGTCTCCTGAGCAGGGCAGTGAGATCTTGTTCCCATCACCTGGCTCCAGGAGTGGTACAGAAACCCCAGCCTGCAGAAAACTGTTTGATCCAGAGTTTATGCCAGAGCTTTAAGGCACTCCTCTCGTGCATGGTGCTTTCAGAAACACCTGGAGCAGCTGTGGCCACCAGAGCATCCGAGTTGCTCTTCCCAGGGGTTGGCAAAAGGAAACCACTTCAGAATGAGTGGTTTTCCTCTGTCTGGGCAATGTTTTATCAGCTTTTTACAAAGGTAGCTGATTTCATTGCTACAATGGCTGACAAGATGTGGTAGGGCGGGCATACCTGAGGTTTAGGACAAACCCAGTGCCAGGACTCTTTGGAATAAACTTGAAAATCTGTCACATACACACAGTGCCTGTCTAGCAGTGGCCCATTCCCCTTCTTTACTTCCTTCTACATAAATGAATCTGCCTGCCTTTGGTAGGGTCTCTGCTGAGTATTTGTTTATTGCAGAATATATTGCAGAGGCAGATGAGGAAGTTTTATGCAGCATTCACAGAACTGTAGGATGCTCTATAAATACGAATACATGACTGTTGTGAGCTTACCCTGACAGTGAAAAAAACTGATCTTATTTCAAAGCCAGATAAAAGGATCTCTAAGAAATCTGTGATGCTGCTACAGTAGCATTAGGAAGTGTATTAATCATTCTTACTAGACTTGGAGTTTTCCAGTGTATTTAATTAAAAAGCTCTAATTTAAAAACAATACTTGAGTTGTACCTGTATTAATGAGAAAACTCTCTCAACATAATTTGAGATAAATTTTCTGGTTCATTATCAAAACTCCAGCTCAGTAGTTCCATAATCACTGTGGAACCTGTCTAATGGTGGTTTTTCTCTTAAACAGGAACAATTTGGAGTGATACCATGCAAACACTCTTATTTTAACATGCTATCCAGCCTGTTTGCCAAGGGTATAATTTTTTTAACACAGAGTTCTTATTAGTTGTTGGCTATTTATATAGAGGTATATTCTGCATAATAGAGATTTTTATTTCTTTTAATTTTGCTGAAGTTTTACTCAAAAAATTTAAAAAATCCCAACACTAACAAAATTACAGCCAAGAAGTTTGGACGCTCTGTTCTGGGGTATATTGATCTTAAGTCCCAACTTGTATACCACTCTACAATTGCAGTGTAAAATGTGCTTTGTATATTCTTGGGACAACTGTTGAGAGTAACACAGGACACGCCTGGTGCCACTGATACAGGTTTAAAAAAAAAAGCAAACAAACTAAAAATGGTAGATGGTGCTAAATTCTTTGTGCCTTGGGCCTGCAAAAGTTGAACCCATGTGTTTTTAAATTGTAATCTGTTTGAAGATTTGTGAAGAACAAGTATCCAAAAGTGGAGATTCTTAGACAAACTGCCTTGTGAACCTGCCTGAATATCAAAGCACATTAAAGACATTTGTAATTGGTGACAAAGCAGCCTTGTGCAGATATGAGAGAAGAAAGCATGCCAGTCTGCTCCTTCAAAATAATTAAAGGATTGGGAAGTTGTGTATTTTGAATTCAAATCCATTTTTTTCTGGTTTTATTTGTAAGCTAGGGTTTCCTGCTATCTGCTGGCCCCAGTTTCCCTGCCAGAGAGCACACTGCATGTGTGATGCTGCAGAATTACATTTGCAGACAGGAAACCTAGAGCTTCAGAGGGGCTGAATCAGTGTGCTGGTCACACATCAGCATTATTTACTGATACAGCAGTGAGAACAGGACATGACACAGAACAGAACATGATGGAATAGATCAACTGTTGGGTGCAAAAATAGCTGAGAAGTGGTGTTGAAGTGATTAGAAGATAGAGTGTGGGGCTTTCGGTGTTAGAGCATATGTGTAAAACAAACGAAGTTTCTCACCACCAGAAAGGGGTGATCGGCTTAAAGTTTCATTGCAGCAGTACCAGAGGTCACATAGTTCTGGGCTGAAACTTGAGTAAGCTGGGTCTAATTCCTGTGGCTACCATGGATTTCCTGTGTGAGTTAGAGCAAAAGTTGCTCTTGCTGGGTTCTCATCAGTCACTGGGGCAGGGTGTCTGGAAAGTCTGGGCAGCACTGGCAAGTGTGACCCAGCACCTGGGGCAGCCCTGTGCTCTCCTGAAGTGCTGAGTGAAGATCCTGTGTTACATGGGGGGTGTCAGGTGTCAATACACCACTGTGTGGGCCATGGAATGGAGTCTTTGGTCTTTTTTTGACACCAAAATGAGGGAAGGAGATGTTGCTTCTTGTTCCATTTAATTTCTGTCCTCCCTACTGAGTTTATTAAATAAGCTTTCCAGAGGCTGTAGAAGATATAAAGCGACTGTGTGAACTCAATAGTAGTCTTCCAGTAGTCCTTTTCTGAGAATTCACAAAAATAATTCAGTCTCTCAAGTAATAGCAGAGAGAAAAAAAAGATAAACAACAACCAGCCAACGTTGTCATTGTTAGTAGAGGTTTGAAAAATAGAATAGTGATGTTATATTGAGGAAAAATTAAATTTAGAGTAGCAGGGTGTAAACATGGGTTGCCGCTTTATTCACTTACAGCGGAGGGCGTTTTAAGCTCTTCAACAATTATCAATTTTTATTGGTGGCATAAAAAGGAACCAATTTTTTCTCTAACTTAGCGGGTAACAATTTGCCATCCTGGCCCTGTTTCCATACACCTTAGACACTGGAGAGTTCCTTTTACAAGCATGGAATGTTTCTCCTGTGAGCCATGGAGGAACTTGTCTTCCCACCTTGTGTCTGGGAATGGAGGCACAGCCCTAGATCCTGTACACCACTGCAAGGAAGGCAGAACCTGGCATCATTTGTATACAGGAATGAAAAGTTAGAAAGTGCTTACACCTGTATTGGCTATCCATAAGCTAAGGGGCAAGAATAGAAATTGGAGGAAAAGGATTTGTGTGGGGTTTAGCAGCTGTGCTGCACGTAGTAGAACAATGCAGATCCAACAAAAAACTTGTTAAGGAGAAAATGTGAAATGAACCTTGGCATAGTTTAATGTAAGCAAAGACCAGGTTTGAGTTTTACTATCAGCATATTTGGATGTCTGCATTTCACACAACCCCCAGGCTCTGAGCTGGTTTTGTTCAGGATATAGATGTCTAGCCTGGAACAGGAATGCTGAGCTTAAAAGGCTATAAATTCAACTTAATGTGGATCTGAAGTGAATGAATAAGTTTTGTGAGGTTGCCAAAGGTACTTGGCCTGGGTTTGACTGGATGTTTCAAAGACTTTAGGTAGCCTCAGACTGACAGACCCTGCATCGCAGCTCACTATCCTCTCCTGTACCTTGATTTTGGGGAATACCTTTTAAAGTGTGTTTTCTCTCTTTGCTTTATTGCTCCTTAGATAATTAAAAACACAAAAGTACTCTTTTTCTTTCCTTCCTTGTTTCCTTTTCTAACTTAAAACATGACTATAGTTGCTTTCCTTAATTTACACTCTCTCCTGCCTTATTCAAGAGGTGAATGTGGGGGGCCTGTGCTTCCTCCGTGCTGTTGCCATGTCCCATCAGTAAAGCAGAGCATCAGAGAGCTCCTGGAGCTCTTCTGCCTGCAGAGCTTTTCTATAAATCTCACCACGAGGTTACAAGCATCAAGTGCAATGAGTAAGAGAGTCCCTGGCTGATTAGTCAGCCTTTTAAAATGAAAGCAGACAGCTTCCACCCAGCCCCATTGCAGGGGGCAGGAAAAAGGAAACTGGGGAGCAGAAGTCTGAGGCAGTGCGTTGGAGGCACACATCCCACAGAAGCACATGCTGCTGCCAGACAGAGCCAGCCCACGCTACCCACCGCCATCCCCTCGTATGACCAAAGCAGGGTTTGCTCATCCAAACTATTTATTTATCTAACTGAATGCATCAAATAAATCCATTTATTTATTAAATTGATATTTATAAACCCCTCTCCTTTACATGAATAAAGTGACAGCATATGTCCACAGCAATAGACCTTCATGAGACCAAAAGATGTAATCTTTTCTTCAATTACGTTGTAAGTCATTTTCCAGAGGGGGGAAAAAAATTCTTAGGTTTATTAATAGTGTGGTGGACTGTAGTTCATGCTAGATACTAAACCAATAAGAGTGTGTATTTTCAGTATGTGTAATTCAATTTTTAATGACTGACTTTAACAAATATTACAGCAGTTAATCCTGAGAAAAAAGGTTCTAAGATATCTTAAAGACCTGGTCTACTAAATTTCTACCTCACTTATTCTAGTGTTTGAATCTGAGAATGAAGTAGATGTTAAGCCTGACACTGAAGGAAAGATCTTTATTATATTTAAATGACGTTTCTTTAAAATGCATCAATTATGGTACTATGACTATGAGCCCAAGCTCAATCATGTAATTGTGATTCATGAACACAAAAGACAATTTATCAAAGAAAGTAGGACTGATCAATTTTTAATTTAAACTTCTGTGATTCCAGTGTATGTGACATTTAGTTGTGCAGTGTGATGTGAGTTGTGTCTGTTTGGACTGTGGAGAGGGTGAGGAGGGTTAGGTTTATTTGGTTTGGTTTTTTTACCTGACTGATATTTGCCAAAAAAAATCATGAAGTCCCCCTAATACCACTCATTGTGGGAACAAAGGTTTTGGAAAGTGAAGCATTTTAATAAAAATAGTTAATGAAAAAACAAAGAAAATCTGTTGACAAAGGATTAAGGGGATTTTACTCCTATCAAAAAATGAAGCAAATATTTGCCACTGCCCCACAAAGGCTTCCATCTACAGAGCCCTATCTACTTCCACCTACAATTTTTCTGGGAAAAGTGACATCTTTTGGAGAATATTTATACAAGACTATAAAAGGAAATATTTTAGACTGGTCAATGCATTTTGAGTGTTCACACAAATCCGTAATTCCAAGAAAAAGATAATTAGTCCAAAACACTGCAGTATCAGTTCTTGGACTTTGAAAGCTAATACCTCCCTCCTAAGTTTGTTGTGTCTCCCTCCCCACAGAAGTATGGAAAGGTTTAAAAAATACATATTCACCAAGTCACAGAGGCTTTGGAATTTCTCTGCTTCCCCTTTCTTTAATGTTCGCCATGCACCAAACCCCAGGGAATGGAATAAAGCATTTGCCATGGGCAGACTTGCAGAAGTACCTGTGAAACATCTACCTCTGGTAATACCAGAGGCTGAGAAAAGAGAAAAGGTACTCAGCACACTAAACTGACACAGGTTTTAGTCTCATAAATATGTGTAGACACAATCAGGTTTATTAAATTTTGCCTTGGACAAGACTACGTAAAAGTTTAAAGGAAATGCTAGTCATTTTTGATATTTATGGCTTGGAGTTTTTAAATTAGACACAACGGGAACAGACTGTCCTGGTTCAGAGAGCTATGACTCCAATTGTAAGTGAACTTGTAAAATTTAGATGCATTCATATGTGTTCCCTTCCATTTTAAATGCATCATAACCTGGTCATCTTTACATTTATATTAAAGCTATAGTTTAATTTCACACTCCTGATAATAAGGGGAAGATAAGATGAAGTCTCTAAGAAATAAAATCCCCTGGTTCGGTGTCTGTAGTTGTTCAGCCCTCAGACCTTCAACTGACTTCACTGAGAGCTGCAAAAATGCTCCCAAGAAATGCTCCCTAACCAAGGCCATGAATCATTGGCATGATTTTCATGTTCTTACAAACCCTGCTGACAATGAAACAATACAGCTGCCAGAAGCTTAAGACTGTTTCTGGCTGTTAACAGCAACCAGTACATATCATAGAACGAATGTCCAACAGCCAGGGTGTTCTGTGTTCTCTCTTTTTGAGTATTATTTGATTAATTTTGGTACATTCAGCTTGCATGAAGAAAGAGGGACTCAAGGGAAAACAGATGACCGGCACAATGCTGCAACTTAATGTACCTTGTGAATAGCAATAAACCAGCAACTGGTCCTGCTAGTGCTGAAGTCCATGTGAGGAGCTCTGAGATTCATGGGATTTATAGTACAGTGAGACTAGATGTCAGATCACAGAAGTGTTGAGAAGATTAAAGGGCTAAAAAATACCTACAAAAGAAATCCATATAGTAGATTCAAAGGTTTTTAAACCCCTGAAAGACCTAGATGACCTAGTTTGACATGCTGCAAAATAAAAGCTTTACAACTGTATGCAAGTAAAACATTCTTTAGAATGTTATCCAATTTGGATTTAAAGCTTAGTACCAGTCTACTGTGTCTTAACATGGTTTTGTCATTAGACAGTGTCTCAGTCTAGTTTGAACTGGTCCTGTTTTTTGTATTTCTATTATAGGCTATGATCACGTCATTTGTTGATCTATTCCATGACAAATTAAATTGATTTAATTTCTTTGTTTCTGTATTGGTAAGGAGATTACTGGGCCCCAATTCTGGTTCTTTTTGTAAGCCTTTTAAATTTGGAAGTGATGGTTTTAACACATGGAGATCAAAACTAAGGATGGTATTTATGTCCCACTTGATATGCAAGGATGTTAATGTCTCTCTGCATGAATAATCAAAGTACAAAAATGAATTCCATCATCACATTTGGAGTGCACATACACATGCTGTATTGCATTTGGGGATGTTCTCATTCAATTTTCCATATTTTGAGATTTTTACAGAGTAGTTCATGTTTTTGGAAAATATTTTTAACAAAGTTAAAATGTCTTACTGAGAGTGTTTCAAAAAGGATGCTCCTTATTTGCCAAGGTTGAAAAGAAGAACCCTTGATTTCCCCATGTCTTTTAAAGAAGAAATCTCTTGTCCTGATTTTTAAAGACACGATAGAGGTTTTTGTTAATTTGTGATGGGGGACTGTGTACATGTTGTCATTCCTTGGTGATAAAGTGTCATTAAGTCTTGTGGAATATGGAGTCATGGAAAAGGAGAGCTATGATCAAAAATTACTGCATGCATTTCAAAATTTCTTCCTCATTCCAAGAGCCAGAGAGTGTGAGGCAGCTGCCTAAATATAGGTTCATACTGTCACTGCCAAGTGCCCTAAAATTTTGAAGGTACACTGTTGTCAGCTGTGACATTGAACTTGCAGTTTCTGCCCTTCTGAAATAGCAACTAAAGGCAAGTAGGAACCCATTCAGAATGTAAAATAGCACTAAATAGCTTTAGTAAATAAAAAATAATTCTCCTCCTGGATACTTTTGGTGATGTAAAATAGGGTGTTGTGTTTCTAATCCAAGATCGGGCCTTGTGATCTGTATTCCAGGTGTTTATTGTTGTTATCCCGCAGTTCTGGCTGAATTTGAGCCTGGCACTGAAGGCAAACAGGATTAAGAACTGAGGCTTTCAGTATCCAGATGATGTGATAGCTGTGCCAAGTGGATAGCTCCATCATTTCTCAAGAGGTTTTTACTCCTGGAGCACTTTTATGTACACTCTTGACTTGTTCTCTTTGGAAGCCTTTGCCTAAGGGTATCTGAACACTGACCAGTCACTTCTCCTAGGACAGAGAAGCAAATCAGTCTCTCTGCATGTATAAAGCCTTGCTGTCCTCTGCTGGTAACTAATACAAACCTTTAAGTTTTTGAAAAAACCTTTAGGCTTATCTGAGCCCACTTTTCTACAAACTACTGTTTGTTGTGTCCCTTTAAACCTTGGTAAATTTGGTGTTTGTTTTATTTTTGTGCTTGTGCTTGAGTGACTTAGGTCAATGAGGCCCCAGTGCGTCTCTGACTCCCCTGCTGCTATTGCCTTGCCAGAGGTCTGCAGGCAGCAGGGAGAGAAGGTGTGAAGGAGAAGGGTTGTGGGTGCAAGGAATGGAACCTTATGTAAGGGTGAGGTGGTGGGTGGAAGCAGGGTGAGACTTTGTCATGCTAAGAATAGAATGCGCCAGTTTCCACAGAGAAAAGAGGCTGCCCTGGCCTCTGGGTTCTCACATCAGCTTGTTAAAAAGGGTGTTGCAAGTGCTGTAGTTAGATATTTTCTCCTAGAGTGGGAAGGAGATGTCTTTGAGCAGCAAAGGGGATTGTGCCCCTTTGTGCCTGGGCCAGGATGGGCAGGTGAGGAGTGGTGAGGAGGAGATCACTCCAGGATGACTCAGGCCTGCAGAACAGCTGGGCACGTTGGCAGAAATTTTCCATGCAAGTCACCACCTTCTTTCTGTTTTTGTGAGATGGCCCTTAAACCCTACAGTTGTGGAAATATCACAAGTATACATCTATATATAGATGGAGAGGCTCAAGTGTGGGCCAGAGTGCTATCTCCATCACCCTCCCCCAAGGCAGATAGACCAAAAAAAAGCACATGAGGCCACAAGTCCACCCCCAGGCTGAGTAACATTCACCCTCTGTGGGCAGAGCCAGGCGTGGGATTGCATCACCAGGGCCTCAAAAACCAAAGTGCTCCAAATCAAGGAAAAAAAGGCAAGAGGGGGCAATGGGAAGTTGGGGGACAAAGGGTTTGGTGTAAAAAAAAAAACCCAGGCCAGAAATGAAAGTGTGTTCACAGAGGAACCCACACCTCTCAGACAGGTACCTGTTAGTCACAAGATAAGCAGTAGCTGGAGTGAGGGAGACTTGAGATAGCTGTCCTGGGCTCTGGGCTCCACACATCCTAGCTTAGTTTGTTATCTCTGGTTATTTCCAAAAGAGGGAGGAAATATTGCAGTCATGATGAAAATTATTTTTATTCTTGTTCTTTCCTCTCCAACCTTAACCTGAAAAAATCTCAGGACAGCCCTTTTGTAACATACATTTTTAATTTTTTTTAAGGAAGTCTGGGGGTTCACTCATCATTTTCCCATCAAAAAGCTTTTGTTGAAAAATCCTGGCCTTGACATTAAGGAACAGAAATTTTTTCAGACTGTTCATTCGTATTCCAGGATCTGAACTTATCAGGCTCTTGCTGACAAATGAGGTACAAATAAGTTGAGAGCCAAAAATATTCTCTATTACAGCAATATCTGATGAAATATCTCTGCGTCCCTGCCACCTTTCTATGCCCCACTTTGCAGACGGTTTGTGCAGAGTGTTTCACAGCTTCCTTATCCAATCTACTGAGACAGTATTGAGCCCAGTCTGTAGCATGGGAAAAAGCCCACCCAAAAATGGTGTTTTCTCAAAATGTTCTCTCTCTTCCTCAGGTTTTTTCAGTGAGGATTGACTTTCTGCTCAGCAGCTGGGAGGTGAGCACATGTTTAAACACTTTCTGAATTGGCCTTCTTTCCTGAGGAGAGGACATGTGATGTGGTCTGTTGCAAGAACAGAGTGATAAATGGGTGCTTAGTGTGTAGAGGTTAAAGAAACTGTTTAAGAAACCTTCCTTTAATTAGCTCGATATATCTTCCCTTTCTGCTGCCTCTCTTGCCATGAGTTACGAGTTATTTAATGTAGCATCAAGGCACAGGCTTATAGCTCCCATAAATTATGGATATTTTGGGAGATTATTTGACAGGTCACAATCAACATTGCCTTATAGAGTACGCAGGAGAGTTTGAAAACCACGAGTCCCAGGTACGTGAGTGCCTCCTTAGCGGAAAAATGTTCTACTGCTGTAACAGCCTGGGACACTGGGAACACGGCGGTGTGAGCCTTCAAAGGGCAGCTTCTAAAGTGAGAGAAATAGTCAAAAAGTACACATCTGATTATTCTGGCAGGAGCCAGTATCCACCTGGGTGCTTCAGGAGAAAGGAGGTTTACTCCCTTAATGGCCACCTTGGCACTCTTTTGTGATCTCTTTAAATCTGAGGCAGAGAGGGGACACAGGCACAGGGCTGGAGAGATTAGAAAATGTGACAGGAAGGTACCTACACAGAGAATATTCTTGAGAGGATGTAAGAGCTTTTGTTCACTTCTTCTCTTACTTTGTATTTTAGTCTCAGGCTGTACCAAACCCATAACCATTTGGTATTTTCATATTTCATCGCTAACCTTAATCAATAGCTGCAATGCACAATCCCAATGCTTCTCCCTTGGGACTTCAGCTGGGAATGGAAAAGCAGGATGCTGGAGAACCAGCTCTCACAGAGACAAAAACCTTTGCTTCAAATTTCATGGTCATTCATGCCTGATTTCTGTGCCAGTTTTAGGGGTTTTTTACACTAAATTTGTGCTTACTGGTTTGAATGAAACAGAAGCACACCTGAGTTTAAGCTGGGATGTGGCAAGCTGCTTCATATTTGAAGCATTAATTTGAAAAGACACAGAGCTTCCCTGTACACATAATAAATAACTTGTGAATTCCTGTTTTCAAACACAAGAAATTCTCCTTCCTGCTCTGTGTTTTCAAATCAGTCAAAGCTGTAAGAGATTAATTTGTCCATAAACTTCAATACCCTGAGACAGTCTTCAACCAAAGCACAAAGTGTAAACAGATGGTTCATCTTGTTTAAGGGAAGAAATCTCATTTCCTGCGGTGCTGTGTAAAAGAAGGCTAAAGATGGCTGTGGGAGGGGCAGTCCAAAAGGTCCTGGAAACAGTATTGTTTGTCACACTTTGGAGTCTCTAAAAGGATGCAAAAGCAGGAGGGTACAGGTGAGCTAATTAGCTGCTGGCTCAGCCAGGCCAGCTAAAATAAATGCTTTTTCAGTCTAGTGCCTCCAGTTAGCTTAGCAGTATCTGGATTTCTGTGTTTTGCTTTCCAAAAGATCATATTTACCATGGAAGCTCAGTTACACATCTGTTCACCTTCCAGAGCTTTCCATGCCATCCTCTAATTTTCATCATGAGACCAGAAGCTGCTGTCTTGTTTGTGTCCTCCCTCTGTACCTCATACTGGCTTCCTTCTCCTTGCAAATCTGTGAGACTGTAGGGGCAACGTGGGCTCCTCTGTTGGTTGCCTCTTGTGTTGCTGTTACCTGCAGTCTCTCAGAAGCTTCCTGAGCTGTCAGTCCTACCTGACAGACAAGCCTGGAGTCTTCTCCCACCGTGGTGCCTCAGAAAGAGGTTTCTATGTCTCTATAAATGTTTTTACATAGTGTTGCAACATTGATATCCAGTGTTCACTGGAATACATTTAAAATTTTCTTCAAATGTCAGGTGTTCTAATTAATAGAAGGATGCAGATGGTTCAGAACACAGCTCAAAACCCTAATGACACCAAATGCTAACTGTTCTAATTTAATTTTAAAAAGTCATTCAGTCTTAATGCCAACAAAGCTATCTGTAAAGCTGCCACAAGGTGGTACCACAGTATTTTATAAGATTTTGACATTTTTGTATTGAAACAACTATTTTCTTAGTGGAGGTGCAATGTAGAAGAGATGAGGATGCAAAAAGATGCCTTTTCTTTGAAGATAATATTCCTTTAGTGCTGCAGAGGGGCTCTCTGCAGAACTTGGCACTGCAGAGGCACCAGCAATTGGGTCTGTCTGACAGCACCAATTTAACTGGGCAGCAATGTTTGCAGTGTACTCTCCTGCCATAATTATGCAAGATGGATTGTTTAGGTGTTGAAATTTAAGCAGATTAATGTTTTCCTAACAATGATATCTGCCTAAATAAGTAAATTACAATGTTTGTCCTGATTTTTCCCCTTCCTTCTCCCACATGTTAGCCACTCTAAGGTTCTCTGGTTTTTCAGTTAAGGACAGCTGTGCCTGGATTGAGCAAAGACATTCCCCTGAAAATGCCAGGATGTTTAAGTGCCAAGAGAACAAGGAACCTGAATAATTATTCTGTCTGGGAACAAAACACCAGCTTGGTGTCCATGTCAGGTGGGGTCAGTGTCCACTGGAGTACAGGTAAAAGGGAATTCTTTTGTGGTGGAAGTCCAGCAGCTGTGCCAGTGAGGATTACTCCTCTGGTCCATATCTGAGTATCCAGTCTCATGGGAATTCTGTCCTTTCCCTTGGAACCAACACTGACAATCTTTACAAAGCTTCAGAATGTATTGTGTAGCTGTGAGCCCATTCCTCCAGTCCCTTGAATCACCTTCCATGTGACAAGACACATCCTGTAGTTTGGTTTTAAGCTACTTTAAAACCCATGCTTCACATCTCCTTGACTGAGACACCATATTTATGCTCTTCTCTTTAATGTTTCTTCATAAATCAAACCTCTGTAGCCGTAATTACCCAGTCACTGACTTCCTGCATCTCTCAGATAACTGAGGTGCCTCCGCTTTAAAAATGCCAATGGTATGGAAATTTTAGATAGCAACAGTTCTCTGTCTGTTGCATACTGATAGGATTTTGAAAAAGAAAAGAACCCTAAATAGTTCCAAACTGCAGCATTCTAGATGTGTATTGAATTCTGGGACTCTGTGTGGTTATGTACCTGCAGATCCATCTGAACTGCTTTCAATCCTTGAAGAGAAGCTCAGTAGGTTGTTCTTAATGCAAGGCCATGTCCCTCTAATTGGATTTCTGGAGTCTGTGCTCTCATTGAAACCTAAAGGGGCATTGTATAAACGTTATCTATGGGCTCAGATTGATGGCTTTGGTAGGAGTTAATACAAATACCTGAATAAACAAGTTCCTACACCAAGGCACAAAATGTCTTTCAAGAACATTGCTTTGAGCTAACACCTGCCCAAGGGGCTGCATTCCAACTCTATGAGGTATCATTCTGCCCAAGGGGCTGCATTCCAAGCTCTTTCCTCAGTTATATTGGCTTAACATTTATAAAGCATTATAAAGCATTTCTATTTCTCTGTCATTATCCTGCTGCCACTGTGCAGTTTCTCTACAATTACATTGTACCCACCTCCCTTTTTAATGCCAGTGGATTCAATTTGCATATGAATTTCCCTCGCTTTTATATAATTGAAGAATTTAAGAGATCTCTAGTGAGCTGTAATTCCTTTTGTCATTTCTCTTTTGTTCATATGGTCTGCCAACAAAAGATTAATCCCTCAGTTAATTTTAAATACACAATTTTTTTTAAAAAAATGAGTAGTAACACAAAATAATATTGAAATGCATTACAAAAATAAAACACGAGATACAATATTCTTGTACAATAAAACCAGACAATTTTGTAGCACAGACTGCAATGTTTTGTAACACTTTTTGAACACTTTTGCTCTGTAAACACTTTGGTTAGAAAGAGCCCTTTGGAAAGTAAAGTTCATCAGACAATTCCTATGCATAAAACCCTCCTTATATAGAGGATAGCAAAGTGAGAGTTAATTCATATTTCCACCCATTGTAAAAGGAAACAAACCACACTGCTCCCTTTAAGAAAGAAGCAAAAGGGTTTATTTTTGTAATTATTAAACCCATAGGTTCCGTTGCCCTGTAAAATACATTTTTAGGTTATAAAGTAATAATGGTGGTAGGCATGTGTTTTTATTAATTTGCTTCACAGAAACCTGGGGAGATTTTTATGAGCTTTTTTTAAGAACCAGAATCTTCCATTTGTGCCCTCCTTTACCATTCCTCTAATTCTAATTTCGGTCCAGTATACAGACCTATTACCTCACCATGCATGGCAAACAAAACCCAGTGTTAGTCCTAATAAAAATGGGAGAACAAGCTTGGAGGATTACCATTAACAGGCGATTGCAACCATCAAAGATATTTTAAAAACATCAAATTATTCTCTATTTAAAATCTATGCCAAAATGCAATATTGCTATGAAAACAAATGTCTTTGTGACAGAAAAAAAGCATTGTCACTGCAGAGGGATCCACATAAAGGGTGAGAAAAGTTGGAAAAAGGGATAAATATCAGGAAGTATAAAATAGGATCCAAGTACAGTTTGTTCTGGTAATTCCTGTCTTAGAAGATATAATTTCCAATACTGAGTCACTATCAACAGTGAAAAACATTTGGGGCTATAAAAGGTGTCAGCATTAATGAGTCTGTCTAGTTTGGAATATGTTGTACTTGCCATTAGACATGAAAAGATACCATGTCACAAAAAAACCCTTTTATGCCATTTATCAAGCTGCAATTTTCATTTTATTCCCCTAAAAATCTCAGCTCTGGCAAGAAATTCAATAAGTACAAGAGGTTTCTGCTAGGGCCATTTTATCCTATGACAACAGGCAAAATGACTGCACAGAGATCAAAATGTAGTCCGTTTGTTCTGGAAATTAACTTCTAATCAGTTTGAAGCTATTCCCATCATAGAGTTGCTGATGACACTTCAAGATGAAGTGGTAGCACTGTGCAAATTCAAAACGGGCTTGTAGTGAGATCAGTCCCTTCATGGTGAGGAGCCTGGGTAAGAGACCAGGAAACAAAGTGCAGAACTTAGGAAAAGGCTGGTGTTATGAGCAGCAGTGTCCTACTACCAGGTAAAATGCCATGGGCTGACATCTCCTCATTCATGTGATGTCACTTTACAGTGTCAAGAGCATTTCTTAGGTTCTCTGTTGTCCGCCCATTCAGCCTGCATTTGCCTATGCATTTTTTCTCTTGAATATAATGTTTTACATAACAAACTAGTTCAGCCTTTCAAAGGAGCTTCCCCTGTTCTGTGACGTGAAGAATGAGCTTTCTTGAATTTGTGATATTTCCACTTCTTCGTGTTCTTTCTATTTTAGATAATCAATCTAGAAGTAATTGCCCCTGGAACCCTGGGTATTTCCCAAGGTTGATGGCAGAAATATCTATAAGCAGATGAGAATAACTATTAATAACATTGTTTATGAGTGGTGGGGGCTTAAAGACCAAGGCCTCTGTAGCCTGTAGTTAATGCAGGGCAGGTATTCTATATTTTGGCAGGATAAAACATAATGCATTTTAATAAAAGTCTTTTTGCTGCTGGAATTTGGTTAAGAATTGAAAGGTGAATCCACTGCAGCTCAGCCTTTGGGTGATTAACCAGTGTGGGAGACTGGGCTGGGAAATCTCCCAGTATCCTGTCTTGATGTATTCCCCATGCAGTTGGAGTCATGGAGGGGTTTCTTCAACATTTTTTTGTCCAAAATACCAAATCATTTAACTTCATTATTTCTTCTATTCTCTCCATGAAAACATGACATTCAGAAGCACAGCATATTTGAAATTATTCAAGAAATAATTTATTTATGGATTGCCCTTCTCCTTTTCTTCCCTGGTTTATGAGCCTGTAAGTTGTAACCACTGTATTAGGAAAAAAATGTTTTCCCTACAGTTTTTACTGAGTACTTGCTTTTGTTTGTCTTTCCAGGACTGTTATGCATAGTAGGGAAACTATTCATAGAAGTAAAAATAACCTCCATGCAAACCTAAATGGAAACAGATATGGATTGAGAGACAAATCCAGCTCTACTCATTTTATATGCAAATAACCTAACCCATGCGATACAGGAAAAAAATTAAAAGGCAATGTCTCTTTTAGTACAGAGAAATTATGATATTGCAGCTAGAAACCATAGCAACAGTATAAAAAAAATAAAGTAGGGAAGCATTTGATCTAGTATTGACTCATTTTTCTTCCTAAAGATCAAAGCATCCAGGGCCTTCTTTGAAATATGTAATAATACATTGAGTCTACTTTCCAGGGCCTAATATTGTAGAAGTTGAAAAGCTGGGAAAAAAATGGGAAAGAAACTTTGCTGGGAGGTGTTTTTTTCTCAAAATGAACAGCTTAAGAATACTTAAAGTAGAGCTTTTAGTGATAATTTTAGTGCCACTTGTCAGTTTGCCAAAAACACTTTCTGTTACTAAATAAGTATTTCAAATAAAATTCAAAATTACCATATCAAACAATTACCCTCTTCGGCAGCACTCTATTTACTGAATGAAGGTGAATATGCATGAGGATCTCTTTTTCATTACTCCATTTCATTTTTTCTTAACAAGCACAGGCTACTTCTTGAGTTACATGAGACCTTTAATTGGTGTGAGCAACTGTGACAATGCCTCTCTTCATGGTTTTCTCCCTGCCTCGCTTTTCAGTAAACCAAAAGGCAGAAAACATGCTTCAATTTCAGATACATAATGTGCTTTAAAATTCCACCAGCACTGCAGAGTGTAATTATCCTCCAGAAATAAAGATACTAAAGTGATTTCATTAAGTTAATTCCCCTGTATTGCCTTTGCAGGAATCAAATTACAAATGGTAGGTTTCCCTTTCTATGACATAGCAGTAAAGTCTATATGTAGCACCTGCTCTACCCAAAATCCAGGGAGTTTTTTAATAAAAAATGGTTAATTTTGGCATGTAGTCTTCAGAATTCCTGGAACTTTTATATACCTAGTTCAGGTTGGATTTTCTTGTCTTGTGTCTGATCTAACTCCCGCAGAGGTGAGCAGGGGCCCTTCCCCTGGCTCATGGGCATCATTCAGACAATTTCTCACAAGCTGGAGCATCTCTAAAGGTGTGTGGTGCAGAGAGAAGATAAAAACCAGGAAGTCACTTGCCAACTTTGACATGCACATGTAGGGAAGATGTCAAATGGAACGTTTTGTAACTGCTGCTCACTGGAATGGTTTGGCCACACCGGTGTCATTCGTGTTTGGATAAATTGCAGACATTGCTGAAGCTGTTTCTGCCTCTTTCTGTGACTGAGGTTCATTTCAAAAGATGGATCCTTCAGAAGGGCTGGACCAGGTCAAGAATCAGCTGCAGACATATCACCAAGAGAGAGCTTTATATACAGAAAGTAAGGGCAAAATGAGAAGGGCAATGTTTTCCCGGTGGAGAGCTCCGGGAGGAAGAGGATGAGCAGGGTGTGGGTGAGCCATGGGGACAGGGCCCTGGGCTCTGACATGGATCCAAACACCTCAGGAGCAGAAGCCTACTAAAATGGCTCACTGAAAATCCTCCTCAAAGGTTAGGAGCTTAGGTTCCTAGAGTAATGGTTGTCTTGCTTAGCAGGAGACACTGCTCCAGGAATTCCACTTCCTGATCTTTTTTGTTTGGATCAAGATCCAAACAAAAGCCTAAGAGGTTCTTGTGCAAAGCCTGTAATTATGTGTGTCTGTTCAAGTACATTTTTGCATTACAGTGTTAGTAGAGAATTTTCTGGCAAAAGAGGAAATCCTGAGTTTTCATCTCCAAAATTTACAGAAATGTGTTGAATTTAACAAACCTTTGACAAGACATATCAAAGAGTATCATATAATCCTGCCTGCAACTGAAAATATAACTGCCTGCCCTTCGTTTGTGGTCCCGAGCTTCAGAGCAATCCTGATATCCATCCTCTGTTGAGGGCTAATTTGCATTTATTATCTTGATGTACATGTCTATTATTTTTCTATGCATATTTTATAAATATAAAATATATTAATAGAATGAAAACATAGACCATATGCCTTAAAAATTAAACCTGGAACAGTCCTGTCATGATGTAAGCATGATGAATATGGTGGGATCTCTGAGTCTAGATGCTGTTGGAGCTTTAGGATTGGCACTGTGTGAAAAAATTGGGATTTTTTTTTTAATGTGTGGTATTCACTTTGCATTTTTTACTCTCATTTATATTTGGTAGGATTCTTTGGTAAACCCGCCTTTTTGTGCTGACCAAGATTGAGTCTTTTTGGCAAAGTTCAATCTAAATCCTCTAAATCACACTTCTGTCCTTGGCCTTTTCTTAAGTCAAATTATCAGAGCTTGAATGCTAAGCTGTGACCTTTTTTTGGTGATGTAGGAGTATGAAGCAGCAGTTTTAAATCTAGGAAATAAAGAGAAATAAAGACTACTGCCTCCCATCTTTCACAGGTGGGTGTTTTCAAACACTTTCTGAAATAGATCTTTTATAATGCTTAATAGATAAGTTGCATTACAGAAGTTTTCAGAAATTTGATTGCTAAAATCCAAACCATTTCAATATGCTGTAGATGCTTCTGTGTAATTGCATATGATATGGGCAGATAGTTCTCTGAGAGTTTGAAAAATTACTTGTGAATGGCAATCAAATTGCCTTTAAAGATATATGAATTTATAGTGATAATTTCTTTAAATTCTCCAAGTTTCATCTCATGTTTAGCATCTGAAACAGATTAATAAAAATGTTGTGAGGCTTGATCAACAGCAAAAGTTTAATTAACTTTGTGAATTAGAAGTACCAAAGTTTTCATTAAGAGGTTATGAAAGAATTAGTACTGTTAATTCACCCTTGAGTCAGGGATATACCCCCTAGAAGTGCCATTCCTTTACATTTCTCATAAAAACATTATAAATTAATTGAAAATTTGTTAAAATCATTAATGGTTCTTCACAGTGTAATTATTAAAATTAATGTCATATGTGAAAATGTCAAGAATTATCCCCTCTTTTGACAGTAATGGTGCTGTTGATAACAGAGGATCAGCCAGACATAACATGGACGTCATGTTTTGTGATACTGTTTTTATGCAATTATCAGAATAATGGCACACATAATTTTTATCATGTTTGACTATTTTATATATGCTTGTAACTTCTCCTTAAGTTGTGTTTTCAAATGGCCAGGAGCTGGAGCTCCATCATTCTGGCATTTTCTATCTCTGCTGTAGTAGAGCCAGAAGTGGGAGGATTTATAGGGGCACAGATAGAATTGTGAGATTTCATTACCACCCATTTGTTTTCAAGCACTTTTTTATCCTCAGGTTCCAAAAGATTGGGAGCACAGAAATTTTGGGTTTCTACTTGCTTGACCTACAACGAAAAGTGGTGTGATCCCACCTCTTCCTTTCTGTGGGAATTTTCTGTTCTGAAAACACAAATGGGATTTGTAGGAAGGGAAGATGACTTGCAACACTTTTGAGTAAATGCCATAATGTGGGCCCTCCTGGCTGCTGCCTGTGTTGTGACTCCAGGCAGCAGAAATGGCCCTGAGGCTGCAGTTCAGGCAGGAGGGGCGATTGTCCCCAGAAATGTCACTGTGAGATCAGAGGCAGCTGTGGCACGGCCAGAGGAGCCCACATCCTCCTTGCAGCTTAACCTCAGCCTTCCTATTCGTTTCTCTACTAACCACCAGTACTGGGGAAGAAAGAAAAGAAGAGAAAAAGAAATGCAGACAGCAAAAATTAAAACTAGGTGATAGACTAGAAGTTGGATATCAAAGAATAGATATTTTTCACCCTGTCTGCTTAAGATGTGTCAGGATTTTAACCTCAGTTCATAACTTGAGGAGTGTATTCAGACTTTCAGGCTACTTAATATCCTTTACGGTCTAAATAACTTGGTTCCTTAATGTAGTTTGATAAAATAGGATATTTTGCATAGAGGACTGTTCTGGTTCAGGGCAAATTAGGGAGAGAACTTCCAAAGGGATTTCTCTAGAAAAGCAGATTTAATTGGCCCCTCTCCCAACCGGTTCAGGAAAAATACTTCTTTGGAGAAAAGTGGAAAAAACTGTTTATTAAACAATAAAACCTAAACAACATTAAACAATAAAACCCCTTGTTGCTCCAAAAGAGATGACAAACTGAGAAAGTCCCTCCCTGGGTTGCAGTTCAGCTCACTCAGGCTCTTATCAGTCCCTCAGTGCTGGAAATGTTGCGGGCCAGGCCCAGCCCAGTGGGCCACAGGTGCAGCTGCCGGTGCTCTTCTGGGTGCTCAGTCCAGAGCAGGTTTCAAGAGATCCAAAGAAAAAGGAAAAAAGGAAAAAAAACACAGTCCAGGGAACTTCTTTGCCTCAGCAAGCTAAAACTAACTAAAAGCAAAGGAGAGCTCTGTCCCACTGTCTGTTCATCCACAGACAACACAGTCCAGGAGCAGGAACGTGGAGGAGTGAGTGCAGTGTCTGAAAACAAACTGCTGCTTCTTCTCTCCCCCCTTCACTCTTGGAACAAGTCTTAAAGGTGCAAAACTTATTATGCAGCATAAACAGAACAAGACGATTGGGGATAAAAGCATCACATAGTCAACCTAGGACAAGGATGCGGTGATGTGTAGAAGGTATGAGCAGAGCTCCAAGCAGGGAAAGATTCCTGGAGATTTAGAGCACTCAAAAGCATCTAATTAAAATTAAAGACTTTTTTTTTCTTCTTGAAAACTCTTATTGCTGTCTCTTGTATTTAGAATATTTTTCCATAGCAAGGATTATTTCTTTAAAATATTTTTTCTTCAATACCATGACACAACTGTCTTCCTTTCATCTAAATATGTGCAATAAATCCTCCAAGAGCAGTGAATTTGATCAGTGTGTGCATCTGTAAGCACCTGAAGATTGCAGGTTCCAATCATACCTTGCTGGTTTGAAAGATAACACCATTACTAAATCCTGATTTACATGTTTACTTTACAGCCTAAAACTGTTTCTTATGCCTACTTTTCTACTTACCTGTATTTTATTGAAATGAAATTAGTAAATGAATTTCATTGGTAGCAATTAATGAAATTATTTCATCGTATGTGGGGGGACAGTACCACCAATATATTTGGAAAAGCAAAGAAAATTAATTAATTGAAAATGCACAAAGGAAGATTTACTCAGTTGTAGTTTTCTTCCCAGATGCCTATGCAATGACTAAAAAAGACATTTCAATAAAAAATTAAATTAACACAAAGAAACTTGAAGACCTTCTTATTGAAGACAGCTGTATTGTGAAACAATAATTTGCTCTGAATGCCAAGGACATTTGTTATAAAGCAGCTGCCTATTTATTAAATATTATCATAGTGTGTTATCGACCATATTTCTACATCTCCTATTTTGAATTAGCATAAAACAAGTTTAAAAGAGGATTTAAATATTTTTGCAAGCTTCAGATAAGGTGACAAATGAAGGAGTAAATGTATTCAAGTCTCCTCAAAGGGACTTATTTTGGAGCCTGTACTTCTAAAGAGGAATCAACAGCAAACAAGGAAACCAAAACATTATGCTTAAAAATCTCAAATTGCTTTGAAAAATGAAGCAAACACTGGAAAAAAAACAACAATGGCAAAGTTTTTTATTAGGAAGGTAGCTCAATTGTCTAGCATATTCCATCCTGCTTCTTGAATATTTCTCTACTGTTATTAGAAAGCATCACGTGCAATTTGTACTTAAAAACAAGTTGGCACAGGTGATTCTTGAAAGTGGCTTCTGCAATCCCTTTAATAATGAATAATTATCTGTACTGAATTGCAATGGGAGACATTATAAATTCCTAAAGCCTCAATGTTTTTCCTCAGAGAAACGGGAGCCATCTCTTCTGATTTCTGTCCTGGTGCTTCTTCACCAGTTCCTTGTACACTTCTGACCTCAGAAACCTGGGAAAAGAGTCCTTTGCCATGAGACAGTAGATTGAGCCCTGAGCAGCATCAAAGCAGCTGAGGGTGGGCTCAGAGATGTTCTGGGAGATGTCATTTTTGGTATGGAAGTCAATATTTATCTGTAGGAAGAAAGGAGCATGAAAGCAGTGTCAGTTTGCTCAGAAAGCTGAGGTCTGTTTGTGTCCAGGACACAAGCTGCATTTGAATTTCTTCCCAAATAACCTGACTGATGCAAATAAACAGGAAGCTCATCCCTTCCTTTTCTAGCAGACTGAATTCTTCATTTTATTAGGCTCTTAAAAAGATGGCATCACTGAAAAAAATAAGGGAAAAACTTGCTTTTCCTTCTCATCTTTCTGCTAAGCCAAATCCTATGAAGTACTGATTACCAAAGAGTAAATTAAAGGCGAAGGTACTCAGCATCATTTTAGACTTTGGCCCTATGTATTTTTAAAGGATTTTTTGTTTTTAACAATAATATCAATCAATCATCTTATTATTGATTGATATGATTACATTTCAATCATCTGTAATACATGGGAATGTTTAAAGCACTCTTGCTAGCAAATGCAAAAACATCAGTGTAAATGTTTAAGGTGCAGAAAGTGAATAATGATTAATAAGCAATTTATCTTTCACAGTAAGCCTTTTTGAAATAATTACAAAATTGAATTCTGTGATGGAAATTTTTGCATTCTCTTCATGTCAAAAATACCTACACAAAAGAACAAATGCAATCATAAACCTATTAATGTTCTGGTACATTGAATACAGAAGAGATGGTGCTTACTGCATTACAAAAAATGATTAGAGAAAATAAATTATATTGAGCATAAACTTCCTTAAAACTTCTGGCAGAAATTTCAGAAGACGAGGTAAACTTATTCCCAGTGTGAAGAATGTAAAGAATGTGAAGAGAGTTGCACAAGGTGTTTACGTGGTAAATAATGGACATTAAAATGGGAGTTACAACCAGGATGAATTGTATTTTTGGTCATTCTTTGAGGTCTGGATCTGAACTTTCCACTTCATCACTATCCTCAGTACCCAAAGCACACACAGGAAAAACTCTTTACCTCCTTTGGAGCATCAGCTTGTATAAAGTCAGAATAAATCTTCTGGGCTTTCAACGCAATCTTAGTGGAGGATTTGGTTTTCTTGAAGTCCTCACAGGCTAGCCAGAACTCCACATTCTCCTCACTGAATTCAGACTTCAAAAATGTCCGAAAAGCTGCCAGGCCCTCTGGGGGAAATGCATCAGATAGTGGATGGAGGAAAACTGAAAGGCCAGTGCAATTTAATATATATATATATATATATATATATATATATATATTTTTTTTTTTTTTTTTTTTTTTTTTTTACAGTATGTGTATAGTGTAACCTATGTTTCTGCCACTCTTTTACATGTCAGCCAGCAATCAGGTTTGAGAAGCCGCTGCAGGAGAAATAAATAGGAGATTAAATTACAGTGCTGATAAGAGGACTACTAAGAGAGTTTTTCAGTGAGTTGCCAACCAAGGATTGCTCCCAACAGCTGCCTGCTGTGGTTTGGTCTCTTAAGCACTGGTACATTTGTTAAAAGAGGATCCTAGAGGTTTTGGTTTCAAAAGGATTTGTAGTGGCTGGGAAATCAGATATTTGAGGCTGACCCCTCGGCTGAGAAGCAAGTAGAAATGTAGGTCACACTGTGCTAGTGTGCTTCCCCCACAGCTGAGGTTCCCTGCCCAAATGGGGCTTCCATCTCCTTTCAAGGAAAGATTAAGACCTGGATAAAAGATGGACTCCTTGTTACTTTTGTTACTTCTTTGTTCCTCTTTTTTCTTTTTTTTTTCTTTTTTATTTTTTTTCACTTTGAAGGGGAAAAAATGAAACAAATAAAGGTTTGTTTGGAATAATGTTTTTTTAATTAATCCAAATCAGAACCTCTGAGTAAAGAAAGCTGACAGTACCTAAATTTAGTTGTGTTAGTCAAGTTAATGCTATCCAGGAACAGGGTGGAGGCATCCCAAGGTCCAGGCCACAATATTACTGCTGGGAAATGGGGCAGGGGCAAGGAAATTTCCAAGCTGCATGTGGTTTGTGGTGTCAGGTCTGTAGAAATGGCATTTCTAGGAGAAGTGACTTTAGACACGTCATTTTTTGTTTGACTAGAAGTCACTGCACAACGCACATATTTCTCAGGAATATCTAAGGAAACGTTTGTAGGTTTTTGTGAAAAAATGATTAAAAATGAAACCTCTGCAAAGGGAATTTAGCAGTTACTTTAATAAAAACTATTTCATAGCATTTCTGCCTGCCTTTGAGCCCTGGACAGAAGGTATGTTGTGTTTGCAGCTTGGACAAACCTCTCAGGACAGCAGCTCCCCCACCTCCATCAGCAGCTCTGGTCAGTTCAGTGCATGTGGGGAGCTGAATGGAGAGCAGTGTGAAAACCTGGCAGGAATGTTTGGTAAATGGGATGACAAATGTTTTAAAAACACATATGTTTTTCCATCCCTTCTTACCTTTATTGGATAGTACTGTATCCACAGACTCAGACCAGGCCATGGTTTCCCCAGCGTTTGACCTGTGAAAACAACATCTGCCCTTGAAAATAGCATTGTGGTCTCTGCCCTGTGCAGCCTGGGGTGGCTGAGAGCCTACAGTGGTGTGGCTGGCTGCTTGGGAGAGGGGCTCAGCCACTCCTCCTGCTCTACACACAGCAAAACAGGGATATTGGCACTGCTTACTTGACTGTTCATCCTGGAAATACTCGTAGTGCTTGCAGCTGGTGGAGCTCTAATAAAGCATAGGAGAGGTAGGAATGTTCTAGAGTGTGCACTGAATTTCTTCTCGAGTTCAAATGGATTAGGCATTAATTTATATGGCATTTTTTTTGCTTGTAATGACAGGAATTATCTAAAAATATTACCAAGCTAACACTAATAGGAAACATGGGCCTCATATGAGCTTCTAGGGGGCATAAATAATTGAGTAAATTCATAGCTTTGACTCTTCCACTGCAACTTGCTGTAGGCTTCTGCTAGACATGAGGGTAAACACTTTCTTCTGCATAAAATATTGCCAGTTTTCTTAAAACAAACAAACCCTACCAAAAAAAACAACCAACCAAAAAAAAAACCAGAAAAACCAAAAAAACTAAGTGTTAAAAACAATCATAAGCACTCTCAAGTTCCGTAAAAAACATTTGATATTCTTAAGGGGGCTCTGAGAGCTCAGCTATCAAAACTCTGCACTCTGAATTATAGAGGTTGGTTTGAGAGCTGTGTTCCACAGCTGCTTCTCAGCATCATCAGTAATGGTATTTTCTAATTGCAAATTTATAAAGAGATCATATAATAATGTCAGGATATTATGTGGCTGTAGTTATAATTATTACAAGGGATGGTGACAGTGACACCTTAAACAAGCAAGCTTTCTTGTAGCTCTCCACTTACTTGTATCCAGAGTGCAAAATCTATATTTAAACAAGAAAAAAATTGTGCATATTTATAAGTATATATAAAGACACACATGAGGGAAGCTGGAGTGCAAATATAGAAAGTCTGTGAAAAAACAAATGAAAACCAAACATAGCATTATGTTGTATTTTGTGAGACATCATGCGATGATGGCATTAATCAGCAGAGAATTTGTTTTAGCAACAATAAGAAACTTTTATCAAATATATGATAAATTTTCAGGATTTTTGTTAAATATTTACTAGCTTTCTTGTAAAGCAAAAAAGCAAAATGAAAGACCAGGATAAACCAGACAGTTTTGCTTCTTGTTCTTATGGGTAATATTAGTTGTTTTAATATTTATTCACCAGTCAGAGTGATCTCACTGACTGTGTGGGATTTACTTGAATGGAAATGGCAAGCAGAACTGACAACAAGGAATCAGAATAGTCATATCCCCTTCAAAGGGTGAAGGAAAATAAAGCTGTACAGATTATTCAAACTTGGTCATCCCGTCACATAAATTTCCTACCGTTAAAATAGCCAGAAACAGCAACTCACTTCACTGGCATTTTTTGTTCCACTGTTTGTCTGTCTGACTGTCTCAGGGAAGGCAGAGTTTCGTATTCTGACTGATCTTCAAGCTGAAGATACTGCAGGAACAATACAGTTAGCATGTGAATAATCAAACAGGACAATGCACACTGACAAACCTTCTCAACATTTTCTTTAAAACTATTTCTTTCAGAAATGTGGCCTATTTTTAAGCAGTGCCACTCTCACCTAATAGTGGCCATAGTACAAAAGGAATAGAGGCAATGGCAACACATTCCTGCCCAGGGTCACGGGTGGTGGAGCAAGTCCAGAGGAGGGCAGCAGGTGGTGAAGGGCTGGAGCACAGGTCTGATGAGGAGCAGCTGAGGGAGCTGGGGTGTTTAGCCTGGAGAAAAGCTCCAGAGGGACCTTATTGCTCCCTGGAACTGGCTGAGAAGGGATTGTAGCCAGCTGCTGGTCTATGTAATTTGTCTCTTGCTTTTGATAATTATTCTTTCATCCCCAGCTCTTGGCTCCCTCTGTATAACCCTTGCTGTCCCTCACTCTCCTGAACAAGCAGGCTTACTGACTGATTTCTTGCCTCACTCCAAATCTTGTCCTGAGGCCAAATCCTTTACTCAGATTACCCAGATTCCTGGTTCTTAATGTCTCCACTTGGCATAAACTTCCAGTGGTTCAGGAACTGGGATCTCCGCTCTCCCAACTTGCAGACTTAGGGAATTTTGTCTTCTCAATTAAAATATTTTACACCTAAAAATATTTTATACCAGAGCAGCCTTAGGAGTTTAAGTCTCATTTGATTTTCCTCTGTGGTACAATCATGAGCAAAGCTGACTCCTGCCTGCCTGAGAACATCTTTCTTATTTTTGCCATGTTCATCTTCTAAGAGCAGAAAGAAAAACACAAGCACCACATGCTATGTTTCACCCTTAGCAATGTTAAGAGGTTATTCCTTATCCTTATCCTTTGTAGATCTGTAAAAGAAGTTTCGGGCCAATCTATTTTATGAACTTCACATGGGACAAAAACCAGTGAATCTGGTCAATTGTGCTCCAGGAAGATGAAATCAGATGGAAACAGATACGGAGAGGTGGGACAAGCAGGAGAATTGAACTGTCTTGCAGGAGATGAATGAAAGATGAGTTTGTCTCTAAGATGAAAGCAGAGAGGAGCTATGATTGCCCTCTGAATACAGAGAGGTAACCTGCTGAGAAAAAAAAAATTTTCAGCATAACGGTAATATTGACAAAAGAAAAAATGTATACAAGCAGCCAGTGAACAAATTCAGACTGAAAACCAGAATAAGACTTCACAAACTGTTGTGTTTTGCAGTCTCCCAGTTTTTCCCTTTCTATTCTTCTGTACTTTGAAGATAGAGATTCATATAATTATGAGATTATTTTAAATTGTTGTCTTCATTAATAGAACACTAGAAATTATGACCTAAGATGCCCTTTAGTCCCACATATTACTAAAAATATTCTTGGCAGCAAAATATTAATACTTTCTGTAATTCCTTAGCTTTGCATCTGCTTGCTTCTAAACATTATAGCAGAAGAACAGAAATGTTAATTGGTCATTTTTTCTTATTTAAAGAATATCTTGTGTGCCAGAGTGGACCAAAAGCCTTTCGTGCATTGTGCTCATGAGACTAACTTCAGCATCTTACAGCTGGGGAGAAAACTTTCAGCATCTGCACTGACATCAAATCCTTTGTGCTTGATTCAGTCCCAGGTTTGAGCTTTGGCAAAAGGAAATAAACATCATACAAAATCCAACTGATATTTATCTGTGGAGCTTCTGACTGGGCAGAGCGTAAACAGCAAAATTTGAATTTTTTAACAGTGTCATGCCAGAAAAGTCAGTCCAGTCCAGTTGTTGAGGACAGAGGTGGCACTAAATTAGGCAATTCATAATTTATGGCTGGCTCTGTTGATTTCTCTGTGTTTACCCTGTGTCTAATCCCAGTGGTTCTTCTATTTACCCACCTCAGAACTGTGACAATAAATTAATTTTTTTTTTGCTTTTTAAAAAGCTGTATTAACATTGTTATATCATTATTCCATTAACTCCTGTGAAACTATGAGAGAGAAGGTTGAGGACCTGTGCCTATTTTTAATTAAAATCATCAGATAATATACATTTATTTAAAAACAAAATTCCAGATAGTGCCACACATGCATTTTTAAAATTTCTACCTGATGGCCTGTTATCTGAATGAAGCAGACATGAACATCTCTTCAAGATTTTTCAGGACTGATGGATATTTTTGAAGTCAGTCTTAGCAGCCACAGGCTAAAACCCAGTAATATTTTACACACACAATAAATGGATGGATGCAGTCAGATTGCTTTTGCATTTTATGGGGTACTGCTCAAATCCACAAAACCACAAAGAAGCTGTGAGGGACTCTCATCACTGTGCAACATTATCAGCAGTCAGTGACTGCTCAGTCTATGCAAGCTGAAAATATTTTAGGTACGCAACAGGTTAATAGAATTGTTGTGATATTTGTACTGGGGCAATGAAAATAAGTTCACTAACCAAAGTTAGGCACAGCCACTTCTTCCCATAGAAACCAGATGGTTGTATTTCTCTGTACTTCCTCTGCTTGGAACTTAATAGTGTCTGGAAGGAAACTCTAATATTTCACTGAAATGTCATAGGAGAAAAAATGATCTTAGTATTAAAACAAATGCATCATCTGCTTGTGCAAGTGTTTTGGCTATTCATAATAAACATCAAGGAAACAAGATGAAATACATAGTAGAGTTGGGCTGGAAATTGCACACAGAATTAGTGCTAAACTTTTTGTGAATCTGGACCCAGCTGACATTGCTAGACCCAGCTGACACACACAGTTATAGCTGCAGTTCGGTCCTAGCTGAGACTGGACCTCCAGAGTCACTCAGACCCTTACTTGCTCAGCTAATTGCAAGATATTTTTCTCTTTATCTGTCAGGCCTGTGCCTTAACCTTCCAGTAACTCTGAGGACTGGGCTATGGATTTCTGAGTCCTCTGCCTTTGATGACATGGGAGAGCTGAAACTCTAGAAAAGGGAATGTGGATCTGATTTAACGTTCCCAACTTTGCCAATATTACTTGCTAAGGACCCCACATTAAATCCTTAGAACTTTTAGGCTCACAGCTTGACTTTTACTGATGCTCACCTTTTGTTCTTTAACTGTCTTTAGTTTCACTGAATTATCTTCCTTTATGAAAAGCTATTGGCTGTTGCAGGCCATAAGACCTGTCATTTTTGTTCATCTGACTTGGATACTAATCACAATAGACAATCTAAATCAATGTTACATATTCAAACCATTGCTTTATTAACCTAAGTAATCATTTCTATTTACATATGTTCCTAAAGGGCTCTGCCTTGTACTCACCCGAGGACAAAGTGAGAAAAGCTCACACTCCCCAGTGGATGTGCTGGTGTTTCCCAGCAGTTCAGTGTGTTAATGCTCCTCAGCACTTGGCCTCTGTTAATTCCATTCCATTCCATTCCATGCAGAGATTTGCTTGGATAGTGATGGCTTGTACAAGGTAACCTCAGCAGAAAAAAAATTAATATTCTGCTGCCCTGAGCAGTCAAAGCCCACGGGGACTTGGGTGCATCCCTTATGTTGGGAGAAGCCAATGTGATCCAAGCACTGCTGGCATCCTAAGAACATGGAAATGCCTGTCCCACGGGGATGCAAATACACCTTAATCAGAATACTATGTAAATGCCCACCTTCCCACAGCACTGCACAGCATGGGCAACTCACAAAATAATTGATATTTTTCCATGTGAATAACTCTGTGTGCCTTCAGTATGCCACAGAGTTGTTTTGCATAAGAAAATGAGCTGTTATTTTCCACCCAAGCAAACTATGCCCTTCAGGTGAAATGTTTTGATTTCAAGAACAAGCTGTCAAAATATTTTACAGCGCTCTGGGCTCCTCATATTCATGATTTCCAAGTGCTGTACAATCAGAATCCTCCATTGGAAAAGAACTGGAAACAATTCTCAAGAAAATGTACAACCAGGAAAAACTGGAATAGCATTAGCTGCAGAAATTTAAAATGAGGCCACTAAGCTGTGAAGAAACAAGTGTGTCTTCATTACAAGCAAATTTTATGGTGAAGAAATGAGAGTTCAGAGTTGTCCTTTTTTTAGGCTTCAGCCTTATCTTCTGTCCTGCTTGAAAACTCTCAAATGACTGCTGTAGGATTGTGTTTCTTGATAGTTAATTTTAGTTACCCTTCATGGAGAAGGCAATGGTAGAGGCTAGACTGTAAATCTGGGAGTCCAGATAATTTCCTGTAAAGTATAAGGGAAAATTAGGAGGAGGTTACACAAACAGATTATATTTAGGAAAGAAGAGAGAAATTCACTCCTTTGGTATGAAACCAGAAGGAGCTTTTATGAGACCAGCTCTAAGTGATAAGAGCACAACAAATGGAAGATAGCAACACATTAACAAGGAGAAAAGTAAAAATGGAAGCAAGCTTAGGTGGTGGATAGAGGAAATAATTTTTTTTCTTTGGCACAGAGCCACACAGGAGCTTAAAGTGCATTTGATTGAGGCATTTGACTAAAATGCAAAGAACAGAGTGGGATCTGGGATAGGCAACTGAGTAAGGTGTAAGTTCATGAGCATATGAATCATTGATGAGAGGAAGATGATTTTCTGCATTTTTTTTCTCAGCTGATGTGTTTGGCAGCATGTGTGAAAAGGAGAGGGAGCTGCATGCAAAGCAGTAGCTATTTAAGGCAGGCTGAGCAGCTGGGGACAAAAGGAGAGGAAAATGATCTGCTGTTTGTGAGTCACTTAAAAGTTGTAGCATGTAAAAGCACGTAAGAGCCGTGTTATTGATTGCCTGCTTCACTGGGAAATGGAAATCGGTCTTCTGTGAGATTCTTTATCTTTGATTTCATTCTTGCTTTTTGTCAATTGAAAAATCAATCAAGTTGTCTTTTGTTCAGTAACAAATCCACAACCAGAAGAAGATATTTGGTCCTGTGTATTTCTACCTCCCTCAAATTAAACAAGAACAGCATCTTCAGCCAATTTAAAGCATCTAATTAGACTGAAGTGTTGAAACAGGAGAAAAACCTTGGTGCCACACAAGTCAGCAGATTGCTTCCCTCATGCTTTGTGTCTTGAGACTTCACCAATGTAAGGAGAAAAGTGCAGTGTTTGGGTAGGGTAAATTATTGTGTTGACAGGAGGAATATTTTGGGAGCTCTTGCTGAACCCTGAATGGCACATATAAAAAGCTGCTACAAAAAACAATCTCCAGTAATGGTACTTGCCCAACTTAGTATATGTATTATTTGCATTAGGGCGGCTCAACAGGAGGATTTACATAACTGTGACATGGATTCTGCCAAAACTAGAGAAAATTCTGCCAAACCTGACTGTGTTCTCTGGTACTACCCAGAGATTTGTGCTGAAAATACATTTGTGCAGGGCCAGTCCTGAGTCTGATCAATCCTGTAACAGCATCACAGACTTGTACTAAACCCATACCTAGTTCATCTTCAGGACTTCAGCACAGAACTAAATAGTAGAGTGCTCATTTTCCCTCACTAAAAGGAGCCTCTTCTAGAAAAAAACCCATTGCCAGATAATTATTTCATTTTGGTTTATCTTTGTGTCCTTTGCCTTCCTTTCTCTGAGTTTATCTTGGCTTTCTTTTTACAGTAGTTCCCATGGCACTAGTCTGCTGTAAATTCAGCTAGGGTTCATAATTATCTTTGGAAAACACACATGCATAAACAGCTACCAGGAATATCTTATTTGTTTGTTTTCATTATAAAACTCATAAGAGGGACTCGCACTGTCAGTACCGCAGACTGATGGGTTTGAGGAAGACCTCCCTGGAGATAAGCAAAATTTTCCATGTGTCTGTGAAATGAAATAAAGGGCACCTGCTGACTTCTATTTATCATTGCAGACCCTTCTGCCTAGCAGCTGGGATTTTGCTAACATGAAAATGTCTTAGATACTATATTTGTAATTCGGTTGGATTTTGGAACAGTATTAAATATATGTACTCTTTTCATTACTTTCCTTCATGCCAATCCATCCAAGATATGGATTCTCTGCTGATATGAAGGGACATAATCACACCAGGGTAGAATTTAGCTGCAAGTGTGCAGGTTTTATGTCTGTGTGGTAACAAGGCCAGTGCCAACACTCAGGTGGGGCTGTTCTCAAATCTCTTCCTCCAACACGGATCTTCGTACACGACACAGGAACATGCATATTTTAAATATCTGTGAACTGGCATTCAGACATTGTTGGTGATACTAGAGACTCCCTCATCACAGAATCCCCAAGGCTGGAAGAGACCTTCAAGATCTAATCCAACCATTAACCTTCCCCAGCCACAGTCAGCCCTAAGCCGTAGCCCCAAGCACCACAGCCAGAGGCCTCTTGAATTCTTCCAGAGACCGTGACCCCATCGCTTCCCTGGGCAGCTCATTCCAATGCCTGACCATTCTTTCAGTGAAAAAAACCCCTTCGCCCAGGTCGTGACTGCTTTCACTGTCAGAAAGAGCCTATACCTGGTGTTTTGAGATCAGGGGAGGGTGATGAATAAACCAGCATGGATCATCATTACAAATGTGTTTCCTCTCTGTTCCCCAGGTAAAGGTAAGAGCTTGGAGATGGCTCCTGGGTCACTGTGGCTCAGCAGCATTTCCATGTGAGTTTGGATCTCTGTGCACAGTAACAATTTGTTTAATGTGGCAGTGATACAGCTAGAGTTGAACCCTAGGTGAAGTCTTCACATCTTCCTCATCAATGTACTGATGATAAATCAAATCCTGGAACTCTTTAAGCAGATCAGATTTATTGGAAGTTAATAAAGCAGACAGGGAAACCTGCAGATCCAGCAGTTCTTATACACCCCAAATTAACAATCAACACAAAGTCCCATCCTCAGGAACTGCATCTCTTCTCCTTCACCATTTACAGAAAGGGGAGGGAAAGGGAGAAAGCTTAAATACCATAAGAAACAATGTAGTATACAAGTCATAGTTACAGATAAATCCTGCAGCCCCTTCCTAAACTGAACCAATGTTTAAGATTTTAAGAACTGCCCCAAGCTTCAAGGTATGTCTGCATCAACTGTGAAAGAAAAGGACAGAATGACTGTGTGCTGACTATAAAAAAAAAAAAGTCTGTCTTTGATAGTAAAGAAATAAAAAAGAAGATTTCTTCTTCCTCTTCTACAACCTATAGAGAGGATATTAATGTCCAATGTAACTGAAAGTTGCCCTGCCCGAGTCCAAGAGCTGTAGTAACAAAGTTGGTATACCACGACTATTTATAAATAAAAGTAGAAATATTTTATATTTATATACATAGACATCACCTGGTATTTAAGGATACACATTGTGTTAAAATAGCATTCTCGTCCCCTTGCTGCTGCTCATTTAGTTGCAAAAAATTAGAATACATGCATTTGATGTGAAAGCTAATATATACATCATAACTTAAAAATAGACAGCAGACATGTGGAATAAGAAAAATGTAACCTAAAAAATTAAATAGTATTTTTACGTTCCTCTTAAAATAGGCAATGGCCACATTTTAATTATAGATTTAATTATGCAGTGTCTTTAGTTAAAATAAATATAACTTTGCATTATACCTAATAATGTTCCTGTGTGTTTTACAGTATCAGAAAATACCACAAATTCTCTGTGCTTAGTGTAGGAAATATTGCAAAAACATAAATGTGTGCAAAGACTGGATACAGATATTCTAACTGTGATGAAACTCTGGCCTAAAGGTACAGGCCCAGGATACATGTGGGGCAATATCAAATGGCACTATATGAGACATTTTTAAGCAGGAAAATCAACTTTTTTCCCCAAATCTGATCACAGCCTTTGCTGTGAGTTTAAAAAAAAAAAATCCTATATGAAAACTCCGCATGTTATGACTTGCCAATACATCACCTACTTTTCTATGAAAGTGAGATTCTGCTCCAGAACTCTGACCTGCTGTAAGTGAATTTTCTTTTGCTTCACCACTTAGTTACACCTGCTGAGGGTTTGGGGTTTAAAACACACCCGGGTTGCTGCAGGAGCTGGGGATGAGGAGGGCTGAGCGGGGCTGTCACCACACGGTGACACAGGGGGTGAGGAGGGCTGAGCTGGGCTGTCACCACACGGGGACAGGAGGGCTGAGCTGGGCTGTCACCACACGGGGACAGGAGGGCTGAGCGGGGCTGTCACCACACGGTGACACAGAGGGTGAGGAGGGCTGAGCTGGGCTGTCACCACACGGGGACAGGAGGGCTGAGCTGGGCTGTCACCACACGGTGAGGTCCGGCCGCACGCCCTGGAAGTCGCTGACGGTGAAGGAGCGGGAGCGGCGGCGCAGCGGGGCGCGGGCCGCGGGCCGGCCCTGCAGCAGGCCCAGGTAGGCGGCGGAGCGCAGGAAGCGCGGGTAGCTGTCCTGTTCCATCAGCCGGTACACCGTGCTCTGCGCCGCGTCGAAGGTGCTGCGCAGGGGCTGCCCCATGCTCTGGCTTGTGACTTCCTTGGTGTGAAAGTCCAGATTCACCTGGAGGACGAGGAAAAGGGTATTTGTTTAATGTACATTCATGCATATCCAGTGTTATTATCTACAGCGCTGATACTGTACACCGGGAAAAGACTTTTCTGATAAGAGTGAAGCCTTAAGGTTTGAGCCTTCATATTTTCCAGATTCTGTACTGCATTAGTTTATAACTCTGAACTTCTTATAAAGTGTTAGCAAGTTCTCTCCACAGCTTAGACAAAACTATCCTTTTCCAGCCCCAGAACCAAGGACACCGTTGCAGCTTCAGGCCCAAAACGTGCAAACAACAGGGAATGGAGGAGAGCAAGCTGGGAGGATGGGACTGCATAACCTGGAGCTGGAATTGGACAAACAACCCCAAGATGGAAATGGACCAAAACATAAAAGTGTGAAAACTTGTGCCTTGTCGTCCATATTGGGTGTATCCGCGACTGTATCTTGTACTGCCCAAGGTGTATCCTGTGAAGGCCTTTAATAAATCTCTGTTTTATTCCTTTAACTCTGCCCAGCCTCTGTTCTAGTAGCCTCTCAAGGCATGAGGAGGACCTTGAATCCCCCATACAACAGGATATTAACACCACAGAATTAGTGTGTTCGCCTTCAGTGATGGCTCTCAGAAAGTCTCCAGAAATGTATCATTGGTACCATGGAAAACTGGGAAAACAGAAGAAAAACTCTGATATTTGACTAAAAGTAACTTCCTTACAGTGAACACTGTATAGTCACAGCTTCCCAGCTTTGCAATACCGAACTGTTACAGATCTCCCCTGCTCTCATGTAGGATTAAAGTAGAACTTGTTCTAATAAGATGACATTAGTGAATAGTTAAAATTTCTGGTTTCTGTGTATTTTGTGTAGTAGGAAGGTGAAAAAATTCCTTTTTTTTTTTTTAATTTATTTAAATGGGTCTCTGGAGGCCTTAGATTGGGAAAGTATATCAAAATGACTAACTATTTAGTCCATGAGCTGCTGCATTCACCCTGGGAAATGTTTAATAGTATAAGAATTTTAATGAAGTGACAGGCACTGGTTCAAGCATGTTATTTTGAAAAATAAGGTAGAATATATTTTAAAAATTGTTGAGCCAATCAAAAAGTGACTTCTATAATGTTTTTCTTTTCCTCCCTGAGAGGTGCCTGTCATTTCCATACAACTAGTTGGAACAAATAGTCTAGATCTAAGAGCTGAAGGGCAATTAGTGATCAGAGAAGGGTCCACTCATCCAAAATTTTATGATCCCATCAAACTGTAGGCTCAGAAATTTGTGTAAAAGAGTTCTGCTGGACAAGGAGTCAGAGGAGATGTGCAAGCTCCAGAGCTATGTGGTCTCAGCTGAACCCAAGGGAGGAAGTCACACCAAAGCCAAGTGTCCAAGGTGAACCACAGCATCCACCCTGCCTGCACCAAACTCAAGCATGGCAGAGAAAGAAATTGTTATGTTACTATGACTTCCCTTCCCTGTCCTCTCCTCAGCTTTCTCCTGCTCATCTCTTTGTTTCAATCAGTCTCAAGCATTGACAGTGTCAGCACTTGTTACCTGTCCACCTGTCCAGGGCTGCTTCTCCCCAAAGGCACACAGCAGGGAAAGGAATGGAAAGGGACATAAGTCCTCAAAAGTAGGCATTTTCTAGGAAAAGCAGATCTGAATCCTAATGCAATCTATGGGAATTGCACGTGAAAACTGCGTCGCTTTGCAATCTTTTCACTAACATGAGAATTACACCTTTTTCACCCTCATTACAAGGAAGCAGAAGTTAGTGTTTAACTTCTCCTATTCTGGCAAATAAAAAAATACAGCTATTGATCTACTCAAACGTGATAGAATTAAAGGAAAATGTAAGTCAAAAAGACCTATTCAAGAGGCTGCTTGTGATTTCACTGAAATTTGATGATCTCCCAACCTGTTCATCTCCTTCTTAGGGCAGGCAAAAAATTATTTCTTTTGTTCATTTATGAACCCTTCACAAACTTCAGTAAAATGAATAAGTTGGAAATGTGAAAACTTTTTTCATTCTTAGGATATTAAGAAAAGTCCTTAGCGTTGGTGAGGATTGTCATATCAACATCATTTTGTGCTGACAGTCACACACCAGGGATATACAATTGGAGGTGGAGGGGTGGAAAAGGGAGAGGGAGTCAATCAAGACAAGCCCATGCTCCTTCCAGAGTTTTGACTTTTATGAAAGTCTTCTTATATCAGGGGACTGTAGGATTAGCTCTTGAAGCTGCTTCTGGGCATGCACTTCTCAAAAGAAAGTTTCACCAGATGCAGTTGTGTCAATCAAACACTATGTATAATGAGAAAGGTCTTTACCTCTTTTGGAGCATCTTTCTGTATGAATGTTTCAAAAATGGTCTTGGCTTTTGGCAGAAGTTCATGTGCACTTTTGCTTTTCTTGTAATCCTCACAGGCTATCCAGAATTCAATGTTCTCCTCACTGAACTCAGTTTTCAGAAACTTTGTGAAGGCATCCAGCCCAGCTACGAAAGGGAAAGTTGAATTGCATTAAAAAATATATCCTTATCAGACAGTTCTCTTTCAAAGAGTCTGTGCAAGGTAGTAAAATATGTTTTGCTCCCTTGGAATAATACCACATTATAGATAATTATCCTAGAGTACATAAATGCTGTAAGTAAGTGCAGTTTCTCCACTATGATCCTGTAACTCTCCTTACAGAATTCTCAGCATCAATAAAAAAATGCTACCAAGATCTCATAAATTGAGAAAAAACATTAAGCAAAACATATGGGAGTATGTGGAAGTGGTGGACTTTATTCCAGCTGAATATCAATTCAGTTTGATCAAAAATCTATTTGAATCTTTGCTCATAAGTAAACTACTCCTCAGCAGCAATTTAAAATGGATGGCTTTCAGCATCTCTGTAATTGGCTTTATCCTGCTGTTGTTATGCTGAGGATATTTTCTTTGCCAAGCATGCTTCATCTGTGGAAGTAATGCAATTGTGTGGATGTGAATTGTTCAAGGAACAGATTTGAAAAGCCCACAGTGTCCAGCACTGTAGCTGAACAATACGTGTGCCCCTCCAAAATAAAGGCAGGAACATATGTGCATTTGATAATTATGGGAGCAGCAGGGCCTTTCAATGATGGCCAGCTTGGATCCAATCGCTGGCTTAGAAACAAACTGTCAGGAGTGACAAAGTCTTTTCTTAAGTACATGGAGCATTTGCAGTAAGGAATATTTGAGGAATATTATGGTTAAATGTTCCTGTTTACTGAAGAGACTCTTTACTGTCTGCTGTATTACTTTGTTCAATAAAACACCAAACACAAAAATTATTTTAAATTATTTCCACAAGTTGACATCAAGCTATAGCTGAAGAAGACAAGAAGAGCAGGAAACACATGCTGCCATAAATAACCCATCATACCTAGTTTAGGTAACTGGCATGTCTATTCAAGGGCATAACTAGATTTTATAATTTTCCATCCTTTACCATCAATTTTCCATTCTAACAGTCTGCATGGAGAGACAAAAAACTACTGACCTTTCTCAGAAAGTAGTTTGTCAAAAGACTCTCCCCATTTCACTGCTTCTTCAGGAGACACACTGCTTAAGAAACAGAAAGGAGTTAGAATAATTGTTCATACTGTGCATTTAGGAAGCTGTGTAACACACATTATCTGTCACCATTGTGGCTCAGGACTGTTCCACAAAGCCTTTGATTAGATCACCTCGCTAAGGGAGATCATTCTCTTAGGGGCTTCAGGAACATTTCCTTTAACTCACTCTTGACATTTTTTTCCTGCAGAGTTATATTTCTTTTCTCTTTTTGTAAAAACATCAGAGCAGAGGCTTTTCACTGTGGTATTTGTGTTGTCCTACTAATCTTTAAGGGAATTGAGACCATGTAGCGTGGTAAAACTCATAAGGGAAGCAGGTCTTGTCAGCTATTTAAACTTGAGATCGTCATGCAGACATGTAGTTTTGAATATGCTCATCCTAAGACTGTTACCAGAGTCTGCTTTTAATGAAATATATAGAATTCTGTAGCCCGAAGAAAAAACTGTAGCACTATGGTTTAGGTGTCAGTTTTACAGGGCAATAGCACATGTAGTCTGGTTTGTTTACCACAAACATTTCAAATGCCATGTTAGACACTGTGCCTCATTGATAAAACTCATGTTCTTCATCAAGTATGTCAAGTTGCACATGTTTCACGTCAATTTTGAAAAATCTGCCCTAGGAAACAGCAAAGAAAGGGAAAAAAGAAGCAATTTTTATCAGTTGCTTTGTGGATATGAATGTTTGGAACCATTTTCATTCCAGGACAAATCACAGGACACTGAAAGTACCAGTAAGTGACTGGTCTGGGATTAGTTGATCAAATCAACTTCTTATGGACCAAACGTTTCTGGAACATGATCCCACTTCCTCATCAAGGCTTGCTGTTCTGTTTCCTGATTTACACAGTTTGGGCTCCCTTGGCAGGGAGGAGGCATGTGAAGTTTAGATGAAAGGAAATTCCAATCTCTTTGGTAAGGAATTTAAGCCAATAATGACTCTGGGTTTGCACAAAATGTGAAAGGAGGCGTTTGGTTTTGGTTTTTGAAATTTTAATAGGTGTCACATGTTTCATAGCTGAAGTAATTTCTTGCAGGAATGAAAACTTTAACTAGGGAGAAGAAAACAGTTCATGAGGAGAAATTCAGGAAAGCAGGGGAATTCTGGAGTCAGGGAAACGAGACCTCACTCCCTTGCAACGTTTTTTAGTTATGAGAATTACAGAAAGTACAGTGAACTCTGCCAGCTGCAGGTTCCTGTACCTACAGAAATTTTTTTGGCCGTAGTGAAAGAGAAAGCCTTATGATTCTAGACCACAAATTCCATTCACAAAGGCATGAAGTGCTGGAGAGGATCTTTGCTGCGTTTGGAAACTCCTACTGTGAGTTTCTGGTTTTCCTTCAGCATCTGCAACAACCCGGGAGCCTCCTGAGTGCAGCAGTGAGCTTGTGCAATAATAGAGAGAAACCAAGATTTGTTCAACTTTGCCGCTTTCTAAATATGAGAAGAAACTAATTTAAACTAATGGATAGACATTTAAACTGAAAACAAACTTTTAAATGAACAGATTCATTAACTTTTCTACTATCACCTCAATTTCCATCTGCAGTGTTTTATTAAAATCTCTTTCTACTTATTTTAGTAAGTCTGTGTGAAAAATGGAAATTATAAAAGCTAAGTAAATCACTTAATAAATTTCAAACTATTATCTCACTTTATTATTTGAAAAAGAGTAAATTTATAAGGTTGTTTTTTTTCCATTTTTGACAAATATAATTGTCACTTCAATCCAAATATAAGACCAGCAAAAATCTACAAGTTTCTCTTTCATACAAGAACAGTCAAATCTCTGTTAGTCAGGCACCAGCTGAGAGTAACATGGTAAAAGACAGCTGGCTGAATGAGGAAATGATGTTAAAAGGAGGAAATTCTTCAGAGAATTGTTACTGCTCTGAAAGTGCCATCTGGCAGATTGTAAGAATGCAGTGAATGGCTCTACTTTGCATTAAATACCTGGAGTATGTGAGCCACACAGCACTCTCTGCCTCTACTTTCTCTTTAAAGATGCAATCTTAGAATGGTTTGACATGTCTGCAACCAGGACATCTGCAAACGTGAGCAATAAACACGGCCTGGTGACTCAGATGCACCGGTGGGATTGTTTAAATACCCCCTCCCCAGCCACTTTTCCACGGGTTCTGGAAGCAGAGTTTGGGCCCTTAGGTGACCTCTACCACGTGCTTATTAATTAGCACATTAGTGGCTTGTAGAAGCAGCTCTGGTGAAAGCAGGCAGCTTGGTCCAGAAAGTGGGAAGTACTGGAATAAGAGAAAAGGCTGTGGTAAGCACTGAAGTGTTCTTGAATGATTTGTGGTGGAAAAAAAGGACTGATACATTCTTTTGGCCACAGTGTTGTAGCATTCTACTTATTTCTTCTTCTCAGTCAGGACCTACAAATGCAATTCTTAATATAGCGGTGATGTCTTGGTACTCCATTGAAGTGAGGAATTAAACTCTTATGGAAGTCAGTAAACCCAAGATTGTACCCTGCATCTTTATGGTAAATACTAGGGACAATACTACCAAAGTGTATGAATTTTGGAGACAAGAGTGTTCAACCAATTACTGCAGTTACTGAGGAAATCTGCATTCACTATTCAACACAGCTATGGCATTTGTGCATCACAGAAGCATTTGGAAAACCTGCTTTGCTGTATGATTTTCCTGCCAGCTGCATTTCTGAGTGGATTATTGCTCTGTACAGTCAGTGGACTCACACCAAGGCTGCTGGCGCAAGGTTTAGACCTCTCTGCAAATGTATGGGGACCAAGTGGTGTGAAAACACTGTTGATTGCCTCAATGCATACCAGGTAATTCTGTAGTGTTTGCATGCTTGGGTTACACTGAGAAATTTTCAAAGTGTTACTCTGCCCAGTCTGAATGCACACGCATGGGTACAGGAAACATCCCAAGTCACACAGGTGCTTCTTGGAGGGAATCCCCAGCCAACCCAGTCTTTTACAATGTTTACCTTGCTGCTTTCGTCAAGTTTCCAGGTTTGCCGAGGTGATCACTTTCATGGAATTCAGGTTTCTGCAGGAGCAGGCTCAGCCTATTTCTCTTCTGCTTAGCTCTACGACAGAATTGGAGTAGCTTTTCAAGAAACATTGTAGAATTTGGTTTTTCCCTCTCAAGCATTCTCTCCTTCTGCATTATAGAGCTCCCTATTTTCACTTACAGTAATGTTGGTGTTACTTCTCCTACATATATTATTCGCATTAATGTTTTTTTCTTCATAGCTTAGCACATATTTTGCACTGGCAAACAAAAATGGAAATCCTTTAATTTTCAGCATCCTTTTAATTTATTTTAAAGATGAGGGGCCAAACTTCCCATTAGACAATGTAAACAGTTGGCTCAGCGTCTTCTACTTTTAATGTTTCACAAAGAAAAAAGGAAGTATTGTTTCCTGTCATTTGAAATTTTTGAAAAAAGCTTTCCCGGATCATATTCAGGCTTTAGAGAAGCATTTCTCAGAACTTCTTGCAACCTCTTTTTCTTAGTATTTTTAGATCATTAATTTGGTATGTTTCTTGTCCTCAAAAAAAACGAGAGTTCTTTGAGATAACTCTCTTCTTAAAGAGTTAATATTTTACACATACAATTTCTAGGATTGCAGTTCATGAGTTCTCACATATATGTCAAAAATGAAATTAGCTGTGCCCTAAATTCACCCCCACAAACTATGCTAGAAGAATCCTCCATGTAAATAGAACATGCAGAAGGTTGGCATGACCTGAACACTTACCCAGGCTTGCTTGCCTTGTTTGGCTCTTCCTTAATCGCTGGTTTCATGACTTTGTAATAGGGTTTATCCTTTGAAGCAGAAATGTTGAGTTGGGGGAATAAAAGAAGTGGGTTCTCCATCTTCCTCTAGAGAAGCTTCCAGCAAGGTTCCCTTTGCTCTCTCGTCCCTGGTGTGTGCTGGCTCTGGCTCTCACATGCTGCAGCAGCCTGGACTGCCCTGGCCAGCCCCAGCCCTGCGTCCAGAGGAGGTGGTGCAGGAGGTGGCTCTGTACTGGCCACTGCAGCTGTGCCCACGCCGGGCTCTAAGGGCAGCTCTGGTTGTGCCCTCGTCCCTTGGGGAAATGACACTGCAGCTCTGCAGGGCTCACGCTACAAACCGCAGCCCAGAGCAGCAGCTGCTCCGCGCAGCTCAGCTCCTGCTCGGGGTAGGGTGACGCCAGCCCATGCCCCCAAACACCTGTACATGCCCTAGGCTCCTAAAATTAACCTTAATGACAGTAGTGTTGCATGAAATAACATCCAGCCTTCTCTTCAGCCCTCAGAAGCACCCATCTGCCCTTAAACTGCCCTCTGCAGCATCAGTGCCATGTGCTGCACACAGCTCCATCCACAGCGCCCTGACTTCAAACTCAGAGTTTCTCAGTGTCTCCTCCAAGCTTTGGCTGATCAATCATTTTGCAAACAGATACTTTAATTTTTGCACCATTCTTCAGAAATGACAACCACCCACTTCTAATTTCCAGTTCATCCACTAAATGCTCCCTCTTTCACTTCTCTGTCTGTGGATTTGTGTTTACTTGCAATCTCCCACCCAGGATAGAAAGTCTTTAGTTCAGAAAAAAAAAGAATCAGTGTTTTTTTAAATCTTATTTTGTTACTAAATAACCCAAAACTTCTCATTTCAGTTTACATAAGGTAAAAATATATTAATTTTTGAGGTTCATCAGCACAAGTTATCTCTTCACATACAAGTCCGATGTCAGTAAGTTTCTTGGGTTTAAATTCAGTTTCTGTTGGAGGTGTCATAAGAATAATACATCCAATAAAGAAACATCTTCAGTGTTAGCTGAATGAGGCACTGGAAAGGGTTAAAATTACTGCCATTAATTGATTAAGAATTTAATAGTTCTCATATTTTTAATGGCAGTGTCTCATTTTGATTTCTCAGGTAGGACACAGAGCTTCGAGGAGAAGACATGCCCTCATTACCTCCCGTAATTTTGTTGTGTTTTACTTCCATGGGTACTTCTGGTGAGAGTCCCACCGTGGCCTTTTTCGTGCGGAGCTAAGGAGAATGGGAATGGGAGATTCTTTGAATGGAATATTCAAAAGAAATGAAAAAAATCCCAACTCTGCTAGGAATCAAAATTTGTGAACCATTAAAAGAAGAATAAGATGTAACCTATCGTGATTTTTTTTTCAGAGTTAACTGAAAAACTCTCATGTGCCACATGTGTGATACAATTTTTAAAATCAGACTGAATGGGGAACAGTGCACAACTGCCTTTTGTAACCCAAGGGACTTTAGGAAGTAGAGTTACAGTTTAAACCTAATTTTCAATTTCAGAGAAGGTTTATATCATGCATATTTTAAATATGGCTTTAACCGCAGCTGTGTTTAATAATTTATTCTGCCTTTAACAGATAAGTAAATAAAGATAGACTGCATGATTTTATTTCACTTTTCTGCAATAGTGGTGGTCACATGAGCTTTTTTACCTGTTACATGTATAAAATATTGTCTGTGCCTATCTGACATAATTTCGTTATCTGCTGATTTCAGCTCCTGGAAAATATTTGTAATTGTAGCCTCCACATCCTACCTAAGCTGATTTAAGGAAGATTTGGAGATGGAATATAATTCAGAAGTGAATTATGAGGGGCCACTGTGCCAGGCAGCTTCTAGATGGGGATGAGCAGCTGTGTCCCCTCTTTCAGCACCCACCAGCCATGGTCTGAAGGGCCTGTCCAACTCACTCTTCAATGACCCTACATGGGTTTTATGCCTTAGATGATTGAATTATTCCTGTACTACAGTGCAAGCAATTGTGTCAGTCCTGACTGCAGTAGTGTGCTCTGCACCTCCTGAGAATTCACTTAGAAATCTGGAGTGTGGAGAGGGGGGAAATAATCACAAACAATTTTCCCCCACTCACCCACACTTCCCCCCCGCCCCATTAATAGAAAGCTTATACTAAATCTAGGCCATGAAGTAGCCAAATTACATCCAAGTCAGTCTGTGTTTTGTCAGCACTGCTGTTGGTGCTAATGAGCATCCCTGTTTTGAATTGTAAGCTACAGTAGTTATAGAAACAGTATTAATGACCCTGTAAATGCTTCTGGGCCATTTTGGGTGCTGCAGGATGATGATACAGGAAAACGAATAAGTTATTTTAAAACCAGATAAAGCACACCTACAATATTATGTTGATGACATGACTAGAGATCTAGAAAGCTCTAAAAAAATTTGTGATGAGAACTAAATGTCCTGTTTCCCAACTGTTTCTCTAACCACTGAAATATATTCACAAATCTATTGGGAAGGAGGCTACTGATTTTTAAGCCCTCAAATCAAGATTCTGAAATATGAGAACAATATTGAGTTAACGTTCTGTTACTTGCAGAAATACATTTTTCAATGGTTGGATGAATACTAAATGTATTTTCATAGCAATCTTCATGTGACACAAAAGTAAAATTGAATAGTGCATAAAGTGCAGGATGATGAGGTCATGTCCTGATCCTTTGGGCCTTCCTGTCCTTTGGCTGAAAAGTGTCTGTGCTGGCTTCTGTTGGTGTTTGATAAGGTCCTGTCACAGCTGATGATCAGATCATGCTTGATTTGTATAGACACAGTAGCTGCCCTCTGTGAAAGAAATATTGACTGACAGTGTTAACAACAAGGCCATTGTATTGTACACTGAGAATGTAATGTTTCCTTTTTACAGGGAGTCTCTGAGAGATTCAGGCTTTCAGTCCAGCTGAATAGAAGTGCAGCCCCAACTGAGCAGTTCAGCTCAGCACAGCACAAAGAGCTGGAGCACAATGGGAAATCCTCCTTTGTCAGTAGTCCCAGAGCATCTCTCTCCAAAGCTGTTTTCCTTACTTCCCAGGTAAATGCAAACTTTGCCTCCTCCATTTCCATTCTCATGTTCTGGCACTGCACAGGCTCCTCCACAGCCAAGCTCCAGCACTGTTCTTATTCAAATCTAATCTTACCAGTATGGCTTTTCTTGGGTTAGGTTTCTGCTGAAGGGAAGCAGTATTTTATTTGTGAGAAGAAAAACAAAATACCCAAACCAATAGTGTTTTTACTGCTTTTTCTTACAGGAAGAAATAAGCATGGAAAGAAACTTCACTGAAGAGCATGGGCTGAAAACATGAATTTCCATATTTCGTTTTCATGTAAAGACATTTGAGGACTTGAAAACTAAAATTATGTGTTTTGAACTAATTTGGTTTTAATTAATAATTCTGCTCTTCAGTCACTTCTGACCAATTTATCACTCCTCAATATTTATGTTGTTTATTCCTTTTTGGAAACAATAATTGGACGTAAAATTTAATAATAATATGATCCAACCAATGGTTGTTTTTTTTATCTCTTCCCCATGAAGCAAATCCAGAAGGAAAGGAGTTCTATTGGAAATGTCGACTAGAGGATCTTGCTGTCTGCTAATTCAGGGAATTTGTTTAGTGGTGCCCTTAAAAGATGCGTCCCCAGGGGTGGGGTTGTTGTGTGGGGTTCTTCAGTTAGATGAGAATCATTGTGACGCCTGCGTGCAGCTCACGTTGAAAAATGTGTTTTTCTCCTTTGTTGCTGCTGTTTAAAAGGAAGGAAACAAAATTGCGTTGTTTCAGATATGAAGCACTGACAACAGGAACATAACACTGCTTTTGGGGTCTACTAGCCAGGCATTGCTGAAGGACTTTTTTAAGCCATCCGTGATGAAAACTCAAGAGTGGCACAGGCTTGGGAGTCTTTGTAGCTTCATCAGAACTTCTGCCGGGGAAAGTGTTTACATCCATGCTAAACTGAATTAATTTATTTGGTCTTTTGAAAGGTCAGAATAAGAAAGTGAGTCTGCAAAGTTGACAGCTGTATTCATTTCCTGCCTGGCCCGCGGTTCCCGGCCGGCATCTCTGATTAGTGCTGTTTACAAGTGACATACATCACTGTCACCATTAATCTTCAGGCAGTCGTTTCCTCGGCTGAGCCCTGCGGTGTTTGCAGCCAGCTCTGACATCAGTGCTCATTAGACAATGGCGTGTTAATGACCAGCTTCCGGAAAGGCTCACCTTCCACACTCACAGGCCTCTTTTAAAATGTGGTTTTTTCATTGTGCTGTTCACCGGAAATGCTGAAGGCGGGAATGTGCTCTAAATCCTGCCCAAAATATCCTTCCTACTGGAGTTCTGCACTACTGGATTTATTTCTGTCTTACAGAAACCCAGAATGACTCCTCACATGACAACTTGATCTTGAGGGTTTTTTTAATTTTTTTTTTTTTTTAAGACAGATTTTATCAACCCATGGCATTGGAGCAAACAGTGGCAAGTTTTGGGCTGAGAGTTTTCTCGTCCTTCTGGGAAAGATGTGGGACTGTTGGTTGGTCATGCACAAGAGGGCTGTGACTCCTAATCCACTGACTATTAACCATAATAACCATAATATCAAACTCCCTACAGAGCACAAGGGAATAAAATCTGTGTTGCATCAGGACCAAGTCCACTATCGCTGAACCACTGGGTGGTTTGAGCAGAGCCAACATGCTTAATGCCAGGCATCTCTGCTCTTCCAGTCAGACTATCAGGAACATCTCAGGATGCTGCAGCCCAGGCTGAGCTACAAGGGCAGGCATTGTCAAACCTCCACAGTGATTCTGCAATTTTTTTTTTCAGCTTATATGTTATTATATTTTATTGTTACTTCTTCCTGATAACACTTTGTTCTTGCATCCTGAATTTAGCTGAGGTGAATAGTCCAAGGGCTTACAAAGTGGTATGGTGGATTTCCCATCAGAGCAGTAAAAAAAATTGGTACCCAAAAAACTTGAAAATATATAGCTAAATTTCCATATGAATATGTAAATATATTATCTTCAAAGTCTTTCAAAAGCATCTGAAGATATAAAAGCTACATGTCAGTCTGATCTTTCTCTTCAGTAATTACCCAAAGACGTTCATCATGAAAATTAGGTAAAAATAATAATGTTACATCACATTTCAGTGCAATCTTCAGAATGCCTGAGAAATTTTCCAGGAAGGTTCAACTGATTTTTGAGGATTGAACAAAGTTGTATTCTAAAATGGAAGCTGGAATAGTTTTATTTCCTAGATTATGGAAGTTTTGCAGTTGTAGTTTTCTTTTCCTCCTCCTAAACTTAGAAATCTAACGAGGAGTTTGGCTTCATGGCAGGGACATTCCTTGTCAGCCTTTACCAGTCAGTCATAGTCTCTCTTCTTCTTTGCTAATACCAGAATTTCCAACAAAAGCCTTCTGTCACCAGGCATCAGGGTACCAGCTTTCCCAAAACTGCTATCCAGTTTTTTTCAGATTTGCAGGAACTCTCAAGAAAACTTACTGGTTACCTAACACAGTGAGAGGGTGAGGGCTGTGAACCCTACAGAGCCTTCAGGGAAACTTCAGGCATAGCAGAGACAAGGCTTTGCTCTAGTAAAGTCCTTGTATGACTGTTTAATTCCAGTCATGCAAGAAATCTTATCTGATTCATTTGCAGTGTTGTGTCGGAGGTTGTGTGATCTGGCAAAGATCTGAGACATTTGGGACCCAGCAGATGTGAGCAGCAACAGCAGAAACAATTGAACCCATTCTTCATTCTGCTAGGCAGCAGGATGGATTTTATGAATTCCTCACTGTCACCCTGTGCTGTTATTACAATGACAAAAGATCTTGCCATTTGGGCACTATCCATTCCTCGAATTTTTCAGGCTTTTAGCCTGAGTCATGGCATGCTTCATGATTATTGTAGGTTTGATGATACACTTCTTAGCTTTTGCACGAGTTGTCCTTGGTGACCTCTGGTTTTCACACCAGATTCTCATCAGGCCCAATCTGCTGCTCCTGTCTTTCTCCTCTGTGTTTTTCTGCCACAGCTAGAATAATTGGAATCACAAAAATAAGTTTTGCAAAGCTTGCCAAAAGTGCTTCCTCAAAACAGAGGAAGCATGATATTTGCAGTTTCAGCATGCACACCAGAAAGGGAGGTATTCTAGTCTCTCTGTTGAGTGAAAACAGGTGATCATTTATCAGCTTCTGCTGTCAACTTGATAAACATGAATCTTTAATAAGTTTGATATTGCTGTGGTCACCAAATCTAATACAAATGTTGCACTTCATCTGTTGCTGATCAGCCTAGATTGCCTGAGGACAGACCATTGATCTGAAATGTGTCCTTGTGGCATGTATGAAACAATTTCCATTCCAGTTTGCAGTGACCATAAGCCATTTTTTGCAATTCCTAGGGAAGGTCTGCAGATCAGAAGACCTTTTGCTTTACTTGATCCACAAGCACCTTTCAAATCCTAATTTAGAGATCTTCACTGAGGCTAAGTATTTATTTGTTTTTCAACCCAGAATGATCTCCAAGTTTAATGTGTTTGCTTTCTGATTATCAAATTCCAGTCTCATCCTGACCGATGTTACATGTTGTAGTATGGACACATGTTGCCCAGAGGATGGATATATGGGCACCAAGCCCTTCCAGCACCAAAATAAGGCACCTCGGCTGGTGGGTGACAGTAGCCACGGCTGTCCCGTTGCTCCCTCTGTTGGAAAAGTTCTGACATGTCTTTTCTCTCTCGCAAAAAGGGGACATGAACACCTCTGCCTAGGAATCAACATCCCACACGTTCTCCAGTCAAACCCAAAAGAGCTGTGTGCTGTGTCCCTCTGCTGCTGGTACCTTCCATCCTCCCCAGCTCATGCTGGTGAGGGGGCTTGGTTCCGCAGCAATGAACAGAGCAGCCTTTCTTAAGAGCTAAGAAATAATCAGTGCAATAGTCTGATCTTTTGGAAGTTTTCTTCCCAGGTGCTTCCCTGGTGAAAGGAGTCAGTTGTTTGGGTTTTTCCAGGAAACACAGAGCCTGATTTCCAGAACAGGGCGCCGGCTAAGGCGCAGCCATGGAGGGTGTGGGACTACAGCTCCTACAGTCGCCCTGGGCACAGCTCCTCCCAGCCCTCCTACCTTCCTACCCTTCTCCCTTTCGTTAGCATGCTCTATTTCTTCTCTAGAGGTAGTTTAGCTGCAGCTTGCCTCGGGTTTCCCCCGAGGTTCAGAGCTCTCTGTGAGAGGATCAGACCTGCAGCCAGCAGAAGGAGCAGCTTTGGTACCCCCATGTGTCCATCCCACACCTCCAGCAGATCCCTGCTGAGTCACACAGAATCACAGAATCAGTTTGGTTGGAAAAGACCTCTGAGATCAGCGAGTCCAAGCTCTGACCCAACCACACATTGTCACCCAGACCATGGGCACTGAGGGCCATGTCCAGTCCTTAAACACCTCCAGGGGTGGTGACTCCACCACCTCCCAGGACAGCCCATTCCAGTGTCTAATCATCTTTCCTGTGAAAAAACTTCTTCCTAATATACAACCTAAACCTCCCCTGGCACAGCTTAAAACATTGGTCATATCACAAGTATCCTGGGAGGAGAGGCTGGACCCCACCTGGCTCCAACCTCCTTTCAGACTTCCCTTGTACTTGCAGTTTTGCTGCCTAGTTCACACCAACTCATCCCAGACATGTGCCATGATGTGAAGATCCTTGTCGGCTGCCTCGGGAGCAAAAGAGTTGGCCTTCACGACTGTGCAAGCTCAGACCATCAACTCTCAGTTTAAAGATCATCTGTACAGACAACCCTTCTGTTCCTGCTGAGAAGGACCTGTGGATGCTCTTACCACCTGCTCACTTCTGATGGGGATCTCCAGTATCCAGAGCTGAGTGATCATGCACTGCTGTCCTGGTCACCCTCTTCCAATGACAGACCCATCAATGACAAATCTCCATTTGTGTTGATGGCACAGGCCCTGTTTCTTTCTGTTTCTGTTACTTTTGTGGCAGGGCTGTGCAGACGTGGCCAGAGACACAACTGTTCTCTTGATGTTTGCATCTGTAGTCATTTTCTGGCAGCTGAGTGCATGTGGGAACCCGCGTCATCTCAGCTGTAAAAAACCAGGTGGGCTGAGACCTGGGGTCCTTGTCTGGCTTCTGAAGGATCATTTGGCACTGCTTTGCCCCAGTGCTTGCCATGCTGTACTCATTTAACTGGTGTGATGGTTATCTGAGCAGAGCTGAAAACAGGGAACCCCAGCAAGCCCTAGGGGCAGAGTCAGAGCAGATACTTCAAAGCAAAATCCCAGGCTTGTGCCTAGGACATGTGAGGGAAAGCCTCCTTGCACAAGTGAGCCTCTCTGAAGTCTCTGGCTGCTGCAAAACTTGCTCCTCTTCAGGTGCCTTATTTATCTCCACTTTCTGCTTATCACTTAAGGGCAGTTAAGCTCATGACAGGTCTTGCTCTAGCCAACTGTGATTTGATCAAATGTTAGCATTTTAGCTGTTATAGTAAAACCCAGCAAAGCCAAGGAAAAAGTCATTGCTTTGGGTCTGACTGTGTCCAGGTTGTGCCAGGCAAACTGTAGCTGTTAATCACCATCTTCCTGGGTGGGAGAGGATGCTCTCCCTTTGCTTGAATACAGCCTGCTTCAGTAGATTGCCTGGTGGCCCCTAAGATAAAAAATGCTACGTGTGAGATTATCCTGCAGCATTTCTTGACACAGTCTGACCTGTGTAGGGCTAGAATTCTTGGGCAGAATTTGCTAGCAAACCATGTTAGTCATATGAAAAAAATTGTGGTCCAGTGACCAGTGTCCATCTCTCAGTGTGTAGCTACACATGAATGCCACAGCAGTGACAGGAGACTGAGTAAGTCCAGCTAAAATCAGTTTCTTAGAGAGCATGGTAAATTTCCTATCTCTCATTCCTGGTCTGAGTGACTCAGTGGCTTTGTATGGACACTGTGTAGGGTGTGTGTTGGCACATGAGAAATGAGCACTGGAGCTCTCCAAAGAGAGGGATGCAGGGTCCAAGAGGGAAGGCCAAGATGTGTGTAGGGCCATGAGCCTTCAAATCCCAGAAGGTATGTGCTGAAAACCAGTCTGCACCAAAGTGATGCTCAGTGGTGTTCATCTACCCTACAGCAGGCACAGCTGACTGCTGCCTCCTTGCTGCCCTTCTGGCAGCCTTGGTAGTACCTGTGCCATCCCTTCGCCTTCCATACGACACTATTGGAATTTTTCTCCTGAATTTTTCCTCTCCCTGCATTACCAGCTGTGAGCTTTGGCAACAGAGATGTGGGTGATGGACACACAGAGCTCTGACCCTGGCCTTAGTCATAAACACTGGGACAAAATATAAGGTGAAGTCTGCAGTATGATCTGAACTGATACTGAAAGAAAAAACAATGTTCCTTCGTCCCTGCAAAGCTCTGAGTAGGCTAATTAGCCAGGATGATGGCATGGCTAATTGGGCAAGGCTGGGTGTGGTGCTGGTACATCTGTTTTGCTCATATATACAGGGAGGAAGCCTTTTTGATTGAACTTGATCTGCCTGTGGATCCTTCCTAACATTCCTGATTGAAGTTTCCTTTTGGTGGGACCAGGTGCCACCTGATCTATAGAAAGGATATAGGATGTCCTATCTCCCCTTGCTCTTTGTGAGTGTTGGACCAGATGGGTTCTGACTCCCTTCCAGACCTCAGTTACTCTGTCAATAAGACTTGAGAGTCTTCCTGAAAACAAACAAGCCAACAAATTGCCCCAGCAAACCAGAAAATCGTAGACCAACCCAAACCCCCTTGATCTTTGTCTCAGCCCAGCTGAGGAGCTGTACCTTGGGCTCTCCATCAGTTTGCTCTGGGACACATGTTCCAGGGGATGCAGCTCCATGGTTTGGCATGGAACATGCATGGCTCTGGCTGAGCCAGGTGCTACAGATGCTGCTGCTGTGCCTGAGTAATGGGCAGAGGCTTGTGTTCCAGGGAGCAGCTGTTGAAGAGAAATCAGGGAGGCCATTTAGCTGAAGTTATGGCAGAATCAAACAATAAATCCTCGCCAGATCAGCTGTGTTGCTGCAGACAGGGCTGTGCTGTGCACACCAGCAGTGGGCAGTCAAAGTCCATCCCAGTGTCTACCCAGTACTCACCCCACTCCCGGGGGTGGGGGGCCTGGAGGGGTGTCCCCCACAGCCAGGAGAAAGCAGAAGTTTTGTCTTGTGTTAGATTTCCCCTCGGTCTTAGCACTGCCCTGGAAATTAGCATCTGACAGGAGTCTGCTGGCCAGGCAGGAGCTGGGAAGATTTCAATGTAAGAGGAAGGTAAAGCAGCTTTGCTTTGTTTTCTGAAATGAGTGATTTTTCCCCTCCATGTCCCAGTCCAGGCTCTTGTATTTTTCATACTTCATTAAAAGTGTTTGTAATTATATGAGTGGCTTCAGAGGCCAATTAAGCCTTCATTTGGAGGCTGCTCTGGGTGCTGGAAGCCCTCCATTAGGCTGGGCTTCTGCCAGGGAAAAACAGTACATAGTCTTTAACAACTGTACCAGCTCTGATCTGCTTAATGTTGATTTTCCTATTAAGTTCAGCTAATACTTTTCTAATTGTGTGAGCTGGACCTGAAGCCAGGCCCAGTGACTTTTGCCAGCTGCTTTCAAGGCTGAATCAGAGATGAGCAGAACCCTCCCAAACACTCCCTGCACACGTGCTCGGCCCCATCTGAACAGCAGCTGCTCTCCCCAAAAGTGACTCAGGCTCGGCTTTGTGCCTCAGGTGCTGTTGCCCAGGGCAAGCCCCATCCAGCCACGAGAGACATGGATGCCAGGAAGCACACTCAGCAGAGCACCAGGAGCCTGGCACTGCATGGAACTTGCCCCAGGAGGTGCCAGAAGGGATGCCATGGACTCAAAGACCAGCCCCTGCCTGTCGATTAGCCATAGAGCAGGAATTAGTGTGTGGGCTTTCTGAGGCAGGTGATACACTACAACCTGCCCAAGAGGGGGTATTTGCAAATAGAAGGACATTCACAGCTCTTCCACAATGTGGAAGGGAGGATGCTGGCATGTTGGTGGGGTAGGAGACTTCAGTCAAGGAGCTCAGGGTGCCACTCACCTGCTGTGAATCTGCTGCTCACGAGGAGGTGGTATGACAAACCTTCCAACCCAAACCATGGCTTGATTCTGTGAAATTCAGGCAGATGTATAAACTCATTGCTGACCAGCAATGAACCTAAAAACATCTGATTTTATTTAATAATTGAATTGCTTTCTTTAATTAAAAATGGCAAGGCAATTAAATAATTTAATTTTTAAAATCTCATTTAATTTCAATTAGCTCTGATTAATGGCTATTCCTTCAAATAAAAATATCAATATGATAGAAAACACTAGTTTTGAATTTTTCATTTCAGGAACATTACTGTCTCTTAACTTTAAAACCCCCGCAGCTCTAATACAATTATCATGTGCCAGTCAAGTTTTAATGCCTTATTACATCCTAACACTGACAAATGCAAGAGGCTCTGAGCTTGTGTTTGGAGCTGATTTGTTTCTGCAAAGCCCCTTGTTTGAAGCTCCTGTGGGCTGCAGCCAGCCACTCACAGGGAGCCTGGGCTGTGTGACCTGGTGCTGGCAAGGGCCCTGGGGTGACAACAGGCCACCAGAGTTCACTGACAGCCACAGCACTCCCACGTGCTTTGACTCTGCAGATCTTCTGGAGCATTTGTTTTTCAAGAGTTTATTCCTCTACTAAGGCAGGATTAAGAACTACATGTTTGAATTAGGAAATAAGATTCTGGAAGCCAAAATTGTATTTCTCTTCTTGGCCATAAAAATTAAAATTTAAAAAGCAGCCATATGACAGGTTCAAAACCCAATTCAACATGGAATTTCTGGCAGCAAAACATGGCTTCTGTGTAAGGTGTTTGGTACACAGGGAGGGAAATTTAGAGAGCTTGTAATTCACAGCAACACAGCACTAGACATCCAAGGAAGTCATTATTGTAGATGGTTTCCTGGTAGCATAAAGAAGCAGGAGGGAACCAGGCTGTTTCAGAGCAAAGTTGAAAACACTAATTGACTTTTACTCACTGGAAAGAAGATGTAGCATGACAAATGGCTTTGTGGTTTGAATCATTAAAGACTGAGGAGAGAGCTGCTGGCTAATGGGGCTGTACTGGGCAGAAATGGCTGTGCTGGGGTTGCTGTGAGCAATCTGCAAGGTGTGCTCATAAAGCATTGGAGGAGTCCGCAGGACCCTGGCTGGAAAGGATCAGAAAGGGACTGGCCAGCACCTGATGCTTGCCATGGCCTCTGGGCAGAGCACAGCTCCTCGTGGGAGGGCAGAGAGGGCTGTGCCCTTCTGGGAACAGGCTCAGGGTGCAGGGCAGTGTATCAACCCCTAAGGGCACTGAGAGGCCTTAGCTGCCCCGACCAGCCCCAGCCACACCCTATGCTCATGGACCAGGAGCTCCGTTTAAACTCAGGTCTTAAGCTCTGCTGTAGGCTGGTCTGTCTCCAGCCCTATCTCCTGCTAGACCTCTCTAAATGGCCCCTACTCTGATCCATCCCAGGGCTGTGGATGGACACTGGTGGCTTCCTGTTCCTGTGTAACCTGCTTTGCTCAGGTGCTGTAGGATGGTGCCCTCAGTGAGGACACAGCCAATGCTGGGGTCACCCTCAGCTCCTGCCTGGTCTCCCTTTGGGCAGCATCTCCCCTGCTGCTGCCTCCTTACAGAGCACATTTGCAGCACATCCTCCTAAGAAGGTCACTGGAAGTCTGCTGAGCTGCACAAGAGTCACCAGACAAGCCCTGGGAGGAAAGGACTGCTATGTCTTTGGCCTGTCACCTGGAGGAGAGGTGCCTTCTCCCTACAGCAAACACATTTCTTTGCTGAAATAATAAGGTATAAGTCCAGTGCTCCCTATTTCACATATCATATACACATCAGGGTTTATTCTGGCTCTTGGAAGAAGTGAGCTCAGAAATAATCCAAGGGTCAGTTTTCTAACATTAGGCTGGAATTGTCTTTATTTACTTCTACAGACTTGGCCAAAGCTCAAGGCACTGTAATGCTATGCATTCTTCAGTAAACACAATTAACTGGAAACTCAGAAACATTGATATCATCTTTTCCCTTGCGACTGGTCACTGTGAACTGCTGTTTCTAGCCAGAAATTCAACTTCCTTTTCCCCCAGGGTTGCAGAGTAGGTGGAAATCCATTTAGCTTTAAAAAAAAAAGAACCATTTTGATGATGCAGCTTAGCTTGGTTTATGGCAGTGGGAAGAATGGGAAGGTCAGGATTGTACAGACCCAGTGGGTCCCTGCTGTTCAGCAAGAGCTGGACGTTTGTCCCTGAGGCAGCCAGGTGGGATCATTAGGATCAGGACATGCCATGTCCCCAACATTCAGCCACAAATCTCCACCAACATGGAGACCAAAGCTGAACTTTAAACTCCTGTTTTGCCATCTCCCCATAAACCCTCTCTGAAAGAATGCAGAAGGGCCCTCTAGAGCTTCACCAAGCTCCAAGGCAGAGGCAGATAAATTATATTTTTAGTGGGAGTTCTTCGATGTGGTGTTAAAAGCCCTTCTCCAGATGATCCAGTCTAGTACTTCATGACCTTACGGCTGGAAAAATCTTGTCTGCTGCCTAATCTAATCCTTATTTGGTGTAATTGAGGGCAAACATTTCTTGTCCTTACCCAGCATGGACACACTAACAGTTTATCATCTTCCTCTCCATAACTGCAGCCTTTTATGGCTGTGATGTTTAGGTACTTCATGTATCATTACCCTGTGTCCCTTTGGTCTGCCTACTTCTAGATTGAACAAACTCTCATTCTTCCATCTTACCTTTTAGGTCTGCACTCTGGACTCTTTCCAGTCAGTCTGCAGCCTTCTTGAAGAGCAATATCCATCTTCCAGCCTCTTACTGAATGTCTGAAGGAGGCAGAGCCCTGTGATTATTCCACATGTAGGTGTGTAAGAGGTTTGTAACAGAAATACTAAGGTTGAAGTGAAGCCTGAATTGTAGTGTGTGTAAAGAATGAGAGAAAAACAAGAGGGTGAGGATTAAAAGAATGACCTGTACTGATAAGGTAGAGCACTGCTCCCAGAACTGGGTTTCTAGGATGCCATTCCTGGTTGTAATACTGAAGAATGTGTTTATGTCATGACCAAAAGACCTTGCAGTCTGGTCAGATCACGGCACAGACAAGGAAGGCATCACAAGACCCCACGTCCTACCAAGAGAATGGCAATTCACACACCACTGCCTTTCCTGATGGGCCACCAGGAAAGCAAACATGTCCAGACTAGGAGAAGCAGATAAGTCTCAAATCTGAAGAGTTTAGCCTGTGCTGTTGGTGGCAGGAAGGGCAGTGTGTACAGTTTAAGGCTCCATTTCTGCACACTGTCCTGTGCTCTTGGCAGTGTGGTCCCAGCCTGGTAGCCTTTTACCTCCTGGGAAAAAATTTGTCTGCTTAGCTGTGTAGTTGATTGAACGTTTCTGTCTCATCCATTCATCCTGCACTGACCTCCAGCAGCCTGTCTGTGTGCATGGCACACTCTGCTCTCCCTCCCCTTGTTCCCTGTGCAGGATTACTCATGTTCTAAATCTCCATGCTTTTCCTCATTTCCAGTCTGTAGTTAAACTGCTGCTAAGCTCTGTACATGCTAGGTTCACCACTGCTCTTCCATGGCTGCATATTTGGGGATTCTGGACGGATTGGAAAGGGGAGAGTGTCTCCAGACAAGCCCTGGATGGTCAGATGTACTTGCTGATAAACAAAGTATTTGCTTCACTGAATTGCAAACCCTGGATAGTTGGGCCAGTTAGTTCATGAGTGGAGGCTGGTTGAGATAGTCATGTTTCTACACCAGTACTGAAACAGGTTAACTGAAAAAGCATTAGCAGAACACAGAATAGCTGGATAAAAATCTGATGGAGTTTTGGCTTGGAATAATTTTCCTGTCCTTATATAATAATACCTGATTTTGTGTTCCAGGTCTGTTACTGTTTTGTTGTGATACTGTGAAAAACAGAGTTCAAGATAAAGAATTTTTGTAAAGTTTATTAAGAGATAAAATAAGAGACAAAAGTCCAGTGCTGGGGTGCTCCTGGCGAGCAGCCAAAGAACATGCTCTGTCCTGACAGTGTTATCTTTATATGGTCACATCCATTACATGATTACATCCTGAGGTACATGCATATTCATGTGTTTCATACATTATTCAAACATTCTTGTAAACTTTCTGATGTTTTGGGAACTTCGTTTGGGTTCTTCACACTCCAGCTTATCTGCATAACATCCTGTGTGTCAGGTCAATATATTTTATTTCTTCTTGTGTCTCCATCCTGCTGTTTCACATCCTCTGATAAGATTTTTGTATGTCCTCCTTAAATTTAACATGGTATTCTTTAATTGTCCTCTGGTGCTCTGGTTTGTGTCACAGTTATTACTTGAAGGATTCAGTCAATGGAAAGGGGAACAACATTTTACACCATTTGTTTGGTTACATAGAGGTATTTTAACACCTAGTGTTCAGCTAAGGCCTATAATATGGTATATTCACCCTACTACTATTTCTATAAACTATGCAGGACATACTTAAACTTATAGATTTTGTTATACTAACAAACAGCTAAATAAAGGTGTACATGATATTATATCTGAATACTTATGATCAATGCAAAAAATAATATCTATAAATGTGAAAGCCAATATCATATTGCAGTCCTCTTTTTTATTAACAATACTAAGCAGACATTTGACTGAATTATATACCACAAGATTGTTGGTCAAGGGCTGAGGGCAGAATATCCTGCCCACTTATGAACAACTCTAGGCAATATATGAGAGGGAAATTGCAGTGGGGGAAGAAAAATCCTGCTTTTAGAGCTGTCCCCATTCCCCTTCCCGTATGTACTGTATATTACCTTGTGTGACTCAGACAGAACAAAGACAAGCAGGATTTTAGAGATAATTTCTTCAAAATTTGAGCCTACTTGGGTCTCTGCTGCTAACACAGTCCAGCCTGCCTTCTGTACTGCCCTGGTGGGGTTTGGACCAAGTATGCATATACTGGAGAATTTTAAAAGCACAGTGGGGTTCAGCCTCTATTATCCATGAGCTATAAGTAAAGGCAATCCACAGCTGGATGCTGGAAAATGGAAAAATACAGCAGCAAACCCACTCTTGTCAGCACTAGATTTCATGGAGCACAGTAATTCTGAGAAGCTCAGAAGAAGCTCAGAAGATCACAGTGATGCACCTTGGACATGACAGTACACAACATGGGTGCCCTCTGTTGAGACATCCTGTTCCCTCCTAGTATGAGCATCATGGTGGGAAGTGCTTTTTGAGGACTATCCCTGGGGAGGTGGCACCAGGCTGAAGATGCTACAGTGGGATATGCTGGCTCCAGGGCAGTGGATTCTTGAATGGGAGCCTCCATGAGAAATGCCTTGAGCTCTCAGGGGTTAGGGCATTTCTTGAGCAGGTTGTCCCCTTGGCCACAGCCCTGTGACTTTAACGTTGTGTGGTGGGGATGCAGCTGGCAAGACAGTTGGCCTCTGTGCCTCCTGCTGCCTTCCTGCACATCTCATGGAGCAGAGTCTGCTTTGAGAGGTGCTCGTTAACCCTCAAAGAGAAAAGTCCTGTTTGAGCACAGTTTTTGCTCGGTACAGAAAGTATCCCAGTGCTCACTGGGAAGCTGCAGCAGAACAACTCTGCAGACCATTGAAACATGCTCAGGGTAGTGCCTTCAGACTACTGTAGCACAAGGATCTGAGCACAAGCGGTTAGCAGGGAAACCAGGCAGCTTCTGGGCTTGTTTTGATTTCTCCTCCATTCTTCTGTCTAACACACTTAGTACACATCAGGGAGCAGGGCAAGGAGACGCTCTGTTCTCACATCTTGTGAAGTCAATCAGTTGCATAATATGAAACACAGGCAGCAGGAACGTGATCAAGTGCAGAGAAGGGACACATCAAGCACTTTATTGTGGCTGTGGGAGGGATGAGCCAGGCCTCTCTCTACCCAATTTATCTTTTCCAAACTGCCTTTTGAGCCTGTTGTGCATCAGCTGCCTGTCACTCTAAATACAGCTCAGATTTCAAGGTAGCTTTCCTGGAGCCCTTGTCTACTAGAACAGGAGGGGTAAACACCCTCTAAAGCCCCCGGAGCGATTCAGAGAGTTTAGATGAGCCACTTCCTCTGCATTATACTCGCAGCTGGGCAGGGATTGCTCAGGGGCAGTGCAGGGCTTGCAGAGTGTGGGGAGAGCCAGCATGTGTGTAAGACAGGTGAGGGACAGCACCAGGACAGGGGTCACCGTATTCAAAGGCTCCTACGAAAGGAGAGGAATGACCTTTTTTCTTAAGATAAGGCTTAAACTCAGGGATTCTGCAGCTTTTGAGAGGTCTCTAGGCAGCTAATCCAGTGAGGTGCAAGTAGATTTTTTTCTGTGTATTTGTCCTCCTTCAGTCAGGAATACCTTTTGCACCACCTGAAGGAGTGTGAGCACCAGGGATTGGGGTATCATGGCAGCCTGAGCTCTTGGTTGTTTCCACTCTTGAGCCTTCTGCTTGTCTCTCATCAACAAGTTCTAAAGATTTCACAGATCTGCAGTGCTTATTCAGAGATTGTGCTGCAGATGCACAAGCCCACATCAGAAGGGACAGACCCCCTGCACGTGGCAGAAACTGCACCACGCGGAGGGTGAGCGTGACAAAAGACAGGGAGAGTTGCCTTGTTGATGCTGACGTAGAAAATTGCAGATGCCATTCTGATCTGTGCCAGTGAAAGGTTTGATGTGATGGCTTACCAGATACTCTGCACGCCTGCTGGCAGCTCAGCCCCATATATTTTGGTTGAAGGAAACAGGGAACAGGGTTAAAAGATGGAGAGCAACAAGGTATGTTGAAGGAAGAGGGGGCAAAAAGAAATCACTCCAATATGAAGCCTTCCAGGCATCTGCCACTGTCACAAGCAATTTGCCTCTTTGTCTAACAAACAGCAACAGCATTTGCTGTTCAAAGCATGTCTGAAAGCTGTGGGAATATATAATGACCGTGAGGGGATTCTGGATTTTCTTGCTCCATTTTGAAATTCATCTCTCATCCTTGTTATATTAGCACTATTTTTAGCTGCTCCCACTCCAAATAGAAGTGATTCTCCATGATGCATCTCAAGCACAAGATGACAGTAAGGATGGTTGGGTGTTGCTGAGCTGAAGAATCATTCTGGAGCCCATATGTGGTACAGTTCTCTTAAAGATCCTACTACACGGTTCTAAAGTACTGGGGTGCTGCTTTCAGCTCACTGTGACCTCTCTTCCAGGTCAGCAAGGCCACTCCGCACGTGCAGATGCTCCCTCCAGGGACAGATGAATGTCCCTGGAGATCCTTGGCTGCTGGACAGTGTTCCTAAGGATTGTTTTGTCCAGATGCTGTGGCATGTGTTCTCCTCCTTCCCATGGCTCATCTCAGGGCCTCTCCTCACAGAGCTTCCTGCTCCTTCTGTACATCACTGGGTATTCTTTCCCTTTCCAGCTCTCATGACCCCAGCCTTTCCCATTCCCAGGCAGAGTGTCTCCATTCCATTTCTCAGCCTGGCCTTCCCTTCACAGGCACCACAAGATGCTGGTGCTCATGGGACAGGGATAAATACAGCTGGTGTCTGGTGGCAGCACAAGGGCAGGACACGGCCCATGGAGCAGAGGTGAATGCGCAGGGCAGCATGGCAGTGGTGTGCAGCTGTCCCAGTGATACGGGCAGAGGACAAGCAATGTCCTGTCCAACAGGCAGGATTTCCTGGCTGATGGGGTGTTGGGCATGTTTTGATGGTCATCTAGTGCTCTGTGTAACAACCCAAGGTCTGTGTCTGGCAATCCTTTCCAGGTGGGACAAGTCCATTAGGGAAGTTAAACTGAGTGGCAATCTCATGTTAGATTTCGGTGGGTGAGGTTTAGCTGGACTGACTGGGACTGCAGCATAATTTCACAAAATGGGGAAACGCAATTTGCCACAAACTGCAGTTTCTTATGATGAGCAAATAAGATAAACACTCTGTACTTATGGACTATAAAACTCTTTGTGCATGATTTATATCATGATAATAATGAGCACTGCTGCTCCTTTCAGTGTGATGCACGTCTTTAGAGCTGACTTGTCATTCCAGTGATCAGAGAGTGTCCTGGAGCTGAACATACTTGATCTGAGGAAGTCCAGGTCCGTAATGTACCTTTGTGGCTCCATTTATAAGGTTACCCAACAGAGTATCTCCTTTGACTTTTTTGCATTATGTCCTTAGAACCACAAGTCCCCTGTGGATGACCATTTAGGATTGCTGCAGTAAGTATTGGTCAGATTCCTGGGTGATCCAAGTGATCCTGTGTTAGATGAGCCAGTTATGGATACACTGGAGGCTTGATTCAAAACATGTGTAGAAGCCAATATTTTTCCTCAAAACTTATTTCTAGCTGAAACACAAACAAAGCATGAATTTGCCTTGGGATAGCAGCTTACTGGTGGCTCATCTGCTGAGCCAGTAATTGCAGTCTTTAGCATCCAGCCTGCACCTGGAATACCAGAACGACTGGTTTCAGAAGAGACACTAAAATCTCCGGCACTTGCATCCTGCTGAGAAGTTCAGAAAGATAAAATGTAACAAAATGAAACAGTGATTTCCTCTTTTTTTTGAAAAAGCAGAAATTTCTGAGTGATAAAGCATCGAGCGTGGTCCCTCTGAGCTTCAGCTGCTGGGCACAGCCATGTGCCATAGATTTTGCTCACAGCTCTTTCTCTATCTTGTTTTTAAATCTTTCTCTGTGGCACAGTGAAACTCAGATCTGCCCAGATTTTCAGTACTCATGCAACATAAATTTTAAATAGCAAGATGTCCTGACAAAACAGGGCTCAGCAAGCAGCCTCTGTGTGTCTGTTATAGAGGGTATGTAGTCCCGTGCAACCACTCTCTGCAGCAATTCACAGCCCGCTGTAGCATTCCACATTTTTGCTACACTGGATGTTTGCCACTTGCAATTTAATTTGTCCGAGTCACCTCCAAGACAGAGGTCAAGAAACTTCAGGCAAGAATCAACTGCTGTCAGCGTTTCCTCTTCTCCCTGTTTGTGAGGTTTAAACCAGTTGCACATCAGGCCTGACTGATCCATTGGATACCTGGCACGTTTTAGAATTGTCCCCCAGGCTGGGGCATGAAGATCTTTTATTTCTTCTCAAGTCATTGTATGTAGCACAGCTGGCATCACGCAGTGCCTCTGAAAAGGTGCTGTCTCTCTGCTGCAGCTGCTTGTCCTTGCTTTTGTGTTTCTTTAGCCTGAAATCATGATTCTTGCCACCCCATTCACAGGCTTGTGAGAAGTCACCTTTTAAATAACAGGCATAACCTTGGGACAGGCACTGATAGATGCTTGCTGCTTCCAAGCTACCTTTTGTGAGCTGCCTTAAAGAATGCAGCAACTAAACTGTGATCGGAGCAGCAAGCAATGTGCTTGTGACACAGGGCCATGACCTCACTGACAAAACGTCCCCTGGACTTTTCACAAGCCAATAAAGCTCTAGGTTTTGTTCTCTGGCATGGGCCTTGTAGTATGGCACATCTAATCTTGCTGAGCTGCCACTGCAAATGTAAGAGGGAAGGGAGCAAGAAAGGTCCATTTGAGGTTAAGACAGTAGATCCTGCTACATCTGCAGTGATGAAAGATTTTGTTTTGTAGCTTGTAACTTCTTATCCTGCAGTGCTTGTCTAGGCAGAACATAGTTCACTCACATTGAAGGGTTGGGCTTTCTAAAGCTGGAGAACAGGAGCTGCTGCACAGCTGGGTTGCTAGGGTGCAGAAGGATCAAGAAGTGGTTTTGTTGCACACTGTACATAAAGACATCTTAATTTCTGATGCATCAACTCTCTTCCTGCCTCCCTTAATGCCTCCTCCTACTCTATACCTTAGGGTGAAGCAATCAGCCCACAAGTGAGAGGTGTGTGCCAACCACTGACTGTGAGCAAACAGTGATTGATGGACCCCACAGGGTCACTCTGAGGAGTCCCAACACCACTCATCACAGCTTCTGGCTCAAGGGTGTTATAGATGGATAATGAGATGATTGGTTCTTGCAATTAAAGGATAACTATTGTGTGAATATTAAGAAAAGCTTTAGTGAGGTATAGTTATGTTATTGTAGTTTAGATGTCCTCTCTTCTCCCCATAGTTCCCTTTCCCCCCTGTATTGCTGCCATCAGACAGCTGGGGTTGTCTAGGACAGGTACAAAGAAGGTTGCACATGTGCCCCTTGCATGGGGCAGCTGGGAATGGAAAAGCTTGGGGGTGCTCAGGGCGTGAGGCATGGCAACACCTGAGCTCCAATCCAGTTACAAGAAAGCAGTCTCCACTGATAAATGGCAAAGAACTGACTGACAGACTTTGGGAAGGGCTAGGGCTGGCTGATGCAACCCCCAGGGGTATAAAAGACTGAGCATCCATCTTGAAGATTAACCAGCCATGTGGTGTGCATACAGGCAGTTCCCAGCGCTGTGAATTTTTTCCTTATATAGTACTTTTGTTATATTTTTGTCAAGGTTGTTTAATAAACCTTTTTAAATTTTCAAAGTGAACAGTTGTTTCTCACAAGGGGATTTCCCAGTAAGCCTCAAGTAGTGCAAAAAGCTCATGAAGAGCAGGAAGGAACACAGAACTGTGTATTTAAATAAACAGCAGCTCACTGTCCATTGTAAAGACAGCAAGTGTCTCCCCGCCTGGGGCTACACAGCCCTGGGAATGATCCACACAGTCTCACATCAGCTAAGTGCAACTGGCTTGCACTAGGATTCTTGGAGGAATACACCAAAGAGCTCTGGACAAAGACTGGTTCTTTTCCATTCATTTAAAAATAAAACAATACTGGAATTGGAAAGCCATGCTTTCTGATTTTCCCCACAGCATTTTCCTGGAGAAGCTGGAAGCCTGGGGCTTGGACTGGTGCACTTTTCACTGGGTTAAGGACTGGATGGCCAGGCCCAGAGAGTAGTGGTGGACTGGAGTTACATCCAGCTGGTGGTCAGTCAGCAGTGCAGTTCCCCAGGGCTCACTATGGGGCCCAGTCCTGTTTAATATCTTTATCCGTGATGTGGAAGAGGTGATAGAGTGCACCCTTAGCAAGTTCACAGACACCAAGTTGAGTGGCAGTGTTGCTCTGCTGGAGGGCAGGAAGTGTCTGCAGAGGGATCTGGACAGGCTGGATCCATGAGCCAAGGCCAGCTGTATGAGGCTCAAGAAGGCCTCAAGATGCTGGGTCCTGCCTTTGGGTCACAGCAATCCCATGAAATGCTTCAGGCTGGGGCAGAATGTCTGAGAAGCTGCCGAGCAGAAAAAGAGGTGCTGGTCAAGAGTGGGTGAACGTGAGCCGGCTGTGCCCAGGTGGGCAAGAAGGCCAAGGGCATGCAGCCCAGATCAAGAATAGTGTGGCAGCAGGACCAGCAAAGGGATTGTTCCCCCTGTACTGGGCACTGGTGAGGCCACACCTCAAGTACTGTTTCCAGTTCTGGGCCCTTCACTACGAGAAAGACACTGAGCTGCTAGAGTAGGTCCCGAGAAGGACAGTGAAGGTGCTGAAGGCTCTGGTGAGCACAAGTCCTGTGAGGAGAAGCTGAGGGATCTGTGGGTGTTTAGCCTGGAGAAGAGGAGGCTCAGGGGTGACCTTATCACTTGCTACAACTGCCTGAAAGGAGATTGGAGCCAAGTGGGGTTTGCACTCTTCTCCCAGGCAGCTAGTGACAGGATGAGAGGAAGTGGCCTCAAGCTCCACCAGGTGAGGTTCAGTCTGGACATCAGGGAGAATTTCTTCACTGAAAGGGTGGTTAAGGATCAAAACGACTTGCCCGGGGAAGTGGAGAAATCACCATCACCAGACGTGGCACTCAGTGCTATGGTTTAGTTGGAATGGAGGTGCTTGGTGAAAGGTTGGACTTGCTGATCTTGGAGGTCTTTTCCAACCTTAACGATTCTTCACGATTAGTCCTCACAATTAAAGTGGTTCCCTAGGAAAGGGTGAGCTGTCCAGTCACATAGCTCTTAACTGTTGATGAGTTCAGGAGCACTATTAGTATGGACAATGGGGGACACACTGGAAAAGGCAGTGATGTCATTGATATCAGCTGACATGATCTAATGGAAAAATAGACCTTTTCTAATGAGCTTAATAGTTTTTTCATGAGGAAGTTATGGTGGTGAAATAGATTCATAAGTGAATATGACGTGCTATCAATATTTGGCTTAAAGTGTCATAAAATCCATACTAAATGCATTACAAGTGGCTAAATGAGACATTTCAAAGTGTTTTTTGTATGAGAAAGCATCAGTGAACAGCCATATGTTGACTGGTTTGTGGTGCAGTGATTGTCTTAGTGATTAGCAGGAAATGTTTAAAATGGATAAGGAGACAGAGATTCGGGAAATTGGAAGGCAAGTTACTCAAATAGATTTTCCTGTGGTCTGATGGCCATGAAAAAAAGAACAATAGCCACACCAAAAAACCAAACCAAACCAAAAAAAACCCCAACCAACCAATCAACCAAAAAACAACAACAACAACAACAACAACAACAACAACAAAACCAAAAAAAAAAAAAAAAAACACCAAAAAACCATCATACAAAAAACCAACACTTATTTCATTAGCAAATCCAATCCAGGAGAGGGAAAAAAACCATCCATTTGGGCTGAACAAAATTCTTCTTCTCACACAAGTTGAAATATTTTTTTCTGGATACTAACAGGACAAGTAGGCAGCCCAAAACCTTGGGGTTGAAGTGAAGAAAAATATGACTCCCACCAATCCCTCAGAATGATTAGGAAATTCCAAGCCCTTAGAAATGACAAAAGGCCCCTGATGCTGTTGTAGGTGCACATATAAGTAGGGAACAACTGAGAGCATGGGGAAATTGTCTGGATTCCATATTTGGTTGTATGAACTGTGCAAAGCTGGAGCTAAGGGAGACTACAAACCAATGTGCTAATGTCTACAGAGCATTGTTTCAGAGAAGAGCAGGCTCATCAAGAAACAACCACAGCAAACTAAAGCTTCTTTCCCTTGAAGAGTTCCATTTTTGCCTCGTGCATGCAGAGCAGAAAGGAGACTGGGTCAGCTTGGAGGTACATCCATGCACTCAAGAAATTTTCCATGTGAGCAGCAAATGACCCATATTGCAGAAGGGTGACTCATGCCTCCTGCCAGGACTGAGCTGGAGGGAGATGGCCACTCCTCAGGCTGCCTCCAGGGGCTGGCCACGAGAGCCAGGGCCATGCTCATGCGTGGAGTCATACGGTGCATTGCAGAGCCATGGGAAAGGACAATTCCCTGAGACTCTGCTGTGGGATGCTATTTCTGGGAATCCCAGCACTGGCTGGGGGACCCTAGGGGGATGAGTGTGGCCTCTCTGTGTGTCTCTTAGGGAGGTCAGGCCACAGTCAGTGCCCTGGGACAGGAAATGTGGCTGCATGCAGTGTCAGGCTCAGACACGGGCTGAGTTCATCCATCCAAGCTCAGACCCCAATGGTCCTTCCAGGGTTCTCTGCTCCCAGCTCATTAGCTGTAATTCACTCAAGCCACATGCCTGCTGGGTAAGATGCAGCTCTCCAGTGCTGGAAGGAAATCTTACCTGCTAACAGGTGTACAGGTCCCCTCCCCACAGCAGGGCTCAGCACTGTGGCCACTTGCCTGGGCAGAAATGTCACCAGAGTGGCTACATGTGGAGGGCTTCTGCAGCCTGGGGGCTTGGGGACCAGTGCAAACTCCATTGATGCTTTTCAGCTGTGTAGGAGATGCTCCAGTTCTTCACCAATACTGTCTGCCAGACACGTATTGGATATGGTTGGCCATGGGAAAGATTTGAAGTGCTTTGCCCAGTGTCCACTGTGCACACCTGGGCATTTGCTCGCCCCTTCCCAAGGTGCCTGGCTGGCTCTGTGAGCGATGGCACAGGAGCAGGAGTGGCTCACAGGCCCTGCAAGGCAGGCTGGTGAAGGAAGGCAGCTGTGGCAGGAGAGGCCCCAGCCCAGCAGCCCATCCCCACAGCCACACATCACGCCCTCCCGGGTCCCAGTGACACAAAACAGCAGCATCTTCCTGGTGCCCTCCCATCCCACAGCAGCTGCTCTGGGATGAGAAGGGATGGGACTGGGGCAGGAGGGCAACAGCCTGGGGCAGCTCAGCTGCGGGCAATGACCACGGGAGCAGCTCTTCGTGCTCCCTGCCTCCTCCCACAGGCTGCCTCTGGCTGTGGGAGCCGAGGGACACATCCCACGCGCGCTCGTGTGCGGGGTGAGCACACGTGTGTGACGTTCTTCCCTGGCAGCAGTGGGAGGGAAAGCTCCATTCAGAACCTCATTTCCAGCTGCTCGAGATGCAGCAGGGATGAAGCAGGGGGCGGGGGCGAGGGATGCCACAGTGGGTACCACAGACGTTTGCAATTGTGCTGGCTCCTGAGAGCCCCTGGGTGCCTCCAAAGCCCTGCACAACCTAGGGATGGCCCAGCCCACCCCCAGCCCTGCACCCAAGCTGATCCTCACTGCTGAGCTCTCCATGAGCAGGTGAGGCAAGCCAGGGATGACATGCCAGGCATAAAACATGGTGTGAGCTGCTGCTTCATGAGCTGGCAGGGAGGAGGGGAAGACTTTGGTGCTGAGCACAGCACAGTCTGTACCCTGGAGGAAGAGGCCTCCCTGTGATGGTGGGAGATGGAAGGCGATACTTTAGATTGGAGACCAGCTGAGGTAGCTGAGAGGATATTAAACTGCGAAAACTGGGAAACACAGCTTAGAGGAGAAACAGTGCACAAGCCCAAACTCCTCTCATAGGGTCCAGGCTGAGCCAGTCAGTGTTAATGAACTGAAAAAAGGGAAATTTCAATTGCAGCATTTCTAGGAGTCTCCATGCCCAGTCCAGGGAGAATGGTCCTTATTTTAAAGCCATTTAGGCTGGCTGTTGTGATGGCAGTGCCAGAAATTCCTGATTACAGCCTGCTCACACAGAAGTTGGGGAATGCAGAAGGTGACCTGATGTCAACAACACCAGCATCTGAGTGTCATTAGAGCCATGCAGCAAACGTGCTTGCAATCCACAGAGAAGTATGACGTTCCTAAATCTGTTATACAACATTTTGCAGACAAAGTGCAGAATTTTTGTGTTCTGCACAGAAGTTCCTTTCCCTAGGAAGCGGCCTTTGTGACCTGCCTGAGCCAGAGCTCTAACATTGCCAGAGAGAGGGGCAAGGTTAGAGTTTGCAAAAACCTTGATTGTGTCAGCCAGATGAGCTCTTGAATTGTTTGAATGTCAGTAACATTGCACAAGTTTGATAGTCAAATTAAATTAAATATATATTTATAAATAATTAGTTAAGATTTTTCTGTTGGCGATATTCTGCCCTTCAACTTCTCCCCAGACAGAAGACACCACAGAGCTTAGGCGCCAGCTCTGCCAGTGCTCAGTTGCTTCCTACAGATCCACCCAAGGACTGTCAACTCACCAACACTAAAAGGACGAGGGCATTCACTCAGGTAAAGTTTTACACTGCCCTGAGCTGGAGCTGATTTTTAGTCCAAACAGTGCAGGACTCGCAGGCTCATTGCCTCAGGTTTGGCAGCAGGACAGTCCTGTTCCTACAAAAGCATTTTACAGTTAATTAGAGCATTGCCTTTCAGAACAATTAATGATCTGAGAGGATGCAGTATGCGAAGGCAGGTAAACTCTTTGGGGATTTGGACTCGACGCTGCTGGCTGTAGACTCTAGAGACACAGAAGGAAAAGGCTCATCTTGCAACTTCTGCAGATCGTGAGCAAAGCACTGAAAGGTTTCTGGGAGAGGGGATGCAGCAGTGGATAGTGTGGGCAGGCAGCCTGCTGCTAATCAGAAGCTCCTTTATTTCACAGTGGGAGCAGGACTTAAAATGCAGCAGCCCATATGCACGTCCTTCTGCTCAAAGCCCTCCCTGCTTTGATAAGGATGGTACAGGCTGTGCTGAGCTGCAACTCGATAAATATCAGCCAATTCTCTCTCTCCCTAGAGGGGCAGGGACAGAGATGCCTTCTGCACCATCCAAGGGCTGAGGACAAGTAGCTGAAGTCACCCTGTTCTTGGAACTACAGCAGAGCCAGGGCAGTGCAGGCAACCCCACAGGTGTTTCATCGGTTCATTCTTGAGCATGAAGTACCCTCAGAACTTCTTCAAAGACTTTCTGGGCAGCCACAGTTAAGCCTTTTATTTTAATTAACCATCTTTCCTTGGTGAGTCCCAGAGTCCCTGGGTCTGACTTTTGATTTTGCGAATGCAAATGGAGAAGGTGCTGCAGTGATACCCATATCTAAGGCAGATGCGCTGCCAACCTAAATTCTTTTTTTCCACGCATGTATGTGAGCTGTCCTCAAATTTGTGTGCTGAGACATGCACATTTTATATTCCAATAGTGCCTTTCACCCCCCCCCCCCCAGGCTTTTGTTGCAGCCTCACCAAAAATATACATTCACATGACTCTGGAATAAAACAGGAAAGTCTCATCTGCCTGGGTAGTTCCCTGGTGAATTTACATTCTTCTTTCCTTAAGAGCTCTATTTTCTGCATTCATTTGGATTATGGTAACCTTTTCTGTTTAAAATTCTTGTCTCTTTCTTGATCCAGGTTACTTTAAATAGAAGAGGAAAGGAAATTAACAGAGGAACCAGCAAAGCTCATCTCATGTCTCAGAATTGATTCTCTGACCTTTTTTAATATTTGTGTCCCCCCACGAAAATCTGCTTTTCATCTGCACCATCCCAACCTCCTACAATAGAGGAAGTCCCCGAAGCTTTTTGAGCCCTTTTCAAAGATTCCACCTCTGCAGCCAGACATCGAGCTTCGTTTCTGGTAAGGTTTTCAATCTCTCTCACCCCTTTGTCTGGGTTTTATACGTCACCCTCTTCCTCTTGGGTGGGCAAAAAGGGGACGGGTGCTGCTGCTGTGCTGACTCCTGACTGGGTCACCCAGCGCTGCTGGGCTGTCGGGCTGGGCTATAAAACTGAGCCAAGGCAGCGCAGCTGCCGCGCACACCGGACTGAACCCGCAGTCGGCGCAGGACCGTGCGCAGCCTCTGCCGCCTCCTGCCTTGTTGTTTTTCCTGGAATACTGATCCGACCTCGGGAGCAAGATGTGCAAGGGACTCGCTGCGCTGCCAGCCACTTGCTTAAAAAGGTACTGTTTATTTCTGAGCATCTGGTAATGGTCTTGTTAGCCCGGAGACACGCTGATGCATTGCGCTTTGTGTCCGAGGCAGGAGGACGGATTTGGCTCTGATTATTTTGCAAGATTAGATACAAATGACTGCTTAGAGGCTTTTGTGGTTTTTTTCAGCTAGAAGCAGATTTGCAGAAAGGTTTTGTACGGAGCTGGGAGAACTCTAAAGCCTTCCTTCCCATCTTCCCCGTCATCAAAAACAGCAGCTTTAAGCATTGCTGATATTTTGATATTCCTGTCAGCTGCTTCTGCTGCAGTCTTTGCACCCCTTTTCTCCTTTGGCTCTTCTCTGCTAAATTTTCTTGATTCTTTTGAGGGGGAAGCAAGGCAGACAGGATAACAATTAAGGATTATCCCCTGAAATGCATTTCAAATGCAGATATGCAGCATGGCAGCACCAGAGACCCGTGTGCCAGCAGGCAGGGATGCGGGCACGGTGGATGTGGATGTGGCACCATCTGCTGTGGGATCAGCCTGAGTTCCCTGGGCGATGGTGAGGGGCCAGGTTAGGCTGTTCCCCAATGCACAGCCCTGTGGGGCTGGAGCGGGGCTCATCACACCCCTGCCGTGTGGTGCCAGTCAGGATGGGCTGAACTGTAGCCCTGCAGGACCTGGCTGCACCCCGGTGTGTGGGATCAGCAGAGCAGAGCCTGCACAGCCCCAAATGTGCCCTCGGCAGCATGGCCTGCCCCATAGCCCAGCACGAGGGGGCTCTAGGCTGGCATGAGCCCTCCTGGAGGAGTGTTACTCCCTTTCAGGTGCTCTGGAGCTTGGAGATCTCCAGGAGGGAGGCACAATGCTCCCTTCTTATCCAGCCCATCCAAACTCGCGCGGGTCTCTGCTGGTGCAGTGCTGCCTTTCTGCCCACCCGTGCCTGCAGCAGCACTCCTGAGGCTGCTTCCCAGCAGATGGGCAGTGGCTTGGGAAAATGCAAGCAAAGACTCAGCTGGCTCTCATATGGGGATGGGAGCTAAAGATGATAGCTTTATCCTATCATCTGAGGATAAAGCTTCCTGCTCATGGTTGGATTTAAAAACAGGTGCTGAAAATGCGAGGAAAATTGTTGACACTTCCAATTTGCAGGAACATTTGATGAGGATAAAAAAATATTGAAAAATGCAAGGAGAAATAGTTCACATCTTTTAAACACCTCTGTCTAGGATTCCCAGCAAAATCCCTCTCTTCCAGAAACCTGTGGGACTGGCTGCAAGCAGCAGTGTCTTGTTTCCTCCTGCTGCCACCCTCCTGCAAACCTGAGCAGTCTCCTTCTCCTGGGCAAGGAGTATGACAGCACTAGGCAGCCCAAGGCTGGCAGCCCAGAGTCCCCATGGGTGCCTGGGCAGAGCCTGGGTGTTGGTGTGGGCCACAGGCACCCTGCTCTAAAGCAGCTGTGAGCTCCCTTTGCTCTCCCCGAGTGCTGGAGCTGTTAAGGGAGCATTTCTGAGACAAGCAGTGAGATCAGGTATGGCCAGGACCCCTGACAGGGCACTGGAGCAGAGAGCAGTGCTGGGGGGCTGAGCAGCTACTGGAGCTCAGCCCTGTGGCACAGAGTCTTGCTCTTTTCCAGGCTCACATCTAAGGAGAAGGAGAAGAATTTCCTGCTTTACACTATGGCTGCACCTTGGGGCAGGCCAGGGCTTGTGCCCCTGCGCAAGCAGGCATGGTTTACCCACCCCCTATTCTTAAACTGGAAGGAAACCCAGAGAGGTGCCAAGGCCAGTATCAGCTGCATACCTAGAAGCTGCTGTGAAGAAAGGATTGTCCTGAGCTGGAAGGTGGAACAGAATTAAGGATGAATCTTCAGAGGAGCTTGCTGTGGAGCGAGGGAGCAGCTTGCAGCCACTGTGGGCTGGTTGTGGTGGAGCTCTTGGCTCATCCCCTGACTTCACCCCACAGTCTGGCTCCAAGCCATTGATTTCCTCCCTTCCCTCTGTGTCATGAGCTTGGTGGGGTGGTCTGGCACGGCCCTGCTGTTCCTCTGCCAGCTGATGAGGTGGGGAAATGGCAGGGGCTGCAGGAAGGGATTAGTAAGGGTGTAAGAACCACACATTGGCAGCTGGGCAAATCAGCTCAAGGAGAGGTGACACACACAGCATGGTGATGCTTTTCTATCACAATATTTTTACTGTAAACAGTAGGAAAACAGCAGCTTCTCCCCCTTTGCCACCTGCTTCGAGTCTGATGACCTTCTCAGCAAGATGCTGTTGAACATGAAAAATGACTTCTTTGGCATTGTGTTTGTCTGGAATGAAAAATGTGCATTATGCAATGAGGGGAAAATCAGCACTGGAGTCCCTGTCAGTGACCTGCATTTGTGTCACTGAGTAATGCTGGAGGAGGCTGCAGAGGGAGTGCAAAGCATTGTCTTCATCTCCTCCTCGATTTTTTTTCTTTCAGTGCCAAAGACATGAAGCACCGTCTGGGCTTCTTGCTGCAGAAGTCAGATTCCTGTGACTACAGCTCTTCCCAGGGCAAGAAGGAGAAGTTATCTTCAAGCCAGAGGTAAGAGCAGGTGCTGTCACCTAGTTAATCCCAGACTGGCTGCAGCATGTTGTTTATTCCTTCACCAAGCCGGACTCCATTAGTGCTTCTGGTCCTGCTTCCCAGTTCTTCCTGAACACCTGTGCTTGGATCTAGTGCAGCAATAGCCCTCAGGTGTTGATAGTCCTGTCAGCTGACCATCAACACCTGAGGACTTCAATTTCCATGAAGAATGCTGAACTAGAGGTCCCTTCTGGCACCACTTCCGTGATTCAATATGAATGAGCACAGGGGAGGGTGTGTACAGTGTCCTGCACAGGGGAATGCCTCCATTCCAGACCCAGTGCAACTGGACACATTGCAGAATCAGCATCCCATGCCTCTTTGGGCTGGATTTGTGCAGTGGTCCACACAGCTGCACAGAGGTGTAGGTACACAATCCATCCAGCAGCCTGTCAGGGTGTCACTGCTCTCCCCAGTCTGCAAGGACACAGTGTTCTCTCCAAAGAGGGCTCCAAAAGCCAAGGTTTGCTACTGGAACTGATGAGCCCTAGGGTGTTCTAGTATGATAGAGGGAATGAATGTAGGATGTGTTCCCTGTGTGTTTCCAGTTCCCACATTCCTCTTTTCCACATAGCTAACTGTTCCCCTGACAGGTTAAAGGAACCAGTCCTTTGGAGTTCACTGATATGACTTCTAAGAGTGATTCCAGACCTGTGCTCCAGCAAGAGATGCAGCCAGGCACAAAATAAATATGAAGTCCACACCAGTTTTTTTCCAGGAAAATTCATTTCTAGCCCATGGCTGGTGATGAGGATTGCAAACCAAAATTTCTGTAGGTTAGATCTGGGATCCCTGGGGGTATCTGTAAAACAAGCTGATATTTCATTCTCAGTCTCCAGTGTATGCTCTTACAACAATCAGGGAAAAAGATTTTTCTAGTGGTGTTGAGAAACAAACCAAGTTTGTCCTTTCTGTACTCTCTTTAACTCAGCTCTGTGTTTCTCCCTTTGTCTCTTCTTAGGCTTAGCCAAGAGGAAGTAAGAAAATGGGCAGAGTCTTTGGAAAATTTGATCCATCATGACAGTAAGTGAAGAGGGCTCTTATGCTGCCTGCAGAGCATGTGTGCTCTGAACAGTCCTGGGAGGGGACACAGGACATTATCTGATTGTCTCTTAGGGGCACACAGGAGCTCCTTTGGCCACGGAGACCTCTGGGAGGGGTGGGGAAGGGGTCTCTTGCCCAGATCCAAGGCAAGGGTCAATCCCAATGCACCATGAGTGTGGTTTTGGCCTACTGCTGAGCTGTCTGTTTTGTGAAAGCAACTGGTTTAGCCCTTGTGCAAGAGGAGGGCAAGACTGGGACACACAGTTAGTGGGGGGTTAAACAAGAACCAAAAGGTGGAGATATTATTTGCAGCTGAACCCATGGGAGACTTTGCCTTCCCATCAGCTGTGGGCTACACTCACGTCCTTGAGGTTTCCTTCACATTGTTCCCATGGTCTGAGACTCTGTGGAGCATGCTGGCTGTTTCCTCAAGGCCTCCTGGGAACACACAAGTTGCTTGTGTTCCCCTGGCAGGGACACTGAAGGTCACAGTGGGGGAACAGGCAGCTGGGCCCCCACGTGTGACATCCCCATGGGACCTGTCTGCATTCCAGCCTCCCCACTGCCAGCCCCAGGGCAGCTCCTCATTCAGCTCTGGGAAGGAGAATGCACAATCACTGTTTGCTGGGATTCAGGGGTGCAAATGTTCAGGGACCAACACTCTTGCCTGACCTGGTTTTCCTCTGAACAATCCGTAGGAGGACTGGCTGCTTTCCGTGCTTTTCTCAAATCTGAGTACAGCGAGGAAAACATTGAGTTCTGGGTCAGTTGTGAGGAGTACAAGAAAACCAAGTCACCAGCCAAGCTCAGCCCCAAGGCCAGGAAGATCTATGACGAGTTTATCTCAGTGCAGGCCACAAAAGAGGTATGTGCACTGAACATTCCTTGGGCAAAGGCACCACCCTAAATTCTGAACTAGCAGCACAGCCAAGCAGAAGTCAATAATTTTACAAGAGATGAAGGCTTCTGCTTCTCTGCTAGTTAGCAAGGACATGGTGGGTCTTTTACTGATTTTTATATTAAATTTGGCTAGAGAGAAAGCATGTTTAGTTACAACCACATGGCCATTCCATGTGCACACTGAAATGGGAGAAGCCCAAGAAGCCCATAATTCCCAATGTTTCAGCTGCTCGCATGCAGTTTGAGTTTCCTGGCTAGCTGCATCCCAGAGGGATGTATGTGTCAGTCTCACCTGACAGCTCTTGTGGTAGCAGAGATGCATTGGTATCCAGCTGCACAGATTCTGCTGAGGCTACAGGGTGTCAAACAGCCATTGCAGACAACTGCTCAGCAAGCACACATGGTAGAGAGACACTTGGATTTTCCCTTTCCTATGCCCCATCTGGGACAGGTTCTACTTACACTGTCCCTTTGGCCCTTTGACAGGTGAACTTGGATTCATGCACACGGGAGAAGACGAGCCACAACATGCTGGAGCCTACACTGTCCTGCTTTGATGAGGCTCAGAGAAAAATATTCACCCTCATGGAGAAGGATTCTTACCGTCGCTTCCTCAAGTCCCCTTACTACCTGGACTTGGTCAGCCCACCTGGTGCTGGCTGTGGGCCCGAAAACTGCAAAAGAAACCACATTCACAGCTTAGACTGCAACTCCAACATCATCTCTCAGTGCGCCTGAACCTGCAGCAAGGCAGGGGTGGGCTGGGCTCTTGCAGAATATGTGGCAGCAAAAGCACTCATTGGCATGAAGCAACAGAGCTGTCTCCAGTAGCTGTCTAATGTTCCAGTTGTATCCCATGTCATGCAGCAGCCAGCATTTGTAACCCAATCCAGGCTCAGTGTGTGTAGCAAACCCTCCTCTGATGGGTCGGTGTAGGAGTGCTGGGGTCTGTGTCTGGCAGGAGCTGGGGCAGTCGCTGCGTGTGCTGAGCCCTGTGAGCCCAGCAGGGTGCTGGGGAGCCCCAGTGAGCCCTGGCTCTGCCCACGGAGGGACCAGACTGGCGAGGTCACCGTGTGACACACAGCGAGGTGCAGGGCAAAGGGGAAGCCGAAGGAAGTGCTGGGGACTGTGATCTCCCCTTTCTAATCTGCAAAGGTTTAGGTGAAAAGGGCTGGCTCTGGTTCTTAGCTGTTCATAACTCCCAAATGTCCAGGCTGTCAGGAGTGTTTGCTCAGAGCTCAGGCTGTGCTGCATTGCAGTATCAGGCACAGGAAGAGCTCCTACTCTTTCTTGAAGGGAGACCAAAGCTTTTTGGACAGCCTCCCTCAATCATCACAGCCACAGTCGCAGGGAAGCTCAGCCTCCCTTGGCCATCACGGGAAGCTCTTCCCTCTGGCTGCTGCTCCCTCTGTAGCATCCTTTTTATGCTGGCCAAGGATCTTCCCTAGGGCTGTGCAGAGCTGTCACTTTGGGGGAGGCTCATTATTTCCTATATTATTAATTGCAACCTTCATGCTCCCAGGTTAAATAGTCCAGCAGAGCAGAACAGAAACATGTTCATTCTCTCCCAGACAGGTTTATATTCCTGACTCTGGGAGTGCCATTTCAGGTTTGCCTGTCCTGGCTTGTAAGAAGCATTTTGTGAGGGAATAGGACCACCATATCTGAGGAAGAAAGGCCCTGCTTGGGAGTACTTGAAAATGTTGGAGTTTTTTAAGGTGTTATTTATGTATTTCAGTAGTAGCATGACTCACTTTTCCTGAAGATGGTAGGAGGAATGTGTCTATCTCATTACTGCTGCGGGGCTTTGCCAGAAGGCAGCTGACTTTTTAATTGCTGTGGTGAGATATGGCCTTTGCTGTGGGCTTTGGCACTCTCCTGCAGTGGGAAGCACAGGAGGCAGCTGCAGGATTGCTGCCGTGAGCTGCAGCACAGGTGTCTCACTGTCCCCCAGCCTTGGTCTCTCCTTCATTAGGTATTGCTGCTCTGGCCACTGTGTACCCTGCACTCTGCATCCAGTCCAGACAGCAGCTCTCACACCGGGGTTTTGGCATGGCAGGAGGAGGTTGTGGCTCTCCAGGCCCATAGAGAAACTTCTTTTTTTAACACGTGCTTTATTTTATGTTTATTCAATGTACCAACACCTATCACCCTGCATGCTCAGCTAAGAGATGGAGAGGCTTGCTAAAGCACTGAACATAGCCAAGCATGTGGCTATGTTTTTTTTTTCCCCCTGGTACTGGGAACTCTTGGTAACTATTGCAAAAACTGTATCAATATTTAAATAATGATGAATGCAGTCTAAATAAAATGTTTGTGTTAGTCCCTTCTAAAATGCTATTATGTGAACAAAAGAAAATGCATGGAGATCCAATTAATTGGACAAGGTCGCTCTTAAAAGTTTTGTTACAAGTGGCTTCACTCAGAGATTGTTTTAAGTCACAGAAAGATGAAACAGCAGATGAAGCAACAACAGTTATATCCTTCAGACACCTTCAGCACCATGAGCCTGGGGGATAAGGGGTTTTTATGGGTCTATGCCTTGCCTGGCCATCAGCTCAGCATGGGGATTAGCCATCCTCACCAAGGCTCTGGGGTGAGTGTGAGCCCCCCCCCGACAGCTTTGGAGTGGGGAAGATCAAGGAGGCCTTCTCTGATGCAGATGTGTTGCAACCCTGAATGGACAGAACACATCTTATCCCGAAGCTGAGCCTGTCCCTGGGCCATATCCTGTGGGTGCAGAGAGCAGGCCTGGCTCTTGCTCAGCCCCAGCTCCAGCTGCTGCTACTGGAGCCTGAGCTGACCCTGGGAGCCAAAGCCTGAGGCAGCATAGGACCAGGGCCTATGGGTGTGTTTCTTCTGGATCAGCTCTCTGGGGTGATTCCCTTTCCAGTTCACTGAGAAACCACTGCATCATTGCAGCAGAAGCTCCCAGAGACTTTTGGTCTTGCCAGGGCTTTTGGGAGTTTTTTTTAAGTTTTCGGAGTGCTCTGTAGTGGGAAAGAAAGTGCTGCACCTTCAGAACAAAGAGACAAAATGAACAGTCCACTGAGACAGTAGCAGAAATACATGTTTATGTGTGGATTACTGAGTGGTACATGAATATGGGTTAACACAACTCCTCAGTGCGCACCAGCTCCTCACATCTTCCCCACATGACTATCCCATGGAGAACTCCAGACTGAAAACCTGCAGCTCATGGGTGGGAGGAGCTGATGTGCCCTCCTGCCTTTGCTCCAGCCCTTGGCCACAGCATGCAGCACCCTCCAGGGAGTGACCAAGGCCTGAGGGGAGCCTGGATGAGCTCTGGGACACTTTCAGCCACTGGGCTTTGGCAGTGCCCAAGTCTGGGACTGGGCAGCCCTGGTGGTGCCGAGCCTCAGGACGCAGGGCAAGAGCTGTGTGGTTCTCCCTGTGACTGATGTGTGAGGCTTTAGGTTGCTGGTCACCGTAAAACACACATCGAACCATCCTCTGGTGTCTCTCTGGGCTATGCAGCTGTAGGGAGCCATTTTCCACATGTGCCTGTGGCAGGGAGTGCGTGCCAGGGTGGCGTGGAGGCAGTGCCTGGTGCCCCATGCCCCTGGCTGCAGTGTGGGGCTGCCTTGCCCCACAGCAGAGATAGGGGTCCCTCAAGGGGCACGAGACCTGCCTCCTGCACCAGCCCAGGTGCCAGGATGGCACACAGAGGCCATGGGCACAGGGTTATCCTGAAGGATGCACCTTTGTGTTCTCTCAGCTGGATGGCCAATGTCTGGAACAATGCAAAACCCACACGCACTCCTCTCTGTGATGGACCCCAAGCACTACATTTTTTGTGGTGTGGAAACTGCTTTCTGGCTCTCTGACTCTCAGGGCATCAAGATACCCATGTTACAAGTATATATGTGTGTGTAAGTGTATATATGAATACAGGAATACAGATGTACATGTTGTGTCTATATACTGCTGTATATGCCAAATTTCACAGGAGCTAGAGTGATAAAATACATGAAGTATCTCCTACCTGAAATATGATGGTTGGCATCAGCCCAATAGCAAATACCTCTGGGCTGATGGAAAGCTGGGCTGTGGGGCTGGTACAGGTGTTGTCACCTTTCTGGGCAAGGCTGCTGGAGTAATTAGCCAAATGGCGCTTCTACACAAACACAACTTCCCTAGAGCTCCAAAATGCTTCAGTGGCCACATTTTCTGGCCACCCAGTAGATCATGGGCAGCCCCCAGAGTAGACTTCCAACATTTTAACAGAAATTGAGCCAGGGAGGGGTTGCCAACAGAGCTGTGGCATTTCTCCTGAATCCAGCCTGTGCCTTTCTTTTCAGTACATACATACCCAGATATCTTCTCCCTGCCCCATGTGTTGTTGCTGCAGCACTGATGTCCCAGTATTTGATGGTGCATAGCCAGAGCCTCCAGCAGCATCCCCACTTTATGGCAGTAGTGGTGGTGGCATTTAACTGTGAAACATGTGAGGGAACCTGGAAATAGCTGCCAAAGGATTAAGCAGAAATGAAAGATCCAGGTCTTCCTGCAGGGAAACCTGTTCCATTTTGCTTTTCTGAGTCATGCTGTAAATGAGGAGCTTGAACATGCTGAACCCACTTGAATTGACACCAGTTCATGGAGACTTTGGGAGGGTGCAGGGAGCGTGTGCAGACAGAGGTGGGGAGAGCACCCTGCAGCAGAGGGGCTGGCCAAGCCCCGTCCCACAGCTAGCCCTGCTTCTGCCTCCCCCTTGGTGCCCACCTGAATGATGGACACTGCTGGGGGGTCCTGTGCCCTTTTGATGGGACCCTCCTACTGCTCATGGGCTCCCTTGGGCTCTTTAGGTCACCCAAGCCACCCTCTGCATTCACCCCAGGGGAATGCCTGTAAGCATCGACCCTGCTGCTCCAGCACCAACTTTCCCAGGCCTTTTGCTCCAGAGCTTAAAAAAAGAGTCACACTTGTGACTGCCTCCATCCTTCCCCTGCCTCCCCACTCCTGCCTGGAAAACACAGCCCATTTCCTGCTGCTTGGGATGTATTTTTCTTCATTGCCATAGTGACAACGTGTAAATATTTGAGACTGGCAGGGTTGTGATCAGATTTTGAAAGTCTTGAAGAGGCTGGCAAATCCATTGTTTATGTTACTGCATTTTGCATAGAGTCCCATGACTAGCAGTGAGGCAGAGCAGCCCCGAATGCCCGTGGGCAGCAGGGCCACAGATGTTTTGCTGGCACCTGTCAGGCTGCTGGCTGAAGCAGCTCTTTGCAAGCCATGACCCTGTGGATGATGCACCAGGAAACCAACTCAGGGATGAACCATCTGGGCCCTGTGGAGCAGGGGTTTGTCACATTTCCCTCAAAGCTGAAATGAGACCTTGTGGGCTGCTTTTCATGTATGCCCTTGCCCCATCCTCAGGTGTGATTTATTCTTTTAGCAGAGGGCTGGCTTTGAATCATTAGAAAGCAACTAGTCCTTTTTAGAGACAGCCCATGGAAACACATGGCCTGGGTAGATAGGAGGAGACAGCAGAGAGAGATGCAGGTTACACAAACTCAGCAGGGTCTACATTCTGTTCTAGAAGCCAGGGGGTTACTTTTCACATTTCTAATGGTGGGTTTGTGTTTGGTTTGGATTTTTCTAATTGGATCTGAACAGCTGGAATTTCATCTTTCTTTTTCCCCAGCATGTCTTCCCTTTCTCCTGTGCGATGCTAGGTTTGTGCAGGAGCATTGCTTTGGTGTGCCTACCACAGAGAGAAGCAACTGAAACAAGAGAGCCCCCTGGCAGCCCCCAGAGCTGCATCCCAGCACATCACAAGGGCTGTGCACTGGGATGTGGCACAGGATGTGCCCTGGCAGCTCAGGGCGCTGTGCAAAGGTTGGAGTGAGCAGGAGTTCTGGGTTGCTAAGCAGTCCTAGTGTTTTAGACCAACAGGTCTCATTTTATCCTCTTGTTTTTGTATTTAGAGGGAAGCAAACAGGCTGATTCCGAGTGGAGCTGCTGGGGAAGAGGTGCCACAAGCTCGCTCTGCTCACCCCTGGTGCCAGCCAGGCATACCCTGCAGCACCTGCTTCTGCCGTACAGCGGTCCCTGCCCTCCTTGTCACAGTGCCATCCTTGCTGTACGTGTCAGTGTCACTGGTGTCCCTGCCGTGCCCCCGTCCCTGGCCGGCTGTCACTGTGCCTGCTGATTGGCTGCTTTCGGAAGGAAGGTGATGCAAATCGGGCAGTGGATATGTCTCACGTCACCTTGGCCAGGGAGGGGAGCACCTGCAGAGTACCTGTGAGTCTCAGCAGCAGCCGGGGAAGGTGGGAGAAGGGAGCGAGCCTGGGCCAAACCGGCAATATGGGCAACACTGTGAGAAAAATTGTCATATTCTAAGGAGCCCTAAGAATGCAAAATCAGCACCTCAGAGCCTCCAGCTCATGCCAAGCTCCACAGCACCAGGGATGTGTCAACTGGCCATATGGCTCCTGGTCACTGCAGAGCTGGGGCTGCTCCCTCACCCTTCTGGGTCCCAACTCCAGGGAGTTTCTGCAAATTGGTCTTTTGTGGGAGAAGAAAGAGATAGTAAGAGAGGAAACACCAGGACATCGGACAGTCCAAAGCATGGGGGGAGGAGCTTAGCAACACCTCTGAGTGCTCTAGGTGGTATGGAGAAAGCAAAGCAGCTGCAGGAGAAGGGGCAGGTGTTTAGACAGAAGCAGCAGGGATGCCTTGCACAGCCCTGCTGCATTGCTACTTGATTAATTCATGATAAAACTCCGACCGCAAAAATCTGGGCAGGGAGTCTTTTTCCATCAGGGCAAAGATCCTCTTCTGGGCCATGTCAAAGCTGGTTGGTGATGGCTCCACCAGGTTCTTCATGGTCACAGCCTTGGTGAAGTGGTCGATGTTCACCTGTCATGAGAGTGTCAGAGGGATGGGAGCCTGCCTTTGGAGGGCTGAGTGATGGTCTCCCCTTGCTACTCTGGCCCACCAAAAATCACGCAAAGGGTGAGGGGAGGGACTGAAGCAGATTCATTTCTCTGGTGGAATTATTGGTGGCAAAGCTGTCAGGATGAGCTCTGTCCTGCTGCAAAGCTAACTTGGGGAGGAAGATTACTGTACATTGTCATCCCTTAAGACTGATGTCACACCTCCATGGGGAGGGTGGGGACAGGCATGTGTTGGGGGTGCCCATGGATGGAGACAGCCCAGCAGAAGCTGAGCATGCAAACAGGGGCTCCAGGGTTGTGAAGGATGGGAGTGCAGCACGTGGGGATGAGGCTGCCCCTTGACAAGGATACAGCCTTCTGACCTCTCAGCTACAGCATAAGGTGCTCTGCAGCCATCGCTGTCCTTTGGGATGGAGGCTGACAGGGCTGCAGCCTCATCCCTCCCAGTACCATCTCCTGTCCCATGGCCACTGACCTCTTTGGGTGCCTCAGTCTGGATGAACTCCTCATAGATCTTTTTGGCCTTCTCTGCCATCTTCACAGGGGACTTGGTTTTCTTGTAGTCCTCGCAGGCCACCCAGAACTCGGCATTCTCCTCGCTGAACTCGGAGCGCAGGAAGCTGCGGAAGCTGGCAAACCCATCTGGGGGCAAGGGGGAGGTGAGCCCTTGCTTCAGCACTGGCAGTGCCAGGGGGGCAAAGCCCTCCCTGAGCACCCCAGGGGACGTGGAAAGAGGGGAGGTGACCAACCGCAGGGAGATGTGAACTTACAGGGGTTTTGCAGGAGCTTCTCCAAGGAATCACGCCACTGCAGAGCCTCCTCTGGAGAGGGCCTGACAAGAGTAAAGAAAGCCCAGCTGGTCCATGGTTACCCCACAGCCCCATCTGGGCTCCAGGGTTTTTAGTAATTCCTTTGAAAACAGGGAGGAATGGAGTAACACGTTGCAGAGACTTTCAAGGTGGAGGCAGTGGTTTGGGGATGGAATGGGGTTGCTGCTGCATCACAGCCCAGGGGAGGGTGATAGCCGAGTGCAGGGAGGGTGAGGATGGGGTGGGGAAGGCGAGTTCCCCCGTGCTTGGGCAGAGCTGCGACTGAGCTGCAGAGCGAGTCCCTTCTGCAGCCACAGGACTCCTCCTCGCCCACACACGGGAGGGCAGTGCAGGGGCCCTGCGGGCAGCTGGGAAGCATCCCTGTGTTTTCCTGCTGGGGTGGGGAAAGATGCTCCCCGCTGGCCACAGGGGCCTGGTCACTGCGGCCTCGAGCTGCTGGGGCCAGGGTCAGAGCCCTCGGCTCCCACAGCCCGCCCGCCCCATTCCCACGCCCTGCGGCGGCCCCGGGTCATTGGCGCCCTTCCCACTGGAAACCTCCAGCGCTTTCCATCTGCACAGTTTTTCCTCTTTTTTTTTCTTTAATATGCTTTTCAATGCGATGTTTGCAGTAAGACTGAACGGGTTTGTGGGGTTTTTGTTGTTGGTTTGGGTTTGTTGTTGTTGTTGTTGCTGTCGTTGTTGTTTTTGTTGTTGTTGTTGTTGTTTGTGGCTTTTTGTTGCTTTATTTAAGCCCCGAGGAGTTTCACCAAACTGCCCTGGGCTCCCAGTTCCTTCTCTGCACCCCTGCCAGCATTGGCTGGAGGGCAAGGGAAGGCCCCCTTCTTGGCACTGAGTGCTGGGCTGGCTGAGGACCTTCTCCACTCCTTGAAGGCAGTGCTGCACTCTCTTGTTTTGCTGCTGCAGGGGCCACACATGGGGGTTGAAATCCCTTGGCTGAGCAGAGCATCCCTGGGAGCAGGGAGGGAGAGTGGGCAGGACAGCCTATCCTAGTCCTGGGGGCCCAGGAGATTCACTGGTGGGTCTGGGGGAAGTACAGGTGCTGGTGCCCAGCCATGTCACACTGCCCATGTGGCTCCAGCAGGGAGAGGAGAGTGGCAGGAATGCCAGGCTTGCTCAGGGTGGGTACCAGCCCTTACTTGTCACCAAACCATCAGCAGCAGGCACCATGACAGCGGTTCTTATCCTTCACTTTCTGGACCTTGAACTGTGTTTGCACTTCTGCCAAGGATCAAAGCTATCCCTGCCCCCATGTCCCTGTCAGGTGACTTCTCACCCCAGTGAGGAGGAGAATCACTGCAGCAACCTACACAACCCAGATTTCCTGGATACCACCAAATTCACTTTCTCATTATCTGAATGTCCCTGGGATGATATTAACTGCGCGTGAGATGCTGACAGGTGAGTGATGCCAGGGCTGCATAGTGATGCAGTGTAGGAGAAAACAGCTCCTCCAGAGAGCAGGGAGTGGGGAGTGGAGATGTTCTCTGGCTTTCTGCAGGGATGGCTAATGGAGATGGACATGTCTCTGTCACAGAGGCATCTGGGGCATGGCAGTGATGGAGTGAGAACCACAAAATCCACCAGGCTCTGCCAGCACTCCTTGGCACAGGCAGCTCTCACCAGGCAGTGCTGTGTCAGGCGGGCACCGTGCTGGCAAACATCCCCCTGTGTGTTACCCACTGCACCCTGGATTGGCAGGCAAAATAATTAATGTTTCATTTGCTTTAAATAATGTTGATAAGCCAGTATTATACACTAGCTTGGTGCTGGGGAGCAATGGTCAAGCCAAAGGCCGTAGGGTGAGGAGGTCCCATCACCATGAAGCTGCCCCGAGCCAGCCATGCCATGAGGCTGGGCACCCAGCTCAGGGACACACTGCCACCCCAAAGCCAGATGGCTGCAAAGGCTGGCACCTCTAGGTTGAGGCAGGTGACTCAGAGAAGTCCAAGTGCCATATGCCTCTGGGAAAACTTTTATCGAATAGCATGAAATCTCACCAAAAGTAAATTGAGTTTCCATGGGAAATCTAGTTTCCATAGAGCTGTATTACCTGACATGTCTCATGCTGCCCTGACATAACTTCCCGAGCCTGCACCGAGCAGGCAGGTCACGAGGAGCATGCCACAAGCTGCCTGCCATGTAGAGGCTGCTGTGCTAGCCCACAGCAGGGCTCAGCTCCTCTGCATCCCAAAAGGGCTTGTATCCACCCCAATGGCTGGGCACACGTACTGCTGCAGCCCAGCCCAGTGCAGTACTCACTTCTGGGCCTTGGGTGGCTTCTCTGGCTTCTCGGGGTAGGGGATGATGAAGTCAATGGTTGAATCAGGCTTCTGGAGCAGTGTGCCCAGCTTCGTCTTGATCTCCTTGGCCCTGCAGCCAGGGGAGGAGCAGAGACAGGTCAGGCAGAGGAACAGGGCAGTGGGACACTCACAGTCCCTACCCTGCACCCACTCTGTAATTAATTCCAGATGAACAAATGGACCTTAATGCTGTAAAGGCTGTGCCTGTCTGCAGCATTTCTAAACAGGCACTGCGCATTAGCGGCAGCTCTTGATCTTGATCTCCTGCTCTGTCCCCATCTGTGGCCAGGATAATTGTATCAGCAGGGCTGTCAGGCTGCTCTGGGCCTGAATTAGGGGTGTGTGTGCAGCATTCAGTCTCTATAGAGATGAGCTTGGAGAGGGGCTGGTGAGGAGGTGAAGGAGCTGTCTTTGGAGAAGAGGCCGTGCTGGGGGCTACCTGCCCCATGGTGCCACCCTACGCTGTGCCACCAGCACACACTGCTGACAGCACTCAGAGCCCTTATATAGATATACAGCATGTTTGTCAGTAATACATAAGCCTTATATCTGCAATGGGAAGGGTCCTGTAAACAGGTACCTCCTGGGTGCTGCCTTCTCTGGGCAGAGAGGGAAAAAATGTTTCAGGAGCTGAAGACTGCCAAAGGCTGACTGCCACTTCCCATTGCACCAAGGCCATGCTCTAGACCTGCATTTGGAGGATGCAGAGAAAACAGGGGGTCCTGGGGCTTGGCAGTAGGCCCAGCTGTCTCCCAAAATGTTCCCTTTCATGCAGTACAAGTAGTAATTAGGTCCTGAGCATCTAAAACTGCTAAGGAGGCTCCCCCCCCCCCACCTCCCCCACTGCAGCTCAGGGGTGGCAGCAAGAGCAGGCTGAGTTTTTGCAGGGAACACTCAGGTGTGCTGTGTGAGGCTGAAGAAATAAAGGAGTGAGAACAGATACCCCTCGCCACCCCCAGTCCCCATCTTTGCAGGGCAGGGTTTTTCCCTGGCACAGCAACACTTGGTGGCTTCCAGGTTATCTTGCTGGCACAGGAGGTGAAGGAGAGGGGACAGACAGCTCCTCACAGGCTGACTGGGCTGAACTTTCAGCATGGCTGGCAAAGCTTCATGGCAGCTCCCTGCAGGGCTGCCTGCAATTTTCCTCTCTGTTGTTTATTTTCACAAGCCCTCTGTGGATGATCGCTCCATTGCTATGTCTGCTATTTCATTTCAATTCCTTTGGTTTTTTCCCTCCTTGTAAAACTCTCTCTCTCTCTCTCTATGTTTTTGGTTTCCACCCACCAGTCCCCACAGGTGACATTTGGACACCTGGCACAGGGGTGTCTGCTCTGCTCTGCTCCCTGCCAGCTGCCCCCCATTTCTGCTGCAGAAACCTGTCTCTGAGCAGCCACCCTTGCTGGAGGTGGGCAGCAGGACCAGGCAGAGAGAGCAGCCCAGCCTGGGGCTGCAGGGGCCACCTGCAGCGGGTGTGCAGCACAGGGCAGCACACACCCAGAGACACAGCTGCTGTCATGGACAGCAGCAGCAGCTACAGAGACACTTTCCATTGCCAGTGCTTCTGAGAAAGCCTGAACCTTGGAGAGCTCAAGACCTCAGGAAAAGGGTGACAAGGTCACCATGCTCCCACACAGAGCGTCTGGGATGCTGCCCTTCATCCTGCTGTAAGTAAATAAGTAAAATGCAGACAAGTGCTCTGTGCCAGATCTGGCTCTTGATGTCCTGGGGCCAGCTCTCCAGCAAGCCTCAGCTGCCCCTTGGCACCCTGCTGGCCAGTGCTGCTATACTGGGACCACCTGGCATGGCCCTGACCCATGGGGATGGCACAGCTGTAGGGATGGGGAGCAGGTGAAGTGGGCAGCCCCCTTAACACCAAAGCAGTGGGTGGGTGCAGAGGGAGCCACAGGAAAGCTGAGGGGACAGTTTGACCTCTCCCTTGACTCTCCTTTCCCAGGCATCTGCACTTGTGGCCACAGGTTCCTGCAGGAAGGGGGCACATGGGCTCAGGGAGCATCTCTTAGGAGGGGCTGAACAGAAATGCTGGGTGCCACCTTGTCTCTCTCCCAGTGCTCGAGAGGGATGAGTCAGGATGTTGCCACGACCAAGCCCCTGCCAGTGCCAGGTGCTGTGCAGCAGGGACAGTCCCTTCCAAGCAGCTGGACTACGTGTCTCATCATGGGTGGTTCGTCTGGCAGGAGCAGGGGGGAAGAGCAAGGGGCCAGGGGCTGCCCACCTCGGAAGGAAGGACAGTGGATACCAGGAGTTCCTGAGCAGGCAGAGGGATAACACAAGCTGTGCTGGGAGCAGGGGCATCCAAAGTCAAACTTAGCCCATGATGACCCAAGGAGCTGGGAAGACAGAAGCAGGATTCTGCTGCTGTTGGAGCAGCACCTGGGGACCCCATGCCCTGGTGCAGATGAGGCCAACACCTACACAAGGTCTGGATGCAGCTGATGGTGACTTCACACAACAAGTGCTCAGACCTGGCTCAAAACCTTGCTCTCTGATTCCCATCCCCTAACAGTGACTCATGGCCAAGAGTGCCAGGCTCAAGAGGCACTGAGGCCCTCAGCAGTCCCATCCTGCTCCATCCCATGGTGTTGCCAAGGGACCCCCAGCAGCTGCCCAATCCGCTGGAGCCCTGCAGGTGTGGGGACAGCAGCAGGAGCCTTCCCCCTGCACCAGAGCAATTCCCTGGCAGTGGGACCTTCATGACATCTGTAGAGACAGCAGAGACAAGGAACGTTGTTAAAAGGAAGCAAGGAAGTACAGGAGCGAGCTGAAAGCCTGGAGGCTGAGGGAGGGAAGGGCTATTTAAAGACACCATCCTGGCGTCCTCCAGCAGATGGATTACAAGCTATCAAGCAAGGCTTCAGGGAAGGCTAAACAGCAGGGGGAAAAAGGCAGCTATAAACAAAAAAGGCATCTTTTAAAGAAAAAAACCCTGGCCAAGTGAGAAAAAGCAAGAGGACTGTAAATGGTGGAAGGTCAACTGTGAGAACATATGGGAGCAAGCCAAGAAAAAGTCTGAGAAATAGCTTCCAAGAAGCATTAATAGAAAATATGGGCTCTGTCAAACATATCAAGGACAAGAAGGGCTGCTGGGGAGGACCAGGAGAGACTCCAGCTTTAAAAGTGAAACAAAAATAGAAGCTCAAAGGAGTTTAAAGCCATAGCTGAAAGCTAAAGATGATGCTGTGCCTGAGGGCAGGGAGGTGCCAGGGGAAATGCCCCTTCACCTGCAAAAGCCTCCCGAGAGGATTTGAGGAGTCATAGAGCTGCGAGAGTGATGCTGTACGGGCATGTCAGTGGCAGCTGTGTCAGACCCATGGTGGACACATGGACAAATATGGTCTATTGGAGAGGAGTCAAGGCTCTTCTGGCCGTAGAAAGAGATTCCTTTCAACCTATCATCCCTCTCTGAAGAGGCCAGAAAACACAGAAAACAGCTGTGGGGGGAGCTGAGGGAGCAGCTCCTTGGGTCGGCAGGGCACCTTGGATGGGCAGCTGCAGGGGAAGGTCAGTCCGTGGATGGCAGTGTGGGAAGGGAGCACACACCTGTGGGGATGGTGCTGGGGGAAGGCGGGCTTGCAGCTGCCGTTCAGCAGGCTCTGGGAAGGGGTCAGTGGCGAGCAGCAGATATCAGAGCTTGGGAACGAGCTGGGAGTAGCTGCAGGAGGGTCTGTGACACAGCACTGAAGCAGCTGGAAAGCCTCGTAGAGCAATACAACGTGATGCACAGGGGACAAATGAAGTCCTGCTCTGTGTGTCAAAGTGTGAATGCAACCTTCAAGAGTGAGGATTTGAGGGTATAGCAGATGAAAACATCAGCATAGCAGGAGTGGGAGAAAATCTTTATTAAGAAAATTTACTGTTGAAAAGTGTCAGAAGAGTGGCAACAAGGGTTGCAGAGCAGAAGAGCAGAAATGTGGATCACCCACATGAAACTGGAAGAGTGCTCTTGGCTGCCCATGGCACAGGAGACTGCAGGGGAGCAGGCAAGGTCAGCATGCATTCAGGAGCATCACAGAAAGACAAGTTTCCAACAACAAAACCATCACAGGCCTGTGCTCCTGTTTGTGCCTGTGGTGAGAATTTGCCTTTTGGGCAAGCAGCATCAGCCCTCAGTGGCACAATTTCAGCTGGAACTTCTCTAGAGCTCCCCTCAGGGCAGTGAATTTCCCACTGTCAGTCTCATCCAAAAACCAGTGCTAAGGCATTAGCAGGTGTGGGAACCCTCACTGAGGAATTCACTTGAGTCTATTCCTAAATTTCCCCCTTAGGTGAAGCATTGAGTGCCCTGCTGCTGCAGTGAGACCTCAGGTGCTTGCACCTCTGCTTCTCACTGGACCCCCTCCAAAGCCCATGGGAGCAGAGGAGAGGACAGGTTCCAAGCAGCATGGAAATGGCCAGGGGCCGGAGCCCACCTGAGCTCCCGCAGGGTTGTGAGGAGCCTTTGCCACCATCAGGGGCAGGTTTTGGGGTGCGAACCAGGGTGAACAGGGATGGAGATGAGGATGGGTGCCACAAGGGGGGCAGAGCTGGTGCCCTGTACAGGGCTGAGCCTTGTGAGAGGGGCCAAGTCTGGCTATTCCATGTGTCAGTGGCACGCAGGCAATTAAAAGAGGATTGTGAGGCACCTTGGAGAGACAGGGCTGTTTCCACCTCAGAAAGGCAAAACCTCTGTCCTGATTTTTTCCTCCTCTCCTCCCCGTGTTTTGTGGAAATTGATAAGATCTGAGGATGAAGCGCTCCTGCCCAGAATGGTGGAGGGCTGGGTTTTGAGCAGCCCAAACTCACCCAGCAGAATGACTCCCAGGGCAGAGTGGGGAGCTCGGGAGCAAATCATCACTCATCCCTCCAAGGAACCTCAGCCACTTGCAGCACCCACTGTGCCACCCCCAGCCAGCTTCCCTTCCCTCCCCGTTCAGAGCTGGATCCTGCCAGTCCCCATGAGAGATGCCCACCCGGGATGTGCTGCAGGAAGAGCCCCTGTGCCTCCAGCCGCCCCGGCAGAGCCCCGCGGGGAGGCAGCCCCTGGCATCCCGCACACCCCGGCCGCTCTCACCTCTCCAGGCACGTGTGGGGCAGCGCTGCTAATCCTTTGCACATCTTGGCAGGCTGTAGTTCCCTCGACCGCGAGAAGGGTGTGAGTGATGGCCAAAGCGGGCAGCAGAGGCTCCGTCTGCAGCCCGGCTGCCTCCCTCGTTCCTATATAGCGCCGCAGCTGGACCCCCGCCAGCCCCGTGTCCAATGCCGGCCGCCCTGCTGCAGCTGGCCCCAGCCCCGCCGGCTTCTGGGCTTTGTTTTCTTCTCTCTAAGCTCACACAGGGGGAAGGAAAATGTGGATTTGCTGGGGTGAGATCAGGTAATCGAATTGGAAGGGCCAAGCTGAGGTTTAGGGGACTTCAGGAAGCCCACAGTATTTCTTTTAATGATTCATCAGGCTCCATGTCAGTATTTAGAAGAGCCAGGTAGAAATGCTTCATTCAAGTGAGATTTTTTGAGTGAAAAATGGAACTTTCAGAAAAATAAAAATGCTTGTGAGAAGTCTTGCTATTAATTTCAAGGCAGTGGCTAATGTCAAAATATCCACTGCTTCAACAATGGTGGTGGCTCTCAGTGACTTTAGTTTCAGACCTTGGCTCCTGGGTGACTATGAAAATGTGCCTTTCTATGCTTTGTTTAACACTGGGAGCTGGGAATAGGGACTTTTCTCCCAACCTGGCTGTCCACACCCAGAGGCACTAACAACCACCATTTCCCTGGGTGAAACCCAGGGTTACATTTAAGCTCAGCTCTTGGTCCCCTTTCACTTGTGCTGTGTCAGAGATGTGCCTGCCTGGCTCTGGCTTCTGGCTGGATTTTAGGCTGTTGTGGGATTATGCAGCAACACGCTGCCTGTGTTCAGGCATCTGAGTACAGTAAGTGAAAACTGGAAGTCTGCTGGAAACTGTGCCTCCCTGGAGAGCTTGGCCTGGCTTTGTACTCGTTTGTAGTGGAACTGAATGAAAGAAAATACAGCTAACAATTTCAGAGGATGAAATGATCAGATAATAATGGCTTGGGCTGATTACAGCCCCCAAGATGCACTCAGGCAAGGGGTCAGAGCCAGGGTGTGGTGGGCTGCCCTTCCCTCTGCTGGCATGGAGGTGCCCACCAGCCTCCCTCGTGTCTCACAGAGTGGGGAAGGGAAGAGCAGCACCCACAAAGGATGGAGGTCCTTTACTCTTCCGGGCTGTTCTCATTCTGTCCTGTTCTCAGAGGACTCAGGAGGAGCTTGGAGGTGCCTCACCCCCATCAGGGGTAGCTCAGTGGCCCCATCTCCCAGCAGCTGGGGTGCAGCCCCTGCTCTCTGGAGGAGCATAGCCTTGCAAACTGCACCTTTGCTGGGCTGTGCCGGTGCCCTTGGGGCCAGAGAGTTCATCAGGGTCACGCATTTGCTAGCAGGGATGGCACCAGGATGTCACTGAGTGCCAGCTCAGAGGCTGTTTTGAAGAGCCCCTTTGCAGCGTGGTGCTGTTTGCAGGAGGCTGTGCCGGCTGCTCAGGCAGCCCCCAGCTCGGAGGGAAGGCGGCGGCAGCATGGGCTGGGTAAGAGGGGCTGGTGGCTCTCACAGCTCAGGGCTGGGCGGGACAGCAGGGCCAGGGGGCACCTCCTGGGCAACCCCCACTGCTGACCCTTGGCAAGCCAGTATCCTTTCATCACCAATTTCTGTAATAAAGCCAGCATGGGAATCCTGGGAGAACGTGGCTCTGTGGGACCAGGTGGTTTGTGTTACTGCTGCCCAGTGGCCTCTGAGCACCCTTCCCTGCTCTGCTCTTCCGCCAGCTGCAGCCAGGGCTGCGCGCCCTTGGAAATCCGAGAGCCCCGCCAGGCGTGCCAAGGACTCGGCTCCATCTCTGCAGACTCCTGCTGCTCACAGAACCTGGAGCTTTCCCCAGTGAGAGCCCCTGGCAGGACTGGGTCTCTTCCCTGCAGACTTTAGTCTCCTTCACCTCCTTCAGCCCTAGGTGAGCAAATCCTCTCTGCCGTAATTCAGTGACCAGTGGTCTAAAATCTCTTCCAAAGCTCTGGGGTGGGGGTTTAAGGAGTGCACAGAGCAAATTGGGCAACTGAGGTCCAAAGTTTGTGAGGAAACTCCATGTGGGAGGGTGATAAGGAAGTTATGCTGTGTGCTGGGATTGCAGCTGAGCATTTTAACACAGATTTATCTGAAACACTGAAAAAGAAACCGTTACCACTGAGCAGAAACAAGGGTTACACAGAAATGGCTTGCATTTTCCACAGAGTTTTGTCCAGCAAGAAATGTTTGTTTTGTGTGTTTCAAAGCTTTGGAGTGCTAAGAAAACATTTCCAATAAGAAACTACACAGACCTTCCTCATTTTCCCACGACAGCTTAATTTCTTTAAGAGCCCTTCTGGGAGAGCTTTTTGGAGATCTGAGTGCACTCTGAGGAGAAGATTGTCTTGTGTACACAATGGCTGGTTTCCTCCAAGAGGGATCCAGGCTTGTGCCTTGCAACTGACCCCTCAAAAGCCACGTGGAATCTCCCATTACACCCAATTTATCCTTGGCCCTGTTATTTCCAGACTTTATTATCCTTTCTAGCAACGTGCCTTTTATAGAAGGCGGCCTAGCTGCTTTGCTGTTTCCTGGTTCCCACTGGAACTTTTTAAGAACTAGCATCATATTTAACAATATTGACCTTTTGGTAAAGGGATCACTGCAATTGTCATCCAGGAGAGTATTTGGACATTCATCTGAGTGTTCCTTTTGGCAGACTTTTAACCATGTGTTCTAAAAATGGTGTTAAAAATATTTTTTTCCCCTGCATGCTTTGGGACAGTCATGCAAATGTGTGTCCCCTAAGGAATGATGGCAGTGTGAGCTCCCTAACAGCAAAGGGCAATGCAAGTAACTCAGCGAGGCTTTCTGTGATAGCTCATTCCTTCCTATAGAGCCTGATCACATCCTGTCCTTGAGCCTCCCTGGAGAACTTTCTGCTTCTCACATAGTCATAATTAATGTTTATGCCTTTAAGATGCTTTCTCACATCTTCTGTGGCTTGCTTTTCACCTGTTTTTTCCAGAGCTTGAATTCTTTTTTTTTTATTCTCCCATCTCAATTTTCACTTCTTTAAGGTCTTGTCAGTTTGGATGTTCATTTCCACTCCCTTGTATAAGCACGTGCCCTTTTAAAAAAAATCTTTGAGCATTGAGTGCACCATGCCTGTGTAACCCAGTGTTGCAGGTGACCAGCCTTTGTGCTCCTCATACTTGCGTGATGCTGACCAGCCTACCCCTCATTTCCCTTTGTGCATTAAATACTACTCTCAAGGTGTTGTTTTGCTCTCACTGGGACAGTCTTTTTCAGTAGCTGTGGCTCTGTGGCCCCTTTGAACTGAGCCCCTCACATGGCTGAGTTGTCTAGGTGCAGGCCTACACCATCTCACTGCCTCCACCAACTTCCTGAGGCCCAAGCCAACGATGGAAATGCTTGTGTAGAAGGAGGAGATGAGATCTAGGCTCCCTCCATTTGCCACATCCAAGTCACTGACACAGGAGCCGTGGGTGAGGTCAGAGAATCCTGGAAAGCAGTGTTACCCGGAGCACTGGGACTCTGGCCAGCAGGGAACTTGGGAGTCACGTATGTTCTGCATCCCCTGTGGGGAGCCATCGAGTTCCTCGACCCCAAGCACGAGGCCTGAGGACAGCCGGGGCCTGGGACACTGCCCTACTCCTCGTGCCTGCTCCACACCCACAGAAGGAACCTCCTCCCCTTCTGGCACCTGGGCAGGAGCAGACCCCCTACAAGGTGTGCACAGGGCTGACCTCAACTTTTGCACATGCAGAGCACTCCTGGGAAAACGGGGCTGGGCTCAGGCTCTTTTGTGTCTGCAAGGAAAGCCCAGAGGGACGGGCGTTTGCAAGTATTTGCATGGTGTTTTTGTGACTACAGGTACCAAGTGGCAGGCCAGGTGTGAGTAGCAGCATCCCTAGAGCCCTGCGCTCTGAGCAGATGAGCCCAGGAGTGTCTGCACAGACCTGCTGCAGGCAGAGCCACCACTCCTGGCGCCTCAGCAGCTGCTGCTGAGCATCCAGGAGCTCTGCTATCCAAACAGCACTGGTGCCACCATGTGCTCTGTCAAGTGCAGCCTCCACACAGGCAGCTGTGTCTTGTCTCTGCCTTCCTGTGCCTGTCACCTGCCTGTGAGCATTCTCTGAAGTGACATGATCTGAGCACATGAAGCTGAGGCTGGGTTATTAGCATGTGGGTGACAGAAATTATTTCAACACAAAGCCGGCACAACCAGATCAGTCACAGGGTTTTATTCAAGGCCTGGATTACATCATCTTTACCCGTATTCGTATTACAGATCCAGGCAGCAGAACACATTGTTTATACCCACCCAGCAGCCAGCACCTGCATTTTTGATCCCTTGACAGAATCAGCCAAAGTGCAAAGAAGTGGATGTACCTCTGGCTCCATGCTAGCCATGCAAGCACCCCACACCTCTCCCATGTGTGCATTCATCCTCAGCCCAGAGAGCATCTGAAGAGTGAACCAAGCTCCTGCGTGTCATCCCTGCTGCTCTATGTGCCCTGCTGTGGCACTGCCTTTCCTAGCTCATGGATGGCCCTGTTCTCCAGCACCTTTACCTTCCCCTCTCCTGGTTGCAGTGCACAGGCCACCATAGCCCTGGCCACCATTTCCACAGGCACTGAGTAAGCGGTGGGGAACAGCCGAGCCACAGCGCCCAAGAACTGCTGGGCTATCCACTCCATGGGCCGGGACTCCTGGCGCCTGCACAGCAGCACCCTGCAGAGCAAGAAGGTGAGGTGGGTCAGCATGAAACAATCCAGGCTGAAAGCTAGAGACTGAGTTCTCCAGCTGCACCAGGGCCCGGACAAGCTCCCTGAACTGACACAGGCTTTGGGGCTTTGGCAGGGTCATGGAATGTGACAGAGTTGAGCCCTTGGACACTAAACTCCTTTCCCCATTGTGCTGATGAAAGCAGAATTCCAGTTCTCCTAGGTATCAAGAGCACAGTACACCTGAAAGGACACAGGGGAGTGTTCCCTCTGCATAAGGTCAAGGTCCATCTGGAGCTAAGCTCTGACCTATGTGCCTCAACCTAGGCTTTCAGCCCAAGGCTCCTGTCCTTGCATGGCACATGGCACTAGCTGTGGGATGGGCCATAGGAAACTGCAGAGATTGCTCCCTGCAGCACTGGGAAGCAGTCTGCTCATTCATGAGCTACATTTGCAGCTGCTGGCATTCTCCACTTCCCTCCCCAGCCCTGCCCTCACGTATCCTTTCTCTTCCTCCCTCTCCCAGTGAAGCATTTCCCTGCTGCCCTGGCAACCCTGCATCCTGTGCCCCCCCTCCTCCACACTACTCACGCTGGCCGGAGAATGGTACAGTCATCAAAACCAACAGCCTGGACTAGGTTTTCCACTTCTCCCTGTCAGAGCAGCCAGGCAGGACGAAAGGAGACAAAGATGAGTGCAAGCACCATCCCTGCCACCCCCATGAACAGCCAGGAAAGGGCTGCTGAGCCGAGGGCAGGATGGCACTAAAACCAACGTGAGGCTGGAACAGGCCAGGCAGGGATCAGCTCTCGGGGCCAGGCAGCCGGGGCGAGGGCCTGTGGTGGACAAGGACCACGGGTCAGCAGTGCACCCTTGCAACCATCACTAAACTGTGCTAAACTGCAACAGGCTGCTCTGGAGAGCATCTGGACTCAGCATCCAGCCTGGGGATGGATCCAGGCGGCACAAGGCGCTGGCAGGCAGCTCTGAGTCCAGCAGGTGTTGGGAGCTGCAGCACTCAACACATGGACAAAAAAGCTTTTGCGACGGGTGTGGTCCTCCCTGGGGAGCCTGCAGGCCTTCCATCAGGAGATAGTTCATGTCTCACCTGGCCACAGCCCTGAGCTTCCCCACATAGCTGTGAAGCTATCCCAGCTTAAGGCTGGGGAACTGTTGTTGGGCTGGACACCCCAGCACATGTTTCTGGAGTTTGAGGAGGGAGGCAGACGCTGCATTGCAGGTGTTGCGCTGCTTTATAAGAAGCCAGTTGCACAGCTGTCCAGCCAGCCCCCTCCCTCGTCCCGCAGCAGCAAGAGGATCCCCAGAGCCATTTGCATCTCTAAACCTCAGCTCCTGCTTGCTTCCCGAGCCTCCTGGCATCCCGTGATTCCTGCACGAGCATCAGGAGCCCACCCCAGCAGCCCCCTCACCTTCACGCGGAGGTAGAGGAAGCGGCTCTTTGCGTTTGCCCCCCGGGAGGACTGCAGGATAAAGTGTTTGCAGCCCCCTGCCCGCGCCAGCTCTGCTGCCTGCGCCACGTAGTCCCGATCCACACGGACAAAGCCATCCTGCAGTGAGAGGGGAGGGTCAGCGGGGCAGGGAGAGGGGCAGGGGAGGGGACAAGCGGGACCCCTGCTCGCCCGGGGGTCAGGGGGTCCCCACTCACTGCGCCAGCCTTGGCCCTGGTAGTGCCCAGGCAGCAGAAGCCTACGTCGTGTCCCTGGAAGGCGGCGGCGTGCTCGCCCAGCCGCTCGAAGTCCACCACCGCCTGCTCCTGCGGGAAGGCCGAGGGTCAGCGCCGCCGGCCCGGTCCCCGCCACCACGGCCAGCCCTGTCCCCCGGGCCCGCGCACCACGGCCGCCTCCGCCTCGCCCAGGCTCAGCCGGCGCCGCCCGATCAGCGTGACCCGGGCGAAGGCCCGCCGGGCCAGCAGCTCCCGCAGCAGCACCCGGCCCGTCTCCCCGGAGGCGCCCAGCACGAAGCAGCTCCTGCCGCCGCCCGCCGCCGCCATGCCGAGAGCAGCGGGCAGGGCCGGGCGGGGCCGGGGCGGGAGCGGCTGCGCGGCCGCGCTTCGGCTCCGCGGGCGGGCGCTCCGTGCCCGGGGAGCAGTGGGCGGACGCCACACGGGGCCGTTGCTGGGGCCAGGGCGGGGCTGTCGGGGCGGCCCAGGGACCCCCGCTCAGCCCGGGCGCTGCTCCCAGCGCGCAGGGAAGGTGCCCCTTGGCCGGTCCCCGCCGGCTGTTCCTGCAGCGACAGAACAGAACGCCCCCCGAGGATCCCTGTGCTCGCCCCGCTTAGGCGGAGGGGATGTGAGCTGGAGGGATGCTCGAGGGGTCTGTGACTTGTCCGGCGGCTCCTCTCCAAACCCCGCTGGGTTCAGCACGTGCTGCCGGCCGGGGTGCTCGGCAGCTCTGTCCCCTGGGCAGGAGGTGGGTCACTCCCCGCCGGGCAGCCTTGCAGTGACTCCACTGTGAAGCAGTCGCTGGTGCCTGAAGAGCAAGGAGATGAAGCCCATTTCCTTAGGAACTCTCGCTGAGCAGGTCTTGGGATGTGCTGGCAAGCGCAGACCCCCGCTCCGGACACTTTCTGTGCTTTTCTCTCTGATAGGGACGACGCCAATCCTCGCCGGGGCGGTCCAGGTCCCCCCGGGACATAGCTCTGGAGCAGGCATGCAGGCACCCCGCGGCTCTGCACAGCCAGTCCCGTGGGCAGCATCAAGGGGCCCCGCGGCACCACGATCCCGTTTGTCCTGATTCCTGGGGAGGGAGGTGCAGAGGCCTGAATGGCTACTGTCGGGATCAGCCAGGTGGTTTTCCAGCCTGGTGTGTCTGTCAAGTGCGCTCCTTGGCCGAGGGCTGAGGATGAATCCCAGGTGCACGTGCCATTTGCGAGGCAGGACGCGCGTCATGACAGTCACCGGGTAAATGGCTGGCATCCCGCTCCACCTGCCAGTGTGCCGCCGGCACCCACGGCCGTGCCCTGCTCATTGGGCTCTGCTCCGCAGCCACAGGCAAACCCAGGTGCGTGAATGAGGGGGAGGCTGGGGCGTACCAGGGCTCGGGGGTACTGGGACGGGTGCTTGACAGTGGCAGGAGAACAGTACAGTGTGACAGAAGTACAGGCAGCAAAGTATATGGGGCACTTGTGGTTATAGGGTATGGTGTGTTCTAGGGTTTTATGGTACGGTGAGGATGCCACTGGGGAGGGTGGGATCGGAATGCATGCTCCCACCACTCATGGTCTGGTTCTCTTCCACGGCAGGGCTCTGGGGGGCCAGCCAGGTGCCGAGGTGCCCGGTCTCCCGGTTATGGAGACATGGTCCCGGCACAGCGCTGCCTTCGACTGTGTGCCCCAGCCGGCAGCCTGCTGCCCTGACTGGATGGCGGGGCTCCCCGACGCCCTGCCCCTCTCCCACCTCTCCATCCCTGGCACCCACGACTCCCTCAGCCTGTTCGGTGGCCGGCGCCTGCGGTGCCAGAGCTGGGGCCTGGAGGCCCAGCTGGCGGCCGGCATCCGCTTCCTGGATGTGCGCTGCAAGCTGTCGCGGGGTGAGCTCCGCATCTACCACCTCTGCACCTTCCAGCGGGCCAGCCTGCGCGGCGTCCTGCGCCGCACCCTGCGCTTCCTCCGCGCCCACCCCGGCGAGGCCGTGCTTATGCGCATCAAGGAGGAGCTGCCCATCTTCTCCCGGCCCGGCTTCGCTGCCCAGCTGCACCGCTGCCTGCTGGAAGAGGGACAGGGCTGCGTGTGGTGCCGGGAGGAGGTGCCAACGCTGGGCCAGGTGCGCGGGAAGATAGTGGTGCTGGAGGCGCTGGCGCGGGAGGTGCTGGGCATCCCCTACGAGCAGCTGAGCATCAGCGACGCCTGGAACGTGCTCTCACTGGAACGCAAGTGGGCCCGGGTGCGGCGGCACCTGGAGAAGGCGGCCGGCGGAGACCCCAGCACCATGTACCTCACCTTCTGCTCCGGCAATGGGCTCTTCACCTGCCCAGAGGAGGTGGCTCGCTTTGTGAATCCCCACTGCTGCCAGCACCTGCGGCGCCGGGGTGGGCAGCCCGTGCGCTGGGGGGTGGTCATCATGGACTTCCCTGGCGCAGGCCTTCTCCGGCTCATCGTGGAGAGCAACGGCCCGCGGACCAATGGACACGGCACAGCGGCCCCCGGCACCCCCACGGTACGGTCCCGGCACCGCCGCGGCAGACGGGACCGAGGCCGCAGCCCGCACAGCCCCGCACGCTGCCCGCGCCGCTGTCCCTCGGGGAGGACACTGCTCCCGGCCCCACGCCTCTGCCCAAGGACCGCCGGGCCTGGAGGGCAAAAGCGGGTTTCTAGGTCTTGCAGAGCACCGGGAAGCCTTCGTGTGACGATGGTGTGACAGCCGCAGAGGCAGCAGAGGAGGGCCGGCTACGGCCGGAGCCGGGCAGCCCGGGGAGCTGCGCCTTGCCCTGAGAAGCCAGGTACGGTGCCGGTACGGGGCTGGGCCGCCTGAGTCGCACAGGGCAGCAGTGGTGGGTGGGGGTAGAATGTCCTGCCTCACCTCCTGTCGGGCCAGTGAGTCCTCCCAAGATGCCTCTCTGCAAAATAGTCCTTTTCCTTAAGGGTAAATAAAAATAAAAAGAAGCTAGGAAAGCACTGCCGATGTTGCCTTGCCATTTCCTGTCAGAAAAGTGGAGAAAAGATGTTTTGCTTTTGCTTCTTAGATGTGAAGGAGCTTGTACCCCTCTGCCCATGGATGAAGCACTGTTAAATTGTTGTCTGTGACCATCCTGCTCTTAAAGCAGCGCTGCAAGAGGTCACAGGAGTAAGAATTAATTTCAAAGGTGACAACAAGTGGCTAGGAACAGCCCTCCCCTCATTGTTTTAGCTTTTATTTCTTTCTTGCAGGGGCTTGCCCCAGAAGTCAGGACTCTTAGGAAGAGCCCGCTTCAGCAAGGGCCACCCACCCTGTGCATGGAGCGCTGGATGGCCACAGAGGCAGCGACTCAGACAGGGCTACCCTGTCCCTGGGGTCACACACCAAGGGATGCTGCACTGGGCAGAGCCCAGCAGTTTGCAACAGCTGGGGCAGTGCAGACAGGGTACTTTGTAGCTCTACATAAGCAAGGTGGTTGAGGCACAAAAAAGACTTTAAAACATGTTGTGCCAGTGCCTGCCCTATCTGCAGATAATAAATCACTAATCCAAATAGACAACACAATAACTCCTTTGAGCAGAAAGGTAACCAAGATCCCAAGGGAGAAATCATCACCCAGGAGTGTGTCTGCTGCATCACTGGCAGCAGCCGAGCCAGACAGGCTGTGTGCTGAAGCAGGGAGGTGGGAAAGAAAGAGGAACTTTTAGAAGAAGAAAGCTCAGCCTTGGCCTGCCAGAAGGTGAAGAATGTCCTCAGGTTGCTTCTGTCTTGGGTGAAACACAGCTGGGCACAGCTGGAGGAGATGCCACAGGAGTTCCTGGCCCGAGGAGAGGAAGTCTTTTGCTGTGCAGGGCCTAGCCCTGGCTAGCGACACGGCTCTCAGTGCTGAGTTCATCTGCTGCCCAGGGAGGGGAGCTGGCAATAGTACACAGCAGGTGATGCAATAGTACACAGCAGGTGACAGAGGTGACAGGCAGAGGAATCTGTCTCTGGGATTGCTATGTGAGATGGGAGAAGGTTGAAATCTCTGCATTAAACCAGACATGCTACAAAAGCACTGGTGGTGTCCAAGGTGAGGGTGGCCTGGTTCATTGGCTACCAGTGTCTCCTGTGCCTGGGCTGCCCCCACACCAAGCCTGTGTGGCTGGTACCACTGTCCTGCCAGGAGGATGGGTTCTACTGGGGCAGGGTCAGGTGAGTCGGTGGCTTGTCTCAGCTTGTTCCAGGGATGCACAGTGCCATGGAGAGCCAGGCAGGGCAGAAGCAGGTCAATCACAGTTCCTAGGAGCTGTAGGCTGAGTGGTTTGGCTGTCACTCAGGGCTGCCCCTGGATGTGGCACATCCCTGCAGCTGCACCCCAGCAGTCTGTACCCACCCTGTGCCCCAGCTCGCTGGCAGGGCAGAGGTGCCGCCTGGGATTCCCCGGGTGGGCAGAGTCACTTGTTTACTCCCTGTCACTCAAGCAGCGAGATAATGTCGGTGTTATCTATGCCCCAGGCATCCTGTTTGGCAAACCCTTATCTGTGCCGTGCACATGTGGCTGGTGCCAGGTGCCAGGGAGCATGGGCAGGGGAACCCGTGTGACAGTGATGCCCAGTGAAAAGGGTCTCCAGCACCAGCTTCAAAGTGAAAGGCAGGAGGCAGAGAACTGTCCTACAGCTGAGGTCAAACAAACATCTCTGAGAGGGTCTGGATAGGGTGGGCAGGAGCGATTTGCCCAAAACTACCCCTACATTCCACAGCCAGGGCTGTCCCAGCGCCTCAAGGTCCCTGTGGGTGCGGGCTACGTGGTACCTGCCCCTGGACTTCTGGTCCTGGCTAATCCTTGCAATCATCTCAGTCCCTCCAAGCCAGGGTAGCACCCTTAATGCGTCTCCCGGTGTCCAAACGCTTTCAAATTGTGAGAAAGATTTTATCAGGTGCTGCTTGAGGCGGGGCAGCAACTGATAAAAGGGTGGAGGAGGAGGTCCGGCTGCCGGAGCTGTGCGCTGGCAGACTTGCCCAAAGGCACTCTGCAGCTCAGGGACACCCTTTGGGTCAAACTCTTCCTGGGGACCTGTGGTGGAAGTGATGTCCTGCCCGCGATCAGGAGATGCCTCTAAAGTCTCAGGGAGAGCCGCCCGTGTCCCCCGGGAAGAACGGAGGGATGGCAGCAGCGGGGCTGCACCCAGGCGTGTGTGTCCTCGCCGGTAGCACCCCACAGCCCTGACGGGCGGGATCGGGTACCTCCAGTGGGCTGTTAAGCCCTCCCCGGGGCGAGCGGGGCTCCCAGGAAGGTGCCCGCTGTATCGCGGGCAGCAGCCGAGCCGGCCGGGCAGTGTCGGGTGACTCGGTTCCTCTGCGGTTTGCGGACACATTGCACAAGGCGGGGAACAGGCTGTGCCAGCCTGGGGCGGGAGCCTCTGCTGTAAACAACGCGCGGCCGTGCCCCTTCCCCAGGAGCAGAGCCTGCGGCACGGCTCTAGGGCACTGAGAGCATCGCCCCGAGGGCTGCTCAGCTCTGGGGCACAGCAAAGGAGGCGCTTCTCCATTCCAGTGCCTGGGTCTAGAGGGACAGGGCAGAGGTGACAGAGGAAAGGGTCTTTGTACCTGCTCCCTTGAGCCCATGCTGAGCAAAGCCCTAGCTGGCAGCTTGCTCGTGTCCTCAGAGGGATGGCTGGGGGGACAGGATGCACCATCCTGACACCTGGGAAATCCCCATACTGCTCAGCCCCTTCCTTGGTGAGCAGAGCAGCAGGAATCCAGCAGGAGCATGGATCTGGAGCATCCTGAATCCCTTCCAGGGAAGCCAAACTTGGAAATAACCTGAGATGTGAAAGGGCTCCTGGTGATTAACCAGCTCCCAGCAGAGCTGATTCGGGTCTTCTCTCCCCTCTACCATGTGTACTTTTTTCCACTACCTGCAAAGCAAGCCCCCATCCTGCCAAGTATCCATTCTGCCTTGTAGGACCACCTCTCTGAACCCAGGCATGGGGCACCTGCCTCCACACAGAGCTCGAACTTGGTCATTTTCTGTCTTCGCAGCAGCAACAGCCTCTGCATCTCAGACACCTTGATTCCATTTTTAAAGCAATACCAACAACTATTTGTAGTTACAAAAATAAGGGTGGGAGTATTTTTTCTACTGCTCTGCCCTACCATGTTGGGTTCCAGCAGAAGTGAAACTGGCAGGGGCACAGCCTGCTCTGCCCTGGGGCTGTGTACCCATGAGCACCCCTCTGAGTCCCAGCAGTCTCTCACCAGTAGGAGAGGCAGCTCCCACCCTGCCCAGGTGACCCTCAGCACTTGGTGCTGGTCTCCTCCCCAGCAGCTGCCCCTCAGCCTCTCTGTCTGCCTGGCTGCTCCTTCCCTTCCCATAACTGACCACTCTTGGCAGAGGAGCTGCTAGAAATCAAGTGTTCCTGAATTACTGGGTATACAGACTCAGCAATTCCATAGAAAGAAACAACTGCATTAAAACATTTTTCAAGGAAGATATCCAGAGACAGGAAACAAGGTTCATTTATATTGGCCAACAGTAAAGTAATTGTAGTGGGTTATGGCTCTTGTGGAATGGGTTCCTCCTTTTGTCTAGAATGTCCTGGTGGAGCAGCATCAATTTCTTTGGAACTGGAAAATACATGTGACCTGCATGGCTCTTGTTTGGCTTTAGCTGGAAGTGAGCAGAGTAATTTCTGCAGAAAACCTGGCCAAGGCAATTCTACTTACAAACAGGACAGGGTAAGAAACTATTTATAATTATTATAATGATCCAAGGGGCGGTGGACACAATTAGACATGTTCCTGAAACACTGGTGGAAGTTCCTAAAGGATGTTAATAAATCAGGAGGAAGTTCCTCTGCCATATTCCTGGACCTTTCTCATAAAGACTTAAAGGCAAAGACAGAAAAATGCGTTGTGTAAGTAAGTGTTTATAAATGGTATGTGAAGATTCACAGCCAGAGCAAAACACCTGCATGCACGGAGAGTGTCTGGCATGGAGCTGGGAGGTGGTGAACCACTGTCCTACTCAGCCCACAAGGGACCTCATCACACCTCAGCCTCCTCTCTCCTCCACCAGTGTAGGTGCTGCCACGTGGACACGGTAGGTCAGAGAGGTCTCGGTGCTCTGGGCATCATGGACTGGGGCTGAACACTTTTCAGGGGGCCCTTCTCCTCCTTCTGGGGTGCTTGGGCAATCCTGGCTTGTTGTGGGTCATTCCTGTGGCTGTCATGTCCCCATGGCAGCGGGGATGCAGCCAGCTCCCATGCCATGGGGCTGCTGCCAAGCTAGGTCCATGAGGACTGTGGCCAGTGCTGACCCCACTGTTTGTCTCCAGCCCCGGGCTCAGAGAAGGGTTTCTTGGGGCTAGAGAGGGAAGGGGAGGGCAGGGGTGTGGGGCAGGATGTGGGCTGGCAGCGGGGCTGGGATGGGAGGGGAAGAGGCTAGGGGCAGGGAGTTGCAGGCTCGGAGGAAGCGTGAGCAGCACTGCCCACCGAGGGACAGCTGCTGCGGGCTGGGCACGGTGCAGCTGCGGCACCAACATGGTAAGAACTGCTCCTTTCCTTGGGCATGACTGAGGGTCTGCCTACACAAGGGGATTAGCGGAGGGCAGGGCTGTGGGCAGGCACTGACAGGAACCACAGCTGGGGGCTGCGGGACACACGCAGGCTGCCCTGGGGACACCCTGCCTGAGCGACCCCAGGCTCACGGGACACTGCCAGGCACACAGGGCACAGTGACTGCAGAGGTAGATGCCAGCCCTGGCTGGGCAGGAAGGGGCTCCAGGGCACAGGACACCGTGTGTGCCTGCGTGCCAGTGCCACGAGTGACTGCCCTTGTGTGAGCCAGGACTGCCTGGCAGTGGTGTGGGTGCACGTGTGAACCCCTTGGGATGTGCATGCTCATGTCTCCCTCTCTGTCAGGGCACTGCTGTGGGACTGCGATCTGCCAGGAGGACACGGACTCTGGGCTCTCCTGGCACCTCCCTGGGCATCGCTGCCATCACATGGGGTAAGCCACCCACCACCCACTCAGTAAGTCCAAGTGTGACCCTGCTGCCAAGGAGTCTGCAGGTCTGAGAAACTGGAGAAATGTAGCATTGCTATTTTGGGGGCTCATCAGCCCATCCCCAGGGCTGGATCCCTCTGGGCTGGGAGGGGGCTTGCCCTGCCTGTGCCAGCCTCCAGGCAGACTGTGCTCCCCCAGGAAGGGCCAGGCCATGGCTGAGGTCCCCGCAGGATGTTTGGTTCCCCAAATGCAGCATGGCAGCTGGTACTGTGAACTGTACTGTGAACTGGGGAAAGGCAGGGCAGCTCTACCCACCGCCTACACCCATGCTCATGCTGGGGAGTTGGGCATGGATGGAGTCACAGGACCCATGGGTGTAAGGGTTCATAGCACAGCTGGGGCAGCACCACACAGAATTAGAGCTGCTAATTGACATCAGGTGTACAGAAACTAACTTGGTTTTGCTGCCTGTAGGGTATTTCCTTCACATGCTGGCATTGCACAGAGCAAAACCTACTGGTGCCTGCTCTGTCCCTGGAAATCCTCTGTGAGCTGAATTATTTTCCTAAGAACCTTAGTGACTGAGCTAAGGAACAGAAATGAGGCAAGTGCAGTGTCAGGAGGAGGCTGAGATTTGGCTCTGAGAGAAAACAAAAAGGCAAAGGCACCTCAACTGCGGAGGGTGCTGAGCACCACCCTAGGAAGAGGTATCAGGGCTGCCACGGGAGCAAGAGGTCAAACCACAGGAAAACAGCACTCATTTGGGTACCAGATGGGGCAGGGAGAAGTAGCATAACACCGGAGAGATAAGCTGTGCCATAGAGAGGGTGTAACTGGTGGAGCTGGAGGAAAGAGGTAGGAGAGCATGTGGAGGACAGACCTGGAGCAGATGTCAAACTTTGGTCCTTCTCAGTTTGGGGATGGGCTGTGTGAGGGTAGCAGGCAGCTGCCTTGAGCCATGCTGGGGAGTAGCAGGGGCCAGGAGGAGGTTGGTGGGAGCTGAGGATGGGGCAGGCTTCCAGAAGTTGCCTTGAGTTCCTGTCCTGCAGGCCCAAATTCCCAAAAGGTAAAGAGGGAACCACATTTTCCCCAGCTTCAGTTCTGTTGAACAAAGAGGATAGTTTGCTCTTTCACAAGAAAAACCAGACAAATTATGGGAAATTACCTACAAAAATGTATAACAATGGACCAAAGTACAGCCCTAATTAGACTTTAGAAGATGTGTATTTGCATCTCATCTGCAATGCCTGGATCTTTGCACAACTGCAGCGTGATAAAATGCTTTCCTGAGATACAGCATAAGCTAGGCTGGTTGTTTGGAGCAAACTTTGATCCTCATCTCCCTTTCTGCACATATGGAGATATGATATCCCCATATCACTTTCTGCAGTTGTGGAGATAGCTGCTCCTGGGGAGAATGGAGGAAGCTTCTTTCTGTGGCTAAAACCCTTTGATTGCATAAAGTTGCGGTGTGAAATGCTGTAAATAAGAGCAGGGTTTCAGCAAAGTGCCCTTCATTTCTGGGTGTGGGTTCCAGTTACTTTCTGGCTTTGCCCTGCCTGCTGGGTATGACCATAATATGAGCTTGTTTTTGAAAGATCTTGTTTTGCAACACTGAGTTTTACAAGACTCTAGACCATCTCTGTCTCAGATGAGCAGGTTGGGGTCCAAATGCTTTTGAGGGTGAGGGCATATTTGCTCCTCTGCCTTGCTCCAATCTGGGTCTCATGTAGCAGGGTAAAGCAAGAAAACTGAAGTATACACATCTGCACTCAAGGAAGGAACTGTCTTTATGGAACCATCTTGAAGTGGGACTTTCCTCTTTGGGAAGCTTTTGTGGGCAGGGGAACAGGGCCATGGGGCTGAGCTTTCAATCCTTATGTTGGAGGAGGGCTGGCATCACTGCTTGGGGCTCCTCTGCCTCCTGTGCTCTGCCTGCCTCATCCCGTGCTGCCCCATTTCAGCCTTCACCCTGTCACCTCCAATTTCCTCATCCCTGTGCCATCCCCCTCTGTCCTCATCTCCTTCTGCCACGTCTTTATGTACCCATGGAGTCCCATTCTCATCCACAGTCACCCCTTCATCCAATCCTTTCACCCAGCCTGTCCCTGGCATCTCTTGGCCATGATGTCAGGCTTAGCCCACCCTCATGTCCCAAGGGATCCCACCCCTGACCCAGCTCCCATCCTTTCTGCACCAATCCCAGACCTCATCCTCTTTCCCAGGCATGGTGCTGTGGATGGAGGTGGGTGCCTGGACCTACCACTACAGTGACCAAGGGGACTACACGTGGGAGCAGGCCAGGAATTTCTGCCAGACCTTCTTTACCGACCTGGTGGCAATCCAGAACCAGCAGGAGATCGAGTACCTCAACAAGAGCCTGCCCTTCCACGGGCGCTACTACTGGATTGGCTTACGCAAGCTGGGTGGCATCTGGACCTGGGTGGGCACCGGGAAGGCGCTGTCCAAGGAGGCAGAGAACTGGGCACTAGGGGAGCCCAACAACCGCCGCTCCAACCAGGACTGCGTGGAGATCTACATCCAGCGGCCACAGCAGGCCGGCAAGTGGAATGACGAGCCCTGCAACCGGAAGAAGAAGGCGCTGTGCTACCAGGGTGAGCAGGGGGACTGCGGACTGGAGCTGGATTGGGTGGGCTGGGAACCTTGGCAGGGTGGTCAGCAGCTCGTGATGACCATCCCCTGTGTGTGCAGCCTCCTGCCAGCCCTTCCTGTGCAGCCAGCGTGGCGAGTGCGTGGAGACCATTGGGAGCTATCGCTGCGAGTGCTACCCCGGCTTCCACGGCCCTGAGTGCACGGATGGTGAGACATCCATCCCCACCCCTCCTTCCCTGCTGGAGAGTCCAAACCCTGGTGACAAAGCAGGGTTCTGGTGCTCCTGATGGGCTGTGGCACCGTGTCTCTCCCAGTTGTGCAGTGTGCCAAGCTGGAGCCCAAGGGAGTGCCCATGAACTGCAGCCATCCCTACGGAGACTTCAGCTACAACTCCACCTGTGAGTTTGGGTGCCACGAGGGATTTGAGCGGCGAGGGGTGGGCATGCTGCGGTGCCTGCCTTCCCAGGAGTGGTCAGCAAACATCCCCACCTGCACAGGTAGGGCCTGGCAGGGGTTGGGGGTCTCAGGGATGCAGCATTGATGCTTTGGGGGAGCCAGCCCCATGTGCCCAATGCTCTTCAGACAACTGTTGCTGCGCCCTTACCGATTGTGGAAGCATCTCCTGGTGCTGCATCATGGGGTGGGATTCCCTGAGGAGGCTGCAATGGGCAGAGCAGCTGTGAGCTGAGGCCCTGTTCTGCCTGGCTGTCCCAGTGCCCATGTTTGCTGCCCTGAATCCCACTCAGATATCAGCACCCTGTGTGCACCAAATGTGGGGTCAGGATGGTGTCCTGGCTCCTCTGTCAACTCTGTGGCAGTGTCCCTCTCCCCTGATCTGCCTTGGGAAGGCATTTGGCATCTTGGGAAAGAGAAAAGAAGGGCTGCTGTCCCACAGCCAGGGGAAGGGTATATCCTGGCAGGGGTAGGCCACCTTGAACAGGGATAAGGACTCATGAAATGAGGTTAGATTTAAGCTGGGTGGGACAGAGTGTGGCAGGAAACCACAAAGGAGAGAAAGCTGTGATATGTTATTCTGCAGGGGCAGAGAAAGTCTTCCTGTCAGTGGCTTGAGGGTTTGCAGCCAGGCACCAGGCATCCCAGAGAACTGCCAGGCTTTTTTGGGGGTGCAAGAGTCTTGCTCCACCTTTCTTGTGCTGCTGTGTGGTACACCTACAGCCTTGCACAAGGATGGGGTGAGTCAAGCAGACGTGGGACACAACTGGGACTGGGAAGGAATGGGACTGGGAAACATCTTTGTATATATATTCTTTTTAAAAGAAACCTGCCTTGAAGTTAGTTCTGCTGCTGCTGTCTGTGCTGGTTGGGCCTGTGGTCCAACCCAGGACCTTAGGTAGCTGAGAAAAAGCAAAACTGTCCGCAGCTAAGGGGAACAGACATGGAGATGTGATGTGACTGTTCTGTAACCAGTATCCCCAGCAGGGTCAAGGGCAGGAGATGGCTCCCAATTTTGCAAAAATCCCCACCAACAAGCTGGGCTGAGCCTGTGTGCTCCAGGCCTTTTAGGCTCCTACGGGCTTGCTTTCCCAGCTTGTTTTTTTCCTGCTGGCTGTAATATGATTGATTTTTTGTTTTATTGCAAACAATCAGATGAGTCAGTTGGTTGCCTGTGCTGGTAACAAAATGATGTTAGCAAGCATTGCCAGCTGGGCTTACTCCAGAAACGAGCAGAGCAAGGCTGGTGGTGCAGCAAGGACTGTCTGTCCTGCCTCAAACTCTGCCCCATGCTCGCCAGCAGCCATTGTGTGCCCATTGCTGGCTGGCCCCCAAAGGGGCTGGGTCAGCTGCTCCCACCTGCACAGCATGTTCACCAACAGGCACCTCTGGGGACTGGGAAACCAGAATTGCCTGTAAAATAGCTACAAAAGGAAAAGTCTCCCCAGGAAAGTGCTTGGTGTCAGTTTGAAAGCAGAAGATGCAGTGAACGCAGTCTGTCTCAGCTGGGCTGGGTGGTGGTATATGCCCTGCTGGCACCGACCTTTGGGGCTCCCACAGGCAGCAGAGCCACTCACCCCAGAAAACTTTGGGTATCACCCTGGCATGCAGCAAAACACACCCTGGGAACAGGCAGGGGAGGCTGGTATACAACCTCTTTAGCCATGGCAGTGCTTTACAGTCCCAAAGCCATCCTCCTGTCACTGTGAGAAGGACAGAGGCTGGTCTCTGCTCCAGTAAAGGGAGGGAGATGAATGGGACTGCAGAAGCTGTGGTCCTTCCTCCCAGAGGCTTTGGCCCAGGGTAGTGAAAGGGATAAACAGGGCTCTGGCAGAGCAGCAACTGTGTCCCCCTGAGGAAATCACTTGTAGGGCAGAAAAATCATTGCACCAACTACAGTTTCAAAGAGGTGAGTGTGGGTAAGATTTGATTTGGATTCAGCCTGAATTATTAGATTTAACCTCATCTATCCCATCTCTGAGCTCTGCTCTCCATTGCAGCCATCACCTGCCCGGTGCTCAGAGCTCCAGAAAATGGAGAGCTGAACTGCTCCCACCTCCATGGGAACTTCACCTTTGGCTCCTCATGTGCCTTCTCCTGCCAGAAGGGGTTTGTGCTGAAGGGGCCGGAGAGCCGTGAGTGCACAGCCATGGGGATCTGGACAGGGGATGCAACAAGATGTGAAGGTAGAGCTGCGGCTGGAGTGCCAGCTGTCACTAGCCTTGGGGTGACACTGTGGTGTTCCCCAGCCCCTTGGTCCCAGAATTTTAGTCTCCCAGTTCCCAAGCTGCTGCTTGATGTGTACCTCTTCACTCTGCAGCCTTTGCCTGCCCAGTGCTCAGTGCTCCAGACCAGGGAGAGATGCACTGCTCCCACCTCCATGGCAACTTCTCCTATGGATCCATGTGTGCCTTCTCCTGCCAGACAGGATTTGCCTTGGTGGGGGTGCAGAGCCGAGAGTGCACAGCCTTGGGGACCTGGACTGGGAACACACCACACTGTGAAGGTATTGCTGCTGCTCAAGGTGTCACAGGCCTTGTGTTGAGCAAGGGATCTAGAGGACCCTCTTGGTCCTGTTCTTTCAACAGTCTAGCCTTGTAGTACCCACATTTCAGCTTGAAAATGTTTCTCTGTCCTTGCAGCTGTCACCTGCCCGGTGCTCAGAGCTCCAGAAAAGGGAGAGTTGAACTGCTCCCACCTCCATGGGGACTTCACCTTTGGCTCCACGTGTGCCTTCTCCTGCCAGACAGGGTTTGTGCTGATGGGGTCAGACAGTCGCAAGTGCACAGCCACGGGGACCTGGACAGGAGATGCCCCACTCTGTGAAGGTAGAGCTGCTGCCACAGCTCAGGGTGTCACTGGCCGTGGGGTGACACTATGATGTGTCCCCAGCCCCTTGGTCCCAGCAGTGTAGTCTCCCAGGCTCCTTTCTGAGCTGTGCCTCTTTACCCTTGCAGCCATCAAATGCTCAGCACTGACCACCCCCAAGATGGGCCAGGCTGCCTGCTTCCATATCCATGGGGACTTCACCTTTGGCTCCACGTGTACCTTCTCCTGCCAGAAGGGGTTTGTGCTGAAGGGGCCGGAGAGCCGTGAGTGCACAGCCCTGGGGACCTGGACTGGGGACCCCACACATTGCAAAGGTAAATCCTGTGATCTCACATATATCTGTTGTAGCAGAGTACTCTCCCCAGCACCCTGGCCTATGTCAGTTTATCCCCTGGCTTGCCAGTCCACATAACCCCATCTCATTGCCATCAGTCCTGTCCTCCTGATGCTCCTGCTATGCTTTATCTGCAGCCATCAGCTGCCCAGTGCTGTCCCCCCCCAGCAGAGGCCAGCTGACCTGCTCTCATGTGCATGGGAACTTCACCTACAACTCCACGTGCATCTTTTCCTGTGAGGAGGGGTTTGTTCGGATGGGAGCAGAGATGCTCCACTGTGAGGCCACGGGGAACTGGACCAGGGATCCCCCTGTCTGTGCAGGTACCCCAGCTCCTCTAGCATGTGGAGGTTCCAGCTTTCCTCCAAGGACATCTTGATTGTGGTGGAGAGAGACTCCCCAGGGGCTGCGAAGTGCCGACAACTTTCTAACACGTGGCTCTGTGGCTTTGTTTCAGAGGATGGTGCCTTCCTAAAGCAAGTCCTGGCTTACAGCAGTGGCTCAGCCCTGGCAGTAGCTGGTCTTGTGCTCTCTGGGGGACTCATTGCCCTCCTTGCCAAGAGGCTCAGTGACAGAGGTACAGAAACGCTTCCTGCAGCCCACCCTAGCTTTGGCCAGGGGCTCTCAGGCAAGGTGGTGACAGTCCCAGGGGAGGCTGGGGTGATCAGAAGTGTTTAACAGTGTGACTGCCTCCATTCACGTGTTTTATTTGCTGAGTTGCTTGGGTCCTTGGCAGTTGGTCCAGCTAAAAATGTCAGCAGCCAGGTTTGGAGGGCAGAGCCAGATAAACATCATCAGTCTGAAGAAGGCAGCAAATGCTTGTTAAGGCAGCCCCACCTCATGCCTGTTCAACTCTGCTCAATTTCAGATGCTGCTGCTGCAGCTTCTTGTGACCTTCACTAAACAGATCTGGTTATTTCTTTTCTATGTGCTTTATGCCCATGGACATTTCAACACTGTTATCAGAGGAGAAGAGGAAGCTCCTGAAACCCACCAGGTGAGAGCTATGCTCTGCAGGAGGGTGGCTCTGCCCTGTGACTGTCACAGCCCTATGTTCACCCTCCTGACAACCAGATCTGCCTGTGTGAGGCTGTTTTTTTACGGGAGCATCTCTGGGACTGACAGGGCTGTGCTAACTCCTGGCCTTCACACACTCCTGCATTCCCCAAGGTGACATCCTTGTGTTTGCCTTCCAGTGACCTGGGAGCGCCGGGCACCTTCACCAACTCAGCGTATGATGCCAATCTGTGAGGTGGGGCCAGGCAAGACCCTTTTAGCACCCTGTTCAAAACTCACCTGGGTGGCCATCTTCCTGGCTGGGGTGCTATTGGGTGGGGACACCCCTTGGGACTGGAGTGGGTAACACCAGCTTCATGTCTCCTGTGCTTCCAGCCCGCCTGAGACTGAAACCTACTGTGTCCCCCAGGGCTGCAGGACCAGCAGGAGCTGCTGTGGGAGCACAGAGGGACTCCATGCCTGTGGTTGTATGTGGTTGTAGCCTGGACCAGAGCTGCCCCTGGACGCTGCCACCATGCTGTGTGTGCCGCATTTTCCTGAGAAGGGGAGCTGCCTCCAGTGCAGGCAGCTGGAGACCCACCAGGGGCCAAGAGCCATGTGCTGAGGGCAGCCTGCCACCCAGACCTTGGACATTCTCTCACCAGGAATTTGGACATTCCCCAATAACTGCTCCACTCACGCTTCTACCAATGAGCTTGTGTCAGTGGGGTCTGAATAAATACCTTTGTCTAACTAATGCCTCCTGTGTGCCTGGCATGGGGAGAAGTTGTCATTAAATAATGTGGCCAACACAGCTAGGGAAGTGATTCTTCCCCTGGACTTGGCACTGGTGAGGCCACTTCTGGGGTGCTGTGCCTGGTTCAGGGCCCCTCAGTTTAGGAAGGATGTTGAAGTGCTGGAGCATGTCCAGAGAAGGTTATGAGGCTGATGAAGGGTTTGGAGCACAAGTCTGATGAGGAGTGGCTGAAGGAGCTGGGGTTGTTTGGCCTGGAGAAAAGGAGGCTCAGGGGTAAGCTTATCACTGCCTGAAAGGAGATTGTAACCAGGTGGGGTTTGGCCTCTTCTCCCACGTTATTTTTGAGAGGACAAGAAGACACAGCCTTAAGCTGCGCCAGGGGAGGTTCAGGTTGGACATTCATAGGAATTTCTACACAGAAAGGGTGGCTGGACGCTGGAATGGGCTGCCCTGGGAGGTGGTGGAGTCACCGCCCCCGGAAGTGTTTAAGGACTGGACGGGGCCCCCAGTGCCATGGTCTGGGTGACAAGGGGGTGTCGGGTCATGGACTGGTTTCGCTGATCTCAGAGGTCTTTCCCAACCGAGCTGAGGCTGTGATTCTCTGCGGAGCTCGGAGCACGCAGAGCGGCCCCGTGCGACCCCGTGCTGCCTCCGCCAGCCCGCCGAGTGTCCGCCGGCGGCCGCCGTGGCGGGCGGGCCCGGCCCGGCCCTGCCGGAAGCAGACGTGTGTTTCGGGAGGAACGGGAAGCGATGGCGGCGGCCGAGGCCGAGTGGGAGCCGGCGGGGCTGCTGCCCGCCCCGGGGGGCGGCCTGGATTGGGGTGAGCGTGGCTTCGCGGGGCCGGCGCCGGGCCGGGCCGGCGCGGAGCTCCCCGGCGGGGCCGGGCCGGCGCTGAGCCCTTTTCTCTCCGCAGAGGCTGTGCTGGGCGAGGAGCTGAGCGAGCTGCTGGGCGCCGCGGCCCCGAAGGACGAGCCCGACGTGAGTACCGGGGATGGCGGGGGCCGAGTCCGCGCTCTGCCGGCGGTGAGAGCCCCGGTACCCGGCTCGGAGGGCCTCGGAGCAGCCTGGCAGGGGAGCGTGGCCGCCCGGCCTGCGCCCCGCGTCAGCGCTGGAGATAGCGATGGCTGAAGCGCTGCGGGCACGGCTGCGGAGCGGAGCGGAGGGTGCCAGGCAGGGGGTTAGGGTAAGGGTGCGAGGTGCCGGCGAGGAGGAGTGGCGGTGTCACTGCCCCGGTGAAGGTGAACCCTGCCGGGCAGTGCTGGGGGGGGGGGGGGGCGCTGGCTCGGGGCTACCTGGGAGAACGGTGGGTATGTTACACCTACACCCACCCGGGTTATTCTTTATCCCTTTGCCTATTAGACTACTTCTTGTTTTTATCTTAAATATAGGATTTTCTCAAAAAAACCCCTTTGCTTGCAACCTTCTGCATTAATCCCTGTCGTTTTCACTGCCCACTTGTCCATACTGCTTTTTCTCTCCCGGGGCATTCACCTGCTGGATTCTCCTCTCCGTGTTCTTCCCCTGCCATGTCTCCATGTCTCTGCTCACTGTGTCCCAGTCCACCTCCAGCACAAGCCTGGGTTATCATCTCGTGTAAACCCCAGATTCTAAGAGCATTCCTACACGTGTAGAACCAGTCACTGGAGAAAATGTGGGAACAGACTGATTGCACAGGGAAAGGTATTCCCCATCAGCAGGTCAGCATTACTTGCCTGGGTGAGGGCTCTTAATGCCCAGCTCACATTGCGGTTTTTTGGGCATTCTTCCTTTTAATGTGCTCTGATGAGCTTTCTTTTCATTCTAACTTGCAAATACCATTATCTATGCAGTTTGCAGGCTTTTTGAGCCTCCCTTCACAGAGCAAGTTGAGAGTACAAGGGAAGGTATAATTGCAGCATGGTTTTCAGGAAAATCTTTGTTGTATATTTGTATAAGCTGGGTAGGTCATGTCTGTATTTTTCATGCAAGTGCTTATAAAGGGCCACATTTGCATAGGAAACTGAGACTTACAAATGTACAAGCATAATAAATGGAGAAAAATTCCAATTGTTGTTTTAAAGGGCATATGATAAATAATATGTATGGAGTGATTTTAGCCTGTTTGTTCTGATTTTTGTTGGAAAAGGAAACTGGTGTCCTTGTCTTTAGATGTTGACATTGGTGTATTCAATTATAGGGAGACCTAACACATACCATTAATCAGGTCTTGGGCAGATCAGTCTTGTGTGTGTTTTCCTGCTGGTAAACTGCCTCTGGTGCTGCTTTGGTTTGTAAAGTGCTTTGAGATGTAATGATGGAAAAGCATTATGAAATAAATTTTTCAAGACAGATGAAGGAGAGGATGGCACCAGGTTCCTAAGACTTGTGTTGTTTGTGAGATGGTTCAATGAACTTAGAACTTTTGCTATACAAATTACAAAGAAGAGTACGATAATTAGTGATTAATTAGTGATCTTAAACTGACCTGCCCCTTCCTACTGGTGTAAGTTTAAAAGAAGCCTTGTTTTGTGTGTTTCAGTTGAGAATTTCTCCTTTAAGGACTTTATTCTCTGCATACCTTAAGGCACCTGAAGTGATTGATAGTTATGCTGTTTGTTTTGTTTTCTGGAGCTGTAGGAATGTGAACATAATGGCTGATGGTGTCAATGCATCTTTCTTTTTGTCTTGTCTCTTTTTCTGAACTGTCATTTCAGGAAAATGATCTTTATAACTTTCATTTTGATTTGGATTTGATGTCTTGGGACTCGGACCTTTGGAATATTACAGGCCATGCTTATGCAGGTAATTAACCTCCTATATTTTGCAGATGTTGCTCTTCCCCTCCTGCCCCACAAGGGTGAGCTCTTAAAACTCATGTGGAACTGTTTGATGCCCTGCAGCCTTTGCTCTGTGATGGGAGATAGGCTGTGTTTCTGTAGGAGGTGGGTACAGCTGGCAAGGGCTGTCCTACGAGCCAAGTTGTTTAATACCTTTAATCTCCTTACATTTTCTGCTGTGCCTTGCTTTGGGAATTAAATATCTGGTGTAGAACAGTGTGTTCTTTACTTTTCCCATTGCTACAGACTTGTGCAGTGAAATGCCTTTACCTGCCTCTTGCAGATGCAAACGTGAAGACAGAACCTTTATCACCAGCCACTTCCAGCTGTTCGGTCCCTTCACCACCAGCTGTGGACTCTCCAGTGCAGAATGTGCCTGTATGCAAAACCCCCCATGTAACACAGACAGCAACAGCTCTGACAAACCAAAAGCCCTGGGATTAACTCCTCTGACCAAATTCATGGCATAAGAGGAAACAGCTTATTTTCCCAACCCTTGCAAAAACCTGTCAGTGGTGTTTTCTTATCTCTTGTCTGTGACCCATTCAAATAATAACATGTTCGGCTCTCTTTCCTCATCTATGTTCAGTAGCCTTGTTGCCAAACAAAATGCCTTCTAAAGGCTTCTGGGTCTAGCAGGGTTGGCCTCTGCCTCCCATTACTCTGCTGATGGGGAGAAGTACTTGTTGGTTTTTTTTTAGTGGTACTTGGCATTAGCCAGAATCAAATTGCAGAGTCAAACTTTTGTCCTGTTGGCTGCAGCAGCAACACAGATATGATGAGAAGCAGATATACTCTGAAGTGCTGGTAGATACTGCTCTGAGTTTCTGAAGTGTTAACCTCCCATGCTTTCTGTCTGCAGGATGATGTGGACTTCAGCTGTAGCTCCCAGATGTCTCCCATCTCTCTCTACAGCAAGAGCTGCGGAAGCCCTGCATCCCCTGAAGGAGATGGAGGGAAGAAGCCTGCTGTGAGCATCTCTTCTCGATCTGGTATGAGAGAAAGAGTTACTTTCATGCTATTGATAATATGTGTGTTGTCTTGCATGCAAATTAATACAATTAACTAACAGACACTAGAGTCCTATCATTTATGACTTAGGTATTTGATCAGGTGTGTTTATTTTCAACAAATATTATAGATGGATAAAAAACCCCACATTAAAAGCTACTTCATTATAGCTTGAAATATGTATTTTATGCCTCTTGGTCCAGTTCTGACTCTTTTTCCTTTTCTAGCAAATAATTCTGCAAGGAGCCTGAAGAAGTGTGGTCAGACAGTGTCCAGGCCTTTGATACAACCCAAACCCCTTTTGCCTGCTGTGCCTGAAGCTCAGGCTAACATTGGCATCCCAGCTAAAACCATCATTATTCAGACTCTTCCCACGCTTGTGCCACTGCCAAAGAATCAGCCTGTTGTTAACATCCAGTCAGCACCTCCTAAAGGTAGGTGAATTGTCTTGACTGAGCCAGGTCTTGGTGGTAGCATTGTCTGTTTGTGTTGGCTGATAGAATGAAGTTAGGTTTGGTGTATGAAAGAGGAGGAATAGGAGAAAAAAGGGTCCTACGTGCATTGCTGGAAATGCTTTAGGCTGAGAAGATGGCCTCACTCCTCTCATCCTGTCTTGTGAGAAACAGCACTGTGTAAAATGGAAGACTGGATTATATAATTCCATTATTTGGATTGGAAGACAGAGGCTGTGCTGAACACTGGCAGCTGAGGAGATAAAACTGCTGATTTGGAAGGATCTGTAGGGATGCTTTGCTCTGCTCTGCTTGCAATGTCAGGTGGTGCATAAGGTGATTACAGTGCTGTTCTTGTCATAACTGAAGGAAGATCCAGTAGAATCAGTTAGGATGACTTGAAGGAAGCTGGAAAGCTTGGGGGAAGTGATATAAGTATTTTTTACCCACATGAAACTCTTCCACAGGATGGAGGGAGCATGGGTTTATGGCTTTTTAGCTCACTAAAACAACATTAAATAGAATGTTGTGAAATCTGCTAAAAATTGAGAGCTGTGTCAGAGGTTAGAAAAGTTGATGATGTTAACAAGAGGAAAGTGACTTCCTGCCCCGTGATAATTCTTCTTTGCTTCAGTTACCCTGATATTGGTTTTTGAAGTAGCTCGAGCTTTCATTTCTGGATCCATGGCTTTCATTTCTGGATCTGCCTCTCCAGGCAGGGCAGGAGGGACCCTGCTTGCCTTGCAGCACTTGCCGGCTGCAGTTGCTCGTTTCACCAGCTGATGGCCACAGTCTCTTGCAGTTGATTGCACGGGTGCTGAGGCACGGAAGGAGGAAAAGGAGACAAATTCTTATGGGCATGTATCTAGAAATTATTGCAATTGGGAAAAATTTGTCTCCATTACTGATTTCTCTTCCGTCAGGGGTTCAGCCAAATCTGGAGATGCTGGCATTTGTTGTAACATGCCTAAGATTGCTAGACTGCTTAAAACACAGGTCAGCATTGTCAACGTGACCTAATTCTTATTCCTTCTGATGTTCCAACTGATAAAATACCATCTGGAATAAGGAATGCTGGGGGATATGGATTTCTTTGGATGTAAGTCTAATACTCTGAAGATCAGCTTCTCCTTTTCCCTGAAAAAAAGTCAGGACAGTAGTTTCTGTGAGACAGTATAGAGGAAATACTTTTGACAAAGTATGTCCATGCTTTCCTTTAACTGATGGCATGTTTAAAATTTCTCTTGTGGAGCTTCCATAATAAAAACCATAAGGATCTTTTTTCATCTGTCTAAATCCCCTGCATATGACAAGTTGGAAATGCCAGTTTGAAATATGCCATTATCTTAAAAGAAGCATGAGAAATTTTATTTTCACAGCCCCTTTTATAAACGCTTAAAGGAGAAAGCATGGTCTTAGAGAATCATCTCTTTTATACATAAAAAAAAAAAATTGAAATCATCTCAAATTCAATCATTTAAGATTCTTAAACAGGGTTGTACTAAGTTAGGATGTCTTTGAGATTGTGCCTGCAAAAAAAAAAAAGGTCTAGTTTAACCCCATACATAAGATCTTGGCACTAGGTAAATTACTTCACTTTTCACTTTCCAGAAGGCTGGGTAAGTGCTGTAATCCATTGTCGAGCATTTTGGTTGGAATGCTCAGCTGGAATGTGCTCTTTCCGAAAGCTGGCGAGGTCATCCTGTTACAAAGGATTAGAGAGACATTAACGTGTTTTCAGACAGCAAAATATTACTCAAGCACCTGCTTGAGTTAAATGTAGTTGTTGGACTGAAATTTCTTGGAAGTGACTGTTTTTAATTCCATTTCAAACTGTCAAAATTACCTCATTTTTTCTGCCGGCTTTTCTTTAAGCTCAATTCAGCTTGTGTATAAACTTTCTTGCATAAGACATTTTTCTAAAAAAATGGTCTTAGTGTGAATTGAAGCTTCAGCATAAGTTTTGAAAGCGTAACTTTCATTGCTCTTTTTTGTTCATCTTCATCTCTCTGCTAGTTTGAATTGATCTATGTGGCTTGAGTCACTTCTGTGTTGTAAGTTTTCCATTGAATGCAGCAATAAAGTACTTATGGACAAAAGGGAGAAGAAGGATTGAGGAAAGTTGGCTAAATTCTGTGAAAAGGTTGTTCAGAGTGCTTCAAGTATTAGCAATACTGAGTAATATATATAACAAGTGTTGAATTTTATTAACTTTGAAGAGCTTTTGAGACAGAGCTTGGTTTATTGGATTTCTTTAATGTCTGTAGTTTTGGTTTGCAAGATGGATTAAGAGTCTTGTAAACTTTGGAACAACTTCCTTCCATTCCTGTTCTGTGCAATATACTAATGGATTTGAGATCATCTGTGCAGGGCAGGAGAGGATAGCAGTATGCCCCTGCAAACTGGTGATGTATAAATCCATTTCATCCATGCTGAGCGCTGCTGTTCTTGTGTTCCAGGTCCATCTGTGGTGCTACCCCAGCCTGCTGTGGTACAGCTCCAGGCTTCTGGGGTGCTTCCTGCCTCCCAGCCAGTCATTGCAGTCACTGGAGGGGCCCCAGCACTTCAGAACCACACAGTGAAGGCTCTATCTCCAGCTGCTGGGAACGGCTCCAGCAGCGGCAAAATCCCGGTGACAAAGCCCTTGCTCCCAAGCAGCTCCCTGGCCATGGGGCTGGATGTAAGTTCTGACTCTGATAGCTGCTAACCAAGGCTTGTACACCTCTTGTAGTTAGCTGCATGTGGGACCTAATGGTTCCTTCAGTCTCAGGAAAACTCTCAGTAGGATTTCCAACTGTAAGCACGGAATTCAGCAGCTTGGCACAGAACAGGGAGGAGCAGCTAAATATCTGCTGACCTGCCTGGAGCTGCAGACCAAGTGTGCAAGTGTAGTGGCAGAAGACAGTGCTGATTGATATTTTCTGTAACTTGTCTTCTCAAGTGCAAGTTCTCAGTGGCTGGACCTCTCTTACATACAGGAAAATTTGATAGATCTGATTTTTGGTTAGTGCTAAATCACTTTTCTAATCCATATAGCAAAAACGTTTCTTTGGAAGCAGGTGAATTGGAAATTTCAATGCCTCATTCTCTTTCCATACCCATTTATCTCTCCAGATTTTACTAATAACTTTTAAAAACTTCAGTTACTGAGTTCCATATGATCCTAATCTCTTCAGGCTCCCTTTTGATCATCTATTGAATGAGTAGAAGAGGGTTAAATTCTCAACAATTGCAGTGTGAATAAGTAAGTTTTTCCGTAGTAGCTCACAGTAAGCAGTAGGTGTAAACTGTAGTTTTTGAGATGTGTGTGGGCTTTTTGTCCCTTTCAGCTCTGACATCTTAACCAGCTAGCAACCTGGGTGTTAACTTGATTTAGCTCCTAGTAACTTGGAACTGCTTTGATTGCATTTTGTTGTTCAAAAAAGACATGCTTGTGGAACGGACCAAAGCTTCTTGTTGGTGACTTCAAAACTCTATCATTCCCCAGTGGGGTATTCCAAGAACAGTTGTGAGCTGAGGGTCCTATCACATCTCAGTGTAAGGCAGAAAACACTGGTGAAAACACGTGGAATTTGATGTGTAGGCACTTGCTTCTTAGCAGTGCAGATCACTGTTTCCCAAAAGCAGTGGGAAGCCTGTTCCTTCAGCTTCTTTGGAGGGATGTTGCTGTATTTCCTGGTGTCTGGGATTGCCACTCAGGCCTGATGGTAACTTTTCCTCACTAATCATTTTTGTGTGTGGGCTGCATTTTGTAATGAAAATATTGTGCTACCAATAGTTTAGCAGCCAGAGTACAGTGGAAACTTGATATTCAAAGTGCAAGAAACAAAGGTCTGTAGTAGGCAGAGCAGTTAAGTGTGCTGCATTTTTTAATGATAATTGCCCATCATGCAAAGTTAAGTCAAGAGACCACAAATCAATGACCTGCAGTCACTAGATTTGTGACTCCCTGTAAGCAGGGCTAGCATGGCACCTTGCCATTGTCTGAATGTAAGGTTTAATTGACAAAACCCCCTTATTGTTATCATATTCCATATACATATCCATATCCACGACATCAGGAGTCAAATGTGTAGCTGGGGTACCAAACAGGTGTTGGTTTCCAAGGGTGGTTGTGTTGGTATTTCCACCCAAAGCCATTTTAGGGAAATAGTTTTAAGACTTGTAAAATGCTGCGCATCTTACCTGTGTTTGTTACAACATGAAAAAACAGTTGCAGATGTTCTTTGGCACATACTGTGAAAAAGAGCTTTGAGGAGAAACAAATGTTTTGGGATTCAGCTTGGGCCAGCAGGGTTAAAATATCTCCCGATTGCCTTGGACACCATATGTGGCGCTCAGGGCTGCACAGAGGGAACTGTCATTTGAGCTCTGCAACACGTGTTATTGTTTCCTAATCTAAGCAAATGTTGCAAGATAAAAAGAAACACTGCAGGACTTTCTTTTGGGTTTAGGAGGGATAAACTGTTAGCTTAACATTCAGACGGCCAGTGGATTACACTGGGATGAGCTGATGGCTAGCTGTAGGTGTTAGGCCCCGTGTGTCCTGGTGGCACACGTGCAGCCCACCAGCCATGAAGGAAGTGCCAGAATACAGAAAATCTAGAAAAGATTAATTATGCAAAATTTCTTCAACATAAGTGTGGATTTCTGTTTGAAGAATCCTCATTTCTGTGCTGTACATTGTGTAATATTTGTGTGACATAAACTCATTAAGCAAGTTGTGTTCTGTTGAGTTAGAGACAAAACCCAGAACTTCCATTAGAACAAAAAAACCTTGCATATGTCTTGTATTCCTGCAATCAAAGATGCATCTTCAAACATAGTAACTTTCATAAGCTGAGGTAAGAAGCCAGCTAATGCTACATTGAATGGTTTGTACTTTCAGCTCTTTGTTAACTTTCCCAGTACATGTACAAAAACTCTCGGGAGTATGAGAGACATTCTTGCTTCTAAAAGTACAGCTTGTGTTGGAAGGGAGGTTAAATTTTGCTCATAACTGAGTTTTCTTTGGAAGTAAATTGAGGTAGCGGTGTTTATTTGTAAAGTGCGTGACTCTGTAAAACCTCTGAAGATAGAGGACAGTCTGAATCTGGTTAGTGCTCTTTGAAGGAAGGGTTTGCACTGAACCTGCCAGTTCTCCATATTTACAGCGTTCTTGTGTGTGTCTCTGCTAGTGGTGGTGTGGTTTTCAAAGCTAGAAAACAGAAGTTGCATCGCTAATTACTGATTGTTTTTAAGGCCAAGTTCTCCCTCTATGGTCTGTGTTTCCTTAGAACCCAGAGTTGCTATCTTGAGTGGAACATAATACGATACAGTTTTAAAAGTTGGAGGCTGTAAAAGAAGTTAGCAGAGCTGTTTGCTACCTTTAATCTTGCAAATGTGCAAAGCAATGTCGCTGAAGCCGACTGACATTATAAATTAGTTCCTTTCCCTCCTGAGTGTCAAAATGCTCGGGCAGGGGGCATATTTACCTTGGTGCTAGGCCAGCTGTGTGATGCTGATTGCCATACTGCTTCCAGGTTCAGCATTCCTGTAGCACTTCACTCACACAGCTCTTTCCATTTCCTGCATTACATTTAGTTGGGATTGGGTGTGCAGTTGTGGCATATTCCCTGAGAAAAGCCAGGCAAGACCTGGAGGGCTGACCAAGAAAGACCTTAAGCTGTTTAAGGATTGTATATTAAAACAAAATAACTTAGGGACACAAATACTGGATTTCATTTAAGCAGGGGTTAAAAATTAGTCAAAATGTAGTTGGTGAGGCATATACTGAAATGTAGCTACTGCACAGAGTACCTGGAATCAGGCTGGGGAGAGTTGCTGTTCCTCACAGCATTTGGACAACTCAAAGTAGAGCAATCTGGATAAGTGACACATAAAATGTAGATGGCAGTGTCTGAAACAGTGACAGATGTATGTTAGGATGTACTTTTAGTATAGAGCCACTGCACCGGTGCTCTAACACCTTATTTTCTTCAGGGAAGCATGTAGATTTGCCAAAGGTTCCAGACATGTAATTAAAAGCTGTCCAGTAATGAATAATCCTGAGCAGGTCTGCAAACAAGAATGGATGTAAACAATTTGGTCTTTTCTGAGTTCATAATGCAGAACGTCTTTTTTGAAAGGAGAATGTAACTCCTTGTTTGGGATAGCACACAACTTGAGCCAAAGCTGCTGCATGAACTCATGCCTTGTTTTTTTATCTCTGAACAGTTTAAGTGATCCTGGCCCCTGACTGGTGTGTTCTGTACACTGCAGTTCTTGGCTAGCCTGAATCTTTTATTTTGGTCCAGTTTTTATATGTCTGTAGAAGCTTTTTTATGTTAAATGTTGTACTTAAAAAATTCAAGACAAAGCTTAGTGTTAATGAAAATATGTTAAAATCTTTTCCTTCTCCACTCCCTGCTAAAGAGAGAAACTGGAGTAAGTACAAACAGCTTCACTTTCACAGACTTTGATTGGTGAAAGCAGGCTAGATATATGATAAATGATCTTTATAAAAAGCAATTAGACCAACATGGAGGCAACCCAGAACATTAATGCACTGTAACACATTTTCTTCATCTTTGTCACCAAACTGCAGCATCAAGAAGAATGGTTCTTCAAACAGCTTGTGGCTGCTTTTTGTTGAAGATGCCAGTGCCCTAGAACAGCATATTGTCTGTGTGCAGGTAGATACAAGGAGAGAATTGAAAAGCTGTGGTTAAGGTTTTTTTACATAGCCGGACTCAAAATCTGAGTTAGTTAATGTTACTGTTCTGTGACAGATTATACTATTTCCCTAGAATAATACTTCTGGAATAGTTCTCATCTTTTTTCTTTAATGTTCCTGCTCTGGGAGATACAGATTACACCAGAGCCTTTGCTGGTAGATATTGAAGGATATTCAGGTCTATGTAAGATGGATCATTCAGTTTTCTGTCAGTGTAATCGTCATGGAGGCACATCCCGTTGCAGCTTAAAAATATGATGGAAGTCTTCTCTTCTTAATGAAAACACTGTTGCTAATCTGTGAGGGAAAGGAAATCAAACAATCTAGTGTTTAAACTTAGGATTTTAAGTAGTTTTGTATAGTTCTGCAGTATTCATCATTGTTATCCTTGTCGGCAGCAAGATGGTTTTGGTCTGGGTCGTCCCACTCAGTGCAAACCACAAAATGACTAAGTGGTCAAAGATGATGGAGTGTTCCTGCTTGGGAAAAAAATCAGTCATCAGGATTGTTGGAGGATGGGGAGGGGTTGCTTTGAGCTGTCCCAGTCTGGTCTTGCAGACTGAATGCCTGCTAGTGGTTAGAATGAATTATGTGCTCTCCTGGAGCATGTTTGCTGGTTGAGCTTCATCCCAAAGGAATCCAGTTCGTGTGCTCTCAGAGACTGTTCTGTGATGTAAAGCGAAGCACTTTTAGTGAGACAGTCAGGAAATGTGAACCCAAGCCATCTGAATTCAGATGTTAGTGTAGATGCACCCAGAGAATGCATTTAAACTTGATACACACGGAATATGCAATCTGAGATCAGCAACACTATTCAAAATCCCAAAAACTGTGTAGCATAGGTGGAAAAGGTACAGAAGCAGGTGTAATCAGTATGGAAATGACTTCCATACAGAACAGACTGAAAAACCCTAGAAATTTTCTGTTAGGAAAGCAGATGACTGTAGCCTGATGTAGCAGATGATTGTAGCCTGTAAAATGGTGCAGGGAGAAGTCAAGGTAAAAGACTTGCAAATTCTTGCTGCCTTGCAGACCTGAAGATAAGTTCTTTTCTGTCTTGTGATGTGATTGATCAAATCAAACTTGAGTATATGTTTGACGACCCCTGCATATAGAATGTTGAGAATACAGAAGAAAACAGAGACAGTTCAGGATCTGTTTTTTTCCTTAGGTATACCATGATCCTGAGGTGCCTCTCTGCTGACCATTCCAGCTCATTTGAAGCAGAGTATGGGAAGCTATTTGTGCAGACCTCTGACAAAGCAGAGAAGCAGAAATTCTGTGTGGAATGGAGACAGTTTTAACTTGTGGATTGTTAACAGCCTGTGTATTGTGTGTTCAGGTCAATGTCTTGAGGCGGCAGCAGCGCATGATTAAAAACCGTGAGTCAGCCTTTCAGTCACGCAAGAAAAAGAAGGAATACATGTTGGGACTGGAGGCCAGGCTGGAGGCAGCCCTGCTGGAGAATGAGAAACTCAAGAAAGAAAACAGCACACTGAAGAGGCAGCTGGATGAAGTGGTACTAGAGGTAGGAGATTGTGATGAAAGTCTGATTTCATATGACAACAGTTGTTCAGGTGGAAGGCACTACAACAGAGTTGGGGAAATACTGACTATAAGACCTTTGAGGGTTTCTAGCCCATGATTTTCACCAACTCTAGGTCAGGATAACTGACACATTATCTGGTAGACTTTTCATTCTTTACTTCATGATGCTTCTGAATATTTCACTGGATAGAAGCTGATCATAATGTTCAAACCAAAGTTTTGTTTTTAAGTAGTTCAGGAATGTATTCACACATAATTAGGCAAGAATAAATCTAAAAATCAAGTATAATTTGGTGTATGTACTTGGCTTCTGACATACCCCTGCATATGTGCACCTCTCTTCTACTCAGTGTCTTCCGTTTTCTCTGTCTAGAACCAGAAGCTCAAAGTGTCATCTCCGAAGAGAAGAACACTCTGTGTGATGGTGATACTGGCCTTTATAATGTTGAATTATGGTCCATTGAGGTAAGCTGCTTAGAAATTCCTCTTTGCCTGGCAAGTTTACTGTCCTGAGATTTTTGTTTGAATCATTAATAATATCCAGTGTTGTATTTTAAAGCCTTGAGCTTGAAATCTGAAATCTGTCGTTTCTTCTCCTCCTGCTTAGGGGAAGATGCATCTGTATAATGGTTCCTCTTTTGGAATCCTTCTGGCAATAAGGGCTGGATCTTTTACATCTCATTTCTCTTGGTTTGGCATTTTTTTATTCAGTGCCAGCATTCAGCAGTTTGTCTGCTCCATTTATGCCTGCAGAGATTAAGAACTGTGTTTAGAATCCTTTTAGGAAAAAAAGTCAGACATGGAGAGCTTATCTCTTGCTCATACCTGTGCTAATTTCAGTAGCTATGACTTGAAGCTGCTTTAGTACTCAAAATACTCAGGAAACCCTGCTGTATATTCCATGCCTTGCAGTCCTGACTCTTAAGATGTGTCTAGCTCCCTCATTACAGAGTAAGCCCTTGTCTCCCAGGTCTGGTGAAGAAGTTGTTCCCTCTCCTTAATTAGTTGAAGTGGTAATCAGAAACTTCTCTTGTTTGAACTGTTATCAGTAGAGTGTAGAAGCCAGAGAACAGCAGGGAAAAGCTACATCACTTGCCAGACACTTTATAAAGAAATCTGTGGAAGAAAGAATAAAAAGAAATACTTCTTGCACATACCTGTCTATTTAACTTGCTTTGGAACATAAAGACCTTTTAGATTGAGCTGTTTACTTTTTCAAAAAGGCATAATATTTCAGTAGGATCCCAGTCAGCAGTGTCTGCATTTGTCCTCAAAATCCCAGTCAAACTAAAGGAATGGGATAAATACAGAGGAAGATTTTGTTTCTGACTGTGATAAATTTTCAGAAAGTGATGTTTGTATTTGTAGTATTAGAAAAATTGGTAAAGCTGAAATTACTTCTGAAGTATTTGCACTTACTGCAAATATTGTTTATTATCAGGAAGTGAAATACAGCTGATAATTTTGCTTTGATATGGATGCTGTTAAGGGAGACCATTTCTTAGTGTATTTAGGTTTGTATTGTGATTTTTGACTATCAGGCAGAAAAGTCATCTTCCAGATACTAAGGGATTGATTTGTACATCCCATCTACATTTGAAGCATTACTACTCACTTGAGATAGACACTGGTTGAGAATTACTAGAACCAGTCATCTTTCTGAAGCTGGGGGAAATGTACTTGTGTCTGCATTGCAGTGAGATGATGGAATGCATGAAATTCTTGTTTGTGATGAAAGGCTTGGGAACAGAGAGGTGGGTGGGGAGTCTTTTACCACAGTGCTCTGAAGTTTTGTGGTGTCTTCCCTACCCCCAAAAATAAGCAAGGTGTTGAGCTCAATGGCAAGGCACTGCTGTCAGAATGGTCTGGAAGGTCATGTTGTGTTCATGTCTTTGCAGCACTCAGTAACTATAGGAATGTGACAGGGTTAACTTCCTGACAGGTTTAATGTTTAATAAAGTAGATAAAGCAAGAAGAAAATCCTTGGCTGTCTGACTGTTCCTGGCCTGTAGAGTAGCTGAGCATACCAGTGTAACTGCTGTGCCTGAACCAGGTGGTTTGCATCAACACTGGATTTAGGCAATGAAGAGAAATGTAATTGCAAATTTGCAAGGAATTACTCCTCCTGGTTTTTTGGTTTTTTTTTCCTCCCTAGCAGAAGAAATGCTCACACTGCAATTAAAATCCTAGGCTGTATCAAGGTGGTGTGAATGTTTGATTGTGCAATACTCTTTAGAAGACCCGGAATATGAGCTATACAGACAATTTCTTTAGATTTCACTCCTCCCATACACATTTTCTTCCTTTTATAAAGGTGTCACTGAATGGCAGCTCCTTGAACATGACAGGATTGCTGTTCTGCTTAGTCCTTAACAACTGAAGCTTCCAATATATGTCCTTTTTTTCAGTCCCTGCAATTTCTTACAGAAACAAGTAACTTTTTTTGTGATAATATCCATGCTAGCTTATAGTTCAGCAAAAACACTATTCCCCCCCACTTAGCTAACTGTGGAATCCCTAATTTCCATGCAGTGGTTAGCTGGAGGTAAATATGTTCTGAAACCTCATGTTGCCAATTTTTCTATGTAAGAAATCATTTCACTTGCACAACTGAATGGAGGTGTGCCAGCATTTAGGCTCAGGATGTTTTGATCCAAACACACTAGCAGTGAATATTTTGTTACTTAAAACCAATGAACCATTGCAAAGAGAGTGTGACATCCAAAAAAGCAGAATCATGGGAAATTCACCCCCTAAAATCTGTAGCAGACTTTTAAATTCCCTTAGCTGGCTTTATTGTAAGATGCTTCTCAAGTTCTTGTGGAAAGCGGTAGGATTTTTTGAAGACTAGGGGTAAAACAAAAGGGCAGATGTATAGGTTACCTCTTTCTGTCAAATCAGAGAAAGAAGAGAAACAGTTGGATTGTTTAGGGTGGGGATGTGAGGCTGAAGAACAGGCAGTCCTGCAAAGCCTCCATGGCCTGCAGTGGATCAGTGAAGGTGCAGTGTTTGGGCGCTCAGCATCCCACAGAGCAGTCCCATCTGGATGGGTGGCTGATCTCAGATTGCACATTCTGTGTGTATCTGTGTTTTCTCTGCATTAGTGGATGTGTGTTGCACTAATAACGACTAATACATAATTTTTTTAATCAGTCTTAAGTCTTGTTGCCTGTGTGTGTGGTGAAATGTTTGTAATGTTTCATGGAGGACTCTGAGACTGCAGTTCTGCTGTTTTAAGATTATGGAAAGCAGTCCAGGATGTGGCAGCACTTGGCAAGCGAGTTTAGCAGATAAAATTATTCTGCTGACACAGGTTTTCATGCTGACAGATAGCGTGGGGATAATCTGTAATGCTGAACTTGTGAATTTGGGGGTGGGGGTGAAAGTCTGGTAGGGAAGTTGGCCTGTTGACACAAGAAATCTGTTTGAAAATACTGGAGGGAGAGTGCTGCCCAATCTGCTTAATTACTGACAAGCCTTTCAGAACATCCTTCAGTCTTTGACACAGCACCATGGTATCTCTAAGAAAAGAATGCAAGTCTAATTATATAGAAATTGAATGCCAGTGCAATTTGAAGACGTGAAAGGGGCTTGTGGGGAGCTAGCGGTCACTCTGCATTAGGTAGCTCTGTGTTACTAAACTCTTGGGTTTGTTGCTGCTTTATATTGAAAACTGAAGCTTTCAGTTATTAAAAGCAGAACTAATTTAGCAGAAATTCTGTTAGTGTTTCTCTTTTATCTGTGTGTTTTATACTAGAAGAGAGGCGCCCAGGAATTTCCCGTCTGTGTGTCAGTGAACTATTCTGTAATCTTAGGGAGTTATTTGGATTCAACACATATAAAGACCTCCTTCTATTATTATATAAGAGTGATTGGTGAGGTGTGTGGAGGGAAAAGGGTACATTTTGGTTCAGTTCATTACTGAGATCACCCCCTTGCCCCAGCCTTGCATTCTGTGAGGTGCAAGGTAGGAGCTGGCAACCAGCAGCATTGGCCTAAAGGCAGTGAGCACACAGGCTTTGGCACACAGCAGGGCTGGGAGCTGGAACCAGGGCATCTGGAGCTGGGTGTCCCTGCAAGCCAGGCTCTCCTGCCTCCATATGTGCTTTCTGTGGAGCTGGTGTTGGTCCCACTCCCAGCTGGCATGGCATCCCTGAGACATGGCTGGCTGCTGCCATTGACAAACATCTAATTAGCTGTGCTGGTTTTTTAGCACTTACAACATCAAATCTGGTCATTTTCAAATTATTTCAGTTCCTATATGCCTTTTTCTCCTCCTTTGATTTCCACGTTTGTGTTGGACTATGCCTTAGAGTAAACAGATCTGCAAATGTGTTAAACAAGCACAAACAAGGCTGAAACAAATGGCAACCAAGCACATGTTCTAGTCTAAACAATCCATATATTTATTTTGGGAATATTTTTATTTTGATTGTCTTCCCTGTTCTCATTTCAATATAAATTGTCTTGTATGTTTGTTTTGGTTTTTTTAATGCAAGTCCTACATGTGATAGTAAAATATTTGCAGGAAAATAACCCAAGTCACATGTAAAAAGCAGGGAAAGAAGAGCAATCACAGAAAATGCAAAAGATAAATTTTCTGCATCTCTTCTTGGGACCATAGCACCAAAGCATGTAAGCTGGTGGCTGTAGCATTATCTTTTTGGCTATAAAAAGTGTTAAGCTAGTTATTTCTTTCCCCATAATCAGTCTGCATAAGCTTACTTGGTGGTTGTCACCTAGCAGCAATCTTAGAGCATTTATTAAGATGTCAGCCAGCCAGAATGTGTCCTAACTACCACTTTAGCTGTGTAGTGGACAGAAAACAAAAATATGAAGTTGGAGGGAGGAAAGGCAGATTTGCAAAGAGATGGGAACAGGAGGTTTGAGAGGGTGGTGTGATACTGGTTTTTTTAGTATTATTATAAATTTTGTGTTTTCTTACAAGTTGGCCACCTCTGTATGGCTGGAATCCCTTTCAAACTGGAAAACAGACTTGAAGATATGCAGAAAGCAGTATTTGTGGTGGAGGATGACTGAGGTGGTGATTGATGTAGCTCAGTACAGCTGCTGCTGCTGCTTCAAAACCTCTTGTGTCTCACTGACCTCAAGCAGCTGCGGTAGAATGGCTGGCCTTTAGCAGAGATTTCATTGCAGCTCCTCTCCAGGGTGTCCTCATGGATTTTCCTCTACTTTCCAGGACTGTCCTGGAAACTGAATAATCTATTAAAAATTTAGATCCACTGAGCAGTTGCAAATAAAGACACCGGCCTGGCTGGCTGAGAAGTGATTTGTCATTTGAAATGAAGAAGCAGTGACTTTTGATTCCTGGAGGACTTAGGGGTGTGTCTAATTTCTTAAATTGGTAGCACAAACAGGAAAAAAAATGCAGAAGTGCTAAGAATAAGCATCTTTTACTAAAAATGAGGAAATTGCCCAAGGATTGTTCAGTTTGCAAGCTACCATGACCTTCTGTTTGTGAGCATAAAGTAATGAAAATACAAGTCTTTGATAGCAGTACCCAGATTAGCATCCCACCCAGTGTGCAGCATGCTAGTCAGCACTACTGGGATCTGCTAAGCTTTTGGAGCATGAAGGATTTGGGCTGCTGACAGCACCATCCATTGGGCACACCTGTATTGGTGTCACTGTGGTCTAGTGCCCTTACCTGGGCAATCTTGAGCTGGCATGTGCGAGACCAGGATTATTCTGAGGTGCATTCAGCAGTGGTGTTATGCAAGTTTGCTGTTGTTTGAGACTTTATGCTGGACTCTTTGATTAAAGAAGGAGACCTGTTTTATGGTCAGCAGGAGCGTAGGGATACCTCAGTGATGGGATATTGGAAAGTTAGAGGAATAATGCCAGCAGGGAGCATTTTCTGTGTGGGCAAAGGAGCTGATCTTGTTCCCACACCATCACATGCAGCAAGTGTTGTTTTGCTGCAGAGGTGTGGGAGCTGTGTGTTTGTGCTGGGGTCTGTCAGTGCAGATCCCACCCACAGCTGCCAGCCCAAGGTCCTGGCGTGGTCTGAAGTATCCTCTGTGCTGCCCTGGCAGGTGACCTCAGGCAGTGACATGGTATGTTCAAAAACATCCCAAATGTCCCCCTGAGTAGCATGTGCTGAGTAGGCTGAAGTCTGGCACCTGCCCAGCATGAAGGGCAGTGACCAGCAGCTCAAACAGCATTCTTTTGGCCTTACATTAGTTTGTTTCCTTAACATTTCTTCTGGACTCTGTGTGTGCTCCTTCCTGCCTCCATTCCAGAGCAAAGTGGGGCAGGTTGCTTGGAACCACGGATGGCTTGCAGGTAGAATGGAACTTCCAAACTCATGGTGACTGCTCAAAGCCTCTCTAAGAGGTGTTCTGAGAGCAGAAAGCTGCAGATCATGGGCTGTACTTCAGGGTCAGTTTCTTTTCCTCAGTTCATCCACTCCTGGGCTTTTTTTGCACTTGATGAAAGATAGAAAAGGATTGGTTTTCTGCTTTTTACAAGCCTCAGTAGCCTCTCATATGTCTTCAGGAGGCTGATAGGTTTAAATGTGATGTATGGTAAACCCACATACAAATGATGACAGTCAAATGCCTATTAATTTCTTACTCACTAGTAGAGAGGAACTGGTGAAATGTGAAGAAAAAACTGTGAGTTGAGTGCATGAGGCATAAAACAGTGCTATGTGAGGCAGGCCCTTAGCTTCTGGATGTCAAGGAGAGATGAAGCCCTCTGCGTGTTTTAGCAGAAACAGCAGAAGCATCAGAAGACATTTGAGGCTCTTAACGCTTGTAGTACAGGAAACTTTATATGATGTTTGTGACATTGAAAGAAAATGTTTCAGTGCTGAGCTGAGTGTACATTTGTGTTGGAGATGGCCCAAAGATATAAAACTGCTTCTGCAGCACACCTTTGGTCTTGTGTTGTAGTTTCTCCTTGAAGAGGGAGAAATCAAGAGAAAAAGGACAGGCTGAGTGAATTGGACATGGGTCTAGGTTCCAGACCTTTCAATACCTCTCTTGATAGGTTGATGCTGGAACAAAATTGCATATCTTTGGTTTTCTTACAAACTACAAGTCTGGGAGCAGGAAGGGATTCCTTCCTCTGTCCTCTGCTGATCACAGCCACAAGCTTTGGCAATAAAGGCCAGATAATGGTAGGGAGTTTTCTAAGCAAAAAAAAAGTGCTCTGAGTGTCAGTATCTGTTTTCTTCCTTTCCTTTCCAGAGGCTTTATTAAAATTTTGCTATTTAAATTAATTGCTATTTAAAGCATGCAAAACACAGCAAAAATATACAAAAACTCCTTTTTGGGTTGCTTTCCTCCTTTTCCACTGCAGAGGAAGAAGGCTGGGCTGCTGTGACAGTGTTCACAGGGGTTTTCAGGTGAGGGAAGAGACGAGAATGTTGACTCTATGTTCAGAAGGCTTGATTTATGATTTTATGATATATATATTGCATTATAACTATACTAAAAAGAATAGAAGGAAAAGTTTCATCTCAGAAGGCTAGCTAAGCTAAGAATAGAAAGGAATGAATAATAAAGGTTTGTGTCTCAGACAGAGTTCAAGTTAACTGGGCTGTGATTGGCCATTAATTGTAAACATCCAAGATGGGCCAATCCCAGATGCACCTGTTGCATTCCACAGCAGCACATAACCATTGTTTATATTTTGTTCCTGAAGCCTCTCAGCTTCTCAGGAAGAAAAATCCTAAGAAAGGATTTTTAATGAAAAGATGTCTGCGACAGGCTGCTCTCTCCAGCCCAGCACTCAGAGGAGGGCAGCTGTGGAGCAGCCCTCAGGAGAAGGCAGAGCCTTGCTGTCAGCAGATGGTGCACTCATCGGGAGTAGAAACGAGAAATACTTTCCAGAGAGTGTCTGGCACTATGGCAGCATTGTTTGGAATCAGTTAGGAAGAGGACAAGGTCTTTGGTTGGTGTCTCCTTGCAATGTCAACTTTAGCTTGTTGGAAACTTCCCAGCTCATACTCAGAGTTCTGTCCCCAGAAAACTCTTTGTTATGATACCACTATTGGCTTTCGTCTACAAATTACTGTACAACTTAAATGTCAGTATTCAAAACTTGAAATGCACAGGATTTGTTCAGCCAGAAGCACAAATGAAATTTAGTTTGGGCTCCTGGCAAGACTTGCTTTCACATTTATCAAACTGACATTCAAACCAAAGTAGTAAAAATACAGCTAAAATATCAGGTGCCGTTGAATGCCTGGAGAAACCGTGGCAGGAGTGCTGCTTTTCTTTCCCTCTTATAATCAAATTTATCTACACATCGGAACAAACATCTGCATGAAGTATTTAGTGGTTCTTTCTTTTTTCCCTTGGATCTGGTTTTGCATCTGAACAAGCCAAGAGCTCAGCCAGCTTGGACAGGGTGTTTGTGGCCTGTGAAAACCCTTTCATGCTCACAGTATCTGGGGTGTCCAAATGCAGGCTCTAAAGCCTTGCTAGGCACCCCAGGTGTGTGAGTGAGCTAAACAAGAAAGATTCCAAGGAAAGATTCCAACTTCTAAAAGACTGTCTTGCCCAGTAAAGCCAATTCTCGGCTTCAGTCTTTTTTGACTTGTAATGTGGGGCAGTAACTCTGTTCCTGCAATTAGCAGGACTTGCACAGGGCAGGTATGCCAAAGTGCTCTTCCTTTTCCAACTTCTCATTTTGTAGCTCAACAGGATGAAAAAGCTGACAAGGCTTTTGCCATCTGTCATATCAAACCAGTTCTTAAACTAACTGTTGGTATCTTAGTTGAAAATACTGTTTTTCTGAAGCTTTCTTCCCTCTGAATAGGATCTTCTACCTTTCTTTTTCACATTTTCTGGCCTCTTCTGCCTGATGCTTTTAAATGCCCAATATTTACTTCCTCTTCAGTGTCATGGTGCTGGGATCTGTTCTGTAGACCCTTCCTGTTGCTGCTTGTATTGTTGCTGTTCTGCTTGGCACTTGTGAAGCTCAGCATGCCTGAGGTCAGCAGATGTTTCCAGATGCAGCTCTGCAAGACAGGTCCATCATCATCCCAGCTGCTTGAAGGGATTCCTTGCTCCTAAGTCATGTTTTTCCCCCATATTAATTTGAGATGAAGAAGGAGGAATATTTCTGGTACCCTGTCTCAGGCCCTCAGGTAGCCACATGGCAAGGAAAGGACTTGGAGAAACTGGAGGACATGGACCATTACCTACACGTCCTCTCCTATTTGTTTCCTGAAGATGGAGCCCTATTTATAGACAAACTTCACTAGTGTTCCCTCTGGGGAGAAGGGAAGAGGAAGAAATGATACGACGGAACAACATCATCTGTTCAGATGGGGAAAAAACTAAGAAAACTAGCAAAACTCCCCAAGTAATTAGAAGGTGAAAGTGGGGCAGAATTTCAATTTGTGGGGCTTTTCCTTATCCAGAACTAAAGTTATTTTGGTTTCAGGTCATTGCCACAAACAAGAGGAGCAACAAAGAGGATTTTTACATTTATTTTTTTTTCAGACATATCTGAGACATTGAGAAGGAACAGTCATTTGCAATGTCCTAGAAAAGAATGGGAAAGAGGGAGTGCAAAAGTGGCCTATATAGCAGAAATTGCTGCTAGCTCTGCTTCAAAAGAAAAATAAACGATCCTGATAAAGGAAAGGGCATTGGAAAAAATACCCTGATATCATATCTTGTTCTCAAGTTTGTGTTCACATTGTGAGAAGTGGGCACCATGGTTTATACGTATAAGGATGGCAAAGCATACTCTGTTCACCTCCTTCTTTGCCTTTTGCTTTTGAAGGTATCTTCTTTCAGGTTGAAACATCCCATGCTCAGTTGATGAAAAGATACAGATGTTTTATGCTTGAGAAGAGGGAAAATAAACATTTCCTGTCTTCTAGAGCTGATGTAATAAATGTGGTCTGTGTGGTTTAGAATGGGTGTGTAGCTAAAACAACTAAATCACAGAAAGGAAGATTAGCTGTGCTTGTGGTGCAGTGTGTGTCTTTATCCTTGGTTTGGATTTGTCTCTGTTCAGAGTTCAGGGTGAACTGCAGTAGGAATGAATTGTATGTGACACTTCACCTCACCAAGCTGGAACCTGAAATAACAAGAATTGCTTTTGCAGAATGAGACAAATAGGAAGGAAGAGCATCATGGATAAAAGGCAGTTTGTTGCAGTTCTTCTGCTTAGATTTTTTTTCTCAGCTTTAACTAATTAATTACATGGACAGTTTCTCTGGTTCTGTGTGTCATTTTGAATAGGAAACAAGAGAATTAGGATAGGCTAAAACACCAGATCCAGGAGGTCCAGCAGCACACTGGATGGCTGATACATCTCAGGCTGTGGAGAAGGGATTTGCAGGAGAGTTAACAACTTTCAGATCTTCTGAGGGATATTCTTGGTCTAATGAATAAAGTACCATGTACTTTTAGCTGTCATGACTCCAGATTAAGTACAGTAAGGACATTTCACAGGTGAGTAGCTTCCAGCAGGAATGTGATGCATTTGTTTAAACATCAGCCTTAGTTTTGATCTCTGGTTCTTGGGCTTGATATGCTGCCAGTTGTGCTGATGCTTTCGTTGGCAAAGAAGAGATGTGATCTCATAAAACCTAGTAGGTAGTGGGGATTGATTCTGTAAAATTGGATAGGCCTGGTGTTGCCCGATAGGATGTAATGAATAAACCATCCAGCTTTCTGTGCAGTAGAAGCAATGAGACATTTGGATACCACTGTACACAGGCAGTAAGGAAACTGTAAGTACTTTTCTGCCCATTGGCACAAGTGAAAGCAGAGCCTGTAGCATTTCTGCTGCCCTCATTCCATGCTGCTGCCTAGAAACCTGGAGGAGAGGAGGCAATCAAAGCAACATCAGCCTGAGTCTAGGATTGTCCTGACTCCTCTGTTTCAGAACATGACACAGTTGCTCACAGGGTCACTGCTAATAGGAGTGCAAAAGTGTTGGCAAAAGAGAAGGAATTTCTCGGCAATTTTGTCTGCCTTCTGCTTAATTGTGGAGTATTTAATCTGCCCTCCTTGCTACGTTTTGTCTGTCTCTATTTGTATTTGTTGCCTGTTGCAAAGTGATGCCATGTAAAACCAGGAAATACTCGTCTGCTGGACAGGAGGGGTGGGGCATGAGTTAAAATACACTCTGTGAACTGCTATCAGCATGAATGGCAGAGATCTCGTCAGTGTGCTGCATTGCATTTTGTTTTCACTCTGTTGCTGCTGGTGATCCTCTGCTGTTGGCAGCCAAGAAGGTTAGGATTTGGGTTTGTAAACATGCATATTTCAGGAAGCAACTGTGTTATGAAAGAGGAAAGCCAGCCGCTGGAGAGGAGAAATTGAAGTATTGCTTCTGTGCTTTTGAGAGTTCTCAATTGTAGCTCACCCTTCTGAAGATGCAGGTCTGGTGCAGCAGTGGTGGGGTTGCCTGTTCACATATGCAGTGCTGCTCCCTCTCTGCATGGAGGACAGCACAGACACTCCTGGCTGGCTGAGCAGCCTCCAGGCCAGGATCCTTCAGTCCATGCCAGCACACACCAGATCAGGGTGTGTGGCACCATGGCCTATTGCCCATGGGGCTGTTGGCCCTGCCAGTTGTTCTAAATCCAAGTAGAATTGAACATATTTAAGTTTGTGTACAGTCCTGGTAGATGTCTGGCATAACATTCCAGGCTTGCAGCTGCACGGAATTTGATAGCTAAGTTTTCCTTACATGTTGTATTCATATAAACTATGTGTATTGTACTTTGAGGCTGATGAAAGTTGAAGTTTTGGCGTGCTTTGACTTGACTGGAGATAATTTTCTTATCCCTGTAGACCTGGGTTACAAGAAGAGTGTTCTTAGTTTCAGCAGGTGAAGTTTGTGTGAGGGAATGTGAAAACTAGAGCATCTGAATCCTTCAATCAATTAAAACTGAAAAAGAGAACAGAAATGCTTTTCTGACTACTACTGCTTTGAACAATGATATAATAATGACACCTCAGGTTTTTACAGTAGATACAACATGAACCTTATCCATGTCATGTAACAGCAGCCAGAAACTTCTCCACCTGAGTGTTTAATGCCTTACAGAAAAGTGCCTTGCAGACCTCTTACGTGTGTGATACATTTTGCTATGTTTATTATGTTTTCCAGTGTATTTGAAAAGGATCCCAATGGAGTGGATTCTACTGTGAGTTCTAACCACCGGACCAGAAATCTTCTGGAGTTCTCAGCTCACCAGGAGTCCAGCACAGCTCAGAAGATACCTGAGGGCATCGTTTCTGAGAAGAGTAACAGGTGAGATCAAAACCTTTTACATATTTTGGGTGGCAGAGGGCACTGGTGCTTTTAGCCCTCACTGCCTTGCTCACCTTTTTGGCCGGTGCTCTTGCTGCTTTTACAGGGTACCTGAGTTCTAAGCACAGTGTTTTGAAAGCTTCTCAGTTTGCTTTTCAAATGAATATGATGTTTTATCTCCCAGAGTACCCAATGTGTAGAGCTTCAAAAGTGTACACGTGGCTGTGCTGCACAGTGTTAGGGAAGAGAGCTTATCCACACGTGCTTGTCACCAAGACTTTCAGGACCTTCTTCAATTCAGCTGTTTGCTTTTTTCCTCTGATCTATAGTTCAGGTTGCATAGTTGTGATAGCTGTCATGTTATCTATCTCTTCTTACTTTTCATGCTGGAGTACTTGTTTTCTTAGTTGTTCCAGAGAAGAGTGGGGAAGTTTACGAGTAAGAACACACTATGCACTTAGCAGTCTCTTTTTCATTTTAAAAAGTCCATCTGAGTCCATCCCTGTGCTTATCCATTATTTAATTCAATACTGCCTTTCAGGCTTCCTAGATCTCCAGCATGCAGTGTGTGAGTGAACATATAATTGCCTCCAGATTGAAGTCTGGCTAATACAGCTCATGTTTTCCCGTTACAAGATCTATCCTATTAGACTGTCCCTTTCCAGCAGAGTGTTTTGGCTGGTTGAACAAAGCCAGGCACAGATGTGCAGAAAGCCCTAATGTATTTTGCCATGCAAGAAGAAAGCAATAAATCAGGAGCATTTTAAGGCTGTAGCCATGGTGAGGGCTTTGTATCCTACGTGCTCCGTTTCAGACCATGACCTGTGGGACAGAAGAGTGGAGTGGTTCTCTTAGGAGGATGTGCTTGTGCCTGTACCTCCTTTTCTTTCTCTGCTTCACCCTGGGTTTGGCAAGCTGTGAGCTCTTTGCTGCATATTCTTTATCAGTCCTAGATGCAGTAGAGAGAAGCTGACATGAAGTTGGAGAGAAAGCTGGGAAAGGGAGGGGATTATGAATAAGGCTTTCATAAGCTCTTATACCTGAATTTTCAGAAAGAAGTTGAGGTTCAGGAGCTACAAGTCTGTCAAAATCAAGAGGACTAAAGCTGTTACATTGATACCCAGTCAAGAGAGAAAATTACATTAGATATTTGGTGATAAATAGTTAACCCCTCAGCAATTGCTGAGAGTGTTATGGATTTTTGTACTGAGAAATACATGCTCCTTTTCAGTTCTTATCAAAACTAAGCTAGTTTCTGGAGACAGAGATGTAAATCTTCTCCATTCAGTTATAATATAGTTTGTGGCTGCTCAGTTGTTACATAGGTTATGGTCTTTCTATCTGCATGGTTCTAGTGGATAATAAATTTAGTATTTCTGTAGCAAGTCTTGCAGAGCGCTGGAATGAAAAAGTAAGTTGTGTCTGCAGACATCACATAGTTTGCATACTATGAGGAATATTTTACAGACTACATATTCTATCAATATCTGGCCTTCTTGGGAAGAGATCCAACATCTGCTAACGCTCATCTGTCTGCCCTGCACTGAGAGCTGTCAGCCTCCTTTGAGGGATTGACTAAGAACATTGGATGTTTGATAGGAATTGTTACTCACCTGTTTCAGAGGTCTCACAGGAGCAGCTGTAACGTTCATGGATCTGCTGGTGATAGTGCTCATTCTCTGGTCAAAGAGTCATGAAAAAGTTTTTTAAGGGATTTCTTGCTGTGCTTTTGTTGATTTTTCCCAGGTATGACCGTTCTGTATCTGATAACAAAGCACTAATGATAGTCTCAGAAGAACCACTGTTATATATTTCACCACCACCACCCCCCTGCCGGCCTCTGATCAACAGGACAGAGTCGCTGAGGTGAGAAAACAACCTGTTGAGAGCATTTACAGTTTATTAGGGGTTGATACATCAACTCTGTGTTGGCCAAGTGCTGCTGGACAGCTGTGGATGATACTGTTGTCCATTCATGGTGTTTATCCAGTACGTGACCAGTGTCTCCTAAGTGTCTGCACTGTCCAATGCCTGTCACAGACACATTTTATGAAAAATCCTTTCCTTAGGATTTTTTCTCCTGAGAAGCTGAGAGGCCTCAGGAAAAAAATGTAAACAATGATTATCTGCTACTGTGGAATGCAACAGATGGATCTGTGATTGGTCTCATGTGGTTGTTTCTAATTAATGGCCAATCACAGCCCAGCTGGCTCGGACTCTGTCCTAGCCACAAGCCTTTGTTATCATTCTTTCTTTTTCTATTCTTAGCCAGCCTTCTGATGAAATCCTATCTTCTATTCTTTTAGTATAGTTTTAATATAATATATATAATAAAGTCATAAATTAAGCCTTTTAAAACATAGAGTCAGATCCTTGTCTCTTCCCTCATCCTAAGACCCCTGTGAACACTGTCACACAATGCCTGCTGTCATAAGGACAGATCTACTTGGATCTTTGTAATCTTTCCATGATTTTTAGTAATGATTTTCACCACTCTATTTTCACACTGGTCATTTGCAATAACCAAATAACAATTTTCTGATTGTCTGGGGGGTTTTCATGACTTAAAGAGATCACTTCATATGTAGAAGTGTTAATGATGTAGAAATCAAGTCCAGCTAAAAGCCTTTCCCAGCTGAGTTATATAAAAGATGGTCTTCTATTCTTCAGCTTCTGATAGAAGCAGTCTGAACCTGACATTGCAGATGTTCTTTTTTCACTGTTCGAAAACACTTAGCTCCACTTTTTCTGTAGATATGAGTCACTAACCTTATATCCATTCTCTTTGTCCATTCTTTCTCTCAGATTTATTTGCCAAAATTTTTCCTTAATCAATAATTTGTCTTGAATTAATCAACTTTTGATTTTAAATTTAAGTGGTCCTTCCAGTAATTTCAAAATTACTGTTTGTTGGGCAAAAGGAAGTATAAAAGAATGGGTGTTCCCACATCTATTTTATGTGGGAACACCCGTGAATCTAATATTTATAGATAAATCTTAAAATTGTATTTTCTTCCTGTGGTATTAAAAATAAGTTATTATAAGGTGAAATAATAGTAATCTTCAGTGTCTATGATGCCTTGTAGTGGCTACCTAGAACAGAGGCTGGACAAGACTAACAGAGTAAAAGCAGGGTATTTATTAAAGGCCTTCAATAGGTACACCTTGGGCAGTCGAAGCCCACCCAGAGCCTACACCCAAAAATGGATGACAGGTCATGGGTTTTCATACTTTTGTATGTTTGGTCCATTTGCATATTGGTGGTTAATCTTCCAATTACAGGTTCAGGTAATGAAGTAATTTAACCCAAGTTTGCACCCCCCCCCCAACTCACTTTTGTTTATGTTTCTCAGGGCCTAAGGCAGGGAGGTGTCTTTGATTCCCAGGCCTAGAGAGGAATTGTTGTGTCTGACCAAAATGTAAAGACAGTAGCTAACACTGTATATGGAGTTTAGAGCCATACGCTAAAGAACTGCAGGATTACAAATATATGAAAAATATACAAGCTAAAATCCTAAGGCATCATCTATATGGCAGCTAAACTGTTGTATAACACTAAACCATTGTGCTAGTGTTGTTTGCAGTCTGTGCTGATGCTGTGCTTTCCTAGGCTGACCCATGAGCTGCGAGGATGGGTTCACAGGCACGAGGTGGAGCGCACGCGGTCCCGGCGGCTGAGCAACAGCCAGCAGCAGCGAGCACGAGTCCCACAGGTATGTGAACAAAAAATCATTCCATGGAACGCTCTCCCTCACTTGCTTGCACTTGGCATCATAGACAAAAGTGGCCATCGTGCCTGTAATTAGGGCAGCCAACACATCCCATTTTAAATTGCTGTGTTTGGTTGATTATTACATTGTCAGATTTGTTCTTCCATACCTGCTCTTGGATTCAGGGTTTTGAATTGGTTTTTGCAGCCATCAAAATATGTTCAGCATTTTCTAAAATTAAATAAATTGTTATCCTTTTTATGGCTTCTCTGTAAGGATAAGCAATTGCTTAGTGGAGAGAAATACAACCTCTACAGCACATTCATCTGACTCACTGTTAAGGGTGACAGCTGATTCATTTTGTTGAAATATTTCTATTGTTTAAATTATTGCTAGAGGGATTATTTTTTTTGTACGACTACAGAATTATGAGACATGTGCTCATATTTCTCATTTTTTAAAATCTCTTTTATCTAGATGGCATACTTATATCAAGGCTGAAATTAAGACAATGAATTTTCAAAATATTTAAATTGATTAGATGTAGCAATGTTGCGGCGGGCGGTTGTCCAGAGTGCCGTGACCTTCCCAAAGAAGCGTCTTGAAAAAGACACCTCGGGAGCACAGCGTGTCTGTGCTCACACCGGCTGATTTCAGCTCTGTCGGGACCCGGGCGACGCAGAAGGAGAGACGGGGTCTTTGTGTGTGCTTCCAGGGAGAGCCTTTATTGAGCTTCTTCCTCAAAGGAGCCCAGAGACAAAGAGCCACTTAGGCCAGGAAAGCAGGAGTTTACCTAGGGATCTCGAGGGGTAGGACACAACACCAGGACCAGTGGGATGAGGGCACAGGGGTGGAGCAAGGGGGAAGGGCCAATGGGGTAGAAGAAATCAACCTGCAGTCGCAAAGGTCTCTGGGGTTAATTTTCTTGCTCTCCATTACCAAAAGGGTTGTAGCTCGGGTTGGCCCTCCAGGGGGGTGTGGTGGGCTTTCCCTTTGCTTATTCTCTGGCCCCCACACAGTAATAGCTTTAAAAGAATTGAGCATTACAATGTGGGAAAGACTGCAGTATTCTAGAGAAGAAGTGTTGTGTATTAAACTTGAGATCCTTCTCACCTGTGTCCAGAGCAGAATGGATGAATGTTTAGAAATGTTGTCTATGGTGCCAAGCTACCTTTCTTGTCTCTGAATGTTGGCTTCAAATTTGGCTGTATTAAAATCTTGCTGGTTTTGTTGTTCCAACTTGATTGATGACCATTTCAGTTTCTCATGTTTCAGTGGAAAAATGCACGTTTCTGTTGCAGGGTACTGATTAACCTCTGCCCCCCATTCTGTGTGTTGTATTTAATGTAGTGGCAAACCACAGAATTGCTTATTGGTTTCACTTTGTGTCATCTTTTCTTTTTTCCCCTTTTTCAGAGCTCCCTCAGTGACAAAGCAGATTCCCAGCTAATGACCATGCCTTACACAGACACCCGTCTCAGGTAAGGCAGAACAGCTTCTTTGTTACTGCTTTCTACTTAGTAACCTAGCTTTTCACCAACAGTTGATAAAGAATGACCATTTTCATCTTCTCGGTGTTCTTAAGCCAAATACATCTACTTTTCTTGGTCTAGTTCTGTCCCTTAGCAAATAACAGCTTCTAATTATTTATATTACAGTTGAAGGGACCCCTGTATCACAGCTGTACTCTTCCAGGGCTTTTCTAGCTATGAATTCTAAGAAAATCTTTGCTTTGCTCTCCAGAATCCCTTTCTAAACAGATTTGAATATTTAGGGAAAAACAGGGGGAACTGACTTTGGACTCTGAGAACATCGTTAGTTTATAAGAAGTTTTCAAAGAGCCATGAGTCTGATAAGGGAAAGATTTCTCTCATTATCTTCAAGGGTAGAGCTAGCACCAAATTATTATGATGAACTTAAAGTACCATTGTATCTCATTTGCATTCTTTGTCTCCATCTGCTGACTTTTCTCTAGTGATTATTGGAGCATGTTAATGGATAGTTTCCTGATGTCCCCTGCGCACCCCTCCTCATAACTATCCTGTCCCTCTTCCCTGGGAAGTACTGGACAGAAAAGATTTAGGAAACAAAATTTCTCTCTCCTGATCTCTGTGTGAAACTGTTTAGAAGACTGTCTGCTTTGAAGTGCCAAAGAGGAGTGTAAGAGCAGAATGGAGTATGGAGGGGACTTTTTGGTGAGAACACCACCTGAAATGGTGCTGTGGGAAGTAAGACACTGTGGCCTTCCTGTTTGCACTGCTGCTTTGAAATCAGCATCAGCCTGGGGGAAAAGAGCAAGCTGCAGGCAAATGTTACGGAAAACAGGCTGTCAAATTTTGATACATCTTGACTTACAAGAAAAAAAAAAAAGCTTTTTGAGTTCTACAGGCAGATGAAGGATAGCTGCTTCAACTGAGCACTGATGAACAAGCCTCAAGCCATAAGGCAGTTTAATATACATGCTTGCATTACTCTTGAAAAAGAATTATCTGGATTATTGGAAACAGCGTGAAACATCATGCATCTGTTGTACTCCAAAGGAAGTGAGATTTTTTGGGGTTTTTTCAGATTAAGGATGTTTATGTGAACAGGACTGGTGAGTCATGGCAGCTGCATGCTGAGACTGTCCTGGAACTGCCAAGAACATATAACAGATTTCCAGTTCCTCTTGGAGCCACCAGCTATTAGGTGCTCCATGAAATCATAGAATCAAGGGAAGTTTAGGTTATAAAGGACCTCTGGAGATCTCTAGTCCAATGTCCTACTCAAAGGCTTAACTTCAGGTTTACTGAATGCCTCTGTTAGAAGAGTCTCCTTCTCCATTGTAATCTCTATCAGGAAGCTGAGGGTTGAAAAGAATTTCAGCGAAGTCAAAGCAGTGGAGGAGATAAATTTAAGATGATTTAAAAGAAAATCATCAACACCCCTCATCTCTTTATAGTCCATGTAGCTTTTTTCAGAGGTGATTTTGTTGAGGGCTTATGTAAGAGTGCTTCTTAAGGCTTCAGGTATCAAAATGAGACTCTCCAGTTATTTTCCTAAGTTTTGCACTGTTAGGATTGTGGTTCTTGATGCATAAAGCACTGTGTCCTGCTTCATTTCTTCCCAAAACAAGCCTGTGTGCAACATCCCAATGCTCTGTGATGCATAACAAGCAGTGTCCTTCAGAGTTTTAAAACAAAAGTTCTCTTTATCTCCCAGTAAATGGCCAGGTTCAGCATCATTGTTTGGGATACGCAATTTAAGATGGTGCTTTCTTGTAATATGCCAAAGTGTTACTTAAAAAACGATAGTTTTGCACCTGGTTTTGGTTCTGGAGTTACTCCCTCCCTTTGGTGGAGCAGTCCATCGCAGTTATTGGCAGATGTGATGTCCTGCCTTGCAATATGTCACAGCATACACATATGTTGCAGTTGAGATGGCCATGATACACAGAGTATCATCATACAATTTCAGAAAGCTTCAGCCCTTACAGAGTAACACCATACCACATCAGAAGGCTTCAGGTGTCTGCCCGTACAGAATGACATCATATCCCTTCAGAAGGCTGCAAACATCTGCCCCTCTTGTTCTTTAGCCCAACCTTTGATACCTCTAATTGTTCATGCATTGTACCTGTGTCCCCTCTGTTCCCTTCTGTGATTGGTCAGTACAGCTGGGCACTCCATGTCTCATTGCTTTCAATACTGTTCACTTGCTTTTCACAGTTGTAGCCCATTAGGGATGAGGCTTGGCCACAGCCGCATTCCCAATTACCACAAACTGTGTACCTACAATAAGCCCCGGTATCACTCATATTCGATGTTTTACACAACCAGGAGAGCTTTGGAAAGACCCTGTGGTTTCTAAGTGCTTTGGGGCAGTTTTTTCCTGTGGCTGGTTTTCAGGTCTTGTTGTGTCACATGGAATGTGGGCAAGCACACAACTCTGTGTACCCTGTGTCAATTCTCAGGATGTGTTGTATGTGCAGTGCTGTGCCTTCCATCACAGCCCAGCTCCAGTGCTGGTGCCTTTCATCACAGCCCAGCTCCATGCTCCATCTCAGATGTGATGTCTTTCATCACAGCCCAGCTCTATGCTCCATCTCAGGAGGGACTTGCTGTGCCTGCGTATTTTTGTGAATGAGTAATCAAGCTCAAATTATCTCCAGTCTTTGTTTCCTGTGTGTGAAGGACAGGGGTTGTTTCCTCTCATGCATAGTTCTGCAGAAAAGGATGTGTAGAGTAGAGCTGCCTGCTCCTGATCCCCCAGGACTTACACCCCCAGTCCTATGAAAGGGCAACTGTCCTGTCAGCTGCAGTCTTCTGCTTGTAACAGGACTCGGTTAGCAGTGGAAGAGAAGATGGTGACAGCCTGTTATTACCGCTGCTTGAGAAAATCTCTTGGTGATAGATTTGCGCCTTGTTATATTTTATAAACGTACTAAAATAATCTAAATTAGCCCTCCCAGTTGAAAACCTGGGTCAGCAGAAGACAACTTGGTACGGGAGGGATGCCCAGTCAGTGTCCTTGCTGCAAACACACAGTGTGCTATTAAAGTGGAGGAAATTAAAATGACAGGTTGAAGGCCCAGCTAATGGTTTCCCTGAGTACAGCTTTCCAGTGTGATTAAATAAGTTCTTTTGGAATGGGATTGGGGAAGTATTAATGATAGCAGTATATGCTAGGAATTTCTCACCTTTCCAAGATAAACAGTGGATAAGTACCATGACTGTAGGAATTGCCAGTGTTTTGGCTTAGAATGGTTTGGAGCATCTTTTCCTCATGTCTCATGTGTAAGATGAGAACCGTGGAAAAGATAAGCTAGAATTATGTGAATATCTTATTTTTGTTCCTCTGTCTAAATTGAAATCAAGAACAAACCTTGGAGTAGACCAGGGGAAAAATCTTTGAGTTGACAAGAGGACACAGCAGAAAAAAAGAAAAGAAATGTGGGTGAGAAAGAAGGTGAATTTGTCATTTGACAGTAAATTAAAAGCTTTGTTTATGCTTAACTTTGTACTTCTTTCAATTTCAGTGGTTTGATTCTTAGCAGTAAAAGAAAATTATTTCATTACTAAATAGTTTGGTACTTTGTTTCAGAATGACATTTTATCCTTAAATTTATTTTCAGAAGTCATCACAATTTTTCAGACACTTTAGGTTGAAACCTTTTTTTCCTGTTGAGCTAGCAAACAGGTTTTTGCTGGCCTCAGAAGCATGAACAAAAACAAATCTGGAAACTTTGCCACAGTAAGACCTTTGAAACACCTTGAACTTTCAAAAAGTACTGAGTAGTTTCATTGTCTTCACCTGTGTTCTGTGTTCCTCAAGCTTCTCTCAGTGGAGGAAGAGCTGGAGTTCCTTTAAAAAGTAGGTCTCCAAAGTCTCACTGAAATTGACTGTCTTGTCTAAAATAATTACCTTTGCCCTTCTTTATTTCAGCAGGAACTCAGGGAATGAGCTGCAAGTGTATTATGCCTCTCCACAGAGCTATCAAGACTTCTTTGAAGCAATTCACCGAAGGGAAGATACCTTCTATGTGGTGTCATTCCGCAGAGTAAGTGTAGCAGGGGCTGGTACTGGCCTTTTACTCAGGTCCCTAAGATTGCTTCTAGCAGAGATACCAAAGATGACTTAGTCAAGATTGAAGGTAAATTTGTTTCTTCTGAAATTATGCTTCTCTGTGTCCTTTACAAGTAACATGGCCAGATCATGGTCTTTGTAAAACATGCTCATCATATTGGGAATGGAAAGAGTTTTGCAGGAAACATTATAGTGCCAGGGCAAGACAGCCCAAAATTGCATGAACTTTGTGGTTCAACACAAATTAGAGCTACTTAATAGGGGTACAAACCTTCTCTGCTTCTGAGTATAGGAACAAATATTCCCTCTGCATAAATTATTACTGTTAGCACAATACAGTTTTTGTCTTCCCCCAAAACTCTTGCATTTGCAGTTTTATGTATCACATATTGCAGCTGTACAGACTGCATGTGCAGGGCCACAATTTTTCTGCTGTTTTGTGACTTGTAAGTTGGCACAGATGAGCGGGCCTGCTGTCTGTGCTGAGATACAGCAGAGGCTTGTGCTGCAGCTTTGTCAGGCACAGCCTCACATCTGCAGCACAGTTACTGATGGTAAAAGCTGTTATAAAATGGAATTTCAGGTGTCTGATGGCACTTTCTGCACTGCAAGCCTGACTAGTGTCAAAGCCAGGACAGCTGCAGCAGTGAGAAGCTGGTTGGGATCTGGTGATGGAAATGATCAAGGCAGACAGTGGTTGAAACACCAACCTGGAGTTGGAGGAACTTCTTTCCTCCCTTTTGCAGAGATCTCGAGGAGTCATTAGATATGTCTGTTATGCACGTTTGGCTGACCCTGGGCCTTGCTGAGCCTCCTGCCCTGCCATTTTGCAGTTGGGGTGTTAGATGAAAATGTGCATGTTCTGTGCATGTTCACACCCAGCTGTGATCCTCCCAGGACCCTGCAAAGCTCCATTTGTTTCCTCTTCATAGGAGTGACCCGAGAGGGGCCCTGAAGTAGTGGGCACCAGTAGTGGCCATGACAACAGCTCACCCAGCTAAAACCAGTTCTGTGTAAGAACACACAGATCAGCACAGCTAGTTTGAGCAGCTCCTGTGTTGTCATAACTACCAATCTATAGATGCCATAGGTACATAGGTAATACAGCCCTGTTCCACCCGGTACATAGCAAGTTTCTTGATTTGTGAGATGCACGTCTGTAGAAAAGGTTCAGGCAAAATAAAAATAGCGGTGCTCTTCTTAGCATTAAGGTTTTATGCTGAGTAGAAATATGAGGTTAGCTTCCAGTCTTGGGATTACTTGGTTGTGTCACAAGGCTGGAATTTTGTTATTAAATGCTTGGCATGTTCTGCTGTTCTTTCAGCTAGCAACACAAATATAGCCAGCACCAGGCTCCACATATCCTGAGGATGAGGAGAAGGGAGCAGAGAATAAAAGTTTTCCTGGAAACTCTGAACAAAAATCAGAGCAGTGTTTGTAGAGTTCTGCACTTGGGGCCATTGCTTCAGCCCACCTGAATGCATGTACATGTCCATAGGTCCTGTTTACACTGTTGGGTTAATGACCTGGAAGTTGTCAGCTCTCATTTCAAGTTGCAGAGCTGTCCTTGGAAACAGTGTGTCTTGTGCTGCAGAATCCCTACAGCTTGCTCTGCTCTCTTGCTGGGAGGGGTGCAGGGGCCTTTTAAAACCATCTATGAAGTTTATTTGGTTGCAAAGCTTTTGGTATTTCTGTTTTATGAATGAAGTGTCCTCAAATAGAAGGCAGTTTCATGCATTACCTCATTTATTGTTTAAACAGGGCAAACCTGATCTAGCAGCAAGCTCTGCCCTGAGGCACTTTTCAATGATTTGCTTAGATTCTTTTGTGAGTGCAGAAGAAAGGACTCCTGCACAGCCAGAGGGGTGCCATCAGCAGGGCCCCAGCCTGGGAAGGTGCCCTTTCACCTCCTCCTGGGGATTGCTGACTTCATTTTCTCTGGACCGCAGCTCCCTTTTCCCTACTGATTAGGAGCTGTGAGAGGACTGATTCCCCCCACAGTGCTATCCCGAAGTTCACTTGTGTTGCTTGTGCTTGTCCAAGTGAGGAGCCAAGGCCTGGAGATGAAATGTTTTGTTCTCCTCTCTCGCTGTTTGCCATGCAGACACTCCCACATACTTAATAAGCTGTTACAGCCCTGTAACATAAAAAACAGAACAAGAATGCTGTAGTTAAAAGTTGCAGGGAGTGGGTGGTTCTGGTTGTAGTGCTCCAAGTGGAAGGTGGACTGTGGTTGTCAGGAGTTCCTTTCCACTTGATGTCCCTGGATCCTCTTTCCCCATTTCCTGCTCTGCAGCCTCACAAACCCCAGCATTTCTCCTGGATGCCTGCGATAAAATGGAACCTTTTTTGTGTGTTCTCACTTGCACTGCAGAAGCCATGCCCTGAGTTCCTTGGATTTTCTAGAAAATGGGATTTGCTAGGGCTACCCCTGCCTCTTACATGGTAGGACTCAGCCAAGACGTCTGGAAATGCAGGACTGGGAAGCAAAGCTGTTGCACACTGCATGTTCTTCTGGTGATGCTTGCTACCTGTAAGACTGAGATTCCCATGATCTCATCAATTTTATTTTCTCTCCTTTGTCTTGGAAGGCTTGCAGGTCCGCATATTTACAGTTAAAGTTTACGTGGGTTTTTTTTTTCCTTTTTAAGGAGGAGAGAGGAAAATAAAGTAGCATTTGGATCAGCTGAGTCCATAGAAGAAGCAGGGCTTTTGCTCTGGGTCTAAAGAAATGAATTTGTTGCTATTATCAGGGGAATCTGTAATGTCATTTTAAACAAGAGTCTGCTGCTCTGCCAACCCCCTTGATTTCTGCTCTGTAATGTCTGTGATACAAGTCTGCATGATGTGTCCTAAAAGCCCAGTGGAGTGTGGGTACAAAAGCCCAGCTGGTGGATCTGAGGTGCTTTGTCAGCAGGGAAGAGACACCTGGCTCCTCTGTGTGAGCCTGGTGTCACACAACTCTCTGTCAGAGCTCTCATCTGGTTTGCCACAGAGTATTCAGGCCTTGCAATTGTTTCTAGAATTACCTGAATAGCTAGCTTAATGTGAAAAGTAATTAACTAAATCATTGGAGAAATCAAATCCCATCCAATTTACTTTGGTCTCTAAATGCTGCTTCAGATCATTCCACCCTTGTGTGGTTAGGATCAGAGTCCCCAAAACTTGGAGTGATTAAACAACTTGGGAGTAGATTTCTCCATCCTGGAAGGTTCACTCAGTGATGACATCTCTGCAGGCTTATTTGAGGACGGTGACATTTTTTAGGGTAAGAATGTAATTACTGTTCTTAAGGGAAACAAAGTTTAGAGTTTAATTCGCTTGGGAAGTTCAGAGGACTTCTGGCATTTCCTCTCACTACTTCTCTATTTCAAAGCAGAAATGTCTTCTAATATCAAAGTTTGCCACTTGCATTTATTCCAGTGCATATAGAGTATCTTACAATAGAATGTAGTAAAAAGTAGATATTAAATGGTTTCTGTTTCTTAGAGAAAGAGTGATGCTGGCCCTATGGGAATCAATGGCAAAGCCTTTACCAGCTTCTGTAAAACCAGGAATTGGCTTTATAAATTTCTGCTTCAGTGCCATAAACCATAGAGCTTCAGGGAAACCTCTTATTATGAAAGTAAATTTCTGGTCCTATAAGCCAACATCTGCAGTAAGCATTTAACAGCTTTTTGAGTTCTGCAAACAAGTTTTTGCTGAAATTATTAAGCCAAATTTCAATCAGAACGTTTGTTCTTTCTTTATTTGCTAGGAATAAAAATGTCTAAGTTGAAATGTGCTTCTGTTGGTAATAAGCCAGTCCTGTGCTAATTGTATTTGAGATGATATAATTGTATTTGGGATGATCTGTTACTTTCAGGAAGCAAAAGATGATAAAGGCTGGCTTTGACATGCTTGTGCAGCAGCAGTTTGCTGTGCTGCACACACTGCTGGCAACAATAATTTGAATGAGGCAGGTTCCAATTCACTGCACTCCTGATGCCATCAACATCCGGCAGGGAAAACTGCTTTAGAAGAAGTTGGCTTCAGATGATGTTTCACAGCCAGAAATTCAGTCCTAACATATATTTTCCTCCTACTTTGTTGCACTTGACAATGGGTGGTTTTTACTGAACATAGTGTTTTCTGCTGTTGACTTTTTTGTGGATTTCTGCAGACTGGGATGTGTAATTTGGTGCTTCATTCAGATGAATTGATTAGACCCACATAGTCCTGCTGCCCTATCTATCTAGAGATAGAGCAGCTATTCTGTTTGAGTCCTGTGGATTTGCAACTGCGGTCTGTTAATATGCAGATTTTTGAAAGATTTTACAAACTGTCCTTTTTCCTGTGGAGCCTGACCTTAGTAGCTGTTCAGAGGAAAAAGGTTACTTTATCCCAGGATTGTAGGATTTTTAGATCTTGTCTTATATTTTATAAATATGCTGAGAATAATATGTGGTAAAAGAACTGAGGTTTAGGGCATAGTATCCATGATAAAATGGTCTGTCCTTTTCAAAGCAGAGCTCACCCTTTAGCCTGTCTTCTCTGTGAGGCCGATTCATGCCTCTCTGGGAGAATTTAGAAGCAAACAGAATGTGTGATTGTGCTTCAGCATGCCCTGAAGCTCAGTGAGTCAGCCTCTGTCAAACTACAGCTGTATTTGATTTTCAGATTTGAAAATCCGTTATGAAAACCTCCTGTTTCCATCTAAGTGTCGATAGTGAAAATTAAGTCTGGCCTGTTGTATTCTTTGTTACAAATTCCATCTTTTCTGGCCAGACTTTGGATTCTTTCTGTGTCAGGGAATTTTCTCCTTCCAAATCCCCAGTGTCCAATGAAGCTTGCCTCATTGTTTTTGTTTCTGCTGTTTCTTGAACTGTCTTCCTTTCCATATGGAATATTTCAGGTTGGTGGGGAGGAGGTAGAGGTGACTTTCAAAGGGATGGAGAGGTGATGGGGAGAAGGTTTCTCTGTGCTTTTTCTGTTACTCAGCTGGGGAAGATGTTGCTTTTGGTAGCATCTTAGAGCTTAGTCTAAAAACCTCCAGAGAGAAATCTAATAATCTAAAATGAAGTCTGATTTTTTTTGTTGGTCTATAGAACACAAATGGCCTCACCTCTGTCCTGGGATTCTCAAAATACTTGTGTATGCAAGTTAGGTAAAAGGACACTCAAAAGAAGTTAATTTAGGTTTGCAGCTAAAGGCCAGCAGTTTTTTAAAAGGTGTTTCTGTCAACACCTTCTCCTATTTTCCAAAAAACCTGACTCATCAAATGTCATCATTTGTCACTGAGGACATCCTTTGGGGGACAAAGCAGCAAAGAGATGTGTGTGTACTGTGGAGAACAAGCAGCCTGAGAGGAGGGGGAAGAGGAGGAGCAGGCAGTGAGACATCCCAGATGTGTGGGGGTGGAAGCCAGAGAAGAGCAGCCACGAGTGGCAGCTGCAGTGCAGCATCTCCTGCAGCCTCCTGGCTCAACCAGGTGCAAACAGGAGAGACCAGAACAGCATTGCAGAATGGTGTTTCTGAGAAGGGAAGTGATGCCTGTCCCAGCAAGCGGGGTTTTGTTTCCTTTGTTCTGTTCTTAGCTCCTGCTTGGGGAGCTGCTCCTACTTGGGAATCTATCCCAAGGCATTTTGGAAGCAAAGTCTTAGTCACTCTGATTTTTATCTCCTTGGGTCCCTTTGAACCCCACTGTCCTCCAAATAAAGTCAAGAATTGATGCAGTCTTGAGGACAGATGTATAAGCAGAGGCAGGAAAGTCAACTTCAATATGTCTGGCATGAAGCAAAACTCCTGTTGGATTTGGTGTGTATAGTCTTGATTCGTTTGTCTTCTCTATGGTTGCTGGAATTTCATGAATCATATTAATGCCATCACTGAATTTCTTTACACATCCCAAAACTAACTAATACTTTGTTATTTTTAAACTAGTATTTGGAAGGACAACATACAATGCAGATAATTATAGTGGAAATAAAACATGCTGCAAGAAATGTCTCCAGAACCCAAAGTGGTTGCAGGGAGACGTGACCAGTAATAGCATACACATATTTAAAATGTGCTGCATGCTTGAGAGACAAAGAGCTGTGGGCAAGAAGGAAAGGAAGATTGTTGGGTTTGGAAAACCTCTGTAAAAGTCCCACTGCTTATGAAATTGGTGTGGCCATAGGATAGAGAAGTATAATTGGGAAGCATGGGAGGAAGATGTGATTATATAGTGGGAATTGTCTCAGTAAAGGAATGACAGCAGTATCTCACTTAATGAGAGTACAGAACAGCACTAATAAGAGTACAGAACAGACAATTGCCACCCACAAAGTGAGCAGGAGCACAAGTTTATCCACAGATAATTAATTTGTGCTCAATCAGAGCAGGTGGTGAAAATATGGAGCTCTGAAACAGTTCCCTTCCTTCAGGAAATAACCCAAGTTCAATAATGCATTAATAATACTTTACTTATGCCACATAATAGTACATCTTTCTTTTGTGATAGCATGATGTTCATTGAAGAAAATTTTACTCAGATTGTTCTGAACAGTTCCCGGAAGGGAATGGTGGGCTCTTGCTTATGATCTGTAGCAGTACCTAATTGTGGGATCGATGCTGACTGAGCCCTAACTGTACAGAGACATAAATGATACCTTCATCTCTGGAACTTCAGTAGCCAGTAAGACACTGACTTGAATCTGATAAGAATGAACTGCTTGAAAAAATGACCTTCATGATACTTTTTTTGCCTTGAATGACAGTACATGCAGAGAGCACTTGAAAGTACCCCTGCTTGCCTTCTTACTTGAACTTGGCACTTCCACAGCTTCGGACTAGTGATAATTTTCTGTTCATTTTCTGGTTTTATATCTGACACTCTAGGGTCTGTATAAAAGTAGGGCACGCATAATAGAGATGGGTTTGGTTTCATTAGTGTCCTACCTTTTAGTGAATATTAATCATTACAGTATTACATTTGAAAGCATTATTTAAAATCTTAGGCACACATTTAGAGTTAATTCTGGTCAGATGAAGTTATTTGCTTCCAGTTAGAATTAATCCCTTTGCCAGATTTTTAGCTGGACAGCACACAAAGCTTATTTTATGAAGTAAGAGCCCAGGTGCTGTTATGAGTGTGCACAGATTATCATCACCTCCCACTGGACCGAATAGAACTCTACTAGCTTCCAGGTTTTATTTTTAAATAGCTGACACTCCTAGGACAAGAAGTGTGATAGAATTCACTCTACATTCTTATCTTTAAACTGACTTTGAAATTGCTTGAAAGTGGAACATAAAACTTGTTTTCAGCTTCTGGGTCTCCTAGTTGTTTGTGGTCTATCTACTGGAATGGTGATGGGTGTGAGAAGAGATCGTTTTGCCTCATGCCTGGCACGGCTTTGCTCTTCACCCTGCAGTTGGATGAACTCCAATTTTGCCAGCACATTTAATAGAGACTGTCAAGCTTTGAGTTAGTGATTAGGAATTCAGAATGCCATGGGCTAAGCTAAGAGATCCTTCACACTGGAAACCACTGTTCAGGAAATCCTCTTTGTGTTTTGATTGCAAACGTTAAAATGTGCCTGTGAATAATTCTGGCACTTGAAAGTGTTTTTCATGGAGAGAAGGCAAAGCTGTGCAGGGGTGCATGTGCACAGCTCGAGCAGTGTGTTGCAGCATGAGGATGCTGTGGAGGAGTGGCCTGCCTGCTAAATGCCATGGGCCACTGCCCTTGGAGCTGCTTGGCAAAGGGCCACCAAGTATTGCACAAGTGGTTGTTATCGTTCCTTGGTTTCGTGACTATCCAAAACAAGGTTGGAAGTGTCAGCTGTCTCAAAGAGGGTGGGAAGGTGCACAGGCCTTCCTCTCAGGATCTGAGTCCTGCCAGACTCCTGTGTGTTAAACAGTGCTCTCCTCTGAGACTCTAGAAGTGCACATTTCCAAGCTGTTCCTCAGCTTGGAGATTCTTAGGTTGAGTCACTTGTTAGCATCTGGGAAGCCCTTGTTTAATCTCCTTTCTAGGAAATCAGCATGGAGCTCTTCTCCTCTCTAAGAACAGTCCTGAGCATTCAGATCTGCAGTTTTTCATCAGGAACTCAGTAGGCAATCAGTGGGCAGGTGACTCCTGGAAAAGGCAGCTGAAAGAAAACCAATCTGCTGTCTTAGGTGATCTGGGACCACCATCTCCAGAAGGGCATCTCCTTAACATCAAGGAAATAACACTCTGGATTTCTCTTTCCTTTTGCTGGTCCATATGTTTGGCATTTGCTAACCAGCTGTAAGCCTTAACTCTCCAGCAGGCAGCAGAGGTGCTGCATAGAATCCAGGCATGAAGTTTCCCTTCCTTCTTCCTTTTTCCCACTCAATTTCCAAAGTGCCAACATAGGGAAACATGTACGAAAATGAAGGTAGACATCAACATGCTATCATTTGGAGAAAAGCAACAGATGCAGCCATTTGCTTGGTGTAAAATTTTTCACAAAATCAGGTAATTGCAGCTCTAGGAGAATGAAAGAAAGTGTAAAGAACTACATTTCCACAACTAGAAGGAAACTTTAGTTTAAGGCCACGCCAATGCTGAAAAAAGGATGTGAAGCCAGCTGGGTAAATGGCAATGTTGTGACAGGGTATTTCCATTTCAGGGTAGGGTTGGTTGGTGTTGGCTTGTTATGGCAGTCCAGGAGGAGGATATTGCCCACAGCATGGCACTTGTCAAAGGGACGTAAGAAATGCATGTAAAAAGCATGTCTGTCCCTTAATCTCATTGTCATGTACACATGTGCCTGTAAAGAGTGCAGGATAGGCCAGAGAGAAGAACCTGACCTCCTATAAGTTCTCAAATAATGATCATTTAATTCCATACAGCACTCCATCCCTCCTTTGCTCTCCTGGCAGTTCTAACCAGCACTGTCCAGCAGAGTAGAACCTCTTCACATGAATCAAGATTGATACCCTTATGACTTATTCTCTCCAAATCTTGATGGTTGACTTGAGAATTTACCTGTTTGTTTATAAAAGTCACTTCCAGCACCTTAATTCTCCTAGGAAACAGGCATCTTAGAACAAGACTAGTGTGCACTGAAAGACAAAAACCAGAACCCTGTACCTCAGCTGTGGCACCTTCTGTCCAGTTCTGTTACAAATCACCTCTAGCTGCTTGCAGTGCTTTTTCTGATTGAAAATGCCCTGACAAAGCCTTGGTGCAGCTGCCTGGACATGTAGGAAGTTATAGTGTTGAATCTGGCCCATCAGAGGATGTGTTACTGTGCTCCTGGTCTGGGTTTCCCTCCCAGTAATGGCATGTGCAGTTGTTACAGGGCTGTGTATGCTCTAGGTGTGCTTACAAACAGATCTGTGTGGGATCAGAGGGACAGAGGGGAATGATCTGCAGCCTGGGGACTGCCTGGAATTCACACTGCTTTGTGTGGGTCAGGCACAGCTCTGCAGAGCCACGAGAGGTTCAGAGGGCAGGAGGGAATGGAAGTGAAATGGAGAACATCCAGCAGGAGGAAGTAGCCTCAGGCTCTTGCTCTGCTGTAGACCTGCACATTAAGAGCATGATAAGGTATTTTTGTTGATGAGTTTAGTTAATGAAGAGAGCAGTGACTACACATATTAAATGGGTTAATGGCAAGCTGAGTTCCCCTCCAGCTAAAAGAGAATATTTGGATTGGTGCCTTCAGGGTGCTCAGTACCTCTGATAATTTGCAGAAGTCATTATGAGTCCAAGATGTTCAGTTGTTTTGTGTCGAATTAAAACCAGTACAGTAATAAGAAAAGAGGGTAGGGTTCATATGGAAGCATAATTTAGGTGATTTTAAAAGTGCCTATGCAATTGATGCTATCAATATAGTGAAATCAATTATTTTGCCATAATATTTGTACCCTCGGTGCCTAAGAGGACACTGATATATACTCATCTAAAACCTTTCAGGCATCATTCCTCACATCTTTGTTCTGTGATTAGAATTCTGGTAGAGGTTTCTTTGACTTCTGAAAGTCCCCTGTATTTTGAAATAAAAAAGCTGAAAACTCCAGTGGCTTGGTGAAATGTTGTGAATGGAGCACTTCATTTTTAAAACCCACATTTATGAAAACAGAGTTTCTGTGGTTCTCTGATATGGTTGCATCACACTTTGCAGGATGTTTGTAGAAAATGTGGAAATTAACTCAAGACTTCTTCTTCCACTAGCAAAATGTACCTAATTAGAACTATTGAAGGCAAAAGCCTCTACTGTAGTTCTAGATGCTGCTAGCACATGTTAAGTGAGAGGTGGACTGATAAAGGCTTAAGTTGGCTTAATTTGCAGCGTTCCTCTCATACTTATGTTTTTCTTTTTTAATTTCTTTGCATCTGGCTTTCTTAAAAAATGTCACAGATTGCTGTTGCTACTTTATGGACTACCAGGCACCACAAATTCTCAAGCACCACTCAAGGCTCCTTTTCTGCTAAATGGAGGCAGAAATGCTCTTCTCAATTTTCCCCACCTATCCCAAACACTTACCATTGCATGGACTGGATTTCTTTCCAGAGGTGCCTTTCCTTCTGTAAGTTTTAAAAGGAGCCCAGATAACTCTGTGAGAGAGCTAAACCTGGAAAAAATTAATCTCACCCTGAGTGGGGAGATGAAAGGCTTTTATTTGCTCAAGCTCTTATGTTCTAAATGTGGTGGAGAGCAAGTAGTGATAGAAGAGAAGTAAAGGAAGAGAGACAGGCCCAGCCTGAAAGCAATAGCCTGATGTCTTCTGAGTGGCATGCAAGCAAGCATCCCCACATTTTTATCCTCCCAAAGCTGACCTTTCCCTGTCTTTTATCTAATCTGGTGCCTGTGATCTTGCTAATTCAACTGCTGTGGCAGACAGGCAGTTACTCAGATGGTGTCAGGAGATGGACAAGGAGTGTGGTGCTCATGCACCAGTTCACACCTCTTTTTATCCATTCTCAGGCTTCAGAGCAGGATCCAAGCAAACTATTGTCACACAAGAAAGCTTTTTTGTGGAAACTGCTGTTTTCTACCAGCTGTACAATGGACAAGTGCAGGTGGCTTGTGTGATGGCTTGAACAGCACTGTAGTACTCTCACACTGTTCAAAACGGGATGATTGATTTTCTTCCCTAGCTACACGAGCAGATCCCAGGACTTTCTAAGGGTACAGACCAGTGAATCATTCACATGGTTTATCAGCACCAGAAAGGAGGGTTCCTGTTGTCCATGACAGTTCCTTGGCTGTGAGTACTCAGGTCTCTCTTTGGGCCATTTTATTTTATTATCTTGGTGGGAAAACAGCCTGAGGACCTGAGAGCACTTTCAGGAGAATCTGACCATTGCCAGAGGCTGGCAGGGAAGGAGAAGGGACCCTCCTGTTTTAGGTGGTCATGGGGATCAGATTGCTTAGGCTATGCCCAGCCATTCTGAAGGGCATTTCAGGTAGCTCCAGGGTGATTAATGAAGAATCCTCAATGTCAGGCATCCTTTTTGCTTCCAAGTAAGAGTTAGTCCTGTACCTTATATATGCTTTTAAGACCATTTTCCATCATATTGTTTTCTTGTTTTGGTTTGAGGGGTTCTTTTTAGGGGAAAATGCTGATTTTTTTATAGTACTGTTTCACTTATTAAATGATCTCTGTTTCTAAAAACTGATTTATGCGTTCCTCAGCAAGACTAGAAATTCAAACAGAGCAGATGTTTGGCAAAAAATCTGGACTCAGAACTGAGATTTAGAAGTGAAACCTAGAAGTGAAACTTAGCTACAAATGTGAAAAGAAGGAAGCTCATTGGGCTGGGCTAAATACAAACCAATAGGCAAAAAAAAAAATAAAGGGAGCTTCATCTTCATACTCTCTTAACTGAGATTATTACTAACAGAGGCAATAACTTCTTTAACATTATTATATTGAATATCTCTTTAATTAGAAGAAGCTATTAATAGTTGATGAATCCTTAGCCATACAGATGGCCTGGGATCTGCAGAATGAGAAACATCTTTCCAACAAGCAGCTGTAATGTAATACACATTGCACAGCTTAAAATGCTGCCATCGAATTTGGATTCAGCCCACTGCATCCTGATATTCAAACCATGTTGTCTGTGCACCAGCATTTTGAGGGAAACAGAAGGCAGTTTGGCTTTGGAGCCCCAGCCATGGCCTGAGTGTGCCAGACCACTGTGCAACCATGGCAGCCCAGGAACTCTGCCTGTCCCTGCTGCCAGGATGTGCAGAGACCCAGCTTTGAGATCAAGTCATTGCAGAGCTCTGAGTAAAGCTGGGGGGTTCAGGCAAAAATGCAACTTACTGGTGACTGAGAAGAGTGTTTATTTCTGTGTTTTCTCCATGTGTTTCTTTCCTTATGTCCTGTGTTGCTCTGTTCTTGGGGGCTTGGCAGTGGCATTTGCATTGGGGGTGATTATATTTATTAAAAGGTATTCTTTTATTCAGCTTTGGCATGATTTGCAAGGAAGGAGAAACTGCTTTCAGCAGTGAAATCAGAGGACCCAGTTCTTCAGGTTCCATAGAAAGGTGCTTTCAAAGCTGCTTTACCCAGCAGGTACTGGCAATGCAAATGAGATCTGTATTTTTAAACGAGGTCAAAGGCAGTTTAGTAAAAGTACTGCCTCTGTTTATAAAACAGCTTTCTGCCTGTGACCATCAGCATGGTGACCTAAAACATAATTTCTTGCTACTGCTTGGGAGGTGATTACCTCCATCTCATTGGAGTTAACTTCATAGAGGTTTAGAGAGAGATTCAGGTACCCTGAGCATATGAGGCTAAAGGATGGGGGGAGGAGGAGATCCCCAGAAACTTAGCTCACAGTCAGTTGCTTTTTCCAAGAATTTGAGGGACAGCAAACACTTCTAACCCAGACTTTCCAGTCCTCTGATGTATTTCTGTGTAATTGATGCAACTTCCACAATTAGGAAAGATTTGTTGCTAATTTCCTGTACATCTGCTGTGCTCTCAGAAGCAGCATCTCTCTGGCTGCAAATGTGAATCAAGCTGCCACTGTCTGCTCTTGGGCAGTAACATGGGTTAACCCCATCCAGTAAATAAGAACCATGCAGCCACTTGTTCATGCCCTGTCTCCCCACCAGTGGGGAGGAGAATTAGAGAAAAAAAATGTACACCTTGTAAAATAAAAACAGTTTAATAATTAAAATAAAATAATTATTATTATAAAAGTGGTAACAACTATAATGGAAAGGAGAGAGAGGAGAGAAGCAAATGATGCACAGTATAGTTGCTCACCACCTGCTGACTGATGCCCAGCCAGTCCCAAGAAGCAATCCTGGCCAGTTCTCCCCAGTTTGTGTACTGCACACAACATTGTGTGGTGTGGAATGTGCCTTTGTCCAGTTTGGGTCAGCTGTCGAGGCTCCCAGCAGTGCACCTGCTCACTGGCAGAGCATGCCAGAGCCAGAAGTCCTTGATTTGGGGTAAACTCTCAACAACAGCCAAAAAATTGGTGTGTTATCAACATGAATTCAAAACAGCCACTGTGCCAGCTGCTAAGAAGAAAAATAAGTCTCTCCTAGTTGAAACCAGGACAGGCACTCAAGGGCAAGCGGCAGCAAGCTGGGGCTGTCCCAGCAGGGAGAGGAGAGAGGAGCACCCTGAGTTTGGCTCCCTGTGGGTTTGATCTGAGTTTAATTTAGACTTAATTTATTCTCTCTTGGCATTAGCCTTGCTTTCAATTTGTTTGTTTACCCCTCCCAGTGAATATATTTCCAGCAAGTTGACAACAATCACAGATCAGTGGATGGATCAGGAAAGGGAGAAAGTCACAATGACTGTGAGATGTAAGCTGCAGTCATCATTTTGTTCCCTCAAACCAGATCCGAATCCAGTACCTGATATCCTGACTGCAAAGGAAATGTATGTTCTCTCTGAAGACAGTAAAACATATTTTAAGGTAAATCCCAGGTGTTCGACTCAAGAATGCATCTGTGTGTGCTCAGATTTTGGGCTAATGAACAGTTGGGTCCTGTTGTGCCAAATGTGTCTATTGTGCACACTTTTTAGAATAATTAACAGCTTCTGTAAAATGAAGTTTTGCAGTCTAGTAGTATTTTTACTTGAAGCTTTAAATGTATATTCACCTGTACACCAGTAATATATATAACATTTTTCTTTGCATGGGAACATGCTTGGATCTACTTAATAAAAGTTGCCCTTCAGATTGAATCCTGCATCTTGTGTCCAAATTCTGACTGTCTCAGCTTCCTTAGCTGAGCTGTCTGAGATGCCCAGTCTGCTGCATTGACAACTGCAAGTGCTCTACTTCTTGGCTTGCAGCTGTCTTGCATAGTGTGGAGCTTGAATGGGAGGTTTAAATTCTTTCTGGTGCTGCAGAAGGCAAGAAGACAGTAATTTCAGATTAGGGCTGGCTCTTGTGCCATATGTGTTGTAGGACTGAACACACTGTGATCAAATTAATTGCCTTGATTTAAAAAAAAAATGAAGTCTTGACTCTACTTAGCAGTTGTTTCTGATTAGGATTTTAAAGTTCTTTTGAATTCCCAGCTGCCTGCATGTGTGGGCATTTTTGCACTTTAGGAAAGCATCCTTTCTCCTGCCTTGAAATGAAATTGTTCTGCCAGAAGAGCATTCAGTCACAGGCTGTGTGACCTTTCCTGAGCTTGTGTAGCTATTCCTGAATGTTTCTCGTGTGTCTTTAACCCTGATTGCTGTCTTTGATAGCTTTATAACCCTGATTGCTATCAACATCTTTCTCACATAGTCTTTTCATGAGAGGTCAGCAAGTCAGGGAAAAGGCAAGGTAGAAGTATGTTCTTGACAGACTTGAAAATTTGAGCCCAGGTCCTTATGGATGCTGGAAATGCTGCTTAGAGGAGCACTCCGGTCCAGGCTCCTGTGTGGAAGAAGGCTGTTGCTGACAGTGAGTAGGCTGTGGCATTGTCAAGTGGGCTCTGAAGAGCTCTCAGGATGATCTCATCACAAAGTGAGATCAAAGTGTTCTAGTACTTCACTGTCCTTTGAAGTCAGCTGGAAGAGAAAGCAGAGGACAGCTGTATTAGCAAATGGATTTGGAACTGCAGTGTTACGTTGAGCCAGCATTTGGAGAAAGCCTGGCATCAATTTCTCTTTAGCCATGCAGCTTCTGTTTCATGGGAATGGGATCTGAGGAGATCCCACTCCCCTCTAAAGAGTGTACCCATGGAACTGCACTGGTTTTGTGCACTGGCTACCTCTGTGCTTGGGTGGCTGGGCTGCAAAAGGCAGAATAGCAGAAAAGCCGTGTTTGCTGATAGGAGCATTCTCCTCTATGGTTGGGGTTGTGTGTGCTTTTTGGGGCAGTCTCCAGCAGAGCAGCAATTCTGGGAATCCAGGATTTGTCTTCTGTAGAAGACCTGAGGTCATGCTGACAAGTATAGAAACTTTCAGTTAGTGTTTTGTGAGAGAAGCAGAGAATCTGGACTATATCCTTTTTGGTTTTACTGGACTGGATTCACATGCCCTATCTAAATTACACGTTTTTGCAATTACAGATTGCAGTTGCAAAACTAACAGCCTGCAGATGCTATGCAAAAGCAGAGCTCTGCTGCAGTGAATTATAGAAGGAGGAGTATTTCTTTTTATGGATAATAGTAATAAAACAATTAATTCCTTTTGGGTCTTACAAGTTTGTAAAATCTGCAAAGACAGTTGAGAGACACAGCTGGGATTTACAGATGAACTGCATTTCTGTGCTTCTGTAGCCTCTGGGAAGGACAGAAAATGGCAGAGAAACATAATTTTCAGATAATTAGAAGCAAACATTTGTAATTTTATGATGCTGGTTAGATTGAGAGAGCCTTTAGAAGAAAACCTGATCCTTATCAAACATAATGGAGAAACTTTCCCACCAGTACAAGCTGGGATTCTTTTTCCTTCTCTGAGACACAGAAGTCATACCTTTTCCACTTTGTTTTGAAATGCAGATAATTTCCACAAATAACACACCCAGAAATTACCAAAGCATTTTCAAGAATACTTTAGAACCTTCCTGTACAATTTTAACCAAAACTGTTCACTTAGACATAGAATTCTGTCCCTCACATCCTCTTACTTTGCATTTAGGATTTTTTTTTTTTAATCTGCTGCCAAACCAAAATTACATCACAGCAAATGCATGCATTGTTCTTTACTTTTGGCCCTGCAGAGCAGTTCTGCAGGCAAGTTTAATTGGCAGGATTTCTGTCCAGTCTCTGTCCTGTGCCCTCCGTGGTAACACGGCCTTTTTCCTTCCTATTCAAATCAAAAAGGACAAAACTACAAGGAAAAACACATTTAACAGAGAAATAAAGTCCAAATGGGGTTCCTTCACCTCATTCTCCCTTGCAATTGGACTGATACTTGTGTGCTCCATTCAAGCTTCTGCAAACTATGGTTTCCTGGGGCATTCCCTATTCACAGGGCAAGGATGATGGTATGTTGTGCTTCTTTTTTTGGATGTCTTGCAAGTCAAAATTGATACTGAAATAGCTTAGATAGAAATGAGGCAGGTTCATCTCGGGTAATTCTAGAATGAGGGATTTGCAGAGGAACAGAAGCTTGAGAGAGCTGGTAATTTTGCTGCTCTGGTGTCACTTTAACAGGGTGAAGATAGGTGTTTCAGTAGGACAGGTTGATGAGCTTGTCTTTGGAAGCATGCTCATGTTCTGCTTCCTGGAGGAGGGAGACATGGTGCCTTCCCAGAGGCCCACAGGGTAGAGTCTATAGATACCCGATTACCAGCACATTTCAGTGTTATCTTAAGACATAATTCCTCCTCTTTGGCCTTGTATGTTGAACAAAGGGATTATAAACCATGAAAATAGAAAAACTGAACAGTATGTCAGTATTTTTCACCTCTATACACCTGCTTTACAGCTGCCTTTTGTGCACCTTCACAGTGCTTTGCATGTTTGTGAACCCAGCAGGTCTCTGTTATCCTTAGTAGTCTCCATAACCTTTCAGGTTCTTAATCCAGGAGAGATCCTTTGCTACTGGTTCTCCTTTACACAGAGAAAACTCTCCAAAGCTGAGCCCTGCTTGTGGACAAGCAGCAGTGCTGCCTTTGGATGGAGGGGGAAACTCCTCTGAAGGAAGCTGTGACAGGGTGAATTTTCCATTCCTCTGAGGTCTCTGGGATTTTCACAAGGCCCTCTGACTCACAGTGAGGTGCTTTCCAGGTAGCTTGCTTTTGGAGTCCAGCCCATATCACATCTGGCAGTAGCACAATTTACAATAAAAGGCACTAAAGACTTCTGCATTAAAAGGTCTCTCATGTGGGAGCTAAACTGGATAGCAACTCCTTCTTCTGCCAGGACAGTGACTACAAGTTGTTCCAAAGTGCAGTTAGGTTTTATTTATGAAAATTTGTCTGGGAATGGCAGAAAGGTGTAATCTTACACTAGAGGACATTTTATTGACTGTGGGATTGAGCTATTTCTGGTAAAACACTTAAATTAAAAATCATATCTCATCACTTCATTCCATCACTGTGTGCAAAGAATAGGCTGTAAAAACCACCTGTGCACAGAAATACAGGGATTGAAATGGCACTGGGGTGAAAAGGAACAATTCTGGCAAAAATGAAAGCAGAAAAACAATCTCTATTCCCACTACTTTTTGGAGCTTTCTTGTTCTGGGACAATCTTCTCCCCATCCATTAAAACCTAGAAAAGTAGTTAGATGCTATGATTAGGGGTTGAATTCTCAATTACAAACTCTCTTCTTTAAATGTGCTGCAAACTCAAACTGTGTTAATGTGTGCTGGCTAACATCAAGGTTAACATAGGTAGAACTGGTACAACTTCAAATTAAATTAAATGGCATTGTTAAACTCAAAGTGGTAAAGCTGCTCTCAGGATGTACTGCCAAGAGTTGCTGCAGAGAGGCTGATACCTTGTGAAATTTTATTGTGGGGTTTCTGTGGGTTCCTTGCAGTCATTATCCCATTTTTCACCTGCTTCCATACTCTTCATGTCATGGATTCCCTGTAAGGATCCATGATGAGGTAAGTAAATCTCCTTGGATTTCTAAGAAAAAAAACTCAGAAACCAACCAAACAAAAAAACTCAACAGATCAACTTTAAAAACAAGCCAGCTTTACTAAATTATGGTATGGTATGAGCTAGAGTGGTGGCTATGAGTCACAGTTTGTGCAGAGGTTTTAATTGGTTTCCTCTCTTTTTTTTTTTTTTTTCTTTTCTATTCTCAAAAACATCCCTATGCTTTTCAGATATAAGGGTCAGAAATGTTTCCTTAGGCACTTTCCCCTCTGCATTTCTGCCCAGTTTAACATCCACTGACGGTGAAGACAGTGTTTCAGGAACTTCTGGCATATTCAGATGGACCAGTGCTGCATCCAGCATGGTGTAACCTCAGGGCACTGGATGGTTGCCATCTCCCAAATGAATCAATAATGAAAATATACAGCCATTTCCTCTACAAGTTTCTAAACTTTCATACATGTCCTTTTTGAAATGCATGAGGAAACCAGAAATGCCAAGGCCTGACTCCCATTTACATCCTGCTCTGTGCTTTGCACTGTTGGGAGCTGCTGGGGTAGATGAGGATGAGCCTCTTGGCTCTGAGTGCACATTGGTGAGTTCTCTTCCCTGGGGAAGCCTCCTTCCATGTTTGGAGAGCTGCTGACATCCAGCCCTGCATTTCTGAGAATGGAGTTCTCAGGTACCATTTCTTGGCCAGGAATTGTGTGCCAAAGGCTGGGATGCTGCTCAGGGCCAGGTCATTGGCCTGTGTAGGAGAACAGGACAGACACATCACATCTCTGGTAACAGCAAAAAGCTGGAAAAAATGATCCTGAAATTTTAAAGAAGTGTCAAATCTGTAGTTTGTGGGAAAAAAAGCTGGCTCAGGGGCTCTGCCAACCCAGGGGTTTAAGAAGTCCAGCTCCTTGGAGTGTTGGTACTATGAATCAGTCTCTGAAGTGGCATGCAGTATTGGGCCTGAGAGAGCATATTTTTGTTGCACATTCTTTGTACTGTCAAAAGCATACCTGTAAAGAGGGTCCAGTGTCATGTCAGACTCATAATCTCTGAGATGTTCAGAAAAAATAGGGTCAAAAGACAGTGCATGGATTTGATGCACAATTTTGGTATGATCAGAAAAGCACTTGTTTTCTGTCACTCACTAGGTGTGGTCAGATAGTGAACAGATATGGTTTTAAGCTGTCAGGAGGTGTTGAAAACTGCCAAAAGTTGTGCCATTAAAGAAAAACAGCCCCTCCATGGGATGTGGAGAGCTCCTCTGATGCCTTGTGAAGGCTGAGCCGGAACAGAGGCTGGACAGAGTTAAACAATAAAGCAGGGATTTATTAAAGGCCTCAATGGATCCACCTTGGGCAGCACAAGAGCCCAGCCAGGGCTGCACCCAAGATGAACCAAAATGGTCACAAAATGCACAAACAGTCATGGGGTCTCTCACTTTGATCAGTTCTGCTCCATTTGCATCTTGCAGTTCATTGTCCAGTTCCAGCTTTACGGTTAGCAGTCCCCTCCTTCTTGTTTTTCTCTCTTCATTCTATGTTGTTTGTGCTCTTGGGCCTGAGATTTGGGTGGTTCTCCTTGGTCCCAAGCTAGGGAAGGAATTGTTTTGTCTAGCTACTCTGTGAAGAGAGGAAGCTCAGAACTACACACTAAAGCAGCACAGAATATGAAAAATATAAAAGCTAAAACCTGAGGCATCAGCTCAGCCTGGGTCGGCAGCAGCTGTAATGTGGTCCTGGAATCACAGCAGGAAGATTCAAGCTGGAAGAGGTTGAGGCACACAATTCCCTGGGAGATTTCTTAGTCATAAATGGAGATGAAAAATGTCCAGCTCCAGTGTTTGTTCGCTGTAAGAAGCCTTGGGAAGCTGCTGGACAGAGTGACAGAGTGCCCTTTGGCAGGCCTGGCTCCTCTTGCCCCCTCTACTCTGTCAACTGCCTTTGTTGCAACATTCTAGCACAGAGCAGGTCTCCAAGGCCATGGTAAATCAAGGCAAATTACCAGAATAGCACATTAAAGTTTTCCTTTGGTATTTTAATCCAGTCTCCTCTGAGCTTTTATTGCTGTAAAGCAACAAATGTCACTTTGTTTTTGCAAAAGGTTTGTCAGAGATGAAGCTCTTAATGAAGAGCAGGGCTCACTGGGACATCTTGACAAAGTCTTTGTGGGAAGTGGGGCGGAGGCTGCGTCCTGGAGCCTTGGCTCCCATATGGATCACATCTGTACTTTGCAGGGTACATGGTCCACAAGCCCCCCAGAGGGGCCCGAGCCTCGGCAGCAGCATGACCAGCAGTGTTCACACAGGCAGATGTGCTAAATGTGCTCTAACAAAGCACATCTCAATCAAGAGTCCTTAATTAAGACCTCAGAAAAGCCTTTTGAAAAATACTTATCCATACCTAAGCACAACCACTAAGAAGGTAAGAAAAATCTAGGGGAATTGATTTGACAGAGAGAAACCCCTGGGACAGGAGGAAGGACAGCTCATGCTGAGAGTGCAGCGCCTTGTGGGGCTGGAAGTCCTCTCCTTTGTGTCCTGTGTCACGTGAGCTTCCCTGAAATGGCTGCCCCACTTCTCCAAACAGTCCCTGGAATATTTTCCTCTGTCGTGGGCATACTGCAAGGGTTAATTCCTGTGTGTTTCTGTCTCACAATGAAGCAGGAATGGAGGAGGTGCAGGACTGCTCCCTGGGAGGTGCTGTGGCTGATGGGATATGCATTGCAAAAGCCAAAACAAGCACTATTGCCAGTTCTGTTAATTTAAAAGCCAAGAGTCCGGATTAGAGGTGATGGTAGTTTAAGAAACAAAATTAAATCAAAAAAACCCATGCCTAGCATTTTTTTCCTCTGTTTAATGAATCTTCATGGTATGCAGTGATGATGGTTTGTTTACATCCTTAAAACTATGAGAGTTAAAACCAATTTTTTAACAAAAAAAGAAAATGAAACCTAAAACGTCTCCATATTTTCATGCATCTAGGTAGGAGCAACTTTGGGTACCAAACCACATATCACGGACTGAGGCTGAAGCTGCAGGAGCAGCAGTATTTTTGGAATGTTCTAGCACAGTGGGACAGGATTTCCATTGCCATTTGGCTGTAGGGTTAGAGGTACATGAAGCTCAAAAGCTTTATCCCTGCTGGAGCCCTGATAACACTGATCTGATACACAAGAAACCTCAGAATCCTTATTGCAGTCCCATGTGTTGTTGAGACTTAACTGAATTAAGGTAATGTGTTCGTGGCTGGATTTTTAGTATCTGTATCTGTATCTATCTGTCCATCTGTATCACAGAACTGCAGAGATGATCAAAAGAAAAATGAGAATGCTGAAGCAAGGATCTCATTTGAAATATTCTTTCCAGGCTGATATTTTTCCAGTCATTCTGCCAGCAGTCTCAGGTCTGCTTAGTCTGTTTAAACTGTCGTCTAAGTGCAGCTCCTGCTCCAAGCCAAAGCCGTCTGTTGTTGGGTAATAGTTCTGATTTATTCTGCCTCTGGTTGACACTCATGCTCCTGAGCCAGATGCTGACTTGCAAATTTTGCTTTTATTAATTTTCAGTTTTATACCATGTGTTAACATCACAAACAATATTTTAATTTAGGTTTGTTTTGGGGGTTTTTTGTCTACTGTTTAATATTAGGGATGAGTGTGACAGCCCCTTCTGGGATGCAATTCAGCATCCTTCAGAATGGCACATGATATTTTAGAAATGCATTCAAACAGTGCTTCTAAATGTCTGATATCTTCCAAATCACTAATCTGTACACTCATTTCTGTGGCATAGAATTAATTTTGTTTTGCTTTCAAATAAAAGGTTTGGACTGCTTGAAGACTTCTGGGCTTTAGAATGCTGTGGGTGGCTAACTAAGGTCAGAATATTTGATATTCTACAGCATACCCTTTGACTTCAGTGAAGAATGAGGGTAGTTAGGTAACTTGCAAGTTTGCACTGGTGCAAAATGCCTATGAAAGATAAAGATGATTTGAGAGATGGATACATTTCACCAATTCCAGATTTATAAAATGTCTCTTTGTAGATGGGCAGCTTCCAGACAATGGGTGCATCTTGCACATTAGCTCCTGTTGGCAGTCTGGGTTTAGAGCTTTTTGTTTGTCTGTTTTCTCCAGAGTTGCTGTTGAATCACTGGGAGGTTATGCAGCAACTCCAAAACAGGTTTGAATGCAACTGTAAAATCCTTGTGGTAGCTCTCAATACAATTTATACACACAGTAAATAAAGGTGCCATTATAAGGCAGCATAGATTAATGCACCAGTCTTCAGATAGGTTAGCAAAAAGCAGTTGCTATTTGTAATGACTCTCAGGTGATCATCTGTGCAGTACTTGTGGTTTGGTAGGTAGTGATGGACTCTCAGAAGCATTGAAAAAGGAAAAAATCAAACAGTATAAGCATTTTTTTAAGTCTGCTAAAAATAGTCATCAAATTGTGGCAAGGGCATTGTTACAAAATGTAATTTAATGGACATCTTATCTTAGGCCTGTTCCTTTGGGAACATTGGATTTCAAGAAGAGTTTTTATGTAAGGTTCATTGTCTTAGTGAATGTTTTCTTAATCTTAAGTGGTTCAAAAGTGAAATGGGAATTACATATGTGATCTGAGAATTATACCAGAGTGGTTTTATAGTTTTGGTTACCAAGATGTTTTTTGCAGACATTTATTTAAGTAATGTTTTCTTCTCATGGTCAGTCATTTAGTGTTTTGGGGGAGGGAAATTTTTGATGGGAAAAAAAGAGAAAGATAGTGATATTTCTGCAATGTATCTACAGAATATCTTGACATATTTGACACCTAACTTTGTGTGTAACTCAGTTCCCCAAATCTTGCATATAACACTGTAGTGTTTATATTTTAAAATGGCAAAATTACAGTTACCCTGACATTAATAAATTAATGTATCCTGAAGGAAGTCTAATTCAGTTTGTCAAAAAGATAACCTTGCCCAAAAGTATGAGATGTTTGTATGGGAAAAGCATGGGAAAGCATGAAAGGAGAGCATCGAACTGGCTTAATAATATGGGAGATGCCTGGACCGCAGCTTTTAAGTTCCATTGATAAGGGAAGAACCATATTTTTCCAGGTTGCAAGTTGAGCAGCTTGAGTTCAGCAACAGCACAAGAGCCCTGGAGAAAGGCTGTGTTTCTCCCTGCAGGCCAGGTCTGTATCCAGGGCAGGTCTGTTTCCTGCAGAGGCAGCTTCCACTGTCAGAGCCAGGGCAGTTTCTGCTGCCTTACAGCAGCGCCCAGGAAAGATCAGATACTAAAGCACAGCTTCACCATCCAACTTCCCTGGAAGGTGTTGTCAGCAGAGCTTGTGTTTCACACCCCAGTCCAGCTCTGAGCAGTGCAGTCCTGCTGCACAAGGCATGTGGTGTAGAGCTTCACAGAGCAAGATGACTTATATAGAAAGTAAACAGCTGTGCAAGTAAAAGCTTCAATTCAGCAAGGTCCTTAAACATATGTTTAAATATCATTGAAGTCAAGTTAAATTACTTTAATCATATACATAAGCACTCTGTTGAATGAGGGCTTAATAGTAGTTTGCATCTCTTTCAACATGATCAAGGCTTTTTCATATTTGCTGCGTGCAGTAGGGATTTCTTCTTGGTTACACAGCATGAGCAATTGCTGTGACTTTTGGAAGACTCCCTCAACAATATGAATTTTCTGAGCTGTTGTAAACAGTACAGTGTGGAATGCCAGTAAGAGAGAATGGAAAGTCATTTTCCCAGCTCTCTGCTTTGAGAGTAGATTTAACACATCTTTTCTGCTGTTTTCCAGGACCACCTGCTACTGCCAGCCACCACACATAACAAGACCAGGAGACCAAAGATGTCTATAGTGCTGCCAGCTGTAAACATCAATGGTAAGTGCAAAAGAAGTAAGGGAACGATAAGAGAACAGTTTCAAAGAGATGTGACTGACTCATACATGAAAAGCAAACTTAGGCCAAATGTCTGTCATTACAGCTTTGCAAAAGAAGTCAAACTGATCATTACTGGGGTTTAGTTGCCAGGGTCCCTGCTGGAGCTGGAGTACTGGCAAATCTCCCATGCTTGGTCACCCAGACTTTGAGGAGAGGTGGGGACTTGGCCAGCAGTTGTGCATTGTGGCTCCTTCAAGGACGGGGAGGGTGCCATCCTGTCCTGGTGATTTGTACCCAGCTGATTAAGGGTTACATGAATGGGATTTAACCTCTCTAACTTGATGGCTCACAGAGCCCATGGAGACTGTCCTCATCTCCTCGTTTGGGTTCCTCCCACGCTTGCTTAGCAGGGCAAATTCCTTGGCCTTGCTGGTTTATTAGGATGCTGACTGCCTTCCCTGGCCCTCCTCAGCTGTTTACCACGCTGTTATACAACACTCAGTGTGAGTAGGACCTCTCAGCACTGCCTGGTCAGGATTAATAATCATCATGTTACGGTGCTGCAGGACAGCAGAGAAAACAGCTTTGCGCTGGGGCACGGGCTTATTAGTGCACAGAAATGTTCTGGGTCAGCATTTCAGTCCCACACGAGAGACAGGACATGACCTACTCAAATATATCATGAATTCAGATGGTGAGGAATTGCCAGGGTGGGACATGCCTTGGGACACAGGGTCACTGCCACATTCATCAAAGGCATTGAGAAACCTGGAGCAGTGTAAACTTTACTTTTTGAACAACTGTGCACATAATGCTTTTTTAAAACATCTGTCTTTTACAGTACATGTGAATCATAAGCCCAAATGTTATTGTTAAATCCCAGCATGCTGAAAACATTATCTGCTGATGCGAATTTCCATAAACTAAGAAAAAAAGAATCAGTTCAGGCTTTCAGCATTTTAATAATTGCACTTTCCCATGCAGTACAGCCGAGTGTGATAATCTGTACAGCTATCCTAGGGGAATTTTTATTAGATGTATCAAAATTATTTTTGGCATTTATCTGCCTGAAACTCCCTTTTTATGTCTGTTACAAAAATCCTTTTCTGGCTGACCTGCCCGCATGCGAGTGGGCACTTTATCACTGAAGTACAAACACTATTTCTAAATTACAAATTATTTCTTCGTAACATTTTACTGAGTCCTGTTTTTACTTGAAATAACTTTTCATTTGCTGGAGTAAATATAATTTGGAAAATACGCATCAGAATCCAGTGACAAATCTTATCCATAAATAATGAAACATTGTGAAATTATATTTTCATCAGTTCTTTGGGATTTTTTCTTTGGAACATCAGCATAATCCAGGAAATAAAAAAAATGTCCAGGGATTTGGGCAGAGATGTCGAAACAGATGAGACACAAGAATAGCATTAAGTAAACAACAGCATCAAACATGGGTTCCTCTGTGACACCCAGCCAGGTGTTGGGAAAAAAGTTACAAGACAAACAAGAGCCAGTAGGTAACTTGGCTTGATTTTCAGTTTGACTATTGATAACCATAGGAAATGATTCCCTAAAATGTTCTGTCTGGAGAAGAACCCATTTCTGTACTTTGAGAAAATTGCTTCTCCACCCTTTTCTGCCTCTGTGGGGACTGGAGTTGATCTGCACAAGCATCTGGGACTTAGCTGACAGCAGAGCTTTCCTCCCAGCTGTCTGCTGTTCTTTTAAGCCCACCTTAATTCTTTGTGCACCTGCAGAGAGTTGGCTGCTGGAAAAGGACGAGTCTCCTTTGGAGAAATTGGCAAAACTTGCAGTGTAAGAACTTGTCCCCTGTTACCTTGTGCCTCAGCCAGATCTCTGTGCAAGAGGGGAAACCTTTTCTACTGCCACTTTCTTGCCCTTCTTTTTCACTGCCGCGACCCTGGCAGAGGAGATGACAGGAATAAAATGAAGGGGTCTTTGTTTTGAAGTTTTTTCAGAACTTCATCACTTGCTTGTGATCATTTGCATTGTGTACTAAAGTTTACCCATGACACTGTTTCCAAAGATGAAATACCTGACAGGGCAGTTGAGAACCAACCCTTTGAACTACTTGGACAGTCTTTTCCCAGCAGACAGTCACCCTTTTCTGGTCACACTTAGATTGTTCTGGTGCCTTCTGAGGCCCACTAGAGACTGCCTTTAGCTGGCTTGAGCCATTCCCACCACTGGCTGCAGGGACAGAGAACAGGTATGGACAATGAGTACAGAGTGGAATGGGTTGTCCACTGCTGTCCTACATGGCTCTGCAAGACTAATCTGGCAGTTTCCATAAGTGTACAAAGCAGAGTCAAGGTTACAGCTTGAAGAGTTTTCTGGGAGGAAGGTGGCAGTCCTTGTGCTGTGAGGTAGTGACAAAATGTCAAGAGACAATCTTGTAATTGATGTGAACGTGCACGTGTGTGCAGTCAGTAAGATCAAAGTTTAAAAGAAGATCTTGTCGATCTTGTACAAGGCAATAGCAGTATGTTATTAATTTTCCAGGTGAAAACTTGCTTTCAAGTATTCAGTTGCTCTATGCTGGAAAAGAGTAAAAACAGCCATTACCTTGTAACGTGCCATGTGCTTCTTCTCACAGCCTGAATCACCCACGCCCCTCAGAGAGCATTAGGATAGAACCAGATCCTCACTGTCCGGGTGCACAGAAACATATTTGCCAATTTAAATATGTTTAGTGTGTTAAGATATGTTAAATATGTGTAAGTTTAATTTTTTCTAAGTACAGGAACTTGTTATACATTGTTACATGGTAATCCTCCGCCTCCTACTCCCTTTTCCTTCTTCCTCCCTGGTCATAGCCCCTTTCCAAGCTTGCTAGGCCATCCCCCAGTTCACAGTCAGTGCTTGCTGGCACTCTTCCTTTTCTGCCTCCCCAGATGCTCTAGCAGTCCTTTGCCCTTGTGCCATGTCCCTGCTGGCTGCTGTCCCATGGTACAGCTCTGCCCTTGGCCCCTGCAGCCAGCCATGCCCAATTCTGACCTGCCTCTGCCCAGTGACCACATGCAGTACTCACAGAAAATCTGCCTGATGGTACCTAAGGGCCTCAGCATTGGTAAACCTGGAAGGAAATACGCAGAACTGGGGAGTCCTAGTCCCACTCTGTGTGGTTTTGGAGGCACCATTGGTGTGCCTTCCTGAGAAGTTACTCCAAGAAGAAATATCTTGCAGTTTCTCATGGGAATGAAAACTAACTGCAATCTACAGTTAAACTCAGGCTTTTGTTTTCAAGCAAGTCATGTTTGTTATGCTGGATTGCAGCTATTATTTTAGAAATCTAACTATGCACTTGAGACCAGTTAAGTCTCCAGTAGGTTTCATTCCTAAATTTGCTTTTATTTTAATTCAGAATGTTGTTGGCTCATTACACCAATTCCAAATTGACATATAGGCGGTGCCTTTCTTGAAGTTTAAGTGAAACCATCTGCCATTAGCCCTCTATTTATTTAACTGCAGCATGTTGCAACATGGATCTTTGGATCCAAGTAACCTATAGAGAACAGTGTAGCTGAGCCACTCTGCCCACCCTGAGCACAAGCCTTCTGTGTCTGGAGCATGCCTGCAGCTCTGCAGCCCAGCACAGCCCAGCAGGACTGCTGCTCTGTGCAGCACACAGGAGTGAGGACAGGCAGTGCCAGAGAGCCACTTTGATGTTTGGCCCAAGAAGCCCCTTTCAGGAATGCAGTTCTCTCCCCTGGGATTAGGTGAGGGACTCTCACAGCTTGCACTTGCTCTAGGTAGGAGCAGCTCTAAGTGTCTGTACAGGTGTGTTCTCTCCTTAGCAGCAACACAGAGACTAAAAAGGCCTTTTTTCTTCTTAGGATCCCTGTGCAAAACAGTTCCCTATATGTGAAAGTTTTTCCATCATTCACTTTCTTTAAACTGGGGGTTGGTGTCTGCACTCTAGGCGAAAACAAAAGTGAGAAACCTGATGAGAAAGCCCCTGGTGAAATCTAAGGCTCATTTTCTTGGAATTAGCAGCCATGACAGAGAGAGTTTTGATTTTTTTATAAATATTCTGGATAGGTCCTTAGTCTGATGAAGCCCAGTGGGGCTTGTCTTCAGTCTGCCTTTGAGATAGCTGTTTGTGTGACCCTCGATAACCTGACCCTCCTTAACCTTCTTAAGGAGCCCTCTTCTCCTAAGGGTTGCTTTTTGTCATGAAATCCAACAGCAAAATAATCTCCCAAAGGCAGAAATGGAATGGAATGCTGACTTCAGCAAAGTCCATGTGCTCTGTTGTGTTAGCCAATTTCTGATTCATGAGCAGTTCCATCAGCTTTCCTTCTTGCCATCCATCATCATACTGAGGTAACAGACTTCAAAAGTGCTCTGAAATAATATACGTTCTAATTAAAAAGGTGGAAAATAAATCTAGTGGTAAGGCTTTTTGATCAAAACTGGAGCGATTTCTGCCATCAGGCAGCATAATTATTTGCATTGCAGCTACAAAAAACCTCCTTTCAACTGCCAACCATGTGCAAGCAAGTCACAGATGTCCCAGGCTGGTAGCAAACTGTCTATGAAAAATCTGCAAGGCAAACAGAACCCACACAGGCTGAGGAGGAAAATAAAAACAAAAGCTCTTTGGGAAGTGACAATGGTCTGTAAGTTCCCATGTCTTAGGGTTGAATAAATAAAGTCTTCAACTTCCTCTGCCTTTCAGGGTCAAGCAAACAAAAGATGTGTTTCCTTTTTTCAGAGCAAGAAACAGAATTCGCAGTCAGTCATTGAGGAAGGTCTAAAATAGCATGTATCTGACCGAACAGCAGCTGCCTTCCCTGAAGGTTACTGCTTGACATTTTGGGAAGCCTCTTTCTTGCTTTGGATAGCTCCAGAGCAGTTTCCAGGAGGGTGATGGTCCCTGCTATCCATAGCTGTTGTCCCTCATTGTTCTCCCTGTGCCTAAAAGCCAAGTCATGGTGCCCATGGCTCCCTCTCACAGCTGCTGTCCTTGGCACCAGGCTGGGAAGCTCGTGCCACTCTCCCAGGTATAGGGGACACATCTCTTGGCTGCACAAGCATGAGATATAGAGATACTTCCCTCAGTGTTTCTGCTTTTTATCTGCATTTAACAGAAGGTGCTGAGAACTCAGCACAGCCTTACAAGATGTAGTGTGTGACCAGAAGACTCTGGAAGTTGTGTATGTGGGATTAGAACCTAGATGTGAGATGAAAGAAGGGTGACTGCTAAGGTTTTTCAGGAAAGTCACCTGGGAGTCCATCAAGTTCTCTAAACAGGATGTAGGGAAATACATCTAAGAATGTCTCCAATGCTATCATTCCAGTCATTTTGTAACTGCCATTCTTTTGCTTCTTGAGCTGCCAGTTGAGGAATAAAAGTCATTTGATGAAGTCAGAGGAAGGAAGAGTCAGAGGTGTGATTAGACCTCACTGCAGCAGCTGATTCCTGAGCCTCGGCTGGGACAGAGGGAGAGCCTGCAGTGTCCTGTGTGCAGCCATGGGCCAGCACCATTACTGTGGTTCTCCTGTAATTAGGAGGATTTTCCAATGTCAGAGATGTACCTCTGCTCCCGTGCTCTTGTAAAGCTGTGCTGCAGAGGTCAGGATTGGAATGATGGCAGAACATTGTTTAACAAGAAATTTTAACAACAGATTTTAATAATCTTGTAAGATGCTGCTATTCGTGTTTCTGTTCTCAAAGTCACGTAGAAGTGCAGTTTGTCAAAACAAAATATTCCTCAAACTTTCCTACATTTCTTTGAATCAGAATTGATCATTGCCTAGATTAAATCCTAAATAAAAGTTTTCAACTGTTACCTTTGAAAGGCTTTGCTCTCCCCAGCCATGTTTGTTAATACGTTGTCTTTGACAGAAGGGAGGAGATTAAATTATTTTAAAAAGTAAGAAAGAAATCATTCAAGAATCTGTGCGCAAAAGTAATGGAATCTGTGTCACTTGAGTTCATGTTTATTTATTTAGACAGGAAACGAACAAGAAATGAAATCATGAAGGCTTATTCCCTAATGAATTTTCATAACAAGTTGTTTACCTAAATTACTAAATGAGTAATCTATTTTTATGCATTCAAAAGAACAGGAAGGTTATTTCAGAGGATCTTCAGTGCCTTTTGCCCCTTAATTAATACAAAAAAGAGTTATCTCATGGGTTTTGCTAGAGCAGGCCAAGCCCCAGCGTGCTTGGTGCTCTCTGTGCAGACAGGGTACTGCTGCAGATGGCATTGTGCTGGGAACACACCGTCTGCCAAGGGGGCAGAGAATTAGTCATAAATTAATTGGACTTCGTATTTAGTATTTCCAATGCCAGTGTTGAGTTGTTACAGCAGATTTTTTTTTTCCATAGGAATGATACACTTCTGTAAAATACACAAAGTATCATTAAAAAGAAGCCTGTGCCATAGGCTGGCAGCACGGATGCCAGTGTGGGGTTGCAGAGTTGGTTTGAAATGAGCATGTGTGTGTCTCCTGGATGTTTGTTAGCCCTGCATGCTGGTGCTGCTGTGGGCGTGTGCTCTTCCAAGGCTCACAGAGACCACTGTGCTGAGAGCTATGCTGCAAAGCAAAGAGGGAACTTTCACCTCAATCTGTGAGGTTACTGTTGCCATCATGGCTATGTTATGCTATGTGCCGGATGTTGTAATTCTAGCCTCCAGCCCAGCCAATCTGCCTTAATGTATCTTCAAATGTTGTAAATTCAAGATTATATAATTCCTCTTGGTGTGAAATTATAGGTGGCAAACAGTTTTATGTTTGTGATACGTGGGCCAACTCTGGTAACTCTCTATTTCTGCAGTGATCTGAAGCATAATTACCCATAATGAGCTCACCCTGTAAAAACATGAAAAGCTGCAACAGAACTGGTAGAGGAGGTTCACATTTATGAGTTCTGTCTTGAGAACATCACTGGAGTAAACCTAGAGACTGGTGAAAACAGTCTGAGAGAGCCTGTTGGAATGTTTGGGTTAGTCTCTAAGGAGACTCCTGCCAGCAGGGCTGGGAGGCTTTTCCCTGCTCCTCAGATCCTGGGTCTGTCCTCCAGGCTGCACTTCCCTCACCTCTTGATACAGCCCACCTCACCCCTGGTGCTTCCTGCTGTGCTTCCTGGGCGTCTTCTGGCCTTGGAAACTATTTGAAAAACACATCCTGAGTTCCTGAAGGACATTTTTGCTCATTCCCTACTTCATAAAGTAAATCATCTCCCTCCATCCTGCCTGAGTCTGTAGCAGCTCCAGAGGAGCAGGCTGTGCTATATCCACGCCTAGCACAAACACCTTCTGGGTGAATGTAGATGAAGAAATGACTGCCAGCCCCAGCTGCCCCTCTCCATGGGAAAGGAGGCACCCCTGTATCAGAGCAGGACTTGCACATGAAAGCTGTAAATCTCCTGTTGCTGTAGCTGGGAGACAGAAATGTTTGCAAGGGCCATGTCTCTTTATGAGCACGCTGCGTTCACTCAGGCTCTGCAGTGCTTTCATCGGTGCCTGACACATGCACTGAGTCACAGAAGCTCATGGGCAGGAGAGTGCTCGCCCCACACAGACAGAAGATGGTGTTAAAAATACTCTTCTACAAGCAAGAGCTGATTGCAGTATCTAAATAAATGAGGTAACTTTATGTACTCAAGTTAGACAGGTGGAAAATTCGGCTCACTCTTTGGATACCGTCCAAGCTATAAAGACATTTCAACTGTAAGGGAATACAGGCTCTCACTGGCCTGCAGTCTTAAATCAGTGACACACTTTAACACCAGGATACAAGTGATACTGGGTGATACGCAAGGTCTATGTCAATGCAAACATGATGTTACCTCTTGAAAATAAAAATTAAGTCCAGTAGTTAAATTAATTTTATCAATAAGTGCCTGCAACTTGAAATGCCACAGTTCAAAGGTAGGGGCTAAATAAAATGGAAAAACATTAAAGGAAAAACTAGTGGGGTTAAAATGCTGACAAATGAAGATTGATTAAAGATTAAAAGCTCATTGCAAAAATCTTCAAAAGAAGACTAAAAAAATACGATGGGCTTAAGTAACGCATTAAAGTCAATCCATAGAAGTAAGAAGGTATCTTTTAAACAATGGACATTGTAGCCAAATGAGAGAATAGGAAAAAAAAAGAGGATAATTTCTGGCAGACTAAATGTCAAACCATAAGAAGTTAAGCCAGAAAAAGATACTGAGCAACATCATGCCTGAGGTGTAAAAGAAATAGTAAAAATATTTTTGAGAGGAGGCTTGCCAGGAAGTCTCTAGTGCCTGTGGAGGACCAAGGTGTTAAGGAGCACTTAAAGTGGAAATCAGCACTGCTGAAGGAAGGAGTAAAGTGTTCTTGTGCTGGTATTAACCAATGAGGCTGTATAAATATCAGGCAGGTGACAAATAAGGCAAACTTTTAAAAAATTACTTCAACCAAAGTCTCAGTTTTGCACCACTTGACAGAATCTGTGAGAGTTGAGTGTGTCCTGGCACATGCAACAGATTGGGAAGAAAGCACAGCTCCTGCAGAGGAAAGCCCTACCTTAGTGCTCCATTGGAGGCCCCAGAGGGAGAGTGAGTGAGGATAAGGGTGCTCCCTTCAGCACAGCAACATACAGAGTGTTCAGAAACCTTGGGAAAATATGATTCTTTGAGACTGCTGAAAGGAAGCAAGCTTTTGTGGGACAAGAGGGAAGGCTCACTCACAGATTAGTGTCCCTCTAAAAGGTGGAAACAGATGGTCTCATTTTGCAGTGAAGGGGTTGTTACCAGTAGTTTCATACACAGGTCTGTGCTGGGGAGATGCCATGGCTCTCAGTCCCTGCTGCACTCAGAGGGAACAGTGCCCTGGTCCTGGGACAAGCCCTCCAGCCCTAGTTCTTGAAAGAAGCCTTTACTGGAATGCCTTTCTAGGCTACTCTCCTATGTGCAGTTTAATGTCTTGTAAAGTGGGTAGGTCTGGATTTGCAGGCAGTGTGGGAAGTTTGTTTATCCTTTTAGTGCCTCCCAAGTGGGCATGGGATAGTTCTGACTAAGAGCATTGCTCTTCCTCTAGCCTCTTTCTTCACTCCCTAGAGTTTCCTGTGCAGCAGAACTCCTTACCCATGTCTTTGTTTTCTCTTTGGGTTTTTGCCTTTTGTCATTAGCATTGTCACAGATGGTTAGATTTTAAATAGGGTCATCCTGCAGCAATGCTACCCTGCCAACAACACACATATACACAGCCAGAGCTGTCAAAAATGTCTCTCTTTTTCTGAGAAATACTCCATCTGAGGGAATTTTAAATCAAGTGCCTGCGAGGGTCAACACTGATGAATCTGATCTTCTCTTCCTGAGGTGACCATTGGCTCCCTCTCCAAAACGATAGCAATCACACTGAGTCCACACTGGGCCATCTCCTCAGTAGCTCATGTTCTTTCTCTTAGAGAAAGTGATGCAGCATGAAAGATTGAAAAGGGAGGTGGGCAATCCAGTGGGACACGGTCCCTGGGAAGAGCCAACTTTCCTTCCCTCTCCCTGAGACTTCCCAGTCTAGAGCAGGTACTAGAAAGCACCAGCTGGCCCAGATTGGCCACTGACCACATTGCTCACAGGTGCTGCTGGCCTCTTCCAGAAACCACACAGTGGTATAAGCTAAGGGCAGGTGATGCTCCTCACCCACAGCAGTGCCAGACTCACTGGTGGCTCCATTATTTACTTCAGAGGCCACTGAGAGCTTGTTTCCTCTGGTTTTCTTGCTTACCTCTCATGCCTGTGCATATCTCCCTTGGATGACCCCTGACACCACTGCTCCAATGGATTGGGCATGAAGAGAGAGACCCTGTCTCCTGCTGTCAGCTCATGGCTTATCAGGGTGAGTTTGATGGTGTGGATCCAGTGTTTCTGTACTCCTAGAGATGCCTGGCTCACAGTTGGAGAGGAGGTAAGAGACCTGGAGACTGAAATGCCAGGATCTCACTTAGTCTGTGCCCAGGACTGAGGACAGCTGAGTTCACAGAGGTGAGACCACTGCAACTGCTCTGTTTGGGAGTAGTTCCAAGTGGAAATTGGCTTTTAAAAAGGGAAGTTATTTGGGTCACACTATAACTTTCTCCCTTGCCTCAATCCTGTCCAACAATCCAATCTGTAAATGTTTTAGCAATCCTGCTGCGTGGTTGCAGTGAACGTATTTTTAGTCTGTAATACTGCTTCATTTATATACTTATTTGGTAGTGTATACCAACCCTTCAGATGGAAACATTGTCCAGATGTGCTGGTAGGACAGTCAGGGCTTCTCAACGGAGATGAGATGGAAGATTGCTGCAGTGACAATGTAGAGAGAGCCCTGTGAGTTATGTGTGGGGACAGCTGCAGCCCTTCAGCAGGCAGTGCAGCAGAGTGCAGCTGGTGCCTTCAACTCCTGAGGCTCATACTTTCTGAGCCCTGCTACCCTAAACATAAGCTCTGGATTGGGCAGGTTACAATAAAAACTATTTGGATAATTAGATGCTAAATCATTCCTAAAGCTAAACTTTATCATTGTCAGCTTGGTGCAGCTCGCACAAAGCTCCCAGGTGCTGGAGCATGTTAGTGGCTCTTTGAAAGCTGCCCTGGTTTCTGCTGCTGTGAGAGATGGGCTGTAGAAGAGGCTCCAAGTGTAGATTAATGCTGACACAGACTGGTAATTCCCTCTTTAGAAGGAATTGTGGAAAGTACAGAGTGTGAGTAGCTGTTCAGCAAACATGGCTTTAATAGAGTTGGGTGGGTTTGGATCACGTTACACAGGGGTGATTCACTGGCTCCTATTTTGACATCAGTTAAACTGGTTCCATGGATAGCAAAGTCACCTTCTGCTCCCCACCCCCCACACAAGGAGGGCATGATTCTCTCTCCTTATTGACAAAGACAGGTAGTTAAATAAGGATGGGGTAAGTGATTGCCCTCCATGTACCTTAGCAGGAGTAAGGACATGTAGTCCAGATCTGTGTGGCTGACAGCACCTTAAATGTGTGTTCAGTGAGCACAGCAGATACAGAGCCAGGCAGGTTCTGACCATTTAAAGTCACCTACTCAGAAAGCAGCCAGTAGGTACTGGCACATGGGTTATCTGCTTCAAAGGCAGCTAGGGCCTTAGACGAGGGTCTGAGGACTGAGGACCTCACTGAATGATAGAGTATTGGTCCCACTGAGTATTTTTTTGGTAATACACTGTGATATTGCCTAGAGCAAAGTAAAATTTATAGTTCTGGTAGAATAAGGCTCTATAAATATACATATGGCATGAGTGCACCTTCAGAAAGCTGTAAAACCTTTCCATGGTGTTTGAAACAGTCCAGCAAGCTCAGGTGGCCTTTCAGGGGAGCTCTGTTTCAGTTTCTCTGCAGACACCAGTTTTCACAGTGAACATTTGCTGCAGCAAAGCTTTTTGGGGAAGATGGGAAGATGTAAGTAGGAAAGGATAAATTATCTAGAATTACATCTTCTTTCAGACAGATGTGTCCATAGGGCCAAACAGCCTGATAATATGTGTGAAGTTGAAGTCTGTGGAAAGAGCAGACATCACCATTTGTTCTTACTAACTGCAGAACAAAAGTTTCATTGCCTGCCTTTTAAGCCCTCTGCCTGTCTTCTTCCTTTCTCTGAGAGAGTATCTCCCATAGAAGTAGGTGCTCAATCTCACAGACATTTGAACAGCCAACTGATTGATGGATGTCAGTGCTACTGAGGGAAGAAGGAGGATTTTGGTTTTATGGCCTTTTCAGTAATACAGTTTTAAAAATATAGTGCTTCAAATATGAAGGCAATCTTCTATCATCCTCAATATTTTTTAGCAGTAGTTAATGCCCTCAGCCCTATTTGGTTTTGGTTTGGACTGCAGACTTCAGCTTTCATCTGTTGGATCTTGCAACATGATTATTTTTAGAGAGAGAGCAGCACTGGGATTTAGGTTTCTGTTCCCTAGACCAAGCTCATGCTGGGAGTTTGGTACAGCCTGCAAGAGCCAGTAAGGCTCTTTGGGAAAGTGCAGTCAGAGCTGCAACGCTTGGCACAATTACCTTTGCTATTAATTTGAAATAGTCAGGCATCTGAAGCATGGCTTTTAAAGCTGTTAACAAATAATTAACTGCAGCACACGCTCTTGGCCCAGCAAGGATAGCTTGTTTAGCCTGAGTCTGCACTGTGTGAAAAACTGTATGTTCTGAACTTCAAAGAGGAGCAGTAAATCTATTTATTGATCTATCTCTCTATTAATCTATTATTAATCTATCTCTCCTTTACAGGAGATCTGTTTTCATTTACATAATCCCACAAAATATCAGTCATTAGTAATTCAGGACAGTGAAGATCACTGTGTGTCAGCGTTGCCCTTGGGCAGCCCTGCGTAACGCACACTGGCAGTGCTGACCTTCCAGCCAGCACCTGAGCAGCAGGCAGCAGCCTGGGGCTGCCACTTCTGCTTCACAGACACCCTGCTACCTGTGCCTTGCTGGGAGGGCTGGTGGCTGTGTGCTCAGCAGGGCAGTGTAGGCTGGTCTGAGCTCTGGTTACACATGCTGACCCCTCCAGGAATCAGCCACAGGCACCTGCTGAGCTCAGTGCTGGGCACAGCCCCTCTGGAAACCCACCCTCTGCCCCTCTGGTGCCTCCAGATGTTGGTACTGCATGGGAGGGGAAGGAGAGAAAGCATGACAAGGCTGTTTTTGAATGATCTGACACAGGAATCACCAGGCAAAATCGTTAGCTTGTTCTGGGAATCAGATCAGACCATGGAGTCCAGTGGAGAACCCACAACTCGAGGTGCGGTGTTTGAGGAAGGGGCTGACCACAGCTCTGGTCAGGAGTGGGAACTTGCAGCTTACAGAGGGGCAGGGCCAGAGGACCAGGAGTGAATGCAAGTGTCTGTGGAGCTCTGGTACCCAAGGGCTTGATAGGCAGCTGCTCCTCTAGCCTTTCCTTAAAAACTCTTCATCATGAAGATACTCTCATGTCCCCAAGGTACTTTCATTCAGGGCTTGCATTTCATTATCATTAGAAACTTGGTCAAAGTTGTTTCTCTTGCAGTCGAGCTGTTGTTTCTAATCCTGTCATTCTGCTGGCTTATCCACAGTGATCCTCTGCAGTCCTCAAGGTTTTTCTGTAGTACTTCTGCCTGGCCCCATTTTTACCCATTTTCCAGCTCTGGCTGTGGTTGAAATGCATTCTGAAAATTTTGGACAGCTTCTCTCTTTTATCAGAATTCCAGTCTCGTCCAATCTAGCCACTCCAAGGTCATTGGAATCTCTCCAGTTTAGCATCTTCCAGAAATCTTCTAAGTATGCTGTTTATTCCTCATCCAGATCATGAAGCAGTTTAATGGCGTTGAGCTCAGGACTGAGCTGTGTGGAATCATTTTTTGCAATGACAGTGAGCTAGTCTTCCCAAACAGGGGCTTGTGCCAGCTGTACTCAGGTCACGTTCGCCTGTTGTTCTGCTGGGACCATCACATGGGCATTCAGAGAGCATCAGCCCCTCCCTGAGCTGGGGTGGGCTGGGTGTTCTGGGGCTGCCACTGCTTTCAGACCCCTCCTTAGAATGAAGCTGGTCCAGGTGCCTGGCAGCAGCACCAAGCAGTTACTGTGGTGTCTGAGGAACATCCCACCTCCTCTTCTGTGTCTGTTTGGAGCTAAGGGTAATGAGAAAGGCTGCTGGAAATGCCTGTAGTGGGCATTGAGCCATTCCCACTGCTGCCCTCACCCCTGTGAGATGAAAGCCTTTGCAGAGGTTTTCTGCAGCAGTTCAATGCCTTCACCCCAAAAAGGGAAAGAATCAGATGTTGATTTCAAACCTGCCTTTAACTCCTGGGCTAACTCACAGGCCGAGGGCAGGATTTGGGTATTTTGTGAATGTCTGTGTGGGGGGGTGTGCATCCCCTGTGTGCCTCCTGGCCAGAGAAGCTCATCATGGGAGTGATTCGTCCCAGCTCTCGCCGCTGTGGTGGACTCAGAAGACACAGCTCCTCCTGCCATGGGGTAGCATAGCTCTGGCTTACTTAATCCTGGCACGTTTTGTTGGGAGGGAGCTGTGTCAGCACAGTGGGATCGGGATCCCAGCTGGTCAGAATGGCCTGGGCTGGTTCCCCAGTGCCACCCACACAGCACAGCTCCCTGCCTTGCCTGGGCAGCCCTTGGGATTGCTGTTCTCCTCTGTCTTGTGCAATGCCCAGAACTTAATGATAGCCCTCTATGCTGGCTGCCAATAGTCAGGGAAGCTCACTGCACTATCAAGATGTTTTCCTGTGGCCCTGGCCACCATCCCATCCCACCTCACCCACTTGTGGCTTTGGAGCACTGTTTCTCCCATAGCTGGGGTTCCATCCAACTACAGCATGAGAGCTGAGGAGTTGTTTCCAGCTTGCTGTGTCACAGGGAGCCCATCTGTGCCCATTTGCTGGCTCCAGGCTCTGTGCCCTTCAGCTTCCCCTTGTGCCCCTCTGCTCCCCTTCCCAGCCCCCTCTCCTGAGTGGCACCAGCAGCCCAGCTCCCTCTGCTGACTGGTCCTGAGCCTGTGGGTGGGAGCCAAGAGCACCTCCAAAGGCAGAGAGAAGGGGTGACCTGGAGGAATGGCCTCTGAAAGGGTCCCAGCTGGGGACATGGCACCTGCATGTCATAGCAGGGCTTTATCAGCAGTGCAGCATCCAGGAAGGGTGAGGTGCTTGTCAGGGATTTGGGTCAGTGGCACAGAGACTTGCACAGCTGCTCCTGGCCTCAGTCTCTTGGTGGCACATACAGAGCTTTTTCCATTTCATTCCTTGCAGGTGCAAGCTTTGATTTCCCTTGCAGGCTCTCAGCCCCCTTAGCAAGGGCTTGCTCCTGCCTTTCATTACTGTACCAGACATGGTTGATCTAATGGCTTCTGCAGGTGGTGTGGGGTACAACAGGGTCCGGCCACGGTCCTCAGCTGTCATCCAGAGTCAGAGTTAATTCAGGAAAACAGTAAAAATTAGTAATGTATATTGCATTCCTCCAGTCCATACGCTTTCCATTAGGTGATCTTCCATCCTCCTGAGCACAGAAAGGAAACCCAGCCAAATGGCAGTCTTCTGGCTCTGAAAGGATTGGTCTTGCCTGGAAATCCAATCTCAGCTCTTGCATTCCTGGGCACACTGTCTGTGCAGGGAATAATCTCCCACCTTTAAATCCAGGCAGCAGATGCTAGCCATGTGCACAGCCTGTAAGCCCAGCAGCTCCTGTGGCAGCAGATGTCCCAGGCTGGGGGCCACACTGGGGTCCTGTGTGCTGCTCAAGGTCTTCCTGTGCCCAGGGCTCTGTCAGGGGAGTGGTATTGCCCAGTGTCACCACATCAGTCAAGTACATCAGCCAGGTCAGCATGGGAATGAGGCACAGTTAATTCTTTTGAGAGATCACATTTTAGGGTTTTTTGTTAATAAACTGGTGAAGAAATTTCTCAAGGTCCCCAGTGTCAAGAGGGTTACAGAAAGTGAAACATTCAGCTTTCTTAAATAAACCTATTTTCAATTACTCCCATACTTTAGTGGCTCAAGTACAACAGTTCTGTAATGAATGTTACACAGTGCAAACTCCATCAGTAATGATGTGCAGAGGAAGAAGGGGAAATAAAAGACATTAATTTCTAGGTGTGACTGCACATGCTAAGTGTGGTCTGGGCTCTTTGAGGTGTCACAAGCAGTCTGGGGCTCTGCTGTGTGAGAGGGAGCTCCATGTGTGCAGCTGCAGAAAGGGAGTTCCCCCTCTGCAGCTCCTGCTCCAGACAAAAAGGGGTCCAGAAAGCTCTGCTTTTAGTGCTGTTGGATCCCTAGCTTGCAGGGCTAACTCTGACCTGTTTTTTTTTTAACCTTACTTTTGCAGAGAATGTGATCAATGGGCAGGACTACGAGGTGATGATGCAGATTGACTGCGAAGTGATGGACACCAGGATCCTCCACATCAAAAGTTCATCTGTCCCTCCCTACCTCCGAGAGCAGCGCAGAAATCACACTGACACCTTCTACAGCTCCTCCCCCTCCGTCCCAGAGACGCCCCATGCCCTGAGGGCCATTGTCAAATCCCTGCAGTAGCTCTTGTGACAGCGCACAGGGGAGCACCGGCATGCAGCAGGTCCTGCCACCAGCCTGAGCCCCTTCCCTGGCAGGTCCTGGGGCTCCTGGCATGTGGGCACAGCAGGGACAGCCCCCTTTAGCCCATTCCTGTGCCTGACCTCACCCAATGGCCGCATCCTGCCCAGGGATAACGCAGCTCAGCTGGCTCCTCGCCAGGGACAGTCCTGGGAGCCCCACACGACGTGGGGGACATGGGCCATCCCTGCTACTTATGCGCTGTCCAGAATTGTGGGTTGGTTTTCATTTCTGTCCCTGTTAGGCTGCCAGAGGTCGGCTGATGAGCCAGAGACAAGAGAGCAGACACCCACACTTGGGATGAGGCCGCTCTCCCTGCAGGGTGCTTGGGCAGCAGGAGAAGTCCAGCTCCCAGCTTCAGGTGCTGGGCCTGACCAGACAGCCCCACTCCTCATCGTTCCCTCCCAAATCCTGCCTATGCAGCCTCCCTCAGCAGGAAGCCCTGGGATGCAGCAGTGTGGTGGAGCAGCCCAGCCCAGCCCCTCAAGAGGGTGCTGGGGCCCCTCACTCACCACTAAAGCACTACAAGCAGAACAACCCCACTGCCCTGGGGCTGGGCTGCCCGATGAGGCACTGCCCACCCTGCACCGGCCTGGCTCTCCAGGATCCTGGTGCTGCCTTCCCCAGCCCACGTGGCTGCACGGCTGAAGGCTTGCCCCAAAGGAAGTGATTTCATGCAGCAGATGCATTTGTAAAGTTTGGGTTTTTGGAGTTTTGGGGGTTTTTTTTCCTGGTTTTTGTTTGCGTGGGTTTTTTGTGTGTGCTATTTAATACTTTTCACTGCTAACAACTGCCCTTGGAGCAGCACTAGCCTTGCTGGGGATGCTTCAGTTCCATGGGACGGAGCCACAGCACCTTCTCCTGAAGCCACACATGTGTCACACACACTCAGCACCACACAGCCCTGTCTGCCTCACCAGCACAGCCAGCCACTCGCTGGGCAGCGGGGGAGGCTTCCATTGGCCCCAAACACTGGCCACAGCCAACTGCTGCCATTGCAGAGTGGAGCTCTGTTCACTGTTCCTAGTCTGTCAGCCGAGCCCCAGGCCAGAGCTGGGCCCAGGAGTTCCAGCACACTGGAGCTCAGCTGGGATGAGCTGCCAGCAGAGCATCAGCCTTGCATAATGACTTCAGCATGTTGTTACATTATTTTTTTCTCCCTTGTGCAGTTTGCGAAGAGGATGATGAGCTTCAGTTTGACAGCCAGCTGCCTTTCCTTCATGGTTTGAGCGCTAACTGGCTCACATGGGATTATGAATTATTAATTATTATTATTATTATTAATAATGTATGTGTGTGGCTGTTAGGAAATACAGGTTGATCCCACAGCAAGACAGCTCCAGGGGCAGTAGGAGGAGGATGAGGGGCAATACACCCCTGTGAAGTATGTGCCTTGCAGCACCTTGGGGAAGCTGTGCCCTTTGCCACGTCCCCAGCAGCGCAGGCCCCATCCTCGCAGCGTTCGCGCTGCTGGGAGGGAGCTGGGCTTGGCTGCGCTGCTCACACCAGTTCATTTTCCTGGCCTGGCCCCACCTGACTGTGGGCCAGCTCACAATAGTCAGAAATAAAAACCCCAGCGGTGCCCCAGCCAGAGGCACACGGCTCCCCCGCAGCCATGGGTAGGGGCTGCTGGCTGCTCTGGGGGCATTTGCTGCCAGGGAGCTGGGGAGGGGACTGGGGTGGTGGCTGAGCTTGGCACAACCTTGGGAAGGGCTGCTGGTGGGGGTGGGGACTGCTGCAGCACCACGTCCTCAGTCAGCAGCCCTGGGCTCTGGTGGTGGAGAGCATGTCTCATGCTATGTAATTCTGTCCTCTGTGTCCCTAGTACTGAAGGCAGTAAAATCCTTCTTTTATTTATTACTAATAACTTCATTATTGTACTTGTTAATACCGTTTTCCTTAGGCAAACTACTGGAACGCCTGCCCTGGTCTGCCATCTCTTGGGCTGTGCAGTGTGGCTCTGCTTGGCACTGTGTTGGCAGTGCCCATGGCACATCTACCTTCTCCTCCTCCTGCTGCTGGAGAGCAGGTACCCTACACAAGCTGCTCACCCAGACCCTGCCACAGGAGCCCATGAGGGCTGGAAGTGGCATGGCACCCTGCCCCAGTACCAGTCCCAAGCAGCCTAAAGCCCTCTGGAGTTTGTCCCCATCTGGTGTGTAAACTGGCTCTCCCCAAACCAACCAAAACCCACCCAAAACACCCCTGTGCATTGTCATGCACCCAGAGGGTGAACCAGAGTCAAAGAAAGCCCCGAACAGCTGCAAAGGTACTGGATCCTTTATTACTGACAGCAGGTAAATACAAGATGCTGATGGGCAGGAGGGCAAGGGCTGTGTCTCTCTGAGGGGATCCTGGTAGTCCTGGTCCAGGACTGGCATGGGCATGAGAGGGAATGTAGGAGGTTGAGTGGCACAGTGAGGGCCATGCCAGCCCCTGCCCAGGCAGCCCAGTGCCCAGCTGAGCAGAGCGTTCACCACACCAGCAAATGCCAAGGGGAACTATTTGGGTTACAAGATGAACAAACAAAAGCCATCTACACATATTTACAGCATCCCCCTCCTGCCGCCAGCTCCCTCCAGGCATGAGTGAGGGCTCGGGGTGCATCCAGCCCCCCAGAGCGGCCTGCAGAGAGCAGAGCCCCGGCTGGAGGGGACAGTCCTCGACATAAGTACCAGCACCAGGGGCTGCTGGAGCTGTGCTCGCAGCCCCGTTGTACAGCAGGATCTCCAAGGGGCCTGCTGGCCGTCAGCTGGGAAGATGGTCCTGAGAGATGGGACATTCCCATGGGACATGCAGGTCCTCCACCAGGACTGGCAGGCAGCAGCATCCTGCTGGGACCTGGTGCATGCAGCTTTGCACTGGTTCAGGGTGTATTGCTGATCATCTCCAGCTAAAAACATCCTCAGGAGGACGGTGTCTGGGCCACCTCCTCTTCCCTGGGTAGGAGAGCCAGGCCTGCCCTTCCAAAGGAGGACCTCCTTCCCCTGGGAAGGAAAATCAGAAGCAAGGATACAGCAAAGACAAAGGGAGTGCTTCTGGCCTGGGGATTGATCTACAATCCACCATAAAAAAACCAGCTTGAAACAAAACCCATCATTTACTCTTCAATTTGTACAAAATAACAATAATAACAATAAAAATAATAATAAAAGGTGCTGGTGGCCCCTGGCTTGCAGTGCCCCACTGTGGTGGGGGGGTCTCAGTAGGCAAAGATGACGTGGTAGGTGACTTGGTGGCCATTGTCCCAGGCATAGAGCAGGCGGTCCTTGGGGTTATAGTCTATCTGCGTGGTGTAGGCGTACTCGTTCTCAAAGAGCAGCCTGGGGATGATCTGCGTGTTGGTGTGCGTGTCAAAGGCATAGGAGATGTTGGCGTTCCTCTTGTTGTAGCTGTCGACTGCATACAGGACCCCACAGATGACAAAGCAGTTCCCATAGAAGTTCTTGCGCAGCCCCGTCCGCCACGTGGTCTCCTTCTGGGTGCTGAGGTCGGCCGCGTTCAGCTTGCTCAGCACGATCACCTCCTGGTTGAAGCCCTCGTAGCTGATGGCTGGGTAGATGACCCACAGGCCGTTCTCGTCCACGGCAAAGTCCACGTCAGAGTGGCCTCGCCACCGCCACGGGGTGGACTCCTCGTAGGCCACGTCGTGCAGCATGGCCCAGGCGGCCACGTAGCGCTGCTTCAGGTCGTACTTGATGATGTTGCGTGTGAAGGCCCGGTTGTAGTAGAAGGAACCGTTGTAGACAACGTGCCCTGTCCCAATCCAGCTGTATGGGAGCTTGTAGGAGTTGCTCCAGCGACCTGCAGGGCAGACACACCTGGCTGCTGAGACCTCCCTTTGCTGTGGGGTGAGTGGCCATGCCAGCAGCACCTCTGCCCACAGCTCTGCCTACACTCCCTCCCTGGCCACCAGCCACAGCCTGAGCTGTCCCATGCTCTGTACCCTGCACACCGGGTGTCAGCACCCAAGAGTGGAAGGTCCCTAGGCAGATCATCCCTCCACGATGCAGCATCCCCAGGAACAGGGATGCTGCTTGGATCAGCTCAGTGGTGGCTAGCATGGTATCAGAGATGGTGCAAACCCACCTTGCTTGAAATTGTCAAGGTTCCTGAACTCCACCAGTGTGTTTCCATAGTAGTAATTGGTGACATAGATCCGCTCCTCCTGGGCCAGGGGGTCCTTCATCCAGGCTCCCTCATTGCGCCCGTAGGTGTTCTGGGTGGTGGGCCCTGAGATGGTGGACAGCGTGTCCTTGCAGCGCCCTGCATGGGCAAGGAAAGGCTTGTGAGGCCAGAGGCAGGGTGGCCATGCTCTCCCTGAAGGCATCACCCCCCCACAAGCCCCTTGCTCACCCAGCAGGAACCCCCTGCCACCTTGGCTCTGGTGCAGCTTTGTGAGGCCCAGCAGGACTGGCCAGACCCCACAAACATCTCCCCACAGCCTCAGCCATGTCCCTGCTCCAGCTGAGGCTGCTGACTATCTGAGGTCCCGTCGCTTTTTGTTCTGCCCAATCCAGCCCCTAAAGGGGGGAGGAAACTACAGTAGGTTCCAGAGTTAATAATTAAACCTGGCACCCCAGTGAAGTGCTGTCCAGCTGCCATGTCCATGACACCTCCCATCTGTGACTGAATCCAGGTGTGCTGTGCTTATTAGGACGGGCTGTTGGCACAAGCCAGCCCCCCCTCACAAAGCTGGATGGGCACAGCACCTGCAGAAACTCACCAATGATGTTCCTGATGTCCTCCTCCTCCAGGCCTTCCTTTGGTGTGGCAGGGATGGCTGGGCTGACCAGTGTTGCAGGGGTGTTTGCCTCGACCCAAGCTCCTGGGCTGGGCTCCATGTCACTCCAGCCTCCAGTGGGGGTGGCCACGAGCAAGTTCTCTGTGGCTGTGGCCATCACTGTGCTGGCCATGCCCGGGAGCTGTGGGGTCCCCTCCTCCGCCAGCCCTGTCAGGGCAGTCATGGACTCTGGGGCAGGGATCAGCCAGCTCATGGTGGTGGCGTCTGGCGTGGCAGGGGACAGCGGCACCGTGGATGTCACAGCAGTGCCCGCAGCTGGCAGAGTGGTGGGAGCTATGCCAGGGGTGGGCGGCCACCCCACTGGGGAGGGCTTTCTCATGGGCTCGCCTGCCCTGCTGCTGGGCCTCAGGAGCTGGTCCTCTATCAGCAGATCCACCGTGTTGTCCCCGCTGAAGAGCTCGTCCGCTGCCAAACAGAGGCACAGGTGTCAGCCCTGCAGCCAGGGGAGCCAGGCCCCTCCAACTGGCTCCCTGGGCACTGCTGCAGGCTGGCTGGTACTAAATCCACCTGTGTTCCCTCTCCATGTCCCCTCTGGAGGCTGACAGTGCCCATGTCAGGAGGTGAGTGAAGCCCCATCACAGTGACATCCACCACCTCGGGCCAAGCAGAGCGGGAGGTGACAGAAATCAATTCTGCCCTGCCACCTCCCAGAGAATGGGCAGGATGGAGACCCAGCTGCATTCCAAACCAGATCCCACTCACCTAACCCAGGATCCAAAGCAGGAGCCTCAGCCAGGGCACAGGGATCACTGGGATTCCCCAGCCAGCACGGGCACCCTTTGATCCTCCTCATCTCCAGGAGCTCACAAACCCCTGCAGGGCAGGGCTGGATGTCCTTGCTGAGCCAGTCTGCACAGCGAGGGCACCTGCCCTTCTGCCCTGCCCGTGCTGCCCGCCCCACCGGTCCATGAGGGTTCATCCCCTGCTCCTAGCTTGGGCCATGAGCCCTGAACTGCCTTCCACCACAGCAAACACTGCACAATCCTCCTGGGATGCCATCGGGCAGGCGTGTTTGAAAAGCAAGCATATTGAATAAACCTCCATTTACTTCTGGAAAGGTGTTGATGCTGGATGTTTTGAACCAAAGAAGTGAGCTATTTCCTTGGCTATCAGAGATTTTCCATGGAATAACAATGCTACACTGCCCCGCATGCACAGCTCAAAGACTGCACAGCAGTGAGGTACCAGCTGTCTCACATCCCCCTGCTGCTCCCCACACACTTTGCCCCCACATTCCCAGGGGATGAGGCACTGGCTTTGCTGCAGGATGCAGCCACCATCCCACCATGGCTGCATACCCAACTCACGTTGCTCCTCGATGTCATTCTCTGACTCGGTGGACTGGGCTTTGTAGTAGGTGACCCCTCGGACAATGGTGGGCTTGGAAGGAGGCCGGCTCCTCACCCGCAGCTTCCTCTGCAAGAGCTGCTCAGGCTTCTTCTCCTCCAGAGAGAGGTGCAGCTCCGGGAGGGATTCCACAGAGTTGATCTGCTGGGAGATGGTTTCATCCTTCAGGAATCTTTCTTCATATTTTCCCTGGAAGAGACACAGGAGGTTGTTAGCAGATAGGCTGGAAATGCCATGTTTTGGTGAAAGGGCAGGTCAGGCTGCACAGCCCCATTCTGGGCAGAAGGATTTGAGCTCCCTCCTTCCTCAGGGCCTCCCTCAGTCCATTTTGCCATAGGAAGCCCTTCAGACCAGCACTGCTCCTGCATATCCTTGGTGCCACCCTGCAGTTCTGGGACTCAGGGCTCCATAAGACACCCTGTGGGGTGCAGGACAGGCAGGAGAAGTAGGGTCACTCCCTGGAATGCCAGGGGCTGGTTCCAGCAGCTGATCTGCAGAGTGTGCAATGTACACTGAGCTTTCACAGGGCACAGAGGCTGAAGGCACCTTCCCAGCAGGAGCAGGAACCTCCCGAGGCAGGGACCAGGAATCCCCCCAGGGCAGGGACCAGCTGCCACAGCTCAGGTCTGAAGAATTTCATCTCATTAAAGAAAATCGAAAAGCCAGCCTGAGGGTTGAAGCAGTGCCCATTTGGCTGACAAGATGGGCCCTGCTGCAATTAGCAGTGAGAAAAGGGGAATATTGGGAAATGAGGTCACTCAGGGTAATAAAAGCCCCATGCTCTGCTCCCCTGCCTGGCTGGGGCTGGCTCCTCTCCAGCAGGCAGCAGCTGCTCAGCTCATGGTGTGGGGAGCAGGGGAGTGGGGCTGGGAGCACAGCCGGACACCCCTGCCTGGGCACGGCTCTCCTTGGGGCAGGGAGTGCTGGCACAGCACAGTTGGTGCCATTTCCCTCCCTGCTGACACACAGTGCACGTGTGGGAGCCAGCACTGTCCCCAGGGGCTTGGGGAGCCCATCCCCACACAGGATCTGCAGAGCAGGGATGGAGGGCAAGCACAGGCTCTTGCCATCCTCAGGAGCTGAGCACCCCTGCTTGAGCTGGAAATTATGCACTAACTGTTCCTCCCTGCCAGACACCTCCTATTGTCCTGCAGAGGGACACTGGGGTGAGGGCAGGACACTCCAGGAGCTGCCCAGCAGGGATCAGAGGAGTATGGGCCATCCTAGATAGTCCCACTGAAGCAGCAAGAACTTCAGAACACCCTGGTCAGACCTTTTCCCCAAACACCCCGCTCATATCTCTCTGGGGCTGCACCGAAACTGCTGACCCAGGCAAAGGATGTCCCCATGCTGGGCAGACTTATGGGGACCCCACAGTCTGGTGCTGGGTGCCAGAACCAGAGGATGCCCAAGCCCCTGCCCAGAGCCTGCCAGGCACAGGGGCTGGTGGTGGAGGGGTAATTGCCTGGCTGGGAGGGAGGGGAGGCAGGCGACAGGCTGTCCCTCCACCGAGCCCCAAGCCCTGCTAATCAAAGGCTCTGTTTCCCAGCGCTTCCCAGCCGGCCCCACAATGACATCACGTTTTCCAAGCAGCTCAGCCACCGCTGACCTCGAAAACCAACAACCCCGTGGGAAGGGGGGAGGCCGAGGGAGCAAGCTCCCCATGCTTCCACCTACATCCCATCCCAGCAGCAGCTGGGCTGTGCCGAGGCACACGGCTTGGAGTCAGAGGCACATGAACGGGGTCACTCCAGTGAGGAGAAAATCGCCCCGGGGCAGCAGCCCCCCAGGGCTACGCGGGCAGCAGCAGTGACACCGAGCTGTACCTCCGAGTGAGCGTAGGCAGCCTCCGCGTCCCGCTGCAGAGAGCTCTCAATGTCGGCCAGGCTGTTGGTGAGGAGCCTGGAGCAGTTTTCCCTGCCAGGGGGATCCTGCAGACCCTCTTCCCCGCTGGCTCCTGCCCGCTGGCCTTCCTGCGTCAAGTTCCTGGACATGCCCTAGGAAAGCAGGAGAGGACACTTGAATGACAAGGGGTGTTCTGTGGCCCCCAAACCACAGCTCTGCAGCTCTGTGCTGCCATCCTGGGCTCAGAGCTGGGGATTCTCCATGAGGCTAGGCACTTCAGCTGCTAAGAAGATGCCCATGACCCCAGTGGGATCCAGGAACCCCCTCCCTGGTGTACATATCCCAGATCCACTCTTTGCTGCAGGTTCCCATGGAGTGGGAGAGTGGCCTTGAGGCTCTTCAACCCCCACCCTCAGCCACATTCACCAGCTCACAAAAGGAAGAGGAAAAGACAAGCTGAAACACCTTAAGTCAGCCTGGTGCCCTTTACCTGTGGCAGCAAGTTCATCTTGCATTTATTAATCCCACTTTCCTGGCCTGGCCACACAGTGCCTGCACTCAGGGACTGCTGCTCCCCAATACCCTCTGCTCCCATAGAATCTGAGAATCTAGGAACAGGACAAGAGCCAGTGACCCTCAGAGAGCTGTCCTGTGACAGGGACAGAGCTGGGGCTGGTTGCAACTCACCCAGCAGGCAAAGCCCTTCACTCTTCTCAGTCCCCCAGCCACAGACACACCCCGTACCCAAGGGATTGTTGCAGTCTCTGCTCATCGCTCCTTGGGCTTCTACACCTCAAACAGCAACTGCTTTGGATAGGTGGCACATCAGTCAAAGCACTTTAGCACAGACACTGGGGGTGGTTACCCTGATCCTTCATTTTCAATCTGTTCTATCATTAATTTCTCCTAAACCCACCGTGACCTCCATCTGTGACCTCAAAATTGCCAGCTGATGCGACAGCTGTGAGCTGAAAACAAAGCAGAGGAGCTGCCTCACTAGAGAAGGCACTCCATGGACCAAGAATTGGAAGTTCCTTCCCTCTACCAACCCCATTGGTCTAAAATACCTTGTTGTACTGCACAGAACTCATGAAACCTTCCAAGCTCTGCAAAACCAGAGGGTTAACCCCCAGCCCCTTCCACGGGTATCTGAATTCCCAGTCTTTACCCAAGAATCATGAGTCACCGATTTACCAGGATATTTTAGGCTGAGTCCAATGACACAGGGACTCTCCAGCAAGCATTTTGCTGCAGTAAGCAGAGGAGCAGGGCATCTCATGATGCTCTCCCAGGAGCAGTGCAGGAGCAGCTCTCGACACCCTCCTGCTTTGGAGAGGATGACTGATTCCAAGGCCTTGTGCCCTTATCGCTTCTCCTGTGTCATGTTTGGCTTGTGACCTGCTCAAGGTTGAAATCTGCCTCCCCCTGCGCAGAGAGGCAGCACCAAAGCCTGGCCTGTGATGCTGCTGAGGCTGCTCAGCTGCTGTGCAGGACAGCAGCTGCCAAAAGCACACCCGCCTGGGAGGGCGATGCTCTGAAGCCATGCCAGGCTCCAGTTCAGCATCTCAGCTGTCCCTGCTGTCAGAGCCCAGGCCAGTGCAGGGTGTGATCCTCCTCCACATCCTCCCAAAAGGAATTCCCGTGCTAAGCCAGCAGCAGGAGGCATTTCACACCTGCTGTCTGCATCAGCTCAGCTCTGCCCCAAGCACTGGGCAATCTCCTTCTAACCAAGGCCTCTCCTGCCTTTCTCCATCCTGTCCAAGTGCCTGCAGGCAGCTTCAGCTGCTTTTACATGATCCTGCAGCCTCACTTCTGGGAAATTTGAGACCCCTGTGAATTCCCTGCTCCTACACCTCTACAACTCCATCCCAGGCCAAACTCCTTCAGCTCTACGGAGCTTTCTGCCCATCTGCCTCCCTGTGACAGGCTGTGAGCGGAGTGACCAGGCTGCAGAGGTCACCCCACGTGCCCAGTGTGCCACCAGCACTGCTGGCTCTGAACCCCCTGCAGAAACCAGCTGGTAGGCAGGGCCACTTTGATACTGGAGCAGAGTTCAGTGATAACACCACCTGAAACAATCCCTTGGCAAACCCAAGTAATGACTGAAGAACGCACTAAACCACAGGAAGAGGGTGGGATTGCAAAGGGGAATATTGGTGCTTTGTTATTTTCAGACCTCAAAACCCCTTTTGGGTCAATTTCCATGCTTGGAAACTCAAAGCCCCCCAGGCAAGTGTGCCCCCCTCAGCAGTCTCCTTCCTGACCCCAGGACGGAGCACGCCGTGCCTTCCCGAAACACTTTGCAAGTGGAATTTTGGCTTTATAAATCATTGCCTCTCAGCTCCTGGCTGGAGACAAACAGGACTGCTCCACTCCGACAAGAATGTGGAATTACCGTCCCAGATACGGACCACGGGAGAAAACTCCACTATTTAATCTGGCAACCTGTTCCTACACAGCCGAGCACAGCTTAAACTGCAAACCCTACGCTGTGCTAGCCAAAGAAATATTAAACTGTATGGAAGTGAAAATTATTTCACTGGAAGTCTGCTCTAAAATTAAATGGAAGGTTGAGGGTTCTGCTCTGTTTTAACACAGGCCAAGACGTAACTTGGTCCTTCAGGAATGTGAGCTCCTTGGCTCCCCACAGTCCTGCTGAGTGTACCCCAGCACCAGCCTTGAACCTCTCACCCCCACATCAAACAGCACAAAAGCTCCTGGTTGAAGGCAACCATCACACCAGCATGCAAGTAAATCTGAGAAGAGGAAAAAGTTAACAGCAAGGCCTTCCGACCCAAAGGAGATGCTGCTCCTGCTGAGGCCACAGCTGGGATCCCGCTCCCAGTCTAAACCCTGAGGGACTGTGGGAGCTGGAGAGGGTCAGGCAAGGCTGGTGGGGTGGGGATGCACTGAGCACTGCCTGTGATCAGGTCTGGTTCAGACATCCAAGTCTGGTCTGGTTTAGTTTCAGCCAAATAGTTAATTAGCATTTCTTCCCAGGCAGCGTGGCTCTGAATGCACCAAAGGTAGCAGGAACTTGGCTGGAGGTCAGTCCCACTGAGTGCAAGGCCATTGAAGGAGAGCAGGACTCACCTCCTCGAGCTTCTCCACCCGACCCACCAGCTTGGTCGTGACTGAGTGCAGCTTCAGAAGGTCTAAGCCATAAAAAGCACTTTCCAGCATCTCAACGATGGAGGAGAGCTGCAAGGCAAGGGGAGAACAGTCAGGCAGCAGCATTTGCTGTAACATACCCCGTGTAGCTTTTTCAGCCAAAAAGTCAAGTGCACTCCACCTGAGTGCAAGAATTTGGATTAAAAGGCAAGGTTTCCCTTACACAGCCCTGCTGCACTGCTGCCCGGGTCAGAACATGGCATGCAGAGTGACACTCGCCACCTCCACAGAGCCTCAGGGCTTCAGGAGCACATTTTGGGTGCTGGGGATTAGTAGCAGAGCAAGGTAAATTGCTGCTCTCTTTGCCAGTTCTAGGCAGGCTCTCCCACAAGCCCAAAGGCTTAAGTAGTCCACCAGTGATGTGACTGCCAGCAAAAGAGGCAACAAGGAAAAGGCAGCTCAGTTTGAGATCAGACTCTTGAGTTCATGCCATCCTGTGCTCTTTTTCCTGGAACAAGAAGAAACTTGTTAAAAAGTTTTAAAATACTCTCAAATTGCAAGAGTGAAGAAATAGAAATTCAGTGCCAGCCTGGCAACAGTTGCCATTCTGAAGAAAAATTTTATCACAGGGATGCTGCTCTCTCTTGCAGTCACCCATTTCACAGACACCCTTTATTTAAGTCACCCCTGTGCCTGTGTCCTGCCCAGCATCAGCCCTTGGTCACCCCTGGGGATCTGGACAGCAGAGCCCGTGTTCTGCATTTTGTCCAGTTTCTGGTGCTGCGCCACAGAGGACAGTGCTGAGCACAGCATGGCTGGTGGGAAGGGTTCCTGGGCCACCTCCTCCTGGTCCCACATGTCCCCATGTGTCCCCACATGTCCAGCGTGGTGCTGTGGATTCTACAACCCCAATGGCTGAGCAGGATTTTCAGTGCATAGGAATTAACTACAGGGCAGTGACATTTTCTCCCAGCAGCTACAAACTGGTCAGCAGAGCTTCATAAACATGGGAGAATCACAGGCAGCACTGCTGGCAGCACTTGGAGTTTCCACCCCAGCCTCTGCAACCTCCCTGTGGAGCTGACAGCAAAGGAAAGATTTTTTGGGCCAGATAAAATGACAGCATTAAAAGACAAGAGCTGTTTTATGGCTGTGCATCCACTTTCCACTGAGAGCTGGATGGAGACGACCGATACAATGCACACTGCCTGCCAGACAGCCACTGGAGACAACCACTTTCCCTCCAGGCTGGAGAATTTCCATCAATGCACAAAGGTTGCAGACTGCATTAACCTCCTTGCAAATGATCCTGAGCACAGCCTCCTTGCACTGACTCTGCACCAAGACCCCCAAAACTCACGCTGTGCCTGCAGGCAGCATGCTGCCATTTCACAGACATAGATCTGAGATAAAGCTCCTCCCTGCCAACGCTGACCTTCCCCCAAAGACCACACTGATGTTCCTATCAACTCTCTGCTTCCCTCCCTTCACCCACTGTGGACTTTGGCTCCCACTGGTCTGATGGTCCATGAATTCTCATTGGACCTTACTAAAGGCACAGATGGGACTGAAACCTTCAGCTGGAAAGCCCAGTGCAGGCATTCAACTGAGTTTGGTTGCCCTGGGCTGTGTTCCTGCTGCCTGGATTTCTCTCTCTTTCTCATCATTCCCTCAGGGACTCATCCTCCAGCCCACCCAAGGGAGGGACCTTCCCACAGCTCTCCCACACATGGAGTACCCAAGGCTCTTGTGTCAGATCATAAGAAAGTCTGGTAAAACAAAACATACAAATGACCCTGTGCCCTTCCTGCTGCTGGGCCGGGAAAGAGCAACGCTTGTTGGACCAGCAAAGAGAGTAAAACCCTTTGGGGCTGCTAGAGCTGTGGGGTTCACTCACTGATGAGTTGTGGGAGCTGCTCCTCATGAGTAGATTAACAACTGGAGCTGTGTCCTCTCCTTCTTCCCAGCCTGTCCTACAAGAAGGGGCTGTTCCCAGTGATCCCAACCCCAGGAGGGGCTCTGTGCTTGGAGGGAAGGCAATCCTGTTGCCCAGCTCCTGGGCTGGACGCTGGCAGCACAGAACACCCCCATGTGTGTGTGTTTGGATAAACTTTGTGCAGCTGCTGGCCGCCAGCCCTTGTGAAAGGAGCAGGGGAGCCGGGGCCAGTTCCTAGAGGACAGACAGACAGACAGACAGACAGCCTTTCACACCACAGCTGGCTGCGAGCAGCACCCGGTGGGAAGAGCTGCCGGAGCCAAGGGAGAGCCAGGAGTTCTGCTCCTCCTGGAGGAGGATGAGGAGGGAGCTGGAGCTCTGCCTGCTTCCCCGCAAGGGACCACAGGGGTGGCTCTGTCGCCTCGGGGGTGTCCCCTCCCCTAACCGCAGAGAGCTCAGACTCCCATCTAAGGCCATGTGGGACCTCCTGGCTTTTCCCCAGAGAGGGACCATCAAACAACTCCAGACTGGGAGTCATCCTTCCCTGGAATGATGGATTGTTTGCCTGTGCCTGTTTATCTTCCCTAGCTGCAGGGGAGCTTGGACAAGAAGCTGCTAACTGTCTGCAGTTGGGCAAGATGAAACACATCCTCAAGCTCCAAATTAATTAGAACAAGCCCATCGTGGTGGCCTCAATAGCAGCTGCCCCACGGCACCTTGCACACCACCCCCCTTCCCACCCGAGAGGGATTTAGGGGCACCAGTGCCACCAGCACTCAACCTGCCACTCCAGGGACTCATCGGGACTGGACCAAGCCAGTGGCACAGGAAGCAAACTGGAAAACCAGCAGGGTCTGCTGCCAGCTGCTACAACAGCAAAAGGAAGAATCCAGTAAAAGTACTACAGGAGTACTTAAAACAAACACTGTCACTTTTGGAAAAGAAGTATATATTACTAGAGAGATAAAATACTAAATAGTAGAGAAGTGTCAGCATTTAAAACAACAAATCCATCCTGCCATCACCCAGCTGTGCATCACACCCTCACGATGACGCATCAGCAGCTTTCGGCCCATGGAAGCCAAATGAGCTTTTTTGCGTGGGTCCCTGGGAGTCCCTGTCTGCAACAGAAAAAAGATCTGGCAGCTGCTGAGGAGAGCAGAGCTGTCCTCCAGGGACATTTGGAGCTGGACAGAGGGCAGGGAGCAGCCCAGTCCCTACTGGGCTCTCAGCACAGAAAGCCACAGTGGACCCCAGGCAGCACAGGATGAATCAAGTGAATCATCCACTGCAGCTGCTCGACTCAATCCCTTAAGCTGAGCTTGCTTTCTATATCAAGCATGCAGATATAAATATAACTAGGAGAAGGTTTAAGAAAAATGTTAGGAAATAGAGGTTTTTTTCAGAAAAAGCTCAGCAAAAAAAAAGTCTTCATAAGATGACCTTGTCCCCAAAGAGTCAGGAGCTGAAGCTGCTCTCCTACCTTCAGGTCGCTGCTTTCTGCCTCCCGCAGCTTCTTCAGCCTGAAGTCGCCCTCGCAAGGGTTGAGAGCTGAGGGGGGGGCCACGCACGCACACTTGCAGCTGGGTCCTGACGTGATGGTTTCCACCGTGTAAAAATCCTCGGCTCTGAAGGCGCCCTCGTTAATCCTTTGGCAGGCGCCACGGCCCAGGGGTCTGACCAGGCATTTGCAGCGGCAGTCGGAGCCTTCAGACACCGCCTTCACCTTGTCGTAGTCACCTAGCAGCTGAGCACAGGTCACCAGCAGTGAGAAACTTCCTGTCCTCTGCACACCCAGGGACAAGCACGGCCTAGAGCTCAAGGTCCAAACAAGGACACTCTGGATACCCTGAATCTCAAGGAAACTGGCCAGCTCTTCCAGAATCTGCCAAGCCAAGGAGCTTTCTAGAGAGCACAGAGCTAATCGCTACCGACAAGGGGAATAAAAACTGGCTTCTTTCAGTTGTTTTTTGTTTGTTTGTTTGTTTTTTTGGGAGTTTTTTTTTTTTATTTTTTATTGCACTGTGTGCAGAATGCCACTTTGAAAAAAATTTGAAATACAAGAGTTTTTAATTTTTCTGCTTTCTTTTAATGCTCTGTGTGCAAAAGACCCAATAAGCCACCTGCTACCTAGAGCAAGACTGTTTTACACAGGCCAACACGGCAAGGGTACATTGGAAGAATGACTGAAAGCCACCCTATAAGCAGCGTAACCTGGTGGTGAAGCAGTACTTCTGATTAGCCCTATACAATGCCAGGAATTTCCTTTACGGAGATTTGCAGACAGCGCTTCTGGAAGCCCAAGCACAAAAATAACTTTGGCGGTACATTTGCAATAGTCTCTGCGTTAGCCATTTCCGAGGGCAGATAATAACACACTGCCTGATCAGCCAAATCTAACAGAAACCTCCACCGCATCCCACTGGCAGGGAAAGAGCCCGGATCCCTCCCCTCGGCGCACAAAGAGGCCCCACCAATTCTTCTCTCAATGAGTTTCCCTTTTTCTGAGTCCCCCCGGAGAAATGATAGGATGGAGTCTGTGAAGTGCTCCCTGATGGGCTTCAGTGATTTCACTGTGCCCTCCGTGATGAACTTCCTCCAGTGCACAGCATCACTGAGCTCCACCGAGAATGTACACCCAGCATCACCCAGGATGTGCGCAGCATCACTCAGCTCCACCGACAGCGCACACCCAGCATCACTCAGAGTGTGCACAGTATTACCCAGCACTGCCGAGAAGTCCACACTCAGGAGCACCCAGCTCTGCCGAGCACCCACAGCACGCAGCACCAGCCAGCGCCCCGCAGGGCGCGCACAGCCCCGCCCGGCCGTGCCCAGCCCCGCGCCGCGGTGCCGCAGTCCCCGCGGTACCTGCGAGAGGATGTTCTCCTGGTTGTCCGCCTCGTCCTGCAGCGGCTCGGCGGAGGGCCCGGCCGTGCCGGCGGGCTGGGTCCCTGCCCGGCAGCCGGCGCCCAGCGCGGCCAGGCAGAGCAGCAGCGGCAGCGGCCGAGCCATGGGCGGGCGTCGGAGGGGCCGGGGCCGGGGCCGGGGCCGGCGCGGAGCCGCCGCTGCTCGCTCAGGTGCGGAGCGGCGGGGCGGGCGGGGCCGGCCCGGACTCCCGCCCCGCTCCTCCTCCTTCCCTCCTTCCCGGTCCGACCTCCCACCCTCCGCTCCTCCCTCCGTTCCTCTCCCGGTCCTTTCCCCTTCGGCGGCGGGACGAGCCCCGGGCGCGCCTGAGCCCCTGGCGGCGCTTCCCACCTGCGGCGGGGGCTCCCCGCAGCCCCAGCCTCTGCTCGGGCTCCGCGGGGGCACTCGGGCATCGCCCGCCCGGAGCAGGCTGCGGGGAGCCCCGGCACGCGGGGCTGCTCGGGGAGCCGCCACCCGCCTTCCCAAAGGGCCTGCGTTGCCGGTCGGCACCCGGCGAGCCTGAGCATCCCATCCCTGCCGTGTGCCAGGGAGCTGGGGCGGACGGAGAGCCATCCTTACGGCCTGTCTGGCTCCTTTTCCAGCTCCAGGAACAGCCTGGCTCTCACCCTCCATCCTTTGGATGGCAGGGAAATGGTCCCGATGGCACGGCACGGCACACCACGGCTCTCAGTCGCACTGCCCACACTGGGGTCACACAAGCAACATGTTCCAAGAAAGGCTTCCAGCCATGAGTGCGGACCTCTGTGTGCTCACTGGAATTCAGGCTGACGCCCTCAGGAAGCGGCTGTGCTCTGGCAGTCCTGTATCCTTGTGCACCTCCTGCCAAACGGAAATGTTCTGGACACGCTGTTCCCGGGGAGCGCACGGGCACAGCATCTCTGCACTGCCATGACAATGGCTGGGCCTCGCCGACACAGAAGGGAACCCGAGGTGCCCTTACAAAGGCACCAACGCAGGCCAGCACCATGGCCCAGGCATGGCACAGACTCACATTTCCTCCAAACATGCCCACAGGTCACGGGCAGAAGTCACACGCACAGCAAGTGGCACAGGAGGCCGTGTAAGCTCTTGCTGAAGCAAGGCTATGCACAAGCCAAGCGCCCTCAGTCCCAAATGCACACGTGACTCAAAATCACCCCAAATCTGGTGTCTGCAGCCCTGGGACCAGGCACCCTCCCTAGGGGGACTCCAGCTCCTCCATTCCACCCCTCTCTCCCATGGTAGCTCCGCAGGAATGGAGCTGCCAGACACAAAGAAAACATCTCGTGTGAGAGAGGAAGCGGCTGTGGCAAGGGGATGGCAGACGATGCTGACCTCAGGATTCGTGTGGGATGGCGCTGTGCCTCCCTTTCCTCTGGCCTCCCTGGGAAGGGAAGCCTGCGGAGAAGGGGGCAGGGCCGTGTGGGTCTCTGTAGCAGGGCTGAGCAGAACAGAGCAGGAGGGGAAGCAACCAGGGAGGCTGGGAGGAGAAGGACAATCAACCTTTGGCAACTGGAGAGCAGTGGGAGGCAAAGGCATCTCTAAAAGCCTCCCCCGACCAGCCTCTCTCAGGCATAATAGGTCCCTTGAGCACAGGCTCCTTCGCCTCTGTTTCCATGGCTCAACTTCCCTGAGGACAGCTACCCCATCTGTCAGCACAGGCTCTCCTGGGGCTGCCAGGCCAGCGCTTCCCCAGCCCGTGCCCAGCTGGCCCAGAGCACCAGACCCCCGTGCAGTCATGGCACTGCCAGGGCTGGCAGTGACACCAGCCCAGAGAGCTGCCACAGCAAACAGCACCTAAAACTGTGGAGGCCTTTTCATAATGATTGCTTTCAAAGGCTGGAAAAACATAAGGAAAACAAATCAACCACGGTATTTCAAAACCAAAAGGAAAGATTTCACATTACTGACATACCTTGCTGATTTCTTTTCTTTCTAAGGGGAAGAAAGCATTTCTTATGGTGGTATTTAGTTTGGGTTAAAGATGGATTTAATCCTGTCCTTTGGGGGCAAGGAGAGAAACTGACAGGCACTTTGGGTTCAGAGCAGTCATCTCTAGAGTCTGAATATTCTTCCTTCAAGAAAAAAAAACAAGACAAATCCACAGATTGCAGAGGACAGCAGAGCAAGAAGGTGTGGTTCTGGCTTTTCTGTCTTGCTGATGGAAACTGGCCCAAACTTTGATGAAAGCAGGAGGCCCCAGTATCCTCATAGCTCACTCCATTCTGTTATTGGGCTCAAGCAAAGCCAGGGCTGCCCAAGGATGCAGGTAGACAGTGCTCTTCAAAGTGCAACAAGAACAAACACCACCAGGTCTGGGTAAAAGGGAATTTAAGTCTCAGAACAGGCAATGAGTATGTCTGTGCCTGGAGCTGTGAGTGCAAAAACCTGCCCCCTGAAAGCATGTCCTTGGTGCCTCGCCTCTCTGTGCTTGTCTGGGCCCCTGCGAGGGGGCCCTGCAGCAGGGGGACACCGTGGGTCAGGCCAGGCCAGGGGTGTGGCGGTGGCTCCGGGATGCAGGGGCCGTTCCTTGTGATGCCAGAGCGTGCTGAGATCGGCGGGACAGATGGACGGCACAGGCGGCACATCCTGCCCTTTGGGGACACCTGAGGCTGCCGGGCGCCCTGGGGGCGGCTCCCGGGGGCGGGCGGGCTCCCGCAGCATGCCGGAGCTGGATCCCCGGGATACCGGAGCTGGAACCCCAGGATGCCCAGAGTTGAATCCCCGGGGTGCCGGAGCTGGATCCCCGGGGTGCCCAGAGCTGGATCCCCGGGATACCGGAGCTGGAACCCCAGGATGCCCAGAGTTGAATCCCCGGGGTGCCGGAGCTGGATCCCCGGGGTGCCCGAGCTCGGCCGGTCCTTCCCGCCCGTCCCGCTGGCGGCGGCGCAGCTCCCCCGCGCGGCACCGCCCGGCCCGGACACCCGGGCGCTCGGGGCTGCGGCTCCTCACAGCTCCTGGCGATGAAAACGCTTCCTGCTGGGGCCAGAGAGCCGTGCTGGCCTGCCCGCGACCCGCCGAGCCTCCTCCAGGCGGCACAAGCCCCAGCGCGCCCGGCCTTGCCTCGCAGGAGAGATGCTCCAGTGTCTTTTCCATGGCAGTGACCCCCACTGGAAGCTCTCCAGGGTTTCTCCTGCTGCCGGCCAGCCCCACACTGCGTGCAGCACTCCAGGTGTGGCTCATGCAGCGCTGAGGGGAAAGATCCTCCCTGTGCCTGCTATCAGCCCTCAGCTAATGCACCCAGGACACCATCCACCTTCTTCCCTGCCAAGGTGTATTCCTGGCTCCTACCCAGCCTGTTCCCTGCCAGCACCCTCATGGCTTTCTCTGCCAAGCTCCCCTCCAGCTGGGTGGCCCGGCACATACTGGTATGGGGGCTGTTCCTGCCCCCAGCAGGACTCTGCCCTTCTCTGTGTTGAGCTGCATGAGGTCCCTGTCACCCCATTTTCCCCAGCCTGTCTCTGCAGGGCAAACCAAGCCTCCAGCCTGCCAGGCACTCCTGCCAGTCTGAAAGGACACGTGCCAGAAAACTTAGGGTCAAAACCTGAAAGATCCCTAGCATCACAAGGATGGGACACATCATCTTCCTTCTTATTTGGCCCAGAGGTGAGCAAGGTGAGCTACAGGCTGAGGTTGATCTTTGCATGCTCCTGGTATGTGCTGGAGCTCTTCCCAGAATCTGTGGCCTCAGCTCATGTGGCTTTTGGTGCCATGGCCTTGGGTGCCAGCAGCACATCCTGCTGAGAGAGACCAAAGCCTCAGGAGGCAGGTGGTGTTTGTAGTCCCACGCTGGATTCTGCGAGGCACTGTGCCTACAGAGGTCACAGACAGAGAGAGGCTGGTGGAACCTGTCCCCACATTCCTGGGCTCCACAGTGCCATGCCTGCTGCCAGCAGCAGCCAGGGCTCCTGAAGGCAATGCTTCTGCAGCTGCCAAGGGGATGGGTGAGGGTGCGAGTGAGAGGTGTGCTCAGCACTGCCACTTGCCTGGCACAGCTTGTGGTTGGGGTGGCAGGAGGCCACACAGCTGGGCAGGAGCCGCAGCAATCAGTGGCAGCGCCTCTGCAGCAGCTCCACCACACAGGTTGGCCCAGGTGCCCAGGCTGAGGGAAGCTCCCTCCTACATCCATCCGCTGAAGGAGGAAATCCAGCCCATGGAACAAATTAACCTGGCAGGAAAACTCGTGACGTGACCCAGAGCTGCACAGCAATTTGAGAGGTTGCCCTGCTGACCTCAGCAGTGAGATTTTTGTTTATATCTGTGAGTCAAATGATACCTGGGTGAGCAGGCACACGCTCCGGAAACCATTCCGGGGCTGTCCACGGGAGCGGGAGCCACAACTGCCCCAAGCCTGACCCTTCAGCATTCCTCTGGCAGAGCACCTGTAGGAGGAGGCCCTGTCCAAGCCAGAACAAAAAAGGTATTTAAAAATATGTCCTAAAACCAGTTATAACAGAACTTTCCGAGCACGGTTTTTGAAACCAGGAGCAGGCCAGGTGAGTTGTACTGTGTCAGGTGGGTTAGCTGGCTGGGAAGAGCCCCAGGCTTCCTGGGCAGCTCTGTTCCATCCATAAGAGCTTATAAGAGCTTATAAGAGTAGCTTAAGGCTGGGTTTAGGAAAGCTTGCACTAAGCTGAACTGCACAGGCACTAATTACAAAGCTCAGGACAGATTACTGCAGTGTGAGCAAAGTGGGACTTCATACAAGTTCTGCCTTATAATAATATTATGCTGAAATTCCTGGATTTCTGTTCCTATTCACCAAATGGTGGCAGATGCTGGGGCCTGACATTTTCCCATTGGTGTCAAAGACTTTTGGGATTCACCTGGGCTTTCCTACACATCAAGGGATTCTGTCCCATGCTAGCACTGGCACCTACAGAGTACCATGGAAACCCCATGCATGGCACAGCCAGGAAAACAGCTCTGGCTATTAGTCCTGGTTTGAACAGCACAGAAGATGACAAAGAAATCCAGTGGGTAAAAATAAGGGTGTGTCCATGCCTCCAACCCTAACTCATACCCAGCACCTTCAGGGATGCAGCTGTTCCATCCAGCCTCCCTGAGATGCCAGCTGATTGTACCCATCTCCACTTCACACTATAATTAACCCTGGCCCCTATGATCAAGGCAAGGTTCTACCCTGCTGTGTTTCAAAATACAAATCTCCTTGAGCACACACATCCCATTCCATCAGGCACGTGCCCTCTCTGCCGCGTGGGGCTGTGCAAGGCAGTCCCTGGCTTTTGAGGCCACTCAGCCAACACCAGTGCCCTGCTCACAGCACACTCCCAGCACACCCACACGCTGCCAAGCTGCTCCATCACTTTGGGAAGGATCAGCATGTCCTCCTGCCCCTCTCTGTCTTCACATCCCACCCTTCAGCAGGAGGCTGTGACAGGAAGGGCGTGCAGAGGATTCACAGCTGGCAGGTGCCATGCCCAGGCACTGCACGTGTGTGCCCTCGCTGCCCTTGGCACGGTGACTGCACCAGCACCATCTGCACATTGCACCTGCTGGCACTGGGACCTGACACAGTCACAACAAGCAGCCCCTGAGTCACCAACAAGGCCTGATTTACCATGCTGCTGCAGAAGGACAGCAATCTCTCCACACAGCCCTGACTGGAGCACCCTGCCCTGCCCACACAGCTTCCCCCTCCCCTGGAACCCCTCCACGTTGCTCTGTCTCCTTGCTGGCCTCAGAGCAGCCCTGCCAAGACAGGGCAGGGGACAAGAAGGGCCCTCAAGGGGAAGCAGGGGCTTGTGGTAGCCAAAAAAGTGCTCAGGGACAAAGGAAGGAAGCAAAACCTTCTGTTTCTGTCTCTCAGACACAAAACCCTGTTAGAAGTTTCTGGGGAAACCTCCAACTTGGACAAAAGTGAGGCTCCAAGGACTGGTTGGCTTCAGTTCTTTTGGCTCCAGGGAAACCAGCCTGGCTGACCCACATGGCTCCCAGCTGTGCTGGTACCCACCTTGGGATGTCCTCCTTGTTAATACCCTGCTCTGCTCTCTCCTGAGCTGAACCATGGACCTGAGAGCTCAGGGGACTGTGCAGGGAGACCTGGGCAGAGCCTGCACACCCCAGCCAGCCCATGCAGAGGCTGCTGGAGGTCAACATTCAGCACTGCTGGCAAAGTGAGCATGGGCCAGGTCCAGGACAGCCTGTCCTGCTCCAAGCAGCACTTCTGAAGTGCCCAGGCCACCATGGCTGGAGCCACGGCTCACACAGCAGTGCTCTGATGAACATTGGGAAAGCTGCCCTTTGTCCTGCAGCAATCAAATCCCTGATGAACACCTCGCTGACGGATGCACGGGCAGGGGAAAAAGGTGGAGAGAAAATAGGGATTAGCAAGGCCTGATAAAAACATGACCTCTCTCTGACAACTGACACTATTGACAGGTCCCTGGGGAATGAATTGACCTCAGCTCCTCAGGCAGGGAGCATCAGCCTGACCAGCAGCATTCAGGGAAGGTGATTGATCGAGTGGGGTGTGCTGGGACAGGTTTCTCCAGCAGTCACCACATACCAGCAGCACCTGCCACTGAAGTGCCCTGGGCAGCACATCCGGGGATGGCACCAGTGCCAGCGTCACCAACCCTGCCCAGCACCACCCCGGGGTCCTGTTCGTGTCCAAAGGAGGATGGGGAAGGGCCTGGAGGTGAAGCCATGTGAGGAGCAGGGAGGTCACTGTGCTTGATCAGCCTGGAGAAGGAGACTGAGGGGAGACCTCATAGCAGTCTACAGCTTCCTCACAAGGGGAAGCACCAATCTCTTCTCTCTGGTGATCAGCAATAGAACCTGAGGGAACAGCAAGAAGCTGTGTCCAGCAAGGCTTGGGTTGGATATTAGGAGAAGGTTCTTCACCCAGAGAGTGGTTGGGGATTGGAACAGGCTCTCCAGGGAAGTGGTCATGCCTGCCAGAGTTTCAGAAGTGTTTGGACAATGCTCTCACGCACTTGCTATGATTCTTGGGGTGTCCTGTGCAGGGCCAGGAGTTGTGCTTTGATGATCCTTGAGGGTTCCTTCCAGCTCTGTGATTCTGTGGAACCTGTTCCAACATGCTCTCTTTGTCCTGGGATACCAACAGCAGATCACTCTGCCATGGTCAGTGCCCACACGTCCCTGAAGATCCTGTGGGCTTCTAGGGGCCCAAGAGGTGTTGGAGAGGACACCTTCATACCACCAGCTTCTACCCCCACCAGCTCAGCTTTATGCTCCCCCTTCTCCCCTGTATCCCTGCCAACTCTGCAGCTCTGCACCCCAGGAGTGTTGTCCTTGGGTTTGGGAAAAGAGACGAGAGCAGAAGCCGGACCCAGCTCCCAAACTGCACAGAGAATATCTGTGCCCATGGAGGAACAGCATTTCCTGCAGGAATGCCCTTCCCTCGCTGTCCCTCCTCATGATCACTGTGCCTGTGACACCAGGAGCACGGGAAGGGCTTTGCTGGAGAGGGAAGTGCCAAAGGGCATCACCATGTGGGTGGGAGGAAGCCACTCATGCCCATGAGGCTGAGGTGGTCGGACCCAGCTAGAGCTGCCTGCTGGGCTGTCCTGCTGCTGGCTGATTCACTGGCCCCATGCCTGGGGTTCAGAAAGGCAAAGCTTCAGTCCCAGCAGGACTTCTGGTCCCCCTGTATATGGCAGAGGGGTCCCCCAAAGGCCCTCTGTGGACAGGGTGTATGCCAGAGCACCCACCCCGTGCAGAGCAGGGAGCTCAGGCATGGGTGTCCCCATGCCTGAGCACTTGAGTGCTACACTAACCCCACACACTGCCCCTCCTGGAGACAGCTCACCCTAGAGCAGAAGTCTGGGTAAGAGGATGGACCTCTTCCCTCAGGTGCCCAAGGCCAGCACATAAAACCCCTGGATACAGAGCCCTCACAGCTCAGGGCATGAAAGGAGAGCAGGAGAATGGCTAGCACCATGTGGCACTGCAGGGAGCCAAGACACAGGTTATCAATGCTTTGTCTATTCCTGCCCCAGAGGGACATCCTTGACCAGGGACTGCCAAAGGCCATGTCACCATGGGCTGTAAGAAAACACCTGCAGATGTGAGCCACTGCCTGTGTACAGAGCCAGGCCCAAGCTGCCAACTGCTCCTGCCATTCCAGCTTCTCTGACCTTGTTGCAGTGCTCCCAGCCTAAACATGAGGCAATGTGCCTGCAATGAGCTCCTCTCCCTAACTTCACTGACCTTGCCCTCTGCCACTGCCTGGCAGTGAGCCCAGGGCCCAGAGGAGGAGCCATCCTCACAGCTCGCCTCCATCCCTTCTGTTCTCTGACACTTCTGCTGTCACATGCACCTGAGTCGTGCCTCCCACAGAGTTCTGCCTGCTCCCATCCACAGAGCCCAGACCCAAGTGACAACACATTCCCCTCCAGACAAGAATGCTTACCATGAGCTGGGCACAGCAGGAAAAGCCTGAGTCAACCCAAGAGCTGCCCAAAGCCAAGGAAGCCAGGACCTGCTGAAAGGTATCCAAGGAATTCAAGGGATGAGATGCAGCCCTCCTGAGCCCCAAGCTGTGGCAGCTGCTGCCAGGCAGAGTGTGGGGAGGTGGAGTGAGGATCTGCTCTGCTCTGAGGGGTGTTAGTGCCATCAATGAACCCCTGGCACCTGGAGGCCATACTCCCACGTCCCAGGGCTCTACAGGCCAGCCAGAACAGAGCAGCATCCCTGCAGCCTTCACACACTGCTGCTTGGAAGTTACTCATCCAAACCATCACAGCCAGTTTGGCCTTTGCTGGCTTACCAAGGATGAGGCAACTTCTGCTCAGATGACAAAGATGTGAAATATTGCTGCACCTGCCATGTGCTGCCCAGGAGGGTGCCAGCCATGGTGACTCATGGAGCTTCCAAAGGACACAACTCCCACTAAGCCCAGCTGAGCTGACCAAAGCTTCTGCTGAGACAGACAGAAACACAGAGAAGGCCAAGTCTGGAGCTGTGCCTCCATGGTACACCATCTTTGTCTTTAGCAGCTTCTCCTTCACCAAAGAGGGTCCTACACACACATTCAGCATCTGTGCTGCCTTGCCCAGCCTGAGCCCAGGCTGGGTACCCAGGCACACTCCTGTTTGCTGTGCTTGAGGCAGCTTGAAGGGAGAAATGAATGCACAGTGAGCAGCTCAGTTGCTCTGCCTCAAGGTGAATGTCATCTGCCTGCCCTGGCATCTCCCCTGCTAGCACTTTGGTTTGATACAAACCCTTGCATCTGCAGAGGGGCTCTGGCAGGACAGCCTTTCCAGGCCCCTCTCACTGAGCACTGGTGGCCAAAAATGTTAATTACAGCATCATAGCCCCTCCAAACTCTCCTTGTACACAGGAGCATCGACTGATGAGCTTAACAAGGAATTTACCATTCATTCTGATTCCTCTCATGAGTTATTCCTAAACTCATCCACCAGTTTCCTTTTTGATTTCTCCTCTAAGCACAGCTCCATCTTTCAAAGCAGTGCTGATGATCTTCCCTGACGCTGGAGGCAGTCTTGGCTCTACAATTTGCCCATTCTCAGCAAAACCCACCCAGACCCAGGTCCCTCTTGTCTCTTCTCTGCCAGACAGAGAGGTCATGCTGCTGCAACACTCTCAGAGGGGCTTCTGCTCCCTGTTTCTCACCCAGCCCTTCAGAGCTATGTGTCTCCTCTCCCCACTCTGGGCAGCTCCCAAGACTTTCAACATCAAAGTTGCCATCCACTAAGCCTGGATCTTTCCAAACAGCCTGGCTGTATTACATCCACCTGTATACAGGAACTTGTTTTTCTCTTCCATCCCACTCCCTTCCCTTCCTGGAGAGGCAAAGGTCACCCAGCCACGGGATTTCAGCTCTGACACCAATCTCAAGCTTTCTCCTTCCTTGGCCAGGGCTCAGTTCCCACCCACCCTCCTGTTATCCATGCCTTACATAGCTGACAGCCCGTTGAGCTGAAAATCAATGGAGAACTCAGGCTGTGCTTGGAGCAAGGCAATGTGTTTACTCACAAAGGTGAAAAACCAGTGGCTCAGGATGAGGCACAGCTGTGAGATACCAGATCACACAGCTGATTGTGCAGGGTTTCACAGAGCAACCACAATGAGTTTTTACACTGAAGACCTGCCCTGGAGGTTCTCTGGAAAGCTCCATATCCAAGGATCACAAAGAGCAAGATCCTGTGTTAGCAGTGATTCATGGCTGCCACTGCCAGCTCTTCCCTATCCCAGCTGGAATTTCTCACCACCCTGCATCCCAGGGCCCTGTGCTCCAGGCAGGACCTGTTTTCATTGCACAGAGCAGTTGGGTCCAGCTGAAAGGGATTAATCTCCACGCACAGGCATCTGCTAGCCAGGAGCAGCGCAGGAGGAGCCATGCTCCCCTGCAGACTGGCAAATGCACAAAAATGGCCTGTTCCTCTCACAGCTACCTGGGGTGGGCAGCCAAACCCTGGGAGCAGCCAACACCTGAGCCACTCTTTGGGAAGTCCCTGTTTCAGGGATCCAGGTCCTACCTGTGCTTTCAGGACAAGAGAAAAAAATGTGGAAGGTTCCCACCCCACAAAACAGTCCCATCCTTTGGCTGCAAAGACATCCAGCTTCTCACCACATGAAGGAGAGGGGCAGAAAGTGAGGTTGAGCACAGCCAAGTCTTTTTCTACAGAAAGGCATGGACAACGATGCCTGGGGTCACAAAAGCAGACAGGAACCCCTGTAGAGAAGCAGGGACCTGTGACAAGGCTGCAGAACAGTGGAGTACCTCCTCCCACTGAAGAGATTCCTCTGCAGACACCTGGGCTGGCTGTGCCTCTCCAGCTCCATGCAGCACAAAACTTGTGGGAAATGACAAGTGTATCCCATCTTTCCAGGCCATTCCACTCTCCAGGGCTCAGCTTGTGCTTTAGCACCTTTTGTTCCTTCTTTGTGTCACTCTGAACAGGAAGCTGAGCTCGAGGCCTCCAGAGGCCACTTTGCACCTACACCAAGGACAACCATGGGCAGCAGCTGATCCCTCTCTACTCCTGAATCCCCCACATGCATCTGCCGGGATGGAACACACACCTCAGTGCACCAAGTGCCACCACAGCAACCAAGGGAAAGCTAAACCACACAGCAGGCTGAGCTCACAGCAGGACAGAGAAACATGTCTTCTCTAAGCCTGAGCTGCAAATCCTCAAGGGAGAGCTACAGAGAGCTTTTAAGACAAACCAGAAACAAATGCATAGCTTTATTGACAGCAATGTCATGGATAAAGACTGGTCACACATGCTCTCCCCTCAGCAGCCACTGGATGCTCCATAGGCAAAAAGCACTTGTCCCATCCCATCCCTGCTTTTCCTGTTAAATTTCTAACTTCATCCTACAGGCACACTTGAGATAAAAGGACCTAAAAGGTCCTAGCTCTTGTCATCAACCTCTGCCCATCCAAGAAATTTTCCTCTTTTTTCCAAGCTTTAAGAAAAAAATTCCAACAGAACCAGCAAACCCATATATCAGAAGACATTTATTTTCCTTAAGTATGCTAGATTAAGCAAAGCTACCTCTTCTAGGCTCTTCAGACCTCACTGCATTCAAACCCTAAGCCTGGCAGAGCTGCAGTGCCAGCTGGCACAGGGCAGTACAAGCGATCAGCTTGGCATAAGAGCCCTGACCCTCCCATTCCCCACTAAGTTGCACTCAGCTCAATTGTGTCAGACTGTTTTGAGTAACACTTGCTATTTCATTTGTCTCAGCCCAGAGAGAAAATGAGGCAGGGATAACAAATGACTGAGTGCCTCTGCATTTGGGGTGGGGGGGAATACTACAGGTGGAGCTGGTGAGTGTTACCTGCTACAGCCCAGGGCAGAAGCACAGCAAAGCACAAGGTACTCATCTATAACCAACCAGGGCAATGTGCTTCATCTCCTCTAGAACAAGCAGCCAAGGACTGTTGCAGGATGCTGTGGGGAAGAGAATCAGCCACCGACTCTCCCTGTGGAGAAGGGAAGGCACTCCACCAGAAATAGAGAGCTTTGGTCCCAGGGAGTTTTAGGACACAGCTGAACAAAGCCACAGAATCCAGATCTGGTGCTCTGACTGGCTTTATTGCATTTAAATAAAACACCCACATAAGCACAGCCCAGTCTGCTTCACAGCTCTGAACAGCTCCAACCACAGCTGAGGGAAGCACCACCAATGACCAGCTCCTCATTCTGTTCTACTGCCAGGCCAAACCCAGTACATTCCTGCCCACACCAGTGCTGAGCTGGGAGGGTCCCCTCAGCCCAAACTCAACACTGAGACATCTCTGCTGCCAGTACCCTGCTGCTCTGCTCCAAACCAGTGGAGGATGGGAAGAAATTAAAAAATGAAAGCAAGACTCTTTAAATGTGTATCCCTGCAAGGCAAGTCCATGAAGAGCCTGGATTCTCCTGGCTGCCAGCTCTGTGCAGGTTTCCTAGCAGAGCCCCTCTTTGTGGGCACCCTGGCAGGAGGCAGCAGCCAGGGCATGCAGCACACCCCACTCTAACAGCACCCAACCCCGGGCAGCCCCAGGGAAGCACATTAAGCCATTAATTGATGCATTAAGCATTAAGAGTCATTATGTGACACACCAGGGTGAGCAAGCACCAAGAGACATCTCCCAAGAGCCTAAGGCTGGGAAACAGTCCCAGACTTCCCGCAGGTGCTCAGCACACAAAACCACACTGAAGTCTTTAGAAATCACTCATGTCTTTCCTTAACTAAAGAAGCCAGAATGGTGGTTAACAGCTCTTCAGTGGCAGAGAGACTCCACACTTCCCAGGTATGCACAGATTTACAGCACAAGGCACCAATTAAGTTTCCTTCCAAGCCTCCAAGTCAGAAGTAGATGGATATGGGAGTAAAAACACCACTGCATTAAGGACAACTCAATTTCAGTCATTTATTCTTTACAGCACTTGAAGTTACTTGGTGGCAGGTACTTGGTGAAGGTCTCCAGAAAAACAACAGGAAGAATGGTTGGTACAACAGATTTATATAAAAGAGTTAAATAGATAAAACAACATGGTAACCTCTCATTCTTGCTCTAAACAGAGCAGACTGACCCTGAGTCCAGGTTAGCATCATCCTTTCAAGGCAGTCATGGTTAAAACCCTCAAGTGCCCATACCCAGGGGACAGCAAGGCATCTGTCCTCACAGTTGAGGCAGGTGTGTGCTTCTCAGGCCAGCTCTTCAGGAGCTTGGTTTCAGCTGCCGGGCACACCCTGCCTGCCAGTAAGGTTCAGTCTCGTTGAGCAGGTCTGTAGAGCCAGCCCCAGCTTTGGTGAACAAGTGTAAGGGCAGCTCTGCTGAAGGTGAGCCTTCAAGTACATCAGGATGAGCCACAGGTGATGTGTTTGAGCCATCTACAAACACCAGCAGAGCCAAAATGCAGGGCAGCACCCCAGACTGCTGCCTTTATTGCCCTGAGCCAGATGGAAACCACAGGTTCTGAGGCTGTTCCTGAACCACACACAGCTCAGTCACGCTTCTGCAAGACACCACTTTGCAACTGTGTTAAGACAAACTCTGCCTACTCAAGGTCTCCAGTTTTATGCCAAAAGAAAAATCCAATAGCCAAAGGTCTAAGTATTTCTCTTCAGTTTTCACACTTCCATTTTCAGGAACTGTTCACCTTCTGTCGAGAAGGAAGATTGTGTCTGAAGCCATGTGCCTGCAGAAGAGCTGGCAACACAGGTAGCACCAGAATGAAGAAACCCCAGGTTACTGATACAAGACTCTCACCCCACTGAGACTAGCTTTACTTAATCTAAGAGATCATGGTATTTCTCTAGACTCTGCTCCTCCAGTTCCAACAGCTTCTGGTAAAGTTTCTCGGCAGTGTCTTCATCCACATCCATCTGGAAGGCAAGGAAACAGCACTGTGAGACCATCACCTTGGTGGCAGCCAGTGCAGACACTGAGGGCAGCTCTGGGGATAAGCAGGGTCCATTTCCAGAGCTTCACAAACAGCCAACTACAGACATCTGTCACCAGGGCATAAGCCAGAACATATTTTGGGAAAGTATCATCACACACTTAACCTGTTCTGATCATCACTTCCATTGTCTTCCAGACTCCAGCCTAAGCCAGGAGTTACTCTAGGAAGCACTGCAGATAACCCCATATCCCTTCCTGCTACTTAGCATTCAACAAGCATCTTCCTTCCACTCCAGGCACAGGACACCCTTGGCACCAGCCCTCCCATACAAAGCAGATGGCAGACCCCCAGCAGCAGGAAGCTCCCTCTCCATTGACCTTTCGAGGCTCCACGTAGCATCTCCCCAGTCCAGAAGTACAGCTGTGGTATTTGACAAGAGAATCCAGGTACTCTGGCTTCTGTTTGAACAGCCACACCTGGGAAGAACCACACAAAGATGTACAAGTCCAGCACACACTGTCCCAGCCATGCCTGTGGGCAAAGACCTGACTGCCAGCAGACACAGGAGAAGACACCACAGGAGCACCCACCAAGCAGGGGAAGATGTGATATGTGAAGTTCTGAGCTGGCTCCCTTCAGATGTGACCTACTTCAGCCAATAGTAATGGAGGTTTCTGCTAAAGCAGTTCAGCATGGCTGAACTTGCTCCCACTGTGTTTGAGACACATTGTGCCTGCCATGACCCACCTCCATCCCCTGTGCTACACATCATTCTCCCTGGTCAGGATGTTTTCCCAAAACCATTTATTTTATGGGTACTGGGTGAAGGTCATAGAGCTCCATGTGGCTGAGCAGCCCTGGGGACAGCTGGCTCCCCACACTCACTGCTGTGTGCTATCTGGGGGTCAAATACAGCTCCCACCCACCAGCCTCACTGAGAGGCTCTTTGCTCAAGCTACAAGACCCCAGAAGAGCTACTCAGAAGGAAGCAATGTTAAAATCAAGTTGTGAACTACTTACGTGAGCTTCTGCTCCATTATAGGGTGTCAGAGTATAAGTTTTGGCAAAAAATCGGATCTGAGGGGAAAAGGACATGGCAGAATTTGTACTGTGGCCCAAGGTTTGTTGGCAAGCCCTGAGCAGCCCAAACACTTCAGATAATCTACCAGAGGTACAAAGGCTTCTCAAACTGGGCAATAGGTAACACTGCACACTGACTAAAGCATCCCTTATCACCACAAACTGCTTTCTGGAGCCCCCCAGCAAGTGTCACTCCATGGTCCCACACAGAGTTCACCCCAAGGCAGGAGCAACAGGCCACACACACCTTGCAGGTGCCTCTTCTAGAAGGGTCTCAAGGGCAGGAATGGCAGGAGGCAGAGGGGATCTGCAGGACTGCCAGCCTTGGGGACAACTGAGAAGGCACTGCCTCTCTGCTGCCAGGAGAAACGTGATCCATCAGGATCAGCTGCTGCGACTGGGGCAGCTTAAGATGAAAGGCCACTCTTGCAGAAAGTGCATCAAGGCTCAGAACAGGCAGCCTTCAGGGACAGAACTGCAGTGAACCTGGAAAGCTGAAGGCCAGAGGAAGAAAGGCAAGGAAACTTCTGGGGAAGCAGGGAGGGAGGCAATAGAGAGCAGGAAGCTCTGCTTTCCATAGGCTTGGAAAGAAAAAAACAACACTGCCTTCTAGAGGAATGGAAAGAACACCACTGGAAAAGAGGTTGTTCTAGAAATGAACAGCATCTCAAAGCACAGGGGCCAAGCTAGGGCCACATCCCGAGCTCTGCTGCCAGCAAGCCAATGGTGTTTCACAATCCCAAGCAGAACTGGCAAAGCTTCCAAGGAGAGCCTTGACAAACACTGCTGTAGCTGAAGGGCTGAACCCTGCTCCTCTGCCAGTGTCCAGCACCAAACCTCCAAACTCAGCTTGGAAACTGGGGCCCCAGGATGAGAAGGGGAATGTTTACAGAGGGTCCAGCCTGCCCAGCCCAACAGAAGGACGAAATCTATACCAACACAGGCAGCAAGGAGCCAGAAGTGTGCTGTACATCACTTGCAGTGAAGTGTGTCACAGCCCAAAATCAGCCAGGACATCCACTCACCAACCACATGATGGGCATTAGCAGCTTCCACAGAAAAACAGGCAAAATTCTGTATGTCATGTTGGACATAACGAGCCCAGGACAAACAACACTGGAATACAGACCCTGCAGAGAAGAAAACAAGTCAGTGTGCAATTACACCACACTTAAAAGAGTGGGTCATGCTGCTTCCCTCCCAGTACTCCTCAGCCAGAGAGGGTGTGTACAGACATCAGACTGTAATACTCCACTAAGTAGCAGAGCAGAGAGCAATTAGATGTAGTGATTTTTAAGAGGTCTAAATTGGAAAGGTTTGCATTAGATCCGTGCCCATTACAAACCTCCAGGGTAGAAAATGCAGCCTCCTGGTGCAATCTCCATGCAGCTCAGCAGATATCCCAAAAATTACAGCCCAGTCAGACTTAAGACTACCTCTTCTTTAATATATAAGAGCTCAGCCTTTTGGGACTAAAACATTTCCTCCAGAAGTGTTTGAGAATGGCAAAAGCGCTACTGCTGGACCAGAGCTGCAGCTGCCAGCAAAACCCATCAATGCCCCAAGACAGGGAAGGTAGGTTGCTTGTACAGCTCCCTGGCAAACCTGAGCAGCAGCACAGAGCCATCAGCAGAGCCTGCAGCTCCAGTGCTTGCAGGCAGCACTGCCAGAGCAGCCCTGTGCTGATAGGCAAGGACACCTGAAAAAAGCAGAGGCTCTTTGCTCTTTAACATCAATTCTGATGTAAAGAGAAGAGCTTGCAAGCTAAGAACTGCTCCCAAAATCTCCCGCTTTGGGAAGTTTTTCTGGCAAAAGCTCCAGAATCTGGCAATCTCTCTGGTAGATTCCCTACCCCCCACACCACCAGTTCAACCTCAGCCATGTTTAGTTCTTACCTGTGCACTAAGGAATGCATCAGATTGCTATGAGTGAATGAATGCAACTAGGTAACAACAATGTCATGATAATTACAAACAGTAGCAGCTCATTAGGTTTCTGCAGCAACACAAACCCCATCATCACCTGGTCATTAAATTTCCTGTTCAGAACCACACTTGTCAGGTCAGTAGCATATTTAGAGGAACTGTATGATTCCTGCCCCTTGGCATGCTGATAGTCAGAAAGGCTGAAGGCAGACTCCCTGGCATTGCTGGAAGACGTCCAGATGAGTCGTGAGGGCTTCTCGTTACCGCAGAGCAGAGACTGAAGCTGACGAACCTGGAAAAAGAATCCTTAACTTATTTAATACAGCAGTCTCCCAGTCTTAGGGTATGACTTTACAGCACCTAAGGCTGTGAGCTTCTTTCAGCTTTCCCAGACAGCTTTTCCTAGACTAGCCAAGAGCAGACACTTGTATGAGCAGCTGTCATTCAGCTGGACAGCTCAGTTAAGCACCTCAGAGTTTAATACAGCCAAGCCTTAGCATTTATCCTGGATGGAGAACTTCATATGACTGACTTCTGTCTGCTGGCTCACTACAGTAACCTCAAAATTATATTAACTCTTGCAACAAAAGTCACCATTTATTGCTTATTTAAACAAATGTCAAGCCTTTGTCCTGTCATTCTTTATCTGTCAGACTGCAGCCTCCATCAGCATCTGAACCTGTGAGATCTGTACTGCCCAGACCCATCCCTACCCACATCAAACATCAGACTGAGGGTTCAATCTTTGTACGAAGCCTCACCAGCATAAAGTGCCCAAAGAGGTTGGTAGCAAACACCTCCTGAAACCCATCTCCATTCAGCCTGTCCGTCTGGGTCATGATGCCTTCTGCAGTGGTCAGCATGTGGAGCAGCTTCCTGGAAGCCAAGAACAGGAGTTAGTAAGGAACACTGCCAGGGGGAATCCACCACTTCCTCACTTGAGCCCTTCAGCAGTACCCTCACCTCACAGGCTCCCCACAGCTTCGCTTTCAAGGGCAACATTAAACCATTAAAAAAATAGATGGGAAAGGTCTAGAGAGTATCCCAGGCCCTTTATTTGCAAGTGCCTCAATACTGATGAGACCAGAGAAGACTTGTCCCTTCCTTCACTTTCCCACGGTAAAGTACTGTTAAAAACACCTCCTTCCCTCATTTCACTCTCAGATAACTTAATCGAGCTTCAGCATCTAGCCAAGGCCTCGGGCCATGCCGAATGCAGGCAAGGAAAGCAGTCTGGCAGCAGTGCTCAAGAGCGCAGCAGTTCTGTCAGACTCATGCAAGTCACTGTGCTCCTCAGCTCAGCCTCCCCGTGCTGCCTACAGAGCAGCGATGCTCACACCAACCACGACCCTCACAAACTACTGTGATCCACAGCTTTGAACAGCTACAGACACCTACACTGGCATCACAACAACAGTGAGGAGACCCAGAGTTCAACACAGCAGCATTTCTCAGGCAGGGGCTGCAGGCTCTGGGTGACCTCCTGCCCTCCCCGTGCACCCAGCGGGCCTCACACCTGGCAGTAGAGGTGGCTCTGGGTGCCTTGGGCCATCCCAGCACGGCACTCAGCCGGCAAACCCACTCCACACAAGAGAGGGCATCCCCCAGGGACGTGCTCTCTCTCTCTCGCACCGGGCGGGAGACAGGCTCTTCAGCACGGCACCCAGGGGCACGGCCTGACGGTGCCAGCCCCCCGTGCTTCCCACAGGCGGGGGCTGCAACCCCCGGCAACACCTCCTACCCGGTGAGGAGACCGTGCCAGAGAGCCTTGAAGTTCACGTGCGGGTTGGGCATGATCCCAGCGTTGAGGTAGACAAAGTCCAGGCGCTGAAACCTGCGTGGAGAGGAGCACAGGAGCCAGGTTGGAGGGGTCAGGGGTGTCCGGTGGGGCGGAGAGCGGGCGGGGGTGTCCGATGGGGACAGATCCTGTACCTGCAGCGGAGCTCACGGGCGGCCCGCAGGACGGAGGCCAGGTTACCCAGGTCCATCTCCACGGTGGACACCTGGGCAGAGGGGTGGGTGGCCAGGATGAGGTCCCGCGTGGCTTCACTCTTCTGCTCGTTGCGGCAGGCGATGCAGAGGTGAATGCGGCCATCCTCATCCAGTAGCCGCTTGCACAGCGCCAGCCCCACACCGCTGCAACGGGACGGTGTCAGAGAGAGCCGAGCCGAGCCGAACCGAACCCAGCCCAACCGAGCCCAAGCCAGGCGAGCCGAGCCGAGGCCAGCCCGCCCCTCCCAGCCCTCAGCGCCGCTCACCCGCTCGCACCGGTCACCAGCACCACGCGCTCCATCGCTGCCCCGCGCCCGCCGCCCCCGCCCTATAAGCTCTGCGCGCGCCCGGCCCCGCCCCGCCCGGCCCCGCAGCCAATCGGCGGGCGGCAGGGAGGCGGGGCCCGCGCCGCCGGTGGCGTGATGGTGAGCAGAGCGCGGAGCCACCGGGGCGCGCTCCGTGACCACGCCCCCTATGAACACGCCCCGGCGCCTAGGTCACGCCCACATCGTGTTGGCCACGCCTATTCCACTCAGGGCCCGCCCCTTCTACGGAGAGCTTTGGGTGTCGCCGCTGTCCCTTCCCTTCCCTTCCCTCTTTGCCGCCGAGGAAGGCAGAAATGCCCAGTAGGCCGCCGTTCCCTACTGCCGCCATGGCCCTCCGGGGCAGCCCTGCCCCTGGCGGGGTCCCAGCTGGAGCAGGGCCTGAACACAGCGGACCCCACAGCTGCCCCCCAGACCCCCCAGCGTGTTATTGAATGCGGGGCCATGCCGACGGTGCAGAGTGCCCGGGCCCCGGGAGCTGCAGATGTGCCCCACCTGCCCCAGCCCGCTGAGGCACGGCTGGGATGGGCCACAACGCACTCTGAGCACGGAGCGGCCATTCGAGGGGACAGGCAGAGAGATACCAATTCCAGGACACGAACAAAGCCCTTCCTCGTCTTGACACGCTCAGCAGGGATGAGGCATCCATCCTCTGTCGCAGGCAGGAGGAGCACGCGGGAGACCAGCCAGTCTCTGCGGGGCACAGCCACCATCCCTGCCCTCCCCTTTCCCAGACACCTTTCCCTTTCCCCGGCCCTGCTGCTGCACATGTCCTGCCATGGATGCTGAGCCTCAGAGCATCCTCCCTCCCGCCCGCTGGGACAGACAGCTAGTCTGGGTCAGCCAGCTGCTCCCTTGATCATCCTGGCTCCAAGTCTCGGGCTGTTACCTGTGTTCCACACCACATCCCAGGCACACAGTGCAGCTCCAAAGCCCCCCAGCCCCGGGGTGCCCTCGGGGGAGGTGAGCTGAGCTGCCTGCAGAAGCGTCACAAGGAAACCATGCAGCCAGATCACATACCGAGTGTCTCTTCAGCGGGTTGGCCCCTACACATAGGTGCATCTACTGAATATACACATGCTTTAGCCACGGGATAGTGGGAACTGTGCCATGCGCGCCTGCTGGTGCTGAGCTAGTGCGTACAAGAGTGTGGAGGGCTCCATGGACCCTCCAAGTCCACAGTTCCTCCTGCCCAGCCACAGGAGGGTCCGAGTCTGGGGCCTGGTGGGTCACCTGCCAGGGCCCATGGCTTTGGCACCTACCCAGTTTGCTCAGAATGCTGGCAGCTTCAGGAGCACAGACAGGTGCCAGAATGCTGTGGGATGCTCAGGCTGGCAGAGCCCAGCTCAGGGGCTTCAGCTGGACTGTGATCCCAGGCTGAGAGCCAGGGAGAGCTGGAGCGCCCTGCTCCATGCCCATGGGGTTGTTGCAGGCATGGGCAGCAGGCAGCTGCCAATGAAACTCTGCTATACACATTCTTCTCCTGGCAGATGAAGATGTGGGTTAACTCTAGGGGAGGAGGACCTGGAGATTTCCCTATGGAACTAAAAGGTACTAGCATCCTGCTGCCAGCTGCCATGCATCACCTATGGGGCATCCAAAATGCATTTCTTGGGCAGTTGAGCTGCCCTGGAGTGGCTGTGGTCAGTGAGGGAATGTCCCCTCGGCACAGGATGCCCACTCCGCCCCGGCTGCACACTCCAGCAGCTGGGTGAGGTGCCAGGAGCGCCCCCAGTCTTCTCCCTGTGCAGCTGGGGCTGGCCAGCAGGGAGGGCGCTTCCTGCCTCTCTCTCCATGTGGCATGTCCAAAGCCCCGAATGTCCATGGAGTCTTTGTTTTCACCCCGCGATCGCACAGCCAGAGGCTGCTCCCAACTCCTCCTGAAGCAGGTGGTGGCTGCTGGTCTGTCCCTGCTCCAGCGGGCACACACCTGCACACATCCCTTCCCCAGGTACCTGCCCTGTGTGTGGGCCGAGCTTCCTCATGGAGAAAGTCCAGCTGAAGTTTGTCCCCTTCAGCCGGGCAAGAGAAGCCACTCTGTCCTGGTCCCTGTCACCAGGAACAGGCTGCACCAATAAATAACCCTCCCCCAGCCGCTGCCGGGCTCAGGTCCGTGGGGAAGAGGGAGGTCTGAGCTGTCCCACACCGAGGGGCTTTGCTGTCCTTGGGGGCCTCCTGTGAGGCCTCACTGCACAATGAGAACAAGAGCAGCTGCTCCAGGTTTATGGCTAAGTCCGAGTGAAGTGGCTTCGGTTTGCATCTGGGGCTCCTCTGGGCACAGGGAAGGATGGACCAGGACAGGCAGGAGCCGAGGGTTATTCTTCACTGGCTGAGTCCTGGAGAAGACGATGGATGTCCTGGAAGGAGGGACGATCTTTAGTGTCCCGTCTCCAGCAGCTGAGCATTAGCTTATAGACTGAGTCAGGGCATAGCATGGGCTGGGGAAGGTAGGTCTGCAAAACAGAAAGCAGAAATGGCAAAGAGAGAATTACTGCCTCAGAAACCAATGTGCAAACTGCTCCTGGAGAGCCCCGTATCTCAGGGTGCCCCATCTCTCCATGGCCCGAGATGGGGGCTGTGCTGCCATGTGCCCAGGGGCAAGATGACCCCAGATGGCACAGTGAGGCAGCTGGGGACACCTGCCTCTGTCCCTCAGACCCTAAAAGCTGCAGTGGGGTCAGTGAGCAAGCAGTGCCTTGGACTGTGTGAAGTGCAGCATTTGCCACGATGGGCCCTTTACCAGGACTCCTTCTGGAGGAGTTCCTGTCCCATAGCTGCCTCACAGCCAAGCTCCCTATCTGGTCACCTTAAAGTCTCTCCCCAGGCCCCCGATGTCCTAGGTCCACCCCTGTCCCGTCCATCCCATCCCGTCCCTACCTGCCGGCCCTGGTCGCGGAAGAACTCGCCGGTGTTCTCGATGACCTGCTCGTCAGACATGTGGGAGTAGGGCTGCTCCCGGCAGAGCGTGAAGGTCTCCCACAGCGTCACTCCGAATGCCCACACGTCACTGGCCGTTGTGAACTTGCCCTGGCCAGAGGGAGCAGAGCAGGGTCAGGCATGGGCTTTACCCAGAAGTTCCAGGTGCTCGGGGATCTAAACTTCATTCTGGATGCTTCAGCATCCAGGTCTGGTCCCAGAGAGGTGCTTGGCCCCACAGACCTGCTTTCTGCCTGAGGCCAGAGCCTGGTGAGCTCCAGGTCTGGCTGGCAGTGATTGCTCTGGACTTGCCAAGGACCCAGCTCCTGGCAAAGGTAAAAACCAACATTGCTCCCTCTTCCAGGCCTGACCACGGCCAGGATAAAATGCCAAGCATCCCGTTTAAAGGATGTCCTGCACTGGGACATTAAAAATCACCACAGTCCCCCCAGCCTGCCTCAAAAAGCTGCCACCACTCCCGCTGTCCCCATGCTTCATCCCAAATCTGGGCTGCAGTGAGCAGAGACCTCCCCCTCCCTCCTGCACCTCCCAGCCCAAGGAAGCAGGGCAGTGAGCATCCCCAGAGCCATGTCAGTGTCCATCAGAGGAGCCCCGGCCCCGTGTACCAGCAGGATGCTCTCCCAGGACATCCAGCGGATGGGGAGCACCGCCCGGCCCTGGATGCGGTAGTAGTCCCCACTGTAGAGGTTCCTGCTCATCCCAAAGTCGGCAATCTTGATGGTGTAGTGCTTCCCCACCAGGCAGTTGCGTGTGGCCAGGTCCCGGTGCACAAAGTTGAGGGATGAGAGGTACTTCATGCCCGAGGCGATCTGGGTGGCCATGAACCGCAGGTCACTGTTGGGGGCACACGGGACGAATGAGCAGAAGGAAGGAAGGACAACAGCCAGAAGGTGCATGGCTCCAGGCAGGGTGTCCCAGGAGCAAGCAGCACTGCCTGCCCCTGCTCTCCCAGGCAGCCCTACCTGATGGTGGGTGTGTGGGCAGCAGCAGTGCCGCCTGCCTGCTGGCGGGACAGGAACTGGTTGAGGTCCCCATTCTCCATGTACTCGGTGATCATGCACAGGGGGTCATCTGTGATGCATACCGCCAGCAGCCGGATGATGTTGGGGTCCTTCAGCCGTGACATGATCTTGATTTCCTTCAGAAAATCATTCCTTTCCGGAACAGAAACCACACAGATGGGATAGACAGACCCAGAGGGCCACAGAGGTGAGTACAGACTGGCCAAGAGTGCCACCCGCCCACCCAAGCCTCCTGAGGACCTGTGGGCCCCTTCCGCTGGGACTAGAGAAGATGAGCTGCAGGGTGGGCTCAGCAGGTAGGTAGGCACTGGGGAGCTGGTTAGGACCAAGGATCCTGACGTGTGACAGCCCAGCATCCCCAGAGAGCTCAGGTGTGTGGTCCTTGCAGCTGCACTGACTGAGCATATGGCCGATGGAGACACGGAATGCTTTCCAAGCATCCCAGCTCTCCTGGTGAGGCTTTGCACGTGGGCAGTGCTGGGGTGTATGCCCCCCTCAGCCCCTACCTGGCATTCTTGTTGGCATCTGCCCGCAGCATCTTCACAGCCACCAGCATGGGGCGGTCAGAGCTGCCATCCAGGCCCTCCAGGGCAAAGTCCTTCCCTGTGAACTTCTCCATCCCTTCCACTTCACAGAGGTGAACCTGGGGGAGCAAGGGGCAGCCATTACATTGCTGACTGACAGCCTTCCACAGCCCCTGCGAGCTGGGAAGAACTTTGCCTGAGTGCTGCTCAGAGCAGGCCCAGTTCCCGCTCACCTCCCCAAACTGGCCTTCCCCCAGCTTCTCCTTGAAGGTCAGCAGCTTCCTGGGGAACTCCTCGACGGCCACATCCTTGCCAGCGAGCAGGTCCATGGTGAGGGCTGGCACTGAGTAGGTATTGCCGCCCGTCACACCCTGCAGGTTCACAATGTCGGCCTCGGCGTAGTGCGGGACGCCCTCGGGGACACTGGCCTGCGATGGCTTGGTGGGGCTGCTGCAGCCTAGGGGGACACAGCGGGGCCAGCCCTGCCATGGGTGTCCTGCCCTGCACCCTCTGCTCCCTGGGGCTGCTCACACGCTGCCCCTTCTGCCCCAGAGCCCCCGCAGGGCTGCCTTCCTGCAGGCAGCGCAGGCTGCTCCACTCTTTCCCCACCAACGGCAAACATCAACCAAGCCCTGAGCACCAGGGGAGCGGAGATCGATGCCTGGCCTCCACATCATTGAGGAAGAGGTGCCAGAGCATCCCAAGGATAACAGTGGGATACAGCTTAGTCTGGCAGTGGATGTCACTGACGGCTCTCAGTCACAGGCTTTTTGTGACCTTCATGGGGGATGCATGGGGACTTGTGTGACCTCTCCCTCTCTGACAAAATGTTTGGGGAGCGGCCAAAAGCTGGGGCTGGAGAGAGGGGGCTGCAGCAGGCTCAGTGAATGGTGTCCTGGCTGTCACCTGTGAGACGGCTGTGAGCATGCAGGGTGTCCTGCCTCTCACCTGTGTCCTCCTCCCCCGCAGTGAACTCGGGCAGCTTGCGGATCAGGCGGGAGGGCTCCTGGTAGTCGGGTCCCAGGGGGAAGATGCGGTCATAGGTGGAGCTGGACTCCTGCTCGCTGGGGGAGGAGGAGCGGTTGTGGTTGAACATGCTGGATTCACTGGGCAGGGAGAGGCTGACGGTCATTTCATCATCCAGCATCCTCCGTGATGCCTGTGACAGCAGGGCAAGGGAGGAGAGAGGTGGGGTTCCCCACAGCATGGGCAGGATGGCACCAGGGATGTGACCAAACCTCCTCTCTAGTACCTTGTCCCTAGGTTGCCATCCCTGCCTGAGTTTGTCCTCATGTTCCCCCCTTCTCTTGTCTGCCTCTATGGAAAAGGGTTTAACTTCATCAGTTCTGTGAGTGACCTTGTTTAGGTGGTGGCTGTGGTGAGAACCCTCCACATCCAGGCTCCTGTTCCCCAGATCAGCTTCAGGACAGAGGGATGGACAAACAGGAAAGTTCCAAAGTCACCACCCTGCTCAGCTAAGTCCCCTTCCTTGGGAGATGGGTGAAAAGCCTTTCTGAGGAGGGGAAGGGAGCATCAGCGCTTGCATGGAGTCGGTTTTCTCCGTGCTGAGCTCCCAGAAGAACCTGCCCAGAATGACCCCAACACCACAAGGCACCTCACCAGCCACACCACCCTTGCCCACCTTCTCCAGCATCTTCTGCCAGAACTGCCGCCACAGTATGATGACAATGATGGCCACCAGGATGAAGATGATGGCCACCAGGCACCCGATCAGGATGCGTGTGTTGCTGTCGTCTACCTTGAGTGTGGGGTCTAGCCGGAGAAGGGGACAGAGAGGGCCGGTCACAGTGGGGAATGGGGAGACCCCCTGCCCCTTTCCTGCATGGGATGGGGCACAGTGCCCACCCAGCACAGGGTGACATTGCTTCCCATGCTTACCGTAAGTGGTGGGGACCACGGGTGCCTCGGCAGGGGGCACTGAGTTGTTGTACATGGCTGCATCTGGCCAGGGAGAAGAGATCAGGGTGGGGGTGTGGATGGCCCACAGCCCTGCCACCTCCTTGAGCCTCCCACCCAGGAGAGCCTGGTCCCCATGAGGCTCATGGCAACCAGTACCTGACTGGAAGGTGATCTCACTGAACATCATCCATGTGTCGGCGAAGTAGTACTGGCACTTGATGGCACTGGCCATGCGGTGGAGCAGAGGCACGGTGACGAAACGGGCGCTGGGGTTCACATCATCCAGCACCAGCACCGAGGACACGGCGCTAGGCTCCCACTCACTGGCGTCGGCGCGGAAGTAGCACTGCACCTCCCTGAAGATCTTCACACCTTTGGCGAACATGTTGTTGCAGTGGACCTGTGGGGCAGCCTGTCAGCACAGCCACCGAGGGGCACAGGGAGGGTGACAGGGCGGGGGGGGTGAGGACCTTCATGGCGGTGAAGTTCCTGATGCGGTCAAACTCGAAGGTGATCTCCACATAGCCGCCTGCCGTGCTCTCGTTGCGCCAGCCCACGTAGTCGTAGCCTGGCCAGACATGGTACTCGTGGGTCTGCGTGAAGTCGTCCAGCCCCGACACCCCGTCCGTCAGCTGGCCCAGGCCCTCTGTCATGCTGGCATGTGCAAAGGGACAGAAGGAGCATGACTCTTGCCAGTCCCACAAACCTGCAGCACCCAGCACCCCCTGGCAGCTCCTCACGGGCTCCAGGACACTCAGGGGGGGATTTTGTTCCTGATGTTCTCTCTGGAAAAGGCTGTGGGGCGCTTAACATGTGGTGCAGCTAGAGCAAATCCAGGGGAAGGGCAGGAGCTGCTTCCCTCATGATGTGCAGCCTTCCCAGGCTGGCCATGTCCCCTACCTCAAGGACACTGCAAGCATTTGCTCTGCTGAGGATCAGCCTGAAAATGCCCCTCACCTGCTGCCCAGCATGGCACGCAGTCCTCACCTGTACCCAAAGGCCCCGTCGTACACTGAGTCATTCAGGTAGATGATGGTGCCCCCAGGAAGGATGAGCTGCTGCCCGACCGGCGCGTTGTAGGACACCAGCCCATCTGCAGGGAGGGAAGGGTGAGTGCATGGGCACCCCGCCAATCCCGGTGCTGCAGGACAGACAGCCCCCACTGGGATGGCCAGCACCCAAGCATGGGGACACAGGGACAGGCAGGGGACTGCAGCACACACCCAGCCAGGCGCAGCCGTACAGCTCCACGCGCAGGCAGACGTTCATGGAGTGGTCGGTGACAGGGATGAAGCGGACAAAGCGGGCGATGAGGGGCGGCTCCAGGTCCTTGAGGACGATGTCGTAGGTGTTGGTGTTTCCATCCAGCACCTAGAGAGAGAGAAGCATGGTGGGGATGGGCAGGAGGTGCCTCCTCACCCACCACCCAATGCAGCCCCCACCCGTCTCCTCACCTGCTTCCCGTGCCGGTTCCTCCAAGAGATCCAGCGGGTGCCATCCCGGCTGTAGTTGATTTTATACATGGGGGCAAACTCATTGCCATGGCCCTTGGCGTGGCGCCCCTGGGTGCCCACCAATGTGATGAAGTGCAGGGCTTGCAGGTCAATCTGCAGGAACTCCTTAAGGTCATTTGGCTCCACTGGGGTCTTGGGGCACCAGGCTCCATCGCCCTCCTCCGAGTCCAGCCTGAGAGCCCAGAGTGGAGGAGCTGTTTGCAGGTGGCTGAGGCCAGCCCCATGTCCCCCTTCTCCCTCCATGCTAGCCCAGACCCTGCTGTGGCTATTGCAGGAGGGTGCCCACACTCACCGTCCGTACTTGGCAGCCGTGGAGTCAGACCAGTGGCTGGAGGCTGAGATGTCCTCGTCAGGGATGTGCCCACCCGACATTCCCAAGGGGTACCGACACACCGCTGCAATGACACCAACAGGGCACTGAGCAGGAGGGAATCCCTCCATGGAAATGGCCTGGGCTGGGGCACATCCACTGTGCCCCAGGGCAGCACTCTCCATCCCTCTGGCTCACAGAGAGAGGACAAAGCAAGGCAGGGACAGTCCTGCCAAAGCAGGCACCTTCTCAAGCAAGTGAAGCCTCTGGCCAGAAGCGGATGCCAGCCCAGCTCCAAGTGAAGTAGGAAGAAGGGGAGGTGGCTCCAAGGCCTAACAGGCACGCAGGGCCCTGTCCCCAGGGATCTCCTCAGCCTTGCTGGCAAGGATCTTGGCTGTGGTGGACAGCCTGGGAGCTGGCACTGCTGTCCCCATGCTCCTGGGGGGCCACTTGCCCAGAAACCTCACTGCAGCAACTGTGCCACACTGCCCACTGCTCCCTGTCCCTGCCTGAGGGAACAAGTGACCAAGACAGGCACTCATCCTCCCTGATGACCCCTCAGCTCCCACCCCCAGCCCTGCTCCTGGCTGGGCTGCAAGTGGAAAAGTACCCAGGGTGGCAGGCGGGCTGCACCCCCGAGTGGCAGCCGACTCCTTCAGCACCGCATCCTCACTGCTTCACAGGAGTTATTTTTTCACGCCTGGCTGCCAAGAGCACTGCTGAAAGGGTGGCTTGTTTGGCCGTGTTTACCGTCTGGCTGCCGGCTCCAGCCCACCGCGGTCCTGCCACACACCACCCCGAGCAAACACCCGCACCGAGGGGGCAAGGACGGGCAGGACACTGCGCCTGGGCCACCTCCTACCCCACAGCCCCCGGCCCGCCTGGCACTGCACCCACAAAGAACCCACGTCCCATTGTGTCACCATCCCCGGGACCCCAGACACAGGGATCATATCCTGCATCAGGCAGAAGGATGAGTGCATCTTCATCGTGAGCTTTGGCACAGGGGGAGCATCTCTTCTTGTCTCTTGCTCTCACACTTGTCATGCTCTGCAGAGCACAGCTCCCGCTGAATTCCCGTTCAATTCTTGCCAAACACAGGGCCAGCCCCGTGTTTTTGTCTTGGTAATGACAATCCTGGCCAGGCAAATCCAATTCTGCCAGCCATTGATGTTTGCAGGAGAAACAGGATTGCCTCCCTAAATAAACACAGTGCAACCTCCAGGGAAGACCCAGCTAACTCCTCCCACAGATGGAAGAAGCCTTTGGAGGGACTTGTTAAAGGAACTCCGTGGGGAAACCCTGGGAAAACCTGGGCTCTGTCCATCCCTGCAGCACAGGATGGGGCTGAGCCCTGCAGGAACAGCCATCTAAACACACTTGTGCTGCTGGCCGGCGCAGTGTTGTGGTTTCTGAGCAGAAGCCAGGCACCCAGTCAAGCCACTTCACCAAAGCCAGCCTTGATTTGCTGCAAAACCCCCAGAGAAGGCACAGCCCAGCAGAGAAAACAACAGCTTGGCACCTGGGCAGCCTCCAGCCTCAGTGAGCCCCCATGGGCAAGGGCCCCGCTCAGAGCCCAGGCCTGAAGCGCTTTGCCATGTCCAGCACCCTGCCAGCTGCCAGGGGCCACACAGCACCTGTGGCACACTGGGGGGGCTCTGAAGGTCACTGCAGGTGCCCAAGTGAGGTGCAGGACAGCAGAGTGACCAGGCAGGTGCAGGCTTGGGGGCCATCACAAACTGCTCCCAGAGCTGAGAAAATCCCAGAGATGATGGAGACGATGCGAGTCCAAACTTGGCCATCTGGCAGGAGCAGGGAAATGAAATTATGGCACCTGCAGCCACCTGGTCCCTGTCTGACTTACCGGGGTTGACCTGGCCTCTGGCAGCACGTGGCACGTGCAGCAGCAGCAGTGGCAGCAGTGGCAGCAGTGGCAGCAGTGGCAGCAGGGCCAGTCTGGTGGCCGACATGTCAGCAGGCCTGTGGAGACAGAACCAGGGCTCGTCACACTGAGGCAGCCGAGGAGGAGGCAAACACCAGCCCTGCTTGGGGCAGCCAGCTGAAGGTGGGAGCACTTCTCCTGCACCAGACCCTGTGTCCCCACCTCAGCCTCAGAGGAGGAACAGAGCCCCAAGCTCAGATCTGTGGTGGAGGTCACAGGGATGCCAGACCCCACCCCTGGGAGCCATGGTGTGCCACATCCACATGGAATGGCCACAGGACCCGCGGGAAGCTCCCTGGGGCCAGCACTGGCCACCTCCACCGCAGGGCACAAAGGCTCTGGCCTGGCCACCCACCCTTGGCTGCCTTTGAAAGAAGAAGTTGCACAACCCCATCACATCAGACAATAATAGCAGGGTGCCAGAGCGGTTTCCTGCCTGCTGGCTTCGAGAGAGGAGAGCAGATAATCACCCGAGATTTACAGGGTATTTACTGGGATAGCTCCCCATGGCAGAGTGATGCCAGGGCCTTGTGTGACACAGAAAAGTGTGACAGAGGGCGTGGGAGCCACCTTGCACCCTCTGCCTCGAGGGGAGCATGGGATGGGGCTGGAGGGGACCCGGGGGTCCTGGGAACGGGGCTTGGGGAGAAAAAGGACTGGTGCTGCCAGGCCTCTCCTCAGAGGGGACAAGGGGACCTCCCCAGGACGTGCCTGCCCTTGTGTCAGGGCTGTCACCACAGCCATGGCCTTGGCCCTGGCTAGCCCTCAGCTGCCAGGAGCTCCCAGGGCCCGAGCAGCTCCCACTGTGCCCACACACCTCTGGGCCACCACCATGGGGCGTGGCACCATGCCAGGGGAAGCACCAGGGACACCCCTAAACGTCACCAGCCCTGCCTCAGGCTCCCTGAGCCCCCCTTATCTGCCAAGAGGACACTTTCAAACCAGTACCAGATGCAATCAGTTCTCTTTCTATTTAAAAAGGCTGTTTTAATCTAGTTTAAATGCACATTAACCTTTGAGAGAGCAACCTTCTAACCTGGGGGTTAAAAGGACTACAGCTCCTGGCCAAACAGGGCCTGGCTGCTGGGGTAAATTCCAGCCAAGCCCACTGCACCAGGGATGTCTGTCCTGGCTGGCACCTCCCTGAAACAGCCCAACCACTGATGCTGCAGGTGAATGCCTGGTTGTGTCCCTGCATCACCCCACGGCCTTGTCCCCACTACAGAGAGAAAGGCTAAACACACCCAAAGCAGCTGCCCACATCCCACAGAGCCAGCTGGGAGGTGCCGGGTATGGCCCTGGGCGCTGCCACAGCTGGGGCTTGGCATGGCAGGAGCGAGAGCGGAGCTTGCTGTGGCCACACCAGCACCCAGGGGGAGAGCAAAACCCCAGGAGCTGCCACCTGCCCTCTGCAAGGAGCTCTCTGCACCCCACAGCACCCTGCTGGATTCCTGGGAGACTCTGCCAAACACCACAAGTAGACACCTCCACTTGGGATAATTCACACCCCCCCCCACTTTTTCTAATTTTCCTTTCTTTTTAAAGCCCATATGTGGTTGCTTTTCCCCCCCTCTATTCCCAGCTGGGAAACTGTAGCTAGTTGCAACTAACTCAGCTGCAACTGGGAATTTCAGCTGCATTGCCCAGAGGCACACACAAGAAGCTCCTGCCAGTTCCCCACGAACATTAAAATCTTAATTTCCTTCTGCATTCCAAAAAATATCCAGGGATATTTTCCCCACTATTCTTTCAGGCTGAGTAAACTCTTTAAGCATCAGGATATCACATGCTGTAATGTCCTGCAGGGAATGCATTTACATTTAGCCTAGTATAGGGAAATCATCCCCACGTAGCCACTGGGAAGTGCTCATTGCTCCTCAGGGGTGTGGGGCTGGGGGACAGTGTGGGGACAGTGACTCAGGCCACAAGGCTGAGGGCTAAGGGACACACGGCCAAGCACAGGGGCAGTACTGGCAGCCCAGCTGGAAATCAGTTTTGTGCCACCAGCCCCGCAAAAGGGATGGCTTTGCAACGTTTTGACTGAAAATGTTTGCTGAAATTTTTCAGTCACTGGAAAGTTTTAGTGTAGACAGCTTTTGGAGCTCCTCCTTGCCTGGGCTTTGAGTTTCCCTTGGCTGCTGCTTTTTTGTTGTTTTCCTTTCTTATTTCCCCCCTTCCTTATTCCACTGAAATAACCAAGGAAATAACTGGGGGAGAAACTAAATTCGCTTTTGTTAAGAGACAACCCCCACCCGAGCCATGATCCCTCTTGCTCTCAGCCAGTTCCAAGTGAGGTCCCCAGCTGGGCAAGGTCCCCAGCTTGCTTCCCAGGTGGGCACTGCCACCTTTGCTTCATCAGGAGGATGCATCACGCATGGGGAGGAGGCTGGATGGCAGCAGCCTGCACCCCTTGTGCACACCAGGTCCTGGACACAAGTCTGCCAAGACTTCTAGGGCTCCTGTTGCAGAGCCCCAGTCCTCACACGGGGCTGGGGCTGCCCTCCTGCTGTGTGAGACAGGTCAAGGCCACTCAGGGAATGTCCCTGAGTGAAGACAACCTGGCTGTGAGCCCGGCCCAAGGATGTTTGGATAAGGGGGTTCAGGATCCCTGCCCCAGCTGGCACTACAGCCCCCAGCATGCCGTGCTGCTGGCAGCCTTGGTGGGAGCACAGTGCAGCATGCCGGGACCCGTAGTCCTCCTTCCTTCCAAAAATGCCATTTTAGACTTTTTCTGGGCTGGATGCAGCCCCATTTCCTGCAGCAGCAAGTGCCTCTCCAGCCACGGGCTCGCTGGCTCAGCCCGGGGCATCGCAGCTGTCCGGGGTGCGAGGAGCAGCCAGCACATCCCCATGGCTCCAGCTGCCCCGGCGAGACCTGCCAGGGGCACGGCTGGGGGCCTGGGGACACCGTCCTGCCAGGAGCACGGCTGGGGGCTTGGGGACACCGTCCTGCGGGTGCTGCATACTGCGAGTGCTCCCTGGCAGCCAGGCGCTCCCAGCCGTCGCCCCGCTGTCAGCAGGGCTCCGCAGCATCGCCCCAACACCACCCAGGGCTGGCAGCCACGAGTGGGCTCCCAGCACCAGCACGGGGGCACGATGCTCACGAGCACCAGGGCAGTGGCCTTGTGCTCCCCCTCCCAGTGTGACCCGGTGCCTGGATAAGGGACCCTGGGGACAGCAGGGCCTCCCTGGCTGACCAGCGCTGCCGCCAGCTCTGCCAACAGACACATAGGCGGGAGCTGAGGAGGGACACCAGGAAACGCCGGCCTGGCACGAGGCACGGGGGGAACCGCTGGCGCTGTGGGGTCAGCTGGCGAAAAGGGGCCAATTGTCATCTCTCCGAGTGAGGACAGTGCCCTGCTGCTGCCCCAGACCCTTCCCGGACAGAGCTACACCTCAGCCCCTCTGCCTGGGCTCCGCCGCGGAGCCTGAGCCGTGTCCCCCCACCGCGCCAGGCCAGGAGGGTCACACATCCCCACACAGCCCTGAGGGACCCCGAGGGACTCACCGGAGCGCCGGAGGGCGGGCGGGCTCCGCGCCCCTCGCCCGGGCCGGGGGAGCCAGGTGAGGAGCGAACTTCCCCGGGCTGATGCAAGATGCCTCTGGGAGCTCGCTCGCATTCTGCGGATTCCTGGGAGCCGGCCAGAAATCCCACAATCCTACATCTCGCACATTTGGTTTCAATTAGGGAGCGGAGAAGGGGAGCTAGTCAGCGATCCGGGATGGCGTTTCGGCAGAGGTTATTTTCCTCGGCCCGAGGGAATGTGCGCAGAGCTATAATTTACAGCAAAACCCATTCATAGCGCGAGAGAAAAAAAAAATAAAAAGTCCCCGTGGCCAGCAAGGGAACTTAAAGCAATAGGCAACGTTTCACTTTCCAGTGCCTGTCCCGTGGCTGTGGCACGGCACACGCGTCCAGGACCCTCCTCCTGCACTGTGGGGCTGGGTAGGAGATCCCCAAAATGTGGGTGATGGGGACACTCCACAAGACCCCAGGGCTGGCCCAGAGGGTCCCACATAGGCTACCCCTCTCCGGGCCCCGGGGGAATGATCTGGGACTCCTGCACGGGCACACGTGGCCAGGACAGCAGCCAAAGGACCAACCTGGCTCAGGGCACGGGCTTGGGGCTCCAGCTCTCCGAGCTCCACGCAGAGCTCGTGGCTTGACATCATTTCCAGGCACTAGCCTGGCACGGTGGCCACCGGCTACGCAACGAGGCAGGGAGAAAATAATAATACTACTACTAATAGTAATAATAATGGGCTCACATTAATTTTTGTGCAACATCAAAAACCACAATTAAAGAACTTTTTCAAAAGAATTTTTAGACTGTTTTGGCTGTGGTGAATTCCATGCTCACATTATGGGAAGGAAATAGCACCCCCGGCAGCAGGCCACCAACTCCTGAAAAAGCTTTCCTGTCCAACTAGACACCCCAAAGCCCCAGGGCTGTAGCCCCGCTCCTAAACCTCTTTAGCATCATGAAGTCTCCAGACAAACCAACTGAATCACCGGCAGGGGAAGCCACGCACTGCTCCCAGCAGACACTGGTGACCCTTGTCACTGCCACCAGAGAGGGGCTGCAGCACCAGCTGACCAGCACTGCCCAGGGCGACAGAGGCAGGGCATAGCTTCCCCGGGGCTGCCAGGGAGCAGGTCTGAGCAGTGCCCCATGTGCTGCCCCAGATCAGCTGGCAGGGAGAAGCACAGGCTGCCCTACGTGCACACTGGCACAAACACCAGCCAGCTCTGCTCCACTCCCCTCCTGCTACCTGGAAGTGCTGCTCAAATGACTTGGCAGCAGCCAGCACCCTGGCACTCTGCCCCAGGACCGAATGCAAAGGTGGTGGTCTGCAAAGCCCAAAAGCCAAAGGCCCGGCCATGCACAGCCCAGCCAGCCTGTGGTGAGCCAGCAGGAGACAGCACCAGCCAGGACCCCCCATGCTGCCCTGGTGGCCCTGGCACAGTGCCTGGGGAACCCAGCAGTCACCTTTGCACCTGGGGGCCACGTGGTGACTTCCCCCAGAGGGAGTGGTTTGGGTCCATTCCCAGGCCTGCAAGGGAAAATTGCCTGCCAGGCAGCCATGGGGCAGTGAGAGGCTGTGGCCACATCAGGATCAGGAGAGGAGCTGGCCAAACTTTCCATCCTTCTTCCCAAACAGGAGTGGAGGCAGCACAGCTGCTCTGCCCTAGGCAGTCAGGACACCACACTCCTCGGCAGTGGGCTCATGCAGGAGCCAGAGCCCCTCCAGGAAAAGCAGAGGGCACATGGCAGTGGTGGAGGGCTCAGTGCCAGGCTGATTTCACCCTGAGCACTCCAGCAGTGCAACACACCTGCCTGTTCCTACCTGCTCAAGGCTTGCCACTGTTTGCAGAAATATAAGAGGAGGGTACAACTCTCTGCTTCGTCCAGGAACACCCCAAATGAGCACTGCAGGCTAGAGGCCCTGTCTGCAGCCACCCCAGACCCTCGCTGCACTGAACAGAGCTCTTGGCATGATGCAGTTGGCTCTCTACTCCATGAGCCTCTTGGTGCAAAGTCATTGTCACTCAAACACCACAGAAGACAAACAGGAGTAACTCAAGAGTTTAATTGGGTGCTTCCAGTTGTGCAATATACAAAGGATGACCAAAAGGGAAGACAAGGGCAATGGCAAGGACCCTATTAAAAAAAAATAGTCATGTAGATTTAAGAAAAATAAAAATTCTAGATTAAACCCAGCCCCATATCATAAAAATCCCCTCTCTGCATGTACAATGACTATTACTATACACATGTTTAAAAATAAATGCCCACAGCCTGGAGTGCAAAGGGCAGCACCACAGCTGTGCTTTGTGGCAGGGGAATCTGTAGCGTTTGGTTTTTAAATTAAAATATAAATAGAAGCATACAACATGCCAAGAACCGAGTGGGTCAAAATCCTCCTCTGCAGAGGGCCAGAGCAAGCAGGAGCAGTCCCTGCTAGGCCCAGTTATCCACCTTGGCATGCCCCAGTTCCTGGTGGGATGGGCAGCCCTGCCTGGGCACCACTGGGCTGCCACTACACCCCGTTATTCACCAGCTCGTGGATCCCATCCTCGTCAATGATCAGCGGCGTGCGGAACTCTCGGTCCTTCACCAACTGCTCCAGGCCCTGCAGGGATGAGACTGGCTTGTTAGGAACACCCTGCACATCACCTGGCTGCTGAGCTGCCTCTGCCCCCCTCCTGTGCTGGCAGCCTGGGGGCACTGCCCCAAAAAGCTCCCCAGTGAGTTACAGTCGCTTCTGTGGCTTATCCCTCACACGTGTGCCCTGCCAGCCCGGCCCATCCCAAGGGCCCCGAGCTCTGCAGAACCAGTACTCACTTCTCCTCCGTAGGACACAAGGGGAGAAATTTCACACTCGACTGGCAGGTCGTTTGCATCCTTCAAGCTGCAGAGAACAATATACAGTCAGAAGAGTCAGGTACAGCCCAAGGGGGACACAGATAGGGCCCAACATCTGCCGAGGCCAGGCGGAGGGTCAGGGGCTGTCTGGGCCCACACAGGCCCCACCAGCACAGAGCTGCCCTGGGTTAGTTAAGCCTTGCGTGCTCTCCACAGAGGTGCCAGCTAAAGTTTAGATGCCACCAGCAACTGAAAGGGAAGAGAGCTTTAGATGGGGCTTTCATGATGCCTTTCCATGTGTGTAGCTACAGCAGTGCCTGTGCCCCCAGCCCCGCTATTTTGATGCTGCATGGAAATGAGTCACCCATTCCTTCTCCTCCTGCAGCCCTGGGGTGATGTGAGATGCACTCACAGAGCACCTTCTCATAGAGCAAGAGGTCTTGCTTTTAGCGCTCTCTCACTTAAAGCACAACCTGAGGACACAGGGTAAGCCCTTCTGCTTACTCAGAATCACTCCCTGTGGCACTGTCTGCTCCTCCTGCCTTTGTTAGATCAACTATCTTGGCTCCTCTCTTCTGCCTGTGAGATGGAGCTGGTGAGCAAAATCTCAGAACCACACCAGTGCTGCCCACTGCAGCAGCACTGCTGGGCAGGGGCCTGTGTGGGGTCCCTGACCCTGCTCCTGCTGCCACCAGCCTTCATAGGACATGCTTAGATGATCCCTGGATCTAGCTGGCATGTAAATCTGGGGGTGCAGCTGTGTGGACCCAACAAGCAGCCAGCACCCCAGGGTGCCTCTTCCCAGCCAGTGGCCACAGCAGCCAGGCAGGCATGGCAGAATGCCATCTGTGACAACGCTGCCTTCACCCAGGTCAAAGCTCCTTCCTCTGCCACACACTCACTCAGCCCTCTCCTGTCCCAGGTGTCAGTAAATAAAACTCACCCATCCCAACCCCCACTGGTATTTACCTTGAATGTTAGATTCAAGATAGTAGTTTTAAAAAACAATTGATATTAACTGGTAATGAAGGGTAAATGTGGGACAAGGTGCAGCCTTTCTCCTGCATGTTAACTAGTGTGATGGCTTAGTCATAAGCCTGAAAACACCTGGAGTCTGGAATTAAAACAGAGATAAAACAGCTGTATTCCACCAGGAAGTAACTGAAGATAAAGTTTCTGAAAGAGTGGAAGGGAACAAGACTGCTTACTCTGTGAGTCATTTACACTCACCAGCTCCAAGTCCCAGCACGTTTGTGCCTACAGAACATAACAGAAGAGTTAAAACTTCCCTGTGTATTCCCATTAACTGTCAAGCACTGAGCCAGGGGCTTTTCCTAGTGTCATGCTCTGGATCTTCCAAACTCAAGAGCTGGAGTCACACAAAGCCCAGCTGGCTGCTGTGCTCAGATTCACACTTGCTACATCAAAGCCTGCCTGACGTTTGCTTCATGTTTTTAATCCCATTTCGGTCTGCCTGGACGCCTGGTAGACACCAGGAGATGGCAGCCATCCCCAGCTCTGGGACCGGCTGGGACCAGTCCCTGCCGTGCTGTGACAAACAGGGGAGTGGCATCAAAGGACGTGCCAGGGTGTTTGCCAACAGCACCCTGCCTGCGGGGTGACCTCTGGGGGCTGTGTGCAGTCAGATCAGGCTGCTGCCATCCTGCATCTGTACCAACAGCATGAGCCCCATCCAGTTATCCCTGTGGAAAGGAGCCCAGCAGGAGCAGTGCTGCCTGCCCCGCCACCATGAGAAGCAGCACCCCCTGTCCCCAGGGGTGACATGCCCCAGCGGCCACATGCGCCCCCAGCCCCGTTAGCCTGGCACGCGGCTCTGCCTGCAGCCCGTTAGTCCCTAAGCACAGCCCCGCCACCATGCACCTGGCACAGGGATAGTTACTTGTCATTGACATCTGCTGGGCTGGCAGCTGACCTTCCGTTTGTGATGCTACACGGGAACAAACAAGGGTTAGCAAGGGGAGAAAAACAGAGCAAAACAAGTCTGGGGTCTACTGATCCCTAAAGAGGCCGGCGGGAGATCTTGTGGTTGAGGGATGCGTTGATGCCAGCCTGGCTGCTGCATGGACCTGCTGATGTGCTCTGTCTTTAGGGAGCCACCTCCCTCCTGCAGAGGCAACCTTGGCTGTGCAATGGAGGCTGGCAGGATTCAGTTCATAGGGGCTGAATTGAGAAGGAAAGCTGTTGCCAACTGAGCACCACTCCTGTTGTCACCACACAGGTTACACTCAGCTCTGCTCCACGGATCACCCAGGAGAGGGGACCCATAGCTGGCTGCTTCTGTGACGCTGTTATCAGTGCTGGAATTGCCTTGTGCTTAATATCCAGCCCAAAAAGGAGCAGAAGTGACAGGAGAAGCAACTCACCGAGGGATGGCAGGGATGCGTGTGCCATTTTCATCCACGAAGTGCCCCCCTGCATTGAGAACCCAGCAGTGATGCAGGGACATCAAGGCATGTCGGGCTGTGGTGGGGTTGTCCTTGCCATTCTGGCTGTCCGCATTCTTCAGGGGAGAGAACTCATCCTCACGCAGCACCTCATACACCACAAACTTCCTGGGGGAACACAGCATGAGAGGGTGGGGTTTGGAAACTGTGGCTGCTTCCCCTGCCAGGGCGGCTGAGCTGGGCCCACAGCCCTCCCCTGACCCACACCCACTGGCTGTTTTCACAGCTGTGCAGGAGGGAGGGGAGGCCCTGGCCTGTAGGGTCAGCAGATGTTCCTCTGGCACAGGAGCAGGGCTCAGCCCAGCAGGAGGCATGCAACACCCAAGCCTCCAGTTGCCATCCTATCCTGATCCCGAGGCATTGACAGTGGGCACACCCTGGCACAACCCCAGAGGCTCTCAGAGCTTCCCCCGGGAGAGCCAGCAGCCAGCCTGGACCCCACAGAGAGCAAAGGACATACTTGGAAAACTGGAAGATGTCAAAGACAAACTTCTCCATCTTAATCCCGTTGGGCTTCTCAGGTTGGACTAGCTGCCCTGTAGTGATGTCCACATGTGGGATCTTCTTCTCAGCCACGTGGTGCTGCAGCTGTGGTTCATAAATGCTGCAACAGGCCAAGACAGAGATGTCACTTTTCCGAGCAAGCCACATCCCCAGCTCAGACACGGCTGCAGCAGGATGGCTGCCCTGCTCTTACCCTGGCTGCCCCAAGGCACATCCCCACATGCTCATCCCCACAGCAGCCAGGAGACAGCCCCACATGCCTGCACTCTGGAAGGAGCATCCAGATACGGCCCAGAAAACTCTTATCTCAAGGAAGGGGCTGTGCAGACAGGTGGGGGTCAGACCAGCTCTGCAGGGGCCTCATCACAGCATGCCTGGAGCTCAACCAGCAGCAAGCAAGGCACAGCCAGCTCTGCTTGGCAGCAGCACTTCAGCGCCAGCACTCCTGTCCTGGCACTGCAGCAGGCCCTTACTTGACCACATCTTTCAGGAAGGCAGTGGTGAAGTAGTGATTGGCGATGTTGCCCGCGTTGAAGAGCAGCCGCCCGTCGGGGCCGCGCTGCTGGGCGGTGCCCAGGGAGATCTCGCTGTACTCCACCACCTGGTACACACCGTCCACGCGGCACACCACGCCCACCGGCTCCGTGGGGTTGGTCTTCTCCACCACCTGCCCAAGGGAAGCGCTGTCAGGGAAAGGCACCCGAAGCCCCACGCTTCCAACATGCTCCCTTGGAAACAGCGGGCCCTATTTAGAAAGGCTTTCTCCTCTGCTGGGATGGTGCAGGGTTGGCGATGTATGAGCCCTCCCCTCCCAAGTGCTTCTGGCAGTGGGGATTAGAGGAAGCTGCGATGGCAGGGCTGGGTGACAGGTGTCAGACACACCCAGAGGGCACAGCAGGATGTGGCACCAAGCTAACATGCAGCTGGCAGCAGGCACGGATATTTTTAGCCAGCTTGCTGTTCACAACTAGAAGGCTGCTGGCTCAGCAGAGACATCCCCCTGACCTTCCTCTCCTCCTTGCACCTCACACACCTCCCTCTGGGTTATGAGATACCCCAGCAAATCCCTACCCAATGCTGCATGCAGGGGCTCAGGGCTTTCTTCTTTCTGCAGGAGCTTTATTATGCTAAGGTTTATTTCCTCTTTCTTTCATGCAGGCCAGGGGGAGAAAACTGCCTTCCCTTTCTCAGCTTAGCCTCTGAAAGCTGCAAGACCAGTAAGTCCTTTTACCTGTTTGCCAGAGCCAAGCCAAACGCAAACAAAACCTTTGGCTGTCAAGCCAATCTTTAAGTAAAGCTCTAAGTGTGCGATGTCCTGTCCACAAGACATGGAGCTGGGTTCAGTGTCAGCTGCACCCAGCTGCATCCTGGTCTGGTGTCCAGGATGTCAGGCTGGGGACAGCTGGCACATTATGGCAAGGATCCTGTCTGCCTGTGCTAGCCACAGCCACCCAGAGAAGAGCTGCCCAGCATCTGGGTGTGTTCCAGGCAGCTAGGGCTCCCAAACAGCCTCTTGACCCCAGGGGGACCTCCGAGCCCTGGGCCTGTTGGTGCCATATTCCTGTGCAAGGCAGAAGAGCAGTGCCAGGCATCCTCCAGGATGCCAAGGGCAGGCAGGACTATGGCAGCATGTGTTACTTCACCACTGAGCTCCAGGTACTTAGCTATCCCTCCTGGTTGTGGCAAGCCAGCAAATGAAGGGATGAAGGGTGAAAAGTCAGGGAAGCCAGGCAAGGAGCAGGACAGACCCTACCCAGCTCTAAAGGAGCAGTGCCTGCCTACTCCCAAAACCATACCTTGGCCCCACAGTCTGCTCCCTTCTCCAAGCAGAACCCGATGAACCTGGGGTCAGCCACCTTCACCAGGATGTTGTCCACACAGTAGACATGGACACTGCGCACGCCCCTCTGCTCCATGTCATCCATGATGCCGTGTGAGCCCAGCGCCCGGTACAGGCCCCCATTGCCATCTGCAGAGGGAACGCCTCACTGTCCGTCAGCCACCCACACTAACCCTCCTTCCCCATGGGATGATGTGGAGGGCCCTCAGCCCAGCCACACCCCACCCTGGTCCTCCCTGCCAGGGCAGACACAGACACCTCCCAGCTGAGTCAGCCATGGGCCAGGTCACAGTGAAGACTGCAGTTCCAAAAGCTGTTCCTCAGCACCATGTCTCACCCCTGGCCACCAACCTGGTGCCATAGCAATCTTGCCCTTCTCCTCCAGCAGGATTTTCCCATCGAATCCCAGGGCAGGCAGCATGCCTTGCTGGAAGAAGATGACATTCTCCTTCTTCAAGCCAAAATACCGATGTTTCTGGAAGAACTCCTTGGTGGACTCCATAGTGCGGCCACTTGTCATAATGTACCTGTTGCAGAGTAGACACCCAATGAACAGGGAGGAGAGGCAGGATCTCACACCCCTCATCCCAAAAGTGGGGAATACCCAGGATATGCTTTCCCCCCCTCCCCCCCCCACTCAGGAGGATCTGAGCTGCTGTGGTCCCAAGACAATGAAGGGTTTCACCCTTGCAACACGTATCTCCAAAACCATACAACACCATGCATGGGACACCCAGCTGCAGTGGGTGTCTTGCCTTGTCTACAAAGCACCTCAGCAGCTCATCTCCTCACCCTCCATGGCTGCTGTCCTGCATGGGACATGAAAACCTTTCCCAAAGGGCCGTGGAACTGAGTCTGACAACGTGGGACCTGCCAGTCCCACCCTGAGCCTTGAAGCACTCACTCTAAGGGGCCATGCCCATTGCAAAGCGTTGACACAAAGAGGGGCTATGCCAGTCCATGGTCCTTGGGCTGCACAGGGAAACTGCACCACCCCAGGGGCTGCACAGGGGAACTGCACCAACCCAGGCTAACCTCGGGCTGCACCGGGAAACTGCACCAACCCAGGCTAACCTCGGGCTGCACAGGGGAACTGCACTAACCCAGGCTAACCTCGGGCTGCCAAAGGGAACTGCACCAACCCAGGCTAACCTCGGGCTGCACAGGAGAACTGCATCACCCCAGAGGAGCGCGGGCTGCTGACACCCAGAGGCTATGCCAATCTACAGGACCCCGATCCAGCAATGCCGGGCGGTCCCTTCTGACACCACCCCCCGAGCCGTGTCCCCCCCAGGCCGGGGCTCACCAGGGGATGTGGCAGGGAGTGCCGTGCTGCTCCTCCGCCATCTGCTGCAGCCGCCGCAGGCGCTGGGCCTGGAGGTGGAAGAGGGTCTTGCGGGAGGGCAGCCCCACGTCGCACATGCCCTTGGGGTAGGGGACGCCGAGGCGGGTGCCCTGCCCGCCGGCCAGCAGCAGCGCGGCCACGCGGCTCGCCGCGATCTCCGCCAGCCCTGGGGGAGCAGACACGCGTGGGGCCCTCCGCGCCGGCTCCGCGCCACGCCGAGCCCCGCCGCCCCGTGCACCTACCGCGGCTCTCCCAGCGCGGCACCAGCCCGCGGTCGCGGGAGGCGCTGCCCAGCACGTCCCGCGGCACCGGCTCCATGCGCGCATCCAGCCCTGCTGCTGCCGTCGCCGCCGCCCCGCCGCCGTCCCCCCGGGCGCGGCGGAAGAAGCGGTTGATCTCGGCCACGTCCATGCGGCACAGCTCGGCCGCCAGCGCCCGGCGGGCCGCGCCGTCCAGCTCGGGCCAGAAGCGCAGCACATGGTCCTGCCCGCCCGCCGCCAGCCGCTGCCGCAGCTCCGCCGCCACATCCCCCTCACCCCCGGCCGCCTCCATGCCGCCCGCCACCGCGGGGCCGCCGCCCCCCGCCGCCGCCCTTTATAGCTCCCCGCTGGCCAATGGCAGGGGCCCGTGCCACGTGGTGCGCGCAGCTCGCCCACTGGGCACCGGGGGAGGGGCGGCACCGCCCGCCCCCTTCGCGTCGCCTCCGCCAATCGGAGCGGCCGCTGCGGCGCCGGCGGGGGCGCGCGCCGCTGGCTGCCATGGCAACGCGCGCCACGTCAGCGCGCGGCCCCGGCGGACTCGGGGGCGGCGAGAGGGGAGGGAAAAACCCCAAATGCGGCCCAAAATGCGCCGGCGAGGTCCCTGCGGAGGAGGAGTCAGCCCGGCCGGGCCCGGGAGCCTCGAGGCGTCAGCAGCGATGACACACGGCGCTCCTGCCGTCATCGGGGCCGCGTGGTGTCCCGGAATGACAGGATGCGCTGAGTTGGAAGGGACCCTCCGGGACATGGAGTCCAGCTCCCGGCCCTGCACAGGGCGCCCCGGGAACCACACCCTGCCCCAAACGCCTCTGGAGCTCTGCCAGTCCCGGTGCTGGGCGTCAAAGCGGGCTGCAGCCAAAACACTGCTCACCCGCCGCGCCGGCAGCGGCCCCGGGCCTTGTGCAAGCCGCAGCTCCCCCGGGGCCCGCCTGCTTACCCGGCGGCTCGCCTGCGGACAGCATCGTTCTGCGGTGGGGAAGCGGGGCTGCCGCAGGAAGTCGAGCCCCGAGTGCCCACACGGTGGGCTCCGGCCAGGCAGAGGCCACCCCGGCGTGTGGGGCTGGGGAAGACTGCCCGGGGACGCTGTGGACAGCTAACTGGGAGTACAATTAGAGAAATGTGAAGATTTTTATTATTGTCTAACAGGAGTTATAACAGTACGGAAATTACAGGGTAAATCACAGTTACTGCTCCCTGGATGGAATGCAGTTGGCATGAATTGAAACGTATTCCAAGATGATTTCCCATACAGACACATGCTAAGGGGGATGGAGTGCAGTGCGGAAGCAGAGTGGAGACAGCACGTCCAGACTCCGTGGAAATCCTTGCAGGGAGGGGGAACTCGATGGTACTTTGCAGGTGATATTTTGTCAACCACAGGAGAAAGGGCAAGATGTCCTGCTGCTGAGCCAACAGCTGTGGTGAAATTCCCCTCCTTAGATGAACTTGCCTTGTTAAAGCCCAATAATGATGTTAACAGCCCCCTCCATCCCACAGCTCCCGGCTCCCTGCCTCCAAGCGACGACCACCCCTCACTGGAACTGGAAGGAGTTCTGACAGCCATGGTCTCCAAGCACAAATACCAACGCTGCCATGGCTGGGCCACAGTCCTGTTCCCCCAGACCGAGGCCCTGCTGCTTGGTGACAGAGAACTTGCTCAGCTACATGACACATTTCAGTGTCCCAGAAGAAGGGCACGCTGGACAAGCACCTCGTACTGAAGCATGGTTTATTAATCATCTGTACCAAGCACACATCTGCTCAGCAATGGTGCGTGATGGGATACAGCAATTGACATCTAACCCGAAGGGAGGCACGTGGTTACAGGATCCGGCACAGCAGCAGGAAGAGTGTACTGAACCCTCTGGAAAGAACCTGGCTACAGCACTGAGCTCAGGCTACGTTGTTACGAGGCTGAAGACCAGTGAGAATAAAATTAGGAATACAGCTAAGATTGGAGCTGACTTGTGCTTTGGCCAGTGATTTAAACACCAGTTACCCTACAACTAGGGTAGGACTGTGTAGGTTGGTGCTACACTGAGGGTTACTGGGGGGAGCAGCACAGACCTGGAAACCCAGAGAGCATCTGAGGGGAAACCCTCAACACTTGGGCACCTCAAGCAAGCAGTAATCTGGAGATGAGGAAAGCCAGGCCCATCCTAGACACACCACAACAGGCGCCTTGGACTGAATCACCATGCACACTTCAGATACAATCTAGAGTTAAGGAACTCAAAGGTTTTAGCAGGGCTAAAACTTATGCCAAGACACCAACAGGTCACTGAGACACCAGAGTGAGCTTCATCTTGATAGAAAAAGTCTTTGAAGGCAGAGTGTGAGGAGTAACAATGCTTCTAAATCTCCCTGTACCCCACAGCCTGCAGAAAAGTGGACCCAGTGACAGGACAGAGATCAACATTTTCCACTCTTGCCAGGAGGAATATAAAGAAAAGCAGCTTTGGATTTTTTTACCCAGCTAAGTGCTCAAGCCTGGTCAATGAACATCTGGAGAAAAATGTCTGGTATCAGGAGTTTGCATCATGAGGATTCATTTAGCCCCTGTTAAAGAAGCTGCACAAAACCCCAGCCAAACTCTGGTGGAAGAGCTGCCATGCTGCAGGAATAGGCTGTAGCTGCTCTCTGAAGATCAATCCTGGCCCAGCTCTATCTCTAATTGACAGAATGCTGACTGAAAAAGTCATGCTTGAAAGATGACAGAGCAGCTCACAGTCCTAGACAAATGATGTGAGAACTTTGAACACATTCAAGTTCCATACCCGCATCCCAGCATCTCCCTGTCCCAGTGTTGCTGTACGTGGCAGACCTCACACCCTGCACCCAGGGGAGCTCCCTGTGGCCCCACTGGGCTGGCACTCAGCAGAGCAGGAGCTTTGGGGTCTGCTCCTGCCAGCTCAATGCTGCTGCCATGGTGGCATTCAACACATGCATGTCTGGACCAAAGTGCTTTGACCCCTGGCTCAACCCGCAGGGACAGCAGTAATGCAGAGCTGAGGAGGTCAGCCAAGACCCAACCATACTTTAAACACTGCTCTCCACACAGGAAAAACCCTCACCCAGTTACCATTCAATTCCTCCCAGACACTAAAAGGTGCTTCACTCAAAGGACAGTTAAATTAAAAGCAATGAATCACACACCCCACCTATGCAAAGGCTGCTGAATAGCTATGTACACCAAAGCAGCATCATTCCCAGAAAAATCTGATCAGCAAATCACACCTTAAAACTCATTGTGGGATTTTATTTTTTTTCTTTTCCCTGGCAAGCCCACCATCCCAAAGGCAACAGAAGAATTCAGAGATTGGTCCTTTCTGAGGGAGTTTGGTAAGGGCCACAGTAGACAGCACTATACACCAGCACAGAGAGCAACTCAGACTCATGAAATGCTACAGACATTGGATCTCCTGACACACCACGCAAAGGGCAAAAAATCAAGAGGAACTTTTTAAGTGTAGGATTCCATCAAGTCCAGCATCAGCAAGATGCAAACAGTAAACTGCAAGGTAATTCAGGTATTATTCCAGGGAAGGTCAGGGATGGTTCAGGCAGCTGTCGCAAGTATTTTGTCTGAAGAAAAGAATTCAGGAGGGCCTTCCTCCTCACTAAAACTGGGACCAAGACCACAAGCCAGAATACACTGGTGACTCTCTAAACAGGGCTGTTTCACACTGTGCCCATCAGGAGAAGACTGCCCACCCTGGAGGGAGAGGCTCTGCTGGGTGCATGGGTTAGGAAATCCATGGCAAACAGCCTCTGCCTGCCCCATGGCGGCAGCTGACTGAGCAGAGCGTGCTCTGGGGGGAAGTGATGCTGCTCACCACAGTGTCTTCCCCAAAGGCATGTGGCTGTTGTCCCTGACACTGTGAAAGACCTTCTCCTGGCCACTCCAGTCTGATGACTGCTTAAGCCCTTTCTGTACAGGATCTCAGATTGCCTCAAGCCCTTTTTGTAACCTTTGAAGGACCAAAAGTGTCAGTGCTTCTAATCTACAAGTCTTAATGGGTTAATGCAAAACCAAAACGCACAACACAGAAAAGCCAAGCGTGGGACCTACAACGGACAAATATTTGCTCTTATAAGACTCCCAAGGCAGGAGTCCTGCTGTGACACAAAGAATACTGTGTGCTGTAGCACTCCTTTCCAAAAATATCACCAAAAGACACTTACATATCACAGATGATTTGGCATCAGAGCTAGGGAGCATCAGTGCCAGCACAGGGTCTGTGCTAGAAAGATGAATCCACACGGTGGGGTTTTCACATCTACGCAGGATACAAAGTGCTTACAGGTTGTGTTGGGACTGAGGCTGGCACTGCTCTGATCAGGTCTCCACCATCAGTCCCAGCCCCCCCCAGGCATACAAGCAAGCTCAGCTCCCCACAGGCAGCATCACCCACACATCACTGCCCAGCCCAACATCAGCTGCATGGCTCTGCTCAGTCACAAGGACAGGGCAACCCCACAGGCTCAGCAGATCCAATTTCATTGCCTCTCTCTGCTCTATGTCAGGAGAAGACTCAAAAGTCCTCCTGGTCTGGTTTAGAGAGGATAGTGTTTCTGCTTCTTTATTTATCAACAAAAAGCAAGAAGGCAAGGCTTCCTCCTCCTCCAATACCGGAGAAGAGGATTTGGTTATAGGAAAGCTTAACAAAGAAATCCTCTCCCCGGAGCCAAGCCCAGCGCTAAGGCCAAGACTTTGGTCTCACTTCAAATCAGTGAGAAGCCCCGGCCAGGATCTGCTCGGCTCCCGGGCTGCCCCTGTCCCCACTCCTGCCCCTGGGCAGAGCCACACCCCCTGTAAATGAGCAAGCACAGCACACACACAAGCACGCCCAAAGCGGCCCGGCCTCCTCAGCACATCACAAAGCAGCAGTAAAGTTTCAAAGCCCATTCAAGTCCTTTGCACCTCTCCTTCACAGATGACTCGGAAGCAGGGCTAGGAAGCTCTTTTACACATTCAACTGTAAAACACGTGAGGAAGAGGAACAAGACAACTCTCCTGATTGTTGCTACTGCCTACAGCAAGTTTTGGTACAGATATCCTCTCTTATAGGCACTCAGTGGGTAAAACGTAGCCACAACAAACTTGCCATCAAAAATCTTTCCAGTCAGCATTTTTTGGGCAGCTTTGGAATCACCAGCATTTGCATATTCAACAAAGACCTGAAAGAGAGAGAGATGTAGGACTTCCAGTGCACCATGCCACTTGCCCCGTCCCACTTCTGCAATGGGGGAAACCATTCCTAAACATATTTTTCCCCTCCATCCTTGGTTGAGCAGAGAGCACTGAAGCTAAGAGTTGAATGTTTAAACTGGGATTTCATCTCCTGCTCCTCCATTTAGTAAGGCGAGAAAAAGTATGCTGGTGGTCTATACCCTCAACAATTCCTCTCCCAGCCATTGGCTTCTCCTCTTCATTCTTTCCATTCATGCTAAAGCTGGTTGGGCACCTCCCAGTTTAGGTAACCTTACATAACCAGGAAGGAACCTGTGCTGTCCCTCAAAATAGCAATTTATTTTTAGCACTGTCATCAGCCAGGAGATTTCCAGGCACTGAGCAGCAGTCCTGCAGCACATGGAGTGTACACAGGAACACAAAGGAACACACAGCTTCTTCCCCCCATTCACTTACTTGGCCTTTACCAGGATTCTCCTTTGGAATAAGCAAGGAAACCACTGGTCCGTATTTCTGACACTCCTCCCTTATGTCTTCCAGGATATCTGGGAAAGGAAAGAGCTCGTTGTCTTTCACTTTGCAAACCAGGGTGAACCAAGAAACAAGCAAAGGCGAGATGAACACATCAAGAACACCTGGGCAACAAATATTCCTTTCCTCTCAATTTAAAATAAACAAGCACCAGGTGACACAGCAGAAGCTGACACTGATTAATGGCCACGTAATGAGATGGAAGTGTTTGAAGTGAGGCTCAGGAACACAGACCCACAGACAGTGAACCTCTAGCAGCAGGTTCCAGTAGCTAAACCACTGGGCATTTAGGAGTGCCTGCTATGGCACTTGAAGGAGGGGACTAAAGGAGCTGGCACAATCCCTCTTTGTGTGAGCAGAACTGGGCCTTTCAGCTCGTGTCCCCAGAGCGCTCTGGTTTGTGCCGCTCATGGGGATCTGACAGCACGCAGAAACACAAATCCCACACTGTGGGGTCACCACCATGCCTGCCATCCACCACGCTTTAGGAACTCCAGTGAGAAATTTTAGTTCTCTGCTGAGATCTTGGCTAAGTTCATTAGCAAATTTTTAAGGATCTCTGCTATTGGGCTTCCGAGTCCTGTACATATCCAGCAGAAGCTGAGAGCCACAAACACATTGTGAATTCGGTGGGCATCTAACCAAAGAAGAAAATATATATATTTTTTTTAATCTGGTATTCTTCAAGAATTCCCTACAAACTCTGCTTTCTCTCTCAATCTCAGTCTATTCTCTGTTGGTGCAGTTGACCCCTTGCAACCAAAGCTCAGCTGGGCAGCTCTGTTTGCTGTTCTTGTGCCTATTAATTGATCACCTGCTTGCTCTTACATCCCCAGAAAACAAAGTCTGTAAGACAACATTGCTATATGGGAATTGCACCAACCTTCATATTCTTCTTCACACTGCAGAGAAGCATCACTTAGAACATTTAGCAGCCTCAGCACAGGTGTGGGGAGCATCACCAAGTCTTCAATATGGGGAGCTGTTTGACACCCACAGAATTAAAGAAACAAAGTCAATGTCAAAGGGGCAACCAAAGAGGAAGATGACTCAATACACATTGTGATACTCAAGCACTTACTGCTCTCTGCAGTACAGTTTTGCTTCTCTCCACTATTAACTGCATTTATAGTCTGAATTCTCCATTTCCACCTTATCTTTACCTGTGCACTGAGAGACTCTTCCAAAGGGTTCAGTTCACTCTGCAATTATTGTGGTGCTAGCACCTGAAATTGCTTTTCAAATTAAAGCCAGAATTGTGTCTACTTAGCCCAGTCTCAGAAACTGATGTGACCTCAAGAACTGTGCTAGTTGAACAAGCTACTCCATATATGTATGGAGATATGAGAAGATCAAAGGAATACTCTGCAACTGCCTCTCCTGTCACTGCTCCCAGACAAGCTGAAAGCAGGCTGGCCAGCCTCCCTAATTCCAATCTTCAGCTGTACTAAGGCACAGGCCTCATATCTCCTTAGAATATCTTTTAGTTCTTCCCTGAACACCATATAAACCTCCCTCCCCTCAAAATCCAACTGCAATCCACTGTTTTGAAGACCATCATACTTCCGCTACTTAAACAATGCAATGGTGTAGAATCAGGCATGGCCACAAGGTGTGTGAGCAGTGATCCTTGAAGGACTTCACAGGAGCAGAAATAAAACCCTCTGGGTGCTGGACATGGGGCACTTGGCTCTAGAAAACAAGCAGCTCCAGGATGGCCTGGAGCAGGGCAGCACAGATGCCACTGTGGGAGAAGGCAACAGCCAAGGAGAAAAGGCTAATGACAAGCTATGAGAGTCCCATTCTGAGGATAATCAGCCCTCTAGAAACCCAAAGCCACAGAGACAGTGTCACTTCTGCAGAAAAAAAGCTTGATTTCATGTTCCTGTACGCTAGTGACAGGCCATTAATGAATTTAAGATCTGGGCACCCGACTTGCAGTACTTGGAGAATGTTGATGCAGTTATTTGTTTTGGGAGCTACAGCAGCTGAACGAACATAATAGCAGGACCTCACAGCTCTGCCACTTTACAGTAAGAGGGGAGAGAAAGGAAAATGGCTTCATTTCTCCAGTCTGAGCCTTCTGACCATGCCTGCAAAGTGAGCTGTTATTTTCTAGGAAGTACTTTTCCCAGCTAAGCACACAATGCCTGTGAGGAAGTTGACATCTCTGTCAGGCACAGTCAGATGTTGATCTCACAGTGCAGGAAGAGATGCAAGGCAAGCACAGAAGCTGTAAATCTCCTGCCTGTCATGGAAGAGCCCTTAGGAAAAGCTCAGAGTGTGAAAGGCCTTATCAGTACAGATGATGCCCAGACATCTCTCAGGGGCAGCCCTTTGAAGAAAGGTGCTGTCTTCAGATAACCAGGCATGTTCCAGCTCTTAGTGCACCTCTAGGACTATTTGCAACCAAGACACATCAGATGAACTGAACACTGAAAGAACATTTAAGTGTGACCATGGTCTTATATGCTACTCCTTTTATTTGCAGAATCATAGAATTGTTTAGGTCGGAAAAGACCTTTTAAATGATGAACTCCAACCTGGCATGGCCAAGCTCCCCACTAAACAATGTCCCCAGATGTGCCACATCTACACATCTTTTAATGGGCATAGTGACTCCCCCACTCCTATCGGCAGCCTGTTCCAATGTTTGACAACCCTTTCCCTGAAGACATTTTTCCTAACAACCAATCTAAATCTCCTCCAGGGCAACCTGAGGCTGTTTCTTCTTATCCTGTTGCTTGCTGCTTGGGAGAAAAGACAGACACTAAAGTAAATCTGTCCTTCATTTCATATGAGTTTTTTCAGAGAGGGAGACAAACCAGCCCCTAGAACTAAGACACCTTGTCACTTGTACCCAAGTGACAAATCCATTTCTGGCAATCCTCTGCCCTAGGAGGTGCTTTCTGCCCAGCTCCTCTGCAAATGACAGGTGACACCAACCACACTGACAACACAGGAAAGAACTTGATGAACTGGAAAGTCAAGACTTAGCTGTATATGACAAGGAAAGCTATTCTCAGCTGTCTTTGCTCTAAACAGAAAAGCTGTGTCCAAGTGAAAGGCAATGACAGGTCATTTTCTGACTTGCTGGGAAAGCAGCAGTAAATGCTTCTTTGTGCAGACAAGCATATGTGCAAGTCTGTCAAAGAAAAGAAGCAGCAAAGAGAACCAAGCAAAATGGAAGCTGTTATATGAACTCCAAGCACTAACCACAGAAGCACCTTTCTCAGTACAGTTAGAGCTCTGTGTGTTTAAAACCAGCCCAGAGAGCACTGCCAATACACAATTCCCTCTGCTCTAAAGCAGTACTGGCTGCGAGGTTCAGCCATGGAAGGCAGCTCTGAGTAAAACAGCTCCAGCTTCTGAGACACATGTGAAGTTTGGAAACAGGAATGAGTTTGTTACCTTTGCCTGACATACAGAAATATCAGTATCTGTAAGAAGCAATACTTAATAATCTTGGCTGCAAGGTGCACCAAGGAGCTTAAGAAAAGCAGGGCTAACATTCAAGGGGAAATGCTAGCTCAGCTTGCAGAATTAATTCAGGCTTCAGAAAACCTGGAGGTACAGCTCCTTACTCTTGGTGCTCTTGAAAGCAGACAAGCTCTGGAGAATGCTACTCAGTTGCATCTGGAACAGAAAATAGGGAAGGACACAAGCCTAAACAGGGAGGTCTCAGCCCACTTTTGCTGACTGCCTGCAACACAGGTCTTGAGGAAACACCACTATTTTATTAAATCAAAGGGACAGCATTAGATGAAAGTGACAGTGACACCTGTCCATGATCTGCCACACAGGTTACTGCAGGCCAGTCACTGCAGAACCAGGCTGCCACCACAAACCACCTGTGCAGAGGCAGCAGCAGATGCCACCATCAGCCCATGCCCAAGGTGCTCACCTTCCTGGTGATTTCTGAACTGGGAAACAGTTGGTGTAAGAAAACCCATCCACTCACCATAAACAGCACTGCACTCTTCAAATGCACCTCAACAGTCAGAATGTTAGGTAAATATCCTGGTTATTTCTGTGCCCTCAGATGAATGCTGCTGCCAATACACTCTTGGAGACAGAGTTTAATCAGAGTCCAGCTAGGAAAAAGTGACAGCTTGTGGGGCTGCAGGAGTAAAGCAGCACTGAGAGCACAGGCAGACATCACTCTGATCTCCCTCCTGCGGCGCCATGGAGAGCTGGCAAGTGCCACAGAGGAGCAGCAACGAGGCCAGGCCAAAAAACAACAGTTAATTGCCCTCTGTGCTGCTTCCAGCACAAGCTGAGAGAGTCCTGAGCAGGGGCCATAGCCACAGCTTACCAAAGGGAATGCTGAAGAATGGGCTGCATAAAGCCTTCTCAGCAGAGGCTCGTTTTCCTTGGTCACAATGAAGCATGCTGTAAAAGAAGACACCTTTATGTTCATGCATATGATATTCCTGCACTGACACATTCCACTCAGGCTGGAAGCTAGCATAGAGGAACACCCTATCTTTGGGGTGGTTATGGTACAAGGAGAAGAGTGGGGAGCACATCTTGCAATTTGCAGCTGAAGCACACCAGAAGGATCCCCTGAAAACATTTTGGGTAGATGGAGGAGCAGGCTTTCCTTCCTGATGTCTCTCAGCACCAAATACTGAGAACTGCTCACTTACAAGTCTACAAGGAGCACAGCATGTTCCAGCTCCACATCCTCAGGCCATTCATCCCATACATGCAGTCCCATGAGAGTGATCACACTCCAAGGTGCTCCCACATCTTTTCTTAAATGGGGATCAAAGCAGCTAATAACCCAGAGCTTGCCTGAGAATATCCCTAACTTGGCTTTACCAGGGGCTCCTAATGCTATTTGTGCCAAGTTGTGTCTTCTTCCCTCTGTAGCCTCAGAGCACAGTTACAAGACAGTGAAAACAACCCCCTTGGCAGACTTCTCAGGAGAGTTGCAAAAGTGCCTTTGAATCTTGGCAGCAGTGGAGAGCAGCACTTTCTGCCCCCTCCCTCATATTTATGATAACAATCCCCAAAAGCAGCAAAGTCTGCAGTTTTCTCCAAATACAATCTCTCAGCTGCAAGTGCAAAGCACTGAAACAGCAAATGATCAACATCATGACTGACACTCTCTATGTGCTTACTCCCATATTGTGCCAAAATCGGAGGAACTGAAACATCTCTGCTAATGCTTGCACTTGTTACCAGCACATGGGAAGAGGGAGGAGGGGAGGGGAAAAAGGAAAGGAAAGGAAAGGAAAGGAAAGGAAAGGAAAGGAAAGGAAAGGAAAGGAAAGGAAAGGAAAGGAAAGGAAAGGAAAGGAAAGGAAAGGAAAGGAAAGGAAAGGAAAGGAAAGGAAAGGAAAGGAAAGGAAAGGAAAGGAAAGGAAAGGAAAGGAAAGGAAAGGAAAGGAAAGGAAAGGAAAGGAAAGGAAAGGAAAGGAAAGGAAAGGAAAGGAAAGGGAAAAGAAAAGAGAAAAGGAGGAGAAAAAGAAAAAAGAAACAGAAAAAGAAAAAGTGTTAGGTGTGGGCTCCAAGTTGCTAAGAGCAAGGCTTGACTTTACAGAGCACATCTTTAAGCAACAACTATCAAATATGCTACAGTACCTTTTGATAAGGTCTCTGAGGTGATAAGCTGGAATGGCTGAATTAACCACCCCCTCACTGGCAAATATGCGATCAATGATGACAGAACTGTTTGTCTGAAAAGAAAAAGAAACAGTGATTAGGGAGGTAAAAACCAGACTGTGCAAAGCTTGCAATATCCCATCGTTTTCCAGAGTGGATGCAGAGGGCTGTGGTTTTCTGGGGTTTTGTGAGAGATCCCCAATGCCCAAGCCTCACATGTTAAGCTAGCAGGCTCACATCAAATCAACTTTTTCCCATTTGCCAGCAAAAGCTAGAAATGTCCACATGCAAGAAACTTTTCTGTTGCTGTGGAGATTCTGATGCTGAAAGGATACTCCTTCTGGGAAGAGGAGCATAAAAAGTTATTTCACACAGAACAGAGGACAGTCAGGTTCCAGGCTCACAATACAGAGCTTTCCTCTTGTTTTCTCAGGATACAGAGTTACAAGAAGACCCCCAAATTACAGCTAACATTAAACTAAACCCAGCAAATAATTCCTCTGCCACTGTGCTGCTGAACTAGCTGACAGTCATCAGGCATTGGTTTTGTTCTTCCTCCTATGCCACAACTACAGGCAGCACAGCTTGCCTACCAAATCTAGGCAAGACACAGGCTCCAAAGAGAGTCTCCTGGAACACCCCTATTTCAGTAACCTGAACACAAGTAGCATTCAGACAAGGCAGTCCCACAGGGCAGGTGGGTCTTTAAGGCTCAGGAATCTTAATTCTCAAGACAATAGGATTAGACAAACATCCTGGAAACACTACCTAGTTGCCAGGTGCTACCTCACAAATCCAGATTATGAACAAGAGGCAGAAGGATTCATTTGGTGCAAGCAAGAACTGTCTCACCTTCCATTCCTGAGATTGGACTGTATGTTTCAGTTTCATTCCTGAGAACATTTCCAGTAAAACGATTCCCAGGCTCCACAGATCCACAGCAGAGGTACACTCTGTCTCACTCTGGAGCCCTGCCTGTGCCAGGCAGTTCTGCAGTTCTGCCTCTGGAGCCCGATACCCGTCTGTTTGAATATATTTCACATCCTACAGGAGACAAAACACAGGGAAAAAGTTGATTTTCCACACTCAGGTTCTCCACTCTATCTTTAAATCAGTTCTGATATTCTTCCAAAGGGGTCTTCAAAATACTATTGCTAAATTGACAGAAAGCACTGTAGAGCCAGTTGTGCAAGGCAGGCAGTTCAGCTCCCTATACTGCTGTGCTGAGGGAAAACCAGGACTGTCTGGAAGAAAAACATCTCCCAGCAAAACAGCACTAACATCTCACCTCTGAAACACAGCATTGCTGGGAGGAAGGGGCTGGATGTTCCTGTGGACTGGCCCTTTAACCTCTCCTACATGCAGATGATGCTAGAAAATTTGGAATAAGGGTTGAACACCCACAATATGCTCCCACATCGGCTGCCTGAGAGCACAGACAGCCCTGTCTGAGCAGTGAGCACCAGGAGCTGCTGCCATTGTTCAAGTGCTGATGCTCTCTGGAAGCAAGCAGCTAAAATGCTCAGAGAAGGAAATCATCAATGGCACTTCCCATGCACCTCTTCCATCTCCCCTTGAAGCCTCAAGTGCTGCACAATCAGTACCTGCCCAGCTGCCGTGGCTGGCACAGTGAGAGGAAATGCCCACACTGGAGCTGCCTGCTCCAAAGAAATGAGGGAATTATAGAATCTCAGAGGTACTGGCTGAGGGGCTGCTCTGAAGGCTCCAGTCCAGTCTCCTGCTAACAGGCAATACCTGGTCAGTCAGCTGTGGCTTTGTCCAGCCAAGTCTTCTAAGTGTCCAAAGACAAACTGCATGCTGGATCTTTTTAACATGTTGGGGCTCATTTTAGACACACTGATGCAACACAAGGAATTACAGAAGAATATGCAAGCCTACTTCCTCCTGGATAAGGCATAGGATTAGGAATTTTTACCATGAGAATATATTCAGAACAAGATTATGTGGTTCTCTGACTGAAAATAAAGTTTACAGAAGACATCTTCCAGCATCAGAGCTCAAAAGTGGTTTATGATCTTAAAAATTATCCACAAACTGCTCATCCTTATCCCTCCTCCTATCAGTAGGGAGCAGAACCTCCAGCATGGCAATAGCAGCAACTTGGCAGGCCCCCAAACAACATTTAGAGATAGAGAAAACACTGTGATCAATGGCACCAGCAAAAAGAGAGAGAGGGAATTTCACTCCTACCACCTAAAGCATTTTGAGAGCTGTAAAGGTTGAAACTTTGCTCTGTGTACAACCATTCCCTGCTAAACAGCAATAGCAGGAAATTTTGTGTAAGGATAAGCTTGGCAGGGCTGTCACAAATAAAAGTAGCATGGTCTTTGACTCAGATAAGGAAATTATGCATGCAGGCTGCGGCCCAAGGCAGGGGTGGGGACGGGACTCTGGTACCTGGTGCACATTCAAAGCAAGGTCAGAAGGTTCACACATACAACCAGTGTGGTTTTGAGAAAGGGCAAAGGAAACTCAGCCCAAAGAAAGTAGACTGGAAGAAACCAAGGAAGCAAATAAAACACCCCATCAAATATTATGAGGCAATTCACACAGCAAGCAGCAAAACACAGACCTGAATTAAATAAAAATACCTGCATTAGACACAGGACACCAGGAGTGTGTATTTTGCTGATAGACAGCAACAGATTAGCACCGGAAACTCAGCCAAGAATGTGGGAGAACTGAAGACAACACGGGGGAGTTAAGAAGTCCAAACATTAAAAACAACTCCTGCACCAAAGAATTCAGAGATAGGTCACCCACACAACCCCCTGATATTCACAATCAGTGGGCTGTGCTGTCAATACCAGGTAAACCAGTAAAAAAGTATATCAATTTAAAACTGCTAAGTGGGTAAAGTGCATGGAATAGGGACAAACCAGGACACTGTAGGAAGGCACAGAAAAAATTACCATCTATCACCCAGTGATTAAAGGCAAGTGTGCTGCAAGGTTACCTGATGGAAAAGCTTTACTGAGACTCCTCACAGGCTGCTACTGAGAGAGGGAGGAGTGAAAGGAAGATCTATCAAGCCAACAGCAGAACCTCCTGAGGCTCCTTGCTTCCATCAGAAGCCATGGACGAGAGTAAAATGGGCAAGGACAAACAACTCATAGCACCAAAACAAAAGTGACAGCAAGGAGACAGAGCAGGAGACCAGCAAATGGGACAAAGAGTACAACAGACACTGCCCACCCAGGACCAGACCATAGACTTTTGATACGTGTGGGAAAGAAACATCCAGACTTCCTGAGGAAGGGAGGCTGTTCAAGATAGGGTGAAAGTAAAGGCAAGCACAAGGACACTGCCAGAGATAACACACTTGGTTAGGGAGGCTGATGGCAAAGCCTGGATTACTACAACACATGGTAAAGGATGATAAAAGGGAATTCTACATTTCTGGGTGCTCCCACTCAGCTGACCACATAAAAATGAGCAAACTTTCCAGGAAGCTGAGACACCACTTTTCTCAGTGCATCATTAACACTGGAATTTGTAGCACAAAGGCTAAGACATCAACAGAAACCAGAGACATGCAAGCAGAATGGAAACACAGCTTCAGTCTCTGGGGCAGAAATAACTTCAGCCTTTCCAGTTAACCCTCAGCACCAGCTCAGCTCCTACTCTGATCAGGTCACTTGGAAAACATCACAGAGCCACACAACTCAACACAGAGCCATCTTGCCTCAAGAGTAGCACATTCCAAACCTGATTCCCCTCTTTGAAGCTAAGTCCAAAGTCAATGAGCTTAAAGCACTCCTCCTCTGCACTCCACAGGATGTTGCGTGGCTTGAGGTCTGCGTGCACATAGCCTTTGTGGTGCAGGAAAGCCAGGGCTTCCAGGACATCTCGGGCGCAGTGCTGGATCATCCACATGGAGCAGCCCTGGTTGCTGGAGTGCAGCAGCAGCTCGGACACGCTGATGTCCAGCAGCTCCAGGAGCAGACAGCGAGACGGGCCATTGGCAGAGTAGTGGTTGGTGAACACGCCATAGAGTGTCACTATAACGAGACACGGGGACAGGCATGGGTAACGAGCACCAGCCAGCACCTCCCACTGCTCCACACGAAAACAGCTGCAGCAGGCAGCTCGGATGTTTTGTAACGGGTCATGCTCAGAGAGATGGAGCACCAGGGAGGAAGAAGCAAGGGAAAAGCAGCCATTTCCCCCCTACGAGCTTCAGAGGACAGGCTGGTCTCACAACACTCCCCAGGCTCCGCTAAAGTGACAGGGCTGAGCGCTCCTGCTCAGAAGGACAGTCTCTGGGACATGGATAAGCATATCCCAGTGGGCAAACTGGACACAGTGCCACTCTTAGAGACCTGTCAATCTCACCCAGTGACAGACAAACTTTGCAGAGTGGGAACCCATGTGCTGTCTGGGTGCCCAGGCATTAAAAAGCATTTCGTGCCGACAAAAAATATCAGTGGTGGGTGAACTTTGGCACTTCCAGCAATCACCTCTGACACACAGCTTCCTCCCTTCCCAGGCCCATTCCCACCCAGGGAAGCAGCCCTGGAGCTGTAGCACATGGGAACACACGGTCCACAGCTGGCCCGCAGGGACCCCAGTCCTTGCTGGGGCTCTGGCACCCTGCCCAAAGGAGGGCTCCAGGGTGCCCCGCCTGCAGGGACCCCCTCTGCCCATCTCTCCTACCCACCCTGGAGATGTCACTGCAGAGCCCCCACCCAGGGAAGGGGTGGGGTACCCAGGAGCACCCACTGCAGGGAAGCTGCTTTGGAGTGTCCAGGCGAGGGTCTCTAGAATCTGCCCACCCAGGGGTGCCAATCCGAGGGGCATATTGACCTGGGAATGCGTCTGGGGGCGAGGCTGCCTGTATTCCCAAAGCAGTCGGGAGTTCCCTTTCCTGGCTGCGAGGGCGGTCTGGAGACACCAGTTTGGCAGGGGGAGCCTGCCCTGGGGGTGCTCTAGGGACAGAGGGTGCCCGAGCAGGGGTGTTCGGGGATCGGGGGAGTGGGGCAGGGGTGCGGGGGTGCCGTTACCGATGTTGCGGTGCCCGCGGAGCTGCTCGAGCGCGGCGCGCTCCTTGCGGAACCCGTACTCGGCGCAGTCGGCGGCGGGCAGGCGGGCGCCGGGGCGGCGAGCGGGCCCGGGCCGCGGCCCCGGGGGCGGCACGAACTCCTTGACGGCGCCGGGGGGGGCCCGGGGATCCCCGCAGCAGCGCACCCGGTACACCGAGGCAGAGGAGCCGCTGCCCAGCGGCGCCTGCACCTCCCAGAGCCGGCCCAGCGCCTCCAGCAGCGGCGGCGCCGCGCCCCACGCGCACCCCGACATGGCGCCGTCCCGCTTCACATCGCCGTCCCGCCGCGGCCCCGCCGCTGTCCCGGCACCGGCCCCAGCCCCTGCCCCTGCCGCCGCCGCGCTCCGGCCGCCATGACACCGGAAACGGGGCGGCACGGCGGCAGCACCGCCCTCGGTGGGGCGGGGCCCTCGGCCCGGGAGCGAGCGGATCCCCCGGTACTCCCGGGCCCGGTGCCCTCTGCCCCGGTACGGGCGGAGTCCAGCGCCCTCAGCACTGCTGGGGGTCCTCAGCCCAGAGACCAACCAGGGCTTCCGCTGGGATCGCGTCTCCCCAGTACCCCCGAGGTCCCTCAACAGCCTCGGAGTTCCGTCCCCTCAGCCCAGGCACCGGCGGGCTCCCATTACCGCAGCACCCCCGGGATCCGGTCCCCTGTGCCCGAGCCCAGCCATCACCCGGTGGTGCCAAGCGCAGCAAGGCAGCCACGTTCTCCATCCCAGTCCGGACACCACCAAATTCCCCCTCCGCCCCCTGGCTCCCCACCAGGATGGCGCCAGGGTCGTGCAGGGTGTCCTCTCCCATCAAGGGAATGCCACACATCACTAGGTACAAAAGGCAAAAAAATTTATTGTGCAATCTGCATCTCTTGTCCCAAACCACACACACGCACCCTGACAACATAAATAGAGGGACTGGACTCTCACCGGCTGTGAGTGACAACCCTCAAGGGGAAGGAAGGTTCCCTTGGGATCACAGCGATTGAAGATACTGGTTCTTCAGAGAGAGGGGCTACAAGTCCTGGTTTCCATCAACACCTACACTGCAGTGCAGACCTGGGCAGCACACACACACCCCCGTACCTGAGGGTGGAGGTGGCCATGCACAGTGTGATCACATTGTCAGGGTGAGTAACACCTCAGCACTGAACATGGGTTCTGTGCAACTCTGCGTCCCTTCACTCTTGAGCAGGGCTTTTCCAGAGCAGAGAGCTGCAGGGCCCCGGTGCCACTGTGGCATCCCCACACCAACAGCAAGGACATGGGTGGCTGCTCCCAGGGCAAGGGGATCCATGCTCACAGCTTCCTTCCTTCAGTGGGATAGCATGGCTTTGGGTGGTGGAAGACATTTCTTCAGCCCAACCACCCTGTATGGCCCAGAAGGAACTGTGAGCAGGCCCATCCATGAGCTCCTGGCTTCCTCCAACCCAACCTGGGGCTTTGGAGCTTTGCCTCTGAAAACCACCTTTGTGGTGAGGATGTACATAAAAGCTCTAAGCAAAAAGTTCCATCTCACAGCTGCTGCCTTGCATTGACAGAGATGTCCCCAGGCTGGCTAATCCCTCCTGTAATCCATGGCAAAACACTCATACAGTAGTATCCCAATATATCAGAGGACCTACCAGTATAACAGAGGACCACGTGGCTTTGTGTGTCCCAGTCTTGCAGAGACCACTGTACCAGGAAATAAAGGGGAGCAGTGACACTGACTCACACGGAGAGGGCTGCCTGCCTGGACAGCTCTGTCCATGGTGGCTGGGACGAGACCAGGAAACAAGAAGGAGGTGGAAGGGAGTTTCCCAGAGAGCTCAGCTCCCTGCCAGAGCCCACTGGCCAGCAGCTGTGCAGCCCAGGTGCCCAGCCCTATACCCTGCCAGAGCCCAGGACTACTGCATCTGGGGCCCCAGTGCAAGGAGATGGCACTCAGCAGAGTAACATCACGAGGTCAGCACCTGGAGAAGGCCCTGGACACATCTGCTGTCCTGGTTCGTTGGCACCAGGGCTGGGTGAGCCTGCTGGTACCCCAGGATGGGGTATCTCAGCAAGCACATGGTGTAAGCTGGGAAATCCTCTGGACCAAGGCAGCCAGTGCAGACACGGGGAAGCATGTGGTGCTTGTGGGATGCTCACAGGATGCTCACTCCAGCAGAGCCAATGGGGTTTGGGGCAGGCTGGCACTTCTACCCTCACGCACCCCCTTGGTTCCCAGTTCAGCAAGGCTCCTGGCTGCAGACAGGGTGGCAGTGACACTGTGGCAGGACAGGAGCTTGGCACTGACTAGGGTGAATAGGGGGCCAGAATGGGGCTGCAGAAGCCATGGCAGGACAGGCTGTGCCCCTCCTGGGAATTTGGGGAGAAACAGGTTGTCATGGCTCCCCAGAGCCCACACTGAACAGCAAATGGCTCATTCCACTCCAAGACTTGCCCCTTTCCAAACTAATCACCCCAAAAAAGGCAAGTGGCAGTGAGAGACAAGTCTGGGAGAGGCAGCCCCCATATCACCCCTGTCACAGCTACCCACTGCTACTCAAAGGACAGTAGGTCGGGATGGGCCCCCTCCACCTCCCAGCCAGAGGCACGTGGCTCTGGCCGCCCTGTGCTCCCTGGTGGCTCGTGCTCCAGCCCCTGTCTCCATGAGGGCTTCTCTGTGCTGGCTGACATCTCAGTGGCCCTCTCACCCACTTGCCACTGGTTCTCCTGGCTGCCCTTATGGATGAGGTCGGGCACGGGTAGGGCACTGGTAGGCTGGTCCCCGCTGGGCTCTAGGGCACCTGTCACACTGAGGACACCAGGGCATGCTGGAGGAGACGGGTCCCCCATCCCTGGCTGCTCCTCTGTGGGCTCAGGGTGAGCTGGGGGTGGTTCAGGAGGCTCCTCGGTGCCACCCCTCGTGCTGGTCCCCTCCGGCTGTGGAGCAATGAGCATGTCCTGGGGGGTCTTCAGGGCACGCGGTGTCCGCTTCTTGGTGATGGGGGGCGGGGGCTCCAGCCGGGGAAAGGCCTCCAGTCCCACAGCCCTGCAAGCACAGAGGGACAGCTGCATACAGCCCCATGCCGGGCCCCTCCAGCCTGTCCCAATGGCGCTGGCACGGGGTGCACGCTGCGGGGACACTCACCCGTGCTCAGCGGCCGGCTGTCCCGTGCCCAGCACGGCGCCCGCACTGGCGTTCACCTCCATGGCTCCCACGGCGGGCAGGCCGGCCGGCTCCCTGCGGCGCAGGAGGTCGTTCACCTTGGCGCCCACGGCCTTGCCCAGGTTGCGGAGGTGCTGGCTGCCAGCGGGCCGGCAGGGCTGGGGCAGGGTGCCCGCCGCGGCAGGGACATGCTGTGCCCGTGGCGCGGGTGCCGTGCTGGCGCTGGCGTTCTCAAACATGCTCTGGTCCACTGGAGGGGGTAAGGGAACAGAGAGGATGTGAGTCAGGCTGGAGGGGGATCCCAGCAGGGCCGGCCCAGCAGCACCGCAGGAACACAGTTTTGGGGGACTGGGAGGATGTTCCTACAGCCCTGCAGAGGCTGTGGGCAGCCAGGCGATGCCAGGGCTGCACAGGGCAGTGCATGCACAGGGGACCAGTGTGGGGCAAGAGAGGGCAGGAGTGAGCCAAGGGCCCCACGTTGGCACTGCCAACACACAGAGAGCTTCTCTTACCTGACACCAAGCGACTTGGGAAGCAGGTTGTGGAAAAAGAGAGAGCGAGAAAGCATTTACCAGGGGAATGGCAAGGGACGAGGCCTGTCCCTTCCACACTGCCAGGTGAGGCGTGCTGCCAACCCCCTGCTCAGATATGTCATGCTACCTGAAGAGATAGGACTCACATGGGGGTGAGTCCCTTGTCAGCCCCACCCTGATAAAGCCACAGAGTCTTCTCTTGGGACACCCATGGCATGGGCTCTGCACTGGGCTCCCTCAGCTCAGCCCAGGCTGGGTCTCTGTGGTGGGTGGCAGCAGGTGCTTGCAGAGGAAAGGGCTCTGCAATCAAACCCCACCTCTGAGCTACACTGGATTCCTCCACCATGTCTTCCCAGCAAGAGTTCTTGAAGCTGTGGGGGCTGCCCCCAGGAATGTCAGCTCAAACCCCCATGGCTGCCTCTATGTCAGAGTGGGTCTGTGTGACGGCTCCAGCTAGTTCCTGGGTGAGCCTGGTGCTGTTCTGGGGCCTTGCTGCCCATCAGCATCCTCTGCCCAACTCTACCTCTGCATCCGGGGGCACATACTGAGACAGAGACAACCACCTCCACATCCCATGGCACAGGCAGAGAGGAAGGGTTCCCAGCACTGCTCCAACCTTGTGGTGGGCTGGACTCTTATAGGGACTCCCAACTCACTGCAGGCCCTTTCCTCTGCATTCTGTGGCCCCACAGTCCTGCTGAACAGCGAGCTTCCTGCCTGCACCTGCAGCATCTACCAGCCCTGGGGTTCATCCTACAGCTATCTATCTGCACCAAGAGAGCCACCCAGCAGTGCGTGGGCGGCTTCTCCTCCAGCCTGGACACCAGCTTTCAGAAGTGTGAGCAGCCTGACAACTTCTTGAAGAGCTCTCTTCTGGCTCCTCAGATGACTTCCAGCCCCTGAGAGGGACAGGCTGGCCAGCAGCAGAGCCAGCATTATGGTCCAGGACAAACTCACTGCTTCTAAGTGCCAGCTTGCTCCAGCGTGGCTACCAGTGCATGTTGTGCTGCCCCACCTTCCCCACACCACGGCTGCTCAAGACCCAGATCCAGCACAGCTCCCAGGAGGGCTACACCTTCGAGGGGTTCTACTGCAGGCCCGAGGTCCTGGGGGAGCAGGAGATCAAGGCACAGGAGGCTGCAGCCCCCGGGATGTCCGTGCAGCCCCAGCAGCCAGGCGGCTGCCACGGGAGGGCACTGCTCCATCACTCCTGCCAGCAGCACATTGAACTGTTTCAGGAGCAGTCAGCTCCTGCCAGTGAGCTGCTTTTGCCTACACAACACTTCTGCCATCCTTTAAGAGAGGCTCTTCCCTATTTTTCCTTCTCCAGCTGCCAAAAATTTCCCGAGCCCCTGGAAGTGCCGATTAGCATCTCTGCATCTCTGTGGGGAGCTCTGCAGATGCCAGGAAGTCCCTGGCACCCTCCAGCTGTTGGATCAGCCCTGAAACAAGCCTGTGCTGTGCAGTGGCTGAAGGGCAAGACTGAAACACCTCTATTCCCAGCAACATTCTGGGCATCTTGCTCTCGTGGGCATCCTGTGGCTAGCACCACAAGCAGGGGTCCCACAGGAGAGGAAGCTTAGGTTGGAGGGGGTCTCTGCAAGGCCAGAGGATGCCACTGCTGGTGCTGGCACCCAGCATGGAGAGGGAAGGAAGTACAGAAAGAGAGAATCAGTGAGAAGAAAGAGACAACAGAAAGCCTTGAGAAATAGAAAGATTTATTTAGCAAAAGCCAGTTGACTAATGACAACACCCAAGGGTTAAGTGCACTTACATTGACAGATTGGCTTCCCAGATAGATTCAACAGTTAGTAATATGACAGTTGTAGGAAAAGAAAAGACAAAAAATATAGCTATAAAACTCCTGTCAAGGTCCATAACAAAAGTGAGAGGCTAGAGAAGAGTCTTGGAGGCAGCACTGACTTAGGAGGGGTCATTTACATGTGTACATGCATGGTGCAGCATGAGGCTGGCAGGATCCCACCTGGCCCCAGCAGCACCCCCTCGGCCTGTGGGGCACCTGCCCCTGTCCCCTGTGGGCAGAGCGTGGGGCAGCAGCCTGAGGCCACATCTGGTCCTGACAGCCCCTCACGGGACACGGCCTGAGCTCTGTGTGTGCAGCAGGGATGGACTGCAGCAGGGGCTCAGGAGATGGCTCCTCCAACCTGCTTCCTGAGGCAACCCAGCCTGGAAGAGACCTCTGACCAGTTATTGCTCCTCTTGGGCTCTCCCTTCACCTGCCCCGTGTGTACAGCTGAGCTCCTGCTGTTCTTTCCCCTGAACGATCTCTCTGCCCACATGGAAATCCCTGTCCAAGCTCAACCATCCCTACCCTGTAAGTACCATGCCTTGTGCATGCTGTCATGCTCCCTTCTTCCTCCCAGCTGGACCAACCTCGCACCCTTGCTTTCACCTTCAACTGCTGCGAGCTGGCAGTGGCATGTCAGGTCCCTGGCAGAGGGGCTGGCACACAGCTGTGCCCACAGCCGCATGGCACAGGGCATACGGAGGCAGTGGTGCCTAGAGGACAGGAGTACCATGTACCAAACAGCACCCTCTCCCACTCTGCCTGCTCTGTGGCTGCTGCAGAGCTCCCCTGGACACCAGGGCACTGCTGGGGACACTGAAACATGTCCTTCTCTCCTTCCCACTAGACCCTCTAGCACCTTAAGTCCACCCAGTCCTGTCGTGTGGTGGAGGGTGCATAGCACAGCTTGTGCTGACCCCAGGGCTCTCATCCACACACTCCTCAGCAGCTCTCAGTCCCAAGGGGACCAGGGCAGAGAGAAGTGATGGACTTTCCTCAGCAGCCAGGCTAAGCCCTGGAGGAGAGCAAGAGGTGGTGTCAGCCAGGGGTTAGTTGCAAGCAGATTGAGCAGAGACAGAGCTGGCAAAGGTGAGAGCAGCAAGGAAGCAACAAAGCAAAGCAGAAGCAGGATAGGAGGGAGGATGGAGAGGAAGACAACTGTGCCAAATCCCCACCTCATCGAGTGCTTCCACATGAAGCAGGGTGGACATCAAGACTTTGGTTCATACCCCTTCCAATCTTGGCCTCTTAGAGGCTCAGCACCAGACAGGTGATAAAAGTGTTTGCAGAAGAGGAACAAGCTCTGGGTCCCTTGGAGGCCTCCACAGATGGCTTTCAGCCATAAGTGTCTTGAGGGCTGGTGGGGGACCCCTGAGATCCTGGATTCACTTTTCCAGAGGGTGCAAACCAGAGGTGTGATGAAGCACCCTTGCAGACACCAGCAGTTCACTCCCCATTGAGGGCTGGAAGTGTGCTCATCCCTGAAGACGCCAATGCCAGCACTGCAGATCCCAGCCTTGGTCTGGGGCAAAACAACTGCTTGGAAATGGGAGGGTTTGTCTATAAAGCAAAGCAGGCAGTTTGTGGTGATTGGAAGTGCTTGAAAATGTGACTTGAGAGCATGAAAAAGGCTTTGAAACCTGGCAGTTGCGCCAAGGAGCCAAAGGATTAGATGATGAGGGGGAGGACACTCCACAGCTTGATGCTGCATGCCCTGGCTCCCTGCTCCACACTGCGCTGTGCCTTCCTCTCTGGTCCACAGCCTGGCAGAGGAGCAGGCTCTGCCTGCACGCCCCCCACCTGCCTTGGCATAGATAAACCATGTCCTGAAAGAACCACGTCCCCCTGCCAACCACTACCTGCACCTGGCCAGCCTGTGCAACCTCATCTCACCTCTTCAAATCCTTTCCAGGCTCATCCCCACTGCCCCTCAATGCTCAGTTCTCACTCACAGACCCACTCTGACAGTGCACCATCACCAACCCCCATTTAGCATGGCCCTGTACTTGTCCCCCACCCTGCCCACCATGCAGAGAGCCAGACCAGCTGCTCTGTCCTTGCTTACCATCTTGGAGCTGCCCCCTCAGTCCCTCTTGTCCCCGCTCACTGCCCTAGACTGCTCTCCCATTCTCCCAGTAAAAGCCCTCCTCTGCTTTACTGCTTCCCCAGCAGCAGCAGAGGCTAATCCAGGAGAAGTCCCTTACCTCTGCCTGACCTTGACAGTTTGAAGGGAGACGGGGCTGGGGGGGAGCACAAGGAGCTGTCAGCTCTGTCTGCTGCAAAGCAGGGATGCTGCAGCTCAGCACACAAGCCCACACGTGTCAGAGCACAGCACGCCCTGGGCACGGCTCCATCCTCACCTCCAGACACTCCTGACTGGGCGCTGGAATCCTCCTGATCCCTCCTCTGCCCCCCTCCCTCTGGGCTGTGCCATCCCTGCCAGGGCCATGGGGCTGCGGCCAGGGTCCTTCCCAGCTCCAGCAGGCCCTGGCTGCCCTGCACCACCTCCTGCTGACCCCTACACCGCGATCTCGTCCTCCAGGCTGTCGCCCAGCTCCTGCCTGGGCTGGACGTGGAGCAGGCGCGGTGGTTCCTCCTGGGACCAGGAGTCGCGCTCCTCGCTCTCGTCCGTGTTGGACTCGTACTCGGAGGCGATGCCCGACTCGCGGAACTTGATGAGCTCCAGGCTGCCCAGGGCTGGCTCCGGGGCGGGCGGCCCCGAGTCCGGCAGAAAGCGGTAGCACTCCAGCTTCACCAGACAGTCATTCCTACCTATGGGGCTGCCCATGGTGCTGGGGAAGGCCGAGCTGGGGCCCAGCGACGGCGGGTGGGTGTCCTCGGGCTGCGGGGTGGTCGGGTCGCAGAGGACGGGGAGGGCGTTGGAGCGGAAGGTGATCTCCAGCAGACTGTCCTGGGAGCCTGCTGCAAGAGAAGGGCACGGCTAAGAGGCCCAGCTGGCCACCACAGCTGGCTGCACACTGGCCAGAGGAGGACAGTCTGGGGTCATTTGAGTATCAACCTCTCCACTCCTGCTGCTTTGAGGGGTTTATTTGGTGTCACTAATGCCAGGAGCTGCTGCTGGCCAACAAAGGGCCAGTTCTCCAGGACAAGAAGTTAACTATCTTCCAGCCCAGCTCCTGCAGAGAGCTGATGGCCACATCTGTTGGAGATGGAAGGTCAAATAGGGGCTCTTGGGCAGGTATGGAGCTGGCCTGGAGCATGCAGCCACTGGGGAAAGCGAACATACAGCTGATGGAGGTAGGTGACTACCTGTCCATACAGCCCTTCCCAAGCCCCTTCCCATGCTGCATGCATGCACACACACAAGCCAGGCCAGAACGGCACAAATATCCCTCTGAATAAAATAACTGGAAATGCACACAGAACCCCAAGAAAAACACCTGCATGCATGTCCCCCACAGGCCTGGCTAGCTGCGAGGGGAGAGGAATGGGTGGCAGCGCTTACTGGTCGTGTTCCCCGCCAGCTTCAGCTCCAGCTCCTGCACCTGTTTGACCAGGAGTGAGATGTGCTGCAGCAAGTCCTTGTTCTGGAGCAGGAGCTGGTGCACACGAGCCTGGGCCTCCAGCCGTGCCGCTGCTTCTGCTGCCAGCTGGTCCTTCAGCAGGTGGACCTGGACAGGATACAGCAGGTGAGCACAGGCAGATGCTGCTTGAGGGTTGAGGGCTTCAACTTTGGCCATTCCTGCCCATCTCCCAGGGCTCACCAGCATCCCAACCCATGATGTGATGAAGCAGCCATTCCCTGCAGGTACTGCAGATGTGATGGGGAGTGTGTGGGTGGTGTCACACTGGGACTCAGCACATTGTCCCCTGCCTCCCTGATGGAAAGCTCAAGGCCAGGCAGGCAGCACTGGCTGAACTGTCAGTGGTGCACGTGAGCTGCAGATGTGCATGGAAAGGGCAGCCCAGGAGGAGCCAGATGGATGTAGCAGAGGAGACACACTCGACCGACGGGATGGTGCAGTGGGTGCACGAGGGCACAGCCTTGCAGCTGGCCCTGGAAAAGCTGTATTTTTGGGAAGCCTTCCCAGAAACAGGGCCCAGCCAGTGGCCTCTGTCCCAAGGAGGGGCTGGAGCACCACAGATGGCAGGCTGCTGCTGAGGGGTGCTGGTTCTCAGGTGCGAGCTGGCTGCTCAGCCTGGCTCTGGGAAGCAATGTCCGTGGGGAGCCCACGGGCAAGACCACCACTGATTTCAGCACAGGTACCTCTGTGCAAACATCTGTGTCCCCAGAACCATGTCCCCGAGGGCAGACAGCCCAGAGCTCCTGCCCAGGGCAGCTCTCTGATCTGCATTCCAGCAGGGAGAACTCCAGAAACGTACACTGCACAAGGGAACAGCAGTCACCTGGGGGCCACTTTGGCTCAGCACCCCTTCCTGGCACCCACCCACAGCTCCTACAACTGTTCCAGCAAGGACTGGAATCAGGAAAGCACAGATTTACAACTAAACAAACAAAAAAAAAACCCCCAAAAACCAAACAAACAAAACAAAAAAAACCCAAAAAACAAAAAATCAAACAAAAAAATTTACAAAACAAAAATAACCCAAAACCAAAAATATCCCCATCAAACACAAAAGGCTATTTTACTGTGCCCTAGAAAGTGACCTTGAGGAAGAAGAGGAAGCTCTCTGTACCTGCAAAGCTGTGAGCTGCAGCTGCAGGGCCCCTGAAGCTGCCCAGCTGGGGGCCACCTGCCCCCACAGATGGGTATCAGGAGGCAGTGCCAGCTGTGCCAGCGGGCAGCTGCTGCCCCAATGTGGTGCCACAGCAGTGTCCTTGGCAGAGCCGAGCTTGAACACAGTGAGCCTGGGACAGGAGACCAGGCAAAGGACTGGGATTTACAACATGCTGCAAAGCCAGAGCAAGAGCAAGGGGTGCAATATTTTACACTTTAAGCAGGCACCATGGAGCCTTTTGGATTGTGAGCAACACCATACTTGGACAGACACAAAGGATTCCCCAGTAATGCAGATCCCTCTTCCAGAGGGGAAAGCAACTTGGCAGTCTGTGACCCCAAAGGGCATGTGGGCTCTGGAGGCAGCAGCTCAGCCAGAACTGATCAACTGATGTGAGAGGAGCAAAGCCTGGCTGCAGGAGCAGGGGCAGCACAGAAAGGCTGCTGGAGCCCATCGCTTGGGCCATGAAAAAGTTGATGAATTGCAGCTAGCTCGGTGCAGGGTCAGGGAACAATTAAAGCTCAGGTAATGAGTTGGATAAAGCAGCCAGAGCTGCTTCAATGAGAAATAGCTGCATGGAGAATGAGCTGCCAGCTGCACAGTCCAGGCACACCAGTCACTGAAGCAGGGCTCTGGTGAGCAGACAGGAGCCAAAGGCCCCAGACACCTGGTGGCAAGCACCTCATGGAGCTCCCTCCCCATGGAGCTGCCTGCCTTCAATGCTGCCTCCAGGCAGGAGACTCCAGCAGCCCCAAGGGGTTCAGTAGTGTGTCCCAGCCCTGCCACTGTCCCTGGGAAAGAATGGAGGGGAGAACCTGTGCCACGGCCACTTGTGTCTGCTGCTGCTGCTGCTGCAGGAGTTGCTGGAGAAGCTGCATCTGGTGGTGGGCAGAGAGGGGTGTTCCCAGGTCAGGCAGCTGGGCAGACGAGGGCAGCAGCATCTTGGGTGACGCTGTCAGGATATCTTCAGGGTGGAGGCAGCTCTGCAAAACACCAGCATTGAAGGTGTGATCCCCTGGCACTCACCTCAGAAAGCCACTGGGCACACATGAGCTTTGGCACAGAGGAGCCATGCTAAATACCCAGAAAAGAAGCAGCTGCATTCACAGCTAATGCACACTTTGCTGAGGGTGCTTACAACCTTTGAAAACAGTACTTTTTCAGTTTCAACAACAACCCACATACTTTTGTAGAAAATTCCCGAAAAGGCTGACACTTCCCATGGGAATTTCCACTGTATCAAAAAAGTCTTTCATTTTTGTGTCTTTGGTGGAAAAAAGTCCCTATCAGCTCTGCCCCAACCCTTTTCCGTGTGGCTGCACATAGCTGAGCCTCGGGACAGCTCTCTCCCCTGGGCCCCAGCCAAAGGGCAGCCTTGCAGCGGCAGATGGCTTTGATCCTGGAGCTGGGGAATGCTGCACAATCCCTCCTGACCCCTGGGCCCTCGGGATGCAGTCAGAGTCGTGGGGCTGGGGCTGTGCCACCCCCTGAGAGTGGAGGGCAGGGGCTCTGGGCTCGGCGTGGCACCCACCTCCTTGCCCACAGCATCGAGGTCGGTGACGCCGCGGCTGAAGTCCAGGATGTCGGCTCCGGGCAGCGGCAGCTCCACGGCGTCGATGTCGGTCTCCTCGGCGGAGGCGGCCGCTCTCTCCACGCCGGAGAGGCGACAGGCTGCAGGAGCAGGGTCAGGGCAGGGCATGGCCCCAGGAGCCCACTGCAGCTCACCCGTGGCGTGGGCAGCGATGCCCACCGTGGGTCCCCACCGCCCCGTGCCACCCACCCTCTGGCCCCGGCGGGAAGCAGGTACAGAGAGACGTGGCTGCTCTTCCTGCTGCTGCTCGGGAGGAGGCTTGCAGCTAAAAACACACCCAGCCCCAGCACACCAAACCTGGGGAAGGGCAGCCAAAAGCCCTGATGTGGGACAAACGGGCCACCAAGAACAGAAAACACAGATAAAGCTGAAGAAGGGTAAACAAGAGATTACGGGAAAGAAAAACAAAAAACAGATGCTCTGAATCCCCCAGGGAGCTGCATATTGTGGCCGGGACATTGTGTGGAGGAAAACCAAACAATGACCGGTCCAGGGCAGCCCAATGATTAGATCATCAGAACAGCACTGGTTACAGAGGCGAGCAGGAAACTGCAGCCCAGCCCAGGCTGCTCCTGTTAGGATGTGGGGGATCCAGCCCACAGCATGGCAGGGCAGGGCAGGGCAGGGCAGGGCAGGGAATTCACACACACACAGGCAGCAGGACCTGCCAATGTCCCACCTGGCACTGAAAGGGTTTGACTAACCTCTCATAGAACTTCTGCCTCCCCTCCAACACAGGCACTGGTGCCAAGGAGCAAGGCTGCTCCATGGGAGGCTGCTCAGGGTGATGGGGCTGGACCAGCAGCCCTCCAGCCAGGCATCCCTGCACCCTCTACCCACAGGGCTGAGAAGGAGCGGGATCTGCAGCCTGCCTGCAGCCCTCACAGCTTGATGGGAGAGCACAAACACGGCTGTGTCCATTCTGGGAATTGCAGAGAGGACACGAGGAAGGTATGTGCTTGGGGCCCCTTGTTCGGAAGTAGCGAGGGAATGTTTGCAGCGTGTGCAGCCAAGCACAGAGCAGAGCCCCGGGCTCTGCTAATGGGCTCTCAGCAAGGGGGATGTCTGAGAGGATCATGGCTAACACCTACAGAAGGTTTCTTGCTGGGCAAGATCCCAGCTTGAGCCTGGAGCACAGCAGGCCAGATTGCTGTGCAAATCCATTGCCCAGAGGTGTCAGCCATCTAGGGGCAGTATGGGAAGGCAGTGCCTCTGTGAACCACATCTGCCAGGCTCTGGGGCCCCACACCACCCCCACACCTCCACCTCTGCAGAATACCTGGGACGTCCAGGTCGTCTCCGTTCCTCTCGCTGTCTGCGTCCTCCTGGCCGTCAGCATTCTGCTGGGTGTGCTGCAGGCTCAGCTTGTGGCACACCTCGAACGCCTGCCCCACCGTCCGCACGATGCGCATGGCTTGGCTCTGCCGGGGAGGGCACGTGGAACTGCAGCTGGGCTGCCTCTGCACGGTCACCCCCCAGGCTGGCACAGCTCTCAGGGGTCTCTGTGCTGCCACAGGGTCTCAGATCCAAGGGGTCCTGCCCCAGCTGCTCCACCCAGTGTACACCAGGACAAGATGTGCATCCTGGCATCTTACCTTCTTCTTGGACTTGAAGACGTTGCACCTGAAGACATTGCTAGACCCATCCCTGGCAATGTAGCTGAAGATCTTTAGGTCCTGGGAGTCATGAGACACATAGAATATCCTGCAAGGATAGAATGGAAAGGAGAATATAAGCATACACATTACCCACATTCCCAGGAGACAAGGCCAAGGCCACAACCAATGCTTCCCAAGGCACAGGGTGCTGCAGATGCTCAACCTCTGCAGCACATCCCTGCTAAAGCCCATCAGAATTTTTTGGCAGTGGTTTTACCTCAGCTGGGAAAATTTGCCTGCTGATTCAGCAGCAGCAAACATTTTGCAAAGGCAGCACAGGACTTCTCTGCTCAGCCCCCAGGGACAGCATCAGCAGCCCAGGAGCCCTCCAGGGATTGAGAAAAGCAAACCCCACTCTGGCCGGTTCACAGAGCTGGATGCCTTGCCCAGGTGCCTGCCACCCCCTCTCCAGCATGGTTGGGGGCCTCTCTTGCTCCAGTTTGGCCTCCCTGGGACAGACACGCCCTGCTCTTGGCTTTTGGGAAGAAGGAGAAGGAGGAGAGCTGGAGGCTTCAGGAAGCTCCATGAGCTGCCCTCTGCAGGATGGTGGCAGCTCTCCAGTGCCCAGCACAGTGCTGATGTGGTGTGGGTAAGGGAGACAGCAGAGCCACACAAGCCTCTGTCCCCTCACCCAACAGCCTTACCTGTAGATGGGATCATGCATGACGAGCATTTTGTTCTCGTCCCAGGCCCATTCTTTTTTCTGCAATGAAAGAAGCTGAAAATGAGTACGTCAGATGCTGTCCTTGAGAACAAGGACAGGGCAGAGAGACAGTCCAGGGACATAGTTGGGAAGCTCCTGTCACAGCTCTGCTGCTGCTCCCCTGCAACCCTTTGCCAAGGGTCAGGTCCTTTTGGGGACCAGCCACATCCCACATCACCTCCCACAGGGCCCCCTGAGCCCCTTCTGCACCACACCAGGACTGGCTCAGCCACCCTGCAAGAACATGACTCACACAAGGCTGACCCAGCCCATGCCTCCCTCTCCCAGACCACCAGTTTCCCAGAAGTTCAAGGATGCTGCAAGGTCCCTGCACCAGGAGGGGAGGGGCTCTGCTGCTGAGGCACTGCTGCCCCAGGGACCAGTGCTACCTACCTTCTTCTTCTTCTTCAGAATGACCTTCACGCCGTCCACTGACACGATGAGATTCACTTTCTTCTTCTTGATATTCTTGGCTTTAAACTCATACTGCGGGAGGTGGAAGAAAACACTTGAATTAGCCTTCCTGTGCCTGGACAGCCCCAGGGAGGGGCAAGAAGGACAGGGGCAGGTTCTCCTGTCTCCCACATCAACCTTGTACATCCATGCTAGGACAGGACAAGGGGTCTTTTTGCCCTTCAGGGCCCAGCATCTTGGAGGAGCACACAGCAAAGCAATCCAGCCCCTGGATGTGGATAATGCTTTACCCAGTTCAGGATGCTGCTGGGAATGTTAGCTTGTGTTTCAAAGACACTTGGTCTGCCCCTCTGAAGGGCTGTGGCTCCCCAGAGAGGGACCACCACACCCCCAAGGATCCACAGCCTGGCTGCACTTGCCCCCCTGGCTTGTGGCCATTGCTGAGCTCTGGAAAGTGAAATGCCATTCTGAGCTGGGTATTTTTGGGCCCAGTATAAAACTGAAGATGATTGCTGAGGCTTCTGAGGACACTTCCATGGGATATGGGATAATGCAATTATCCACCTCAATTAGAAGTCACCGGACAGGAAAAATCCCAACAGGAACTCCCAAAGATCAGTGACTAAACACAAAGCTCTGCTCTGGCCTGGGGAGAGAATCAGATTCCCTCAAATCCACCCACTTTGGTATTTAGTGTGTTACAAGTGGGGAGAAGGCTGGCAGAGGAGTAGGCCCAATAAGCATGATCCTGCTGTGGGACTTTTGAGGAGTTTGCCACAGGTGTAGCCACATCAGGCAACTGATATGTTGGTCCCATTTGCAGGGAGCTGTGCATGGGGACAGACCCTCTGTGCCAAGAAAAAGCCCTGCATGCTGCCCCTGGCCTGCCTGAGGCAGAGGATTTGCTTTATCCTCTCAGCATTTGGGCAGTGTCTCTGCAGAGGGAGCGGTGCCCTGTCTGCGCCAGCCTCGCTGTGACATCTCCAGCACAGCGTGATGCATCAGCTCTGGCAGCCAGAGCCAGCAGGCAGGAAAAGCTGCTGGCCCTGACCTGTGAGCAAATGATAAAAGACCTGAAAGCACAATTACTCAAAGCCATTTAAAGTGGCTGAAGGAGATGGGAGACTCAGAAGGCTTGGGAAACAGTGCAGGGAACGCAGCTCTGCCCTCCCCCAAGCACTGACCGGGCAAGCCCACCCACACTGGGGCTGAAGCCATGGTGATGGGCTGGAGAAAGCAGAGGTCAGGCTCCCACCGTGGCTTTGGTCAGCCTCAAAGCCCCCAGCACATCCCCACATGCTGCTTGCATGGCATATTCCACACGGAGAAGGGTCTCACCAAAGAACCCACCGGTGTAAGCTTCCAAGTGCCATCCCCATCACTACCAGCAGAGATGAAACTGCATTCAAGACTCCCTTCTTTGTGTCTTGTCAGGACACTAGACCAGTGCCTGGTACCTAACACTAAAGAAATGTCTTGATTTAGCCCTGAAAAGGTGAGCTTTGGCCTGACTACCTTGCAGTAATTATCCCAGTCCTTTGTGAGGCTCTGCATGTGATCTTCCAGGAGCTGCAGGCTGATCTGGAAGCTCTCTGCAGCATCCAGGGTGACTGCATGGCACCTTGGTGCTGATGCCTGATGTATTGGTCCTAACAAATCACTCATTACACACATCCAGTTGCATTTTGGAGCTACACACATCCAGTTGCATTTTGGAGTTCCTGGTGCTGTGGGGTTTCTATTCTGTGCTACCCCAAGTGCAACTGATGTAGGCTTGGAAGAGAGAAAAATATCTCAGGGTAAGACAGACTATTTTTAGTATGTTTTTTGAGTGAATAACAGCCCCTGGACAGCGATGCAGACAGGCCAGGAGGTTTCAGCAAAGATGCTACCCAGTTCTGGCACATTTCAGGGACAGAATCATACAGAGCTCCTTGGAGAGCCTTCCACAATCCCTGGCTGCAGGCAAGAGATTCTGCCCAGGCTCACCCTGAGCTTGGCACTGGGGAGTGCCATGGGAAGAGCTGCTGAGCCTCTGCCATGCTGAAGCCAAAGCCCCCTTGTGCCTGGGTCACAGCAGAACTCCAGCAAAACCCATTGGAAGCAAAGAAGTCAAATTCTCAGAAGGAATGAGCAGACAGATTTATTAAGCCCTTCCATAAATCCAGGCTTTTATCCTGACACCGACTGGAGAGCCAAGCTCCTTTGCAAGCCTGAGCCATGTGCTCAGAGAGCTGCTGCCCATCCCAGCCCTCATTAGAGCAATCAGCCCAGCGAGCCCTGTGGCTCCCTGGGACGCTCCCCAAGCTCTGCAGCGCAGCCCCAGCCAGCAGCACACTAATGAACTCAGCCCACGGGGCTCTAATGCAACACTAACCCTGACTCAGGAACAAATCAGCCAGGAGGGGCATTCAACAGGACAGCAACTCAGCCCAGCTGCCTCTCACATCCCGGGGCTCTGCAGGAAAGCATGCTGGGTCCCACAGGCCAGGAGATGCCAGTGCTAATTTTGAGGGGCTTCTTAATTTGGTCTAAGCAAGTGTCAGCTTTGTGCAGCTCCTCTGAGTGAGCCACAGAGACTGCAAGGGGTGAAACCAACACCCTTAACGGGCCATGGAAGAACAGCTGTACAACTGATCAGGACCTCCCTGGCTTGGAGCTGTTCTTGACCACTGCTCTGCCCAGGCACAGAGATCTGCTGTGCCTGCCCATGTTTGTCAGTGTTCCTCCTTCCGCTGCAAAACAAAGAGAGAAAGCTTAAGAGGGCTGCAAAGCCTTAGGATTTAGCTGTTCTTGCTGCTGGGAGGAGAGCAGAGGTGATGATGGCAGGGTTGGAAATGCCACCAAAGGGTCTCTGAGATGGTCTGCACAGCCACAGCCGCTGCTGCTGCACCCAAAACAAGCAGGCACTGGCTGACCCACAGGAAAAGGAAACCCCCATGTTTCCACTGCCACCTTCCACTCCCTTGCTGGGAGTATATCCTGCATTCCCAAAGATGTGCAGTAGGAACATCTGTGTATTTGGGTGCAGGGAGCTGGGTGGCAGCAATTCACCCCACACTCGCTGGGCACTGCACTGGGATTTGGTGACTGCCTCAGGAGAAAAAACACATTTCATATGTGATTAAGCTCAGCCACCCATGGCTCCCTCTTGGAGAGCTGAATCCTAGCCTACAGCTCAATAAAGAACAGATACAGAAATAATTATCCAGCTTGAAATCAAGAAAGGAAAGAGGATTTGCACAGCATTCCCATGATCCCCTTTGCTTTCACACCATGCAGGATTTCACTGTACTACTTATAACCAATTAAATGCCGTAACAGAAGAGCTTTCTGAGCTTTCAACCCAGCCATTTTGCCCATCTTGGGTATGTTTCTGGACCTTTAAATATCTTTAATAATACTACAAGCTTGGGTTATTTATATTAATCCTTTTTTATAGCTATGTAGCAATGCCAGAAGAAAGAAAAGTATTAATTTCAGGAAAATACACAGAAAAGGAAACAACAAAATAATCTGTTCCTGGACTTGCACAGCTCCCCAGTCTCCCACTGAAGCTCTAAGAGCTGCATTAAAATTTTTGAGGAAAGACTGAAAATGGACATCTGAGATACATCAGTTAAAAAGCCCTGCAACTATTTGAGAAAAAAATCAAAGGTGGTCTCAGTAATGCAAAAGAAGTACAAGATCACTTATAAAATCCAACCAACTAAGTGAATAAAGACTGTCCCTTAATTTTCCCCTGCCTACAAAAAACCGCATTCATCTTTTCAAATGGAAGAGAAATATCTATTCCATCAGAGAACAGGAGCCTTCCCATCAACCTCAGGTTAGTGGGAGTCTATTTTCAACATCTGTCTTTTGTGCAGAGTTCAGTATTTAAATAACTTTGGAAGGAAAAGAAGCCAGCTGGTGTATGCATCATTGTGAAATACACTCCTACTGGCAGAGCATTAAAATTGCCCTTTCTGGAGAACTGAGCTAACATATGTTGCTTAATAGAGAGCGCATGTAACCTTGTCAGCTTGGAGTAAAATTATGTATGAATCCGAGAGCGACGGCTACGTGTGAAAAGCAGGGAAAACTCAGCATCCCTAGAAAGATGCAACTCATCCCTATCAGGCTGTTTCCACACAGCAGAAATGTGAGAAAACTCGTAACCACACACTGCATGCAAGGTCAGGCAGATCAGGCTCTAAGGAGGAGAGATGATGTTTTTCTAGATCCATCATCCCCCCACATTCACAAGCATCTGAAAAATGTTAACCTGAATTAAAATGCCCTCATTTTGTTCCAGCTCATCTAAAGTGCCTTAGGTACAATTTAAGTCTGCCCACTAGCACTGTCTGTAAGTAAGGGAAGGTACCAGGAATGCTTTATGGTGGCATTGTGGCAGCAGAATACAAATAAACAGAATATTTTTGAAAGGAAGTTGCTCTAAGTGCATTGAATTGTCCTGTTCCCATCCACCCTCTATCCCCCTCCTCAAAACAAAACAAAGAGGAAAAAGGTTACAAGCTTGTACCTTGTATTGGGGAAAGAGCAGTGTTTTGAGAATTCAATTAACAGGGAAAAAGCAATTCCCACAAAACTCAATGCTGCTCTGCTACCTCGGGAGGCAGGAGACAAAAATCTGCCATAAGAAAAAGCACAGAAGAGGATGCAATTTTTGCCAGAAAGCTGTATTTCTGTGTGTTTATGCAGAAAGGACATGGAACCGTGAGCAAAGCTGGGTCCCCCTGCAGCAGAGGGCTGGCTGGGCAGGACCTGCTGGGAGCACCCTCAGCTCTCTGCTCCCTGCCCCTGGTCGTGCCCCCCAGCTCCTCCTGCAGCTGGCTGGCACAGCAGCTCATAAAATACCTAATAAAATACCTGCCGAGTTAGATTTTAACCCCGGGTCAGCCCGGGCTAATGGCAGAGCAGAGCTGCTTTCCCAGCAGTCAGGGGAGGAGCGGTGCTGTGCTCTGCTGAAGAATTAACTCATTACAAAATGACAGCTGGGATCCAGTTCAATGGCTCCACGGTGCCAGGAATGAACGGCTGGGGGGAGGCACATACCTCACAATTCCTGCTGCTGAAAACATGAAGAGTGACAGCAAAGCTCAGAACCCTCAGGAGCTTCCCAGGAGGGAAGGCTGAGAAACCTTGCTGGGATCCTAATAGCCATAATTGGGAGGAATGGCAAACGCAGCTCTGTACAGGGCAGGAGGATTTCGCTTTACTGAACCACACAAAGAAATGGCAGCGGCCCCAGTGCCCTGGAATGACTCAAAGCCACCTGTGGGCTGTGCAGGAACAGGAACCTGTGAGAAAAAGGCCCTTTTTTCCTGGCCAGGGGTGCCAAGCCACCCTGGGGTTGGGCAGGGAAAGCAGGAGGAGCAGGAAGGCAGCATCAGCTTCCCTCGAGCCTTTTGTGGGGTAACCAACACCCTGAGCTCGGTGCCGGGGTCCTGCCAAAGCACCAGGAGCAGACTGCAGCCAGAACATCTCTTGCCTTCCTTTTTCCTTCTGCTTAACTGGAGAAGTGTGCCTTTCACTTAACTGAAAGAAAAGAGCATTGGAGAGAAGGGAATGATTTTAGATACAGCTTTGGATTAAAAAAGCAGCAGAAATGATATAACCTGGCCAGAAGCAGCCTTGCAGGTCAGAAGAGTGGCAACCACGCAAGCTGTGGTACTGTGTGGTGTCCAGCAGGAGTTGGGCAGGGAGCAGAGGCAGCACTGGCTCTCCCCAGAGCCCAGGGTCAGAGGGGTAGGGCAGAGAGAACCAGAGTCCTGCCAGGGGGTCCCCAGCCATGCAGTATCCATCACTCCCTGCTGCCCCCAAAACAGAAAGGCACCTGCCAGCCTGCCCTGGCCCACGGCTCCTCCAGCCCAGCTGGGGCAGCAGCAGCAGGTGTGAGGGGATGAAATGGCTGGAAAGCAGGGCACCTCCCAGGAGGGCAGACAGCTTCATCCAAAAGGCATTTCTGAACAAGGCTTCAGAGTATCTGACAGTCCACTGCTCTGGGCTGCGCTTTATGCCCTCAGGGGACTCAGGCTTGCTGAAGGGGAGCACATTGAAATACCTGCTTAGCCTGCTAATGTGATCAGCAATAAATGGACTGAAAGCCATTTTAAAACACTGCTAAGAGCCATCCTACCAAAGTGCTGTGCTGCTGCCTGTGTCTGAGGACTCCCATGCCCTTCACTGTGGGAACCCACTGCACCTCAGTTCCTCTGTGCATCTGTAAATCTGACCATGACTATGCCCAGGCTCCACACACAAGCAGGGCACTTGCCAAGGGATGCCAGCAGCACCTCCCTGCTCCCTCCAGTAGCTGGGATACAAAGAGGAGAAAAGCAGGGAAATTATCTTCTCAGTGTGGTCATTTTGCTTGGGCTCCCTGCTCCTGCCACCAAATCTGAGGACAAAACCAGCCCCTGGAACTCACACTTGGAGCAGGGATGGGTCCCATTGTGGGGCACAGAAACATGGAGATATCTGGGGCCAGGATGAAGGTTCTCAGCCACTCCATTGATAGACTGCCAGCACGGCATGGCCAAATATGCTGGACACCTCTGCTACCCTGATAGTTTGGGTTTAAACTATTCCTCAGTATTAAATTTCCCCTGTGCTCTTGCCTACACTCCACTGCTGGTGGTTTTAGCATGAGCTGGACTTAAGGCCACAGTAATTTCGAAGAGAGGAAGAATAATGAAGTAGAGGATGCTTGTTCTTGGGCTTAATGATGCTTTTTAAAACTCTTCCACAGTTCCTTGGAGTTTGCATTTGCACATATGGGAAATGCAGCTCTGAGGTACATGTGTTTGTCTGAAATAGATGTGATTTTGGTTTGCACTGACAAGGTCAGTGCCTATTTTCCCATCCAACTTCAGGTTTAATTTTGGTAAGCGTCTGTGATGGTTGTGCGTACCGATGGGTAAAAATGGGAATCAGGCTAAAAATACCCCTGTTGTGAGAGCAGTAGAGCAAAGTTAAGGTTGCTGCTTCAAAACCACCCTAGGATTGCAGCATACCCATCCATCACACAAAATATGTTTTCCAATAACATCAAATGCTTCACAATAAATGCCTTCTGCTCGGTTTGCTATTTCCTCCCAGAGAGCTGCCTCCATCCGCTTCCTCCAGCCTCCCCTCACTACCTCCGAGTTTCACAAGTTGAGGTGGCAAACTGGGACACACTCACGAGCCATCTGCAGGAGAAGCAGCTTCACAGGAAGCTCAGAGAAATCAGAACTGGTAAGAATGAAATCAATATCAGTCACAGGGTTAAATGGAGAAAGCTAACAGGCGACAACTTATGCTAACCCTTTCTTTTGAAGACTTCCATTTGCAAGATGATTTACCTCCCTTACAAGAAATCCTTAGGCATTCCATATCTCTCTGTGAGTTTTTTTTAAAACACCCTTAAATCAGAGGTTCAAAGGAGGCCTGAGGCACAGGAAGCCCACGGGGCATGCAGCAGCAGCACTGTGTCATGAGGGATGCAGGTGCTGGAGCAGGAGCTCACCTCCCAGCTACATCCCTCAGTTCCACCAGCAGCTCACCAAAGCCACCGAGGTCCCTGTGCAAGTGTTACTGTTCATTCCATGGGGGCTTGACTAATACCAAGCTTATGAAAGAAAGCTGGGGACTCCAGCCTAGCCATATTCTCATTTCTCCTCCAGCCTGGGCATATTCAGTGACAACTCTGAGTGGGAGCAGTGCTTACGGGCTGGGAAAAACAGCGCCTCTCAGCCAGGCATGGGTCAGTGGAGACCCTGCAACACGCTATTGCCCAGCCTCGGAAACATCTCCAAACTCCTCTCAGAAATCCAAGGAAGTGCCAACAGCACGGGCTGGACCCGTGTGGGAGGTGGCAAGGCAAGCTCCCCCCTGCCTTCACATGCTGCATCTCTAGTGCCCACAGCAGGGTGTGAATGAACTGGTGTGTGGGTGCGTGTGGGATACTGGTCAAACTGGTTACAGAAATCACAGCCGGGCTTTGAGTGCTTCCTGCAGTGAAGGGAAACAAGGACGGGCTCTGTGTGCATCTGCAGGCACCGCTCTCGCTCTGCTCTTCACAGCCCAGGAGGAGAACACCAGAAATGAGCTGTACACGTTTTAATATTTACCACCTGCTGCTAGAATAAGCAGAAGTGCATTCCTTGGAAAGCCCACATCTGACTGGAATTTGTGGTATTTTAATTAGACATGCATTGGTTTGACCTATGCAGGCAGAGGCAGCATAAGCTGTTTGGTGCAACCACCCTTTGAAGAAGGTGAGGAACTACAGGAGCCTGGAAATGGCTTCTGTTCTTCCAGCCCAGAGCACATTTGAGCCCCTGTGCTGGAAGAAGCTTGGCTTAAAGAGCAGCACTGCCATCTGCAGCAGTTCAGTCATGCCCCTTTACAGTAAGCCCTGATAAACTCCTGCCCCTCTCTGGCACCAGCCAGTCCTGGATGCCTCAGGGACCCCAGGACTGAGCAGTACAGGCAATGTCCTGCCCAGCACCTCCCTCCAGCTGAGAAGGAAAACAAAATTCCTGTGTTTAAAATTAGCTTTCTCCCCCAAATGCATCCTTTCAAAGACAGACCCTGCCTCAAGGCAGCTGAGGTAATCCTTCTACATGGACAGGTCAAAGGCAGGGCTGACACTGCAGAGGAGCACAAAGTCACCCCAAATCTACCCTGAGGGCAGGTGACGAAGCAAGGGGCAGCCTAAGAAGATACCCACACAGTACTTCAGAAAGGTGTCAGCTCAGCAAAGCGAGCCAAATTGCAGCACGGTGATATTTATGCCCCAAGTTGTGAAATACAGGATTTATTTTGGTATTTTGTTTTACTGCTCACCACAGAGCTGCTCTCCCACTGTTGCATAAAAAGCTTGAGTAAGATCAGTTGAGAAGGCAAATGAGAATAGCCAGGCAGAGAAGCAGTGACACGCCAAGGAAGGCAGGCTGGTAATACTGTAACTAAATCAGCGATTATGAAATTCAGACAATTAATAAAGAATGAATGAGCAGCAGCATTAAACACTTGGTGCATCAGAAACAAGGCAGCCCTGTGGGGCTCTTAAGAAGCTGGCAGTGCTCAACAATGTTTCTGGGCTGTAAATGGAGAAAAGAGGTAATTATTCATTTCACTCTTGCTTCGCAGTTCCTATTTCAACAACTAATGCAGGTATTAAAACTCATTCACTAAATTCTGCATGTTAAAGACAACAAGAATAATGTCCTTTAGAGTGGTTTAGACAGAATCACAGAAAAAAATTCCAAGTAAAAAAGGCATCAAGATTTTAGGTGGAATTAGAAAAAAGAGGTTGAAATCCACCTCAGCAGCAGGGCCACAGATGAAGCAACGAGAGACATAGGACAGAATGCCATTGTGCTTCCAGGAAGCCCCAGTGCTCACAGCAATGCAGGGCTGCAAAAAAAGAAAAAAAACAAAACAAAAACAAAAAACCAAAAAAAAAAAAAAAAAAAACCCAAAAAAAACCCCCAAAAATAAAAAACCCAAAAAACAAACAAACAAACAAACAAACAAAAAAAACCAAAAACCAAACAAACAAAAAAAAAAACAAAAAAAAAAAAGGAGAAAAAAGAGTATTTGCTATCCAGGCCAAGTTCACAGGAATCTGGCATCTACTCATTTCAGGATGATTTTATATGGCATTGGCCAAGCAGCCTCTCACAGGAAAAAGGAACAGTAGCTGCATCTGCCAAGATGCAGAAATGTATCCTAAAAAGACCCTGGAGGCATTGCAAGGTTCATCCCAGTGCAAAGGGCACGATGAAGACAGCATGGTCCTGGGCAATGTGCAGCAAAACAGAAAGATGACATTTTCTCAAACCATGGCACCACTGAAAGCACTACCAATACAATCCATTCCAACAGAACAACTTCTGCTTTATCACACACTTCAAAGAAGAAACAGAAAACAGTTCAGAAGAAATCAACAAGAACATGAGGCAGTTTCCCCAGACTCCCACATCCCTGAGGTTAAAACAAACTCTCTGTGTTTGGCTTATCCACAGAGCAGGCTCAGTGGGCACTTGTCCACAGCCCAGACCTGGGTCTTGGGAAGAGCTTCCTCACATCAAAGGCTCTGACTTTAGGCAAATGCACAAAATCAGCTAGCTAGGAGTTGAAGCTGGATCCACTCAAATCACAGAAAGACAGGTCTTTTTCACAGAAAGCTCAAAGGGACCTGCATCCCAAGTCACACTCACCAACTGCTTTGGCCAATTATTCTGGGTTTCTCTTCTCCTTTTGGATCATGTGGATTTCTTAGCATGTAAGCAGAGGTCAGCACAGATGTGCTCTTTGTGTTGGAAACACACACACATCCCCCAAGTTCCCAAGGATCAGGGAATGTTTGAAGGAGTCCAGACCAGTCCCATCCATCATGTTAAGAGGGAATAAGAAAATGTCATTGGAGCAAAATGCTAAAACAAAACCGGAGGCCTTGGAGAGAAAAAGAAAGAGATGGCTCTCTCAGATGCATATCACTACTGCATTCCAACAACAACACTGCAACATCACAGGTCTGGCTGTTTCCTCTTAAAGAATTAAGCTGAAATTTAACCATCTCTGCTGAAGTTTCCTGTGGCAAATACACACTTCAGGCTGGCTTTTGCAGCTTCTGCTGGAACAGATCAGCAGTTCCATATGCAAGCCCATTGCATGGGGAACTGGTTTGGTTGGGGATTTTTCCCTATCATGTTACTCTCCCACTGCTGAAAACCAAGTGACAGATTAAGAATCACTGGGATCCTCATGCTCCACCAGGGAAGCCTGGCCTGAGAAGGAAACATTTTCTACTCTGAAAATTCTTTGTCTAGAGTTTTTGCCCTGGATAGACTTTAGTCCAGATGAGAAATTCTGTGCCTTCCAAAAATCCCAGCTGAAGCAGACACCTACCAACTACTGTCTGCAGAGCCACCGGAGCAGCCATGGCCACAGTGCCATGTGCAGGAGCCCAGCCCTGTGTGGCCCTGGCAGCTTCCCTGTGAGGTGACAAGGAGCAGGCAGGAGGAGGCAGGGAATCTCCAAGGATTGCAGCACGCTCTGTGGGCTCCAGCCTCCTCTGCTGGGATGGGAAGAGCACTTGGCTCCTTTCCCTTGTTCTGGGCAGTGCTTGCTCCTTCTGCTGCTCTACAATAGATACATCCTTTCCTCCCACTCCCTAATTAAACTCCCATTCCACAGACCAGCTCACACAATAGATGTTGCAACCTCTCCTCTTAACCAGCTGTGCTGCCTTCCTCTGCTCCTGCACAGGGCAGGAACACCCGTGACACCCCAAACGCTCTCACCCTGCTGCAGTGACACCCCAAACCTTCTCACCTTGCTGCAGTGACACCCCAAACCCCTGTCACCCTGCTGCAGTGACACCCCAAACCCTCTCACCTTGCTGCAGTGACACCCCAAACCCCTGTCACCCTGCTGCAGTGACACCCCAAACGCTCTCACCCTGCTGCAGTGACACCCCAAACCCCTGTCACCCTGCTGCAGTGACACCCCAAACGCTCTCACCCTGCTGCAGGAGGCAGGGCAGGCTCTGACTCTGCACCTCCCCAGGGCACAGCATCCCTTGGAACATCTTCCTGCTGCACCGAGCCAAAACCACCAAGAATTAATTTTAGCAGGGAAGAAACTGGGGCACGTGGCATTTTTGTGGAAGGCTGCAGCCCCAGGCTTTTGTCTCTCTTCTGAGGTGAGGCAGCAGAGAACACCACAACACATTAAATTAAAGGGTCCTTGGCCTTTGAGGACCAGCAGGGAAGCCCAAGATCAGAAAGGATCATACACAAGAGTAGCATTCAAAGCTGACTTCAGTTTGGTTTGACTTTAATTCAGCCCAGTTCCCTGCACAGGGATGTCTCCCACAGAAGGAGTCTGACAAGTCACAGCCTCCCTGTGCCTTAGGTTGTCACCCATAAAATGGATACCAAATATTGCTCCACCCCTGCTTGTGAGTTTCAGTAACTCTTTGGTCTCCTTTTTGGAGGTTATTTCTCCTTTTTGGAGGTTATTTCTCCCTTTAACCATGGAGCAAGAGTGAGCTATTGTCTCTGGACACACTCAAGTCCAGCTGGAAGATGTAGCTGCCCAGATAAGGCTGCCTGCATCTCTCCTGCTCAGGCCCATGCAGCATCAGCACTCAGCACCAGGGAGCATTTGATCCCACTCCATCCCAAGAGTAAAATGTTGCCATGATGGCAGAAAATTGATGAAAGCACTGATTTGTTAAAAACCACATGAGAATCCATGTTGTAGTAAATAAGAAGGGAAAAACCTCCAAATAAAAGCAATGCCAAGGGTGAGAGGAGACACAAACTCAGGGAGAAGATCCAGTTCTTCACTGCACTGCCCAGATGCTGCTGAGAGATGCTAGGACGAGTCACAGAGCCTGAAATCAGCCAAACCTCAGCACATCTCTCTCAAACCCAATTTTTCTTATCAACAACCTCTCAGGTAGCCAGGAGCTTATTCCTAGGCACAGTTAGAAATTTACTCCAAAATGCAAAGGGAAGTGCAATGGCTATCTTCACCAGCAATCCTGCAGCAGCAGAAGAGACTGTCCTCTCTTGGTGACAGTGGTGGGGTTGCTGTGCACTGAGCTGGGTGTGTGACAGCTGGTGACACTGAACACAGCCCTCTCCCACAGTAACACCTTCAGCAGAGGTTTAAGCAAGCCTGAGGCTCAGGCCATCAAAGGAAGCTCTGTCACCTTGCAGAAGGCTTTCAGAGGATGATGGTTTCTGTAGGAACTCTTTGAACCCTCACAAACAGCAATCACCAGTGCTAACATGACCCAAATTTCCCAGAACAAGCTGCAGACGTCCTCTCCTTGACAGCCAGGCTGAATCCATTCATGCCTGGGAGGCAGAGTGTGCAACAAATCCTTTCTTTCTAGGCAAGAGGAAAAGCCAGAGCAGGAGAGCCCCATGGGCAGCTCCCATGGCATCTGCAGTCCCACAGACTCCTCGTGTGCCTGGGCTCCAGGAGCAGGGATTGCAGCTCCACATTCTCCTGCTTCTCATGCAGCTGAGCTCTGGCACTGGGCTCAGCCTGCTGCCCTGCCAGAACCATCTGTGCAGCACAGGAAGGAGCCAGGAAAGGCAGGCTTACCTGGCCAGCATGCTGTGCCCCACAGCCAGTGCAACCCACCAGTGCAGTCCTTCAGAGATGCTTGAAGGACCATTTCTGGGGAAGAGCAAGTGGGAAGCAGGAGGAAGAGGAGGAAGCACAAGGACACGCAGATGGACACTGGTGTAATGGCTTTCCATGCTGGCCATGAACTTAGAGAGGGTGGGAGGCAGCAGAGCATTCCCTGGCTGGGAGGGAGTGACAGCCAAGCTGTGCCCTCCCAGCACGTTCAGGGAGCCTGGCAGACACCAGTGCCCAGCTCTGCCCTGAGCTCCCTGCAGACATTTGCTGAGGGCTCACACAGTGGGCAAGGCAAGGCAGTGAAGTGACTCAGTGGGAGCACGGTGGGGAAAGCCCCCAGGCAGGGAGGGAGATGATTCACAGGGAGACACCCCAGGCTCCCAGAGAAGGAGCAGAGTCCAGCCCAGGCACAGGGAGGGCAAGGATGTGTGACAGGCTGGAGAGGACAGAAGGCACTGCTGCCTCCCAGCTTTCTGCCAGCAGCTCCACTCCTGCCCTGGGCTTGGTGCCTATTTGGCTTCCAGTCCTCTGCAAGGCACTGGGCTGGCTCCAGGCCAGCATCACCCACCCACCAGGAGTGCTGCTGCCTGTGCTGGCATGCCCAGTGCCAGCCGAGTGCCCTGCCAGAGCCCTGCCCTGCCCGAGCCCTGCCCTGCCCTGCAGAGCCCTGTCCTGCCCTGCCAGAGCCCTGCCCTGCCAGAGCCCTGCCCCAGCCCTGCCCTGCCAGAGCCCTGCCCTGCCAGAGCCCTGTCCTGCCCGAGCCCTGCCCTGCCAGAGCCCTGTCCTGTCCTGCCCGAGCCCTGCCCTGCCAGAGCCCTGTCCTGCCCGAGCCCTGCCCTGCCAGAGCCCTGTCCTGCAGAGCCCTGCTCTGCCAGAGCCCTGCCCTGCCAGAGCCCTGCTCTGCCAGAGCCCTGCCCTGCCAGAGCCCTGTCCTGCCCTGCCAGAGCCCTGTCCTGCCAGAGCCCTGCCCCAGCCCTGCCCTGCCTTGCCCTGCCAGAGCCCTGTCCTGCAGAGCCCTGTCCTGCCTGAGCCCTGCTCTGCCAGAGCCCTGCCCTGCCAGAGCCCTGCCCTGCCCTGCCAGAGCCCTGCCCTGCCAGAGCCCTGCCCTGCCCTGCCCGAGCCCTGCCCTGCCAGAGCCCTGTCCTGCCAGAGCCCTGCCCTGCCAGAGCCCTGCCCTGCCCTGCCCGAGCCCTGCCCTGCCAGAGCCCTGCCCTGCCCTGCCAGAGCCCTGCCCTGCCAGAGCCCTGCCCTGCCCTGCCCGAGCCCTGCCCTGCCAGAGCCCTGTCCTGCCAGAGCCCTGCCCTGCCAGAGCCCTGCCCTGCCCTGCCCGAGCCCTGCCCTGCCAGAGCCCTGTCCTGTCCTGCCCGAGCCCTGTCCTGCCAGAGCCCTGCCCCAGCCCTGCCCTGCCTGAGCCCTGCTCTGCCAGAGCCCTGCCCTGCCCAAGCCCTGCCCTGCCAGAGCCCTGTCCTGCCCGAGCCCTGCCCTGCCAGAGCCCTGCCCTGCCCGCGGGGCACTCGCCCAGAGCAGAAGGGCTGAGCTCCTGTGGGACACAGGAGGTGCAGGAAGGCCACACGTGGCTGCACTCCTGGCTCAGGAGCCCCCACCTGCTTACGGTTTCCCTCATCCTCACTGGCTCCACCACCGTGCTGTCCATCCAGCTGGGAACCCCCCGCTCTTTCCTGCCCCAGCCTGGCCACCCCACCCTGTTTTGGAGCCTGGCCACGAGGGACACGCTGCTGTCCCAGGTTTGGCAGAGAACTCTTGGACAGGGCATTGCTGGAAGCTGAAAGGCAATGAGCTTGTCACGACTCATTTTTGCAGCCAGGAGCAGGGGCCTGTTCCTCATCTCCCCAGCAGCCGTGGGGTCACATGTGAGCCTGAGCCCAGTCACTCCTGCGTGAGCCAGCGGGCTCAGGACACAGCCAGCACAGGCAGGGCTGGCTCCCCTCTCAGGGCCTTTCTGAAGCAGTGCCCCACTGCTCCATCCCTCACTGCCTTCCCCCAGGGCTCAGCATTAATGGCTCACACTTCCACCTCTTCAACAGGCCAGATGCCGGCCTTCTGCCACACAGAGTCATTTACCTCCCTGAACTCCTCATTTTACTGTGTGTGCATTGCATCTTGCACTACTCACTGCTCCACTGGAGCCCACAGCTCCACTGCAAAGCCCTCACCCCATCCTGGCCATGGTACAGAGGCAGGCAACAGGGCAGGGTCACCACACTGCCAACTCTCTTCCAGGAGAGTTTGGCCAACTCTCCTGGAAACGTGGGCAGTCTTGGACAAAAGGCTGCTCCAATCAATCTGGGTACTAATTTAACCAGTTTATTGATTAAATACTAACCACAGAATGAGATCCTGGCCTATTTCATGCCATGCTGGTAGCAGTACCAGACTAGCCATTATTTTATTATGACATTAAGTGGCACTGGTGATGCCAGGAGAAAAGCAAGCACGCCCAGAAGGATTCACCCCTTTATTGTGTCTGTCAGAGCACTGAAGGAGCAACTGAAATTATTACAGACATCCTTTCAGTTCCTCCCAGATCTAATACAACATAATCTTGTTCATCTTGGATAACCACATCAAGTCATTAGCTTGTCAATAATTCACCTTGCACCAAGTGCCATGACTTGGCACCAAGCAGGCTGTGCTCTTCATGTGGCCAAAACCTGAGCATCTCCTGGCCAGCCCATTTCCCACTGTGCTGGTCCTCACAGACAGACAGGGGTGGGCTGCCCCAGGCATGCAGGGCCAGCTTGCTCCCAAATCCTGCTCCTTTCTACAGAAGAGACACCTGTGCATGGCGAGAGAAAAGAAGAAAAAAAAGGAAGGCATCACTGTAAATGGCCTCATGCTTTTAAAAACTCACCATGGCAGGAGCAGGAATAGCTGAGAAATATTCCAATTAAATGAGCTCAGAGTTACACCAGGAGCTCTACACCAGTAACTGGCCACACACATCAATTTTCACACCAGTCCAACTGCACCCGTGGCCTGCAGAGGATGTGAAATCTTGCTTTACACAAGCTTGTAGAAATTCAGCAATTCTGCCAATTCGCTAAAATTGAGCTCAGCTATGCAAAGCAGCAGAAGTCCCACAAAATCAGATGTACCTGGCAGAGTAGGAGGTGTAGAGGAGCAAGATTTTCAAGTGCTTGGAATGCCTCCCTGTTTTGAGCCTGCAAAACTCAGCTGGACACTTCCCAGAAACAGCCTTGCAGAAGACTTCCACAGCTTTTACCAAGTGCCTATATAGGCTTTCATCCTTCCTGGCTCCAAAGAAAACCTGGATCAAAGCTGCACTCAGCAATCCAAAAGGGCTGATTCCAAATTCTCCAGAACCATGGCACCAAGCCCCAGCAAGGCAGCACTGGCTGCCCTGGAGACATGCCAGGGGCATGGAGAGGAAAGCACTTGCATGAATTTACATCATGACAATGCAAAAAATATACAGTTGTCATTGTCACTGAGGGCCCATGAGCTCACTGGGAAGGGAGGGGAAGGAAAAAGATACCAGGAAAAAGCCACCTGCTCAGGCACTTTCAACTGAAATCTGCAACAGCTCTTTAATCCTTAGGGTTGGGAAGACACACCACTCTTAGTTTGGGGCTTCTGGATGCCCAGGTGACTTCCTGGACTTACTGATCAGTTCCTTGTATCTCACATCCAGAGGAGCCAAGGAGCATTTGGGAAGCCAAATCCAGCAGTTCAGGGCATGAAGCAACGTGGACTGGGTCACCCTGTTTGGGATGAGCAGCAGACAGGAGCCAGCTGTACTAAGAGAAGCCCCTCTGCTTGCCCAGGAAACAAGCCCTGGTCTACTGCATTTATTATGTAGGTGGCCATCAGTGGTCTGCAGGAGACATGTAGGGTTTGAAGGAAAGCTGCAGCAGATGCTCACAAAATTGCTCTCAAGTGCATCTTTAGCATGGCTAATGTCCCATTCCACCGAGTCATTTCAGGGCCAGGGATTTACACCAAGGTGCAGTGCAGAGAGGGCTGTGTGCCCAGCAAGCCCAGCCCATGCAGGAACCAAAAGCAGACACTCAGCTGAGCACCTCCCCTTCCCTCCTCATCCTGAGCTGTGAGAATCCCGGGAATTCTCCACATTCTCCAGCTTCTGGACAGAAACTCCCTCTGGCCAGGACCAGGAGGATGGCCATGGCATCACCAGCCCTTCAGCAATGGGGAGAAGGGGATAGCATTTGTGGGGATGGCCTGCAACACCAACCCCCTGTTTAAAGTTCCTGACCCACAAAGAGGGACCAGCTTTGGGCTTGACCTCCCCTCTTGCTCAGGTGGAGCTGTCCTGCCCACACCAAGGCTCTGCTCTGTAGGGGGGCCTGCCTGGGGCAGGCATCCCAGCAATGTCAGCTATGCACTGTCCTCCCCCGTGCCAAGGGTCAGCTCTCCATCCAAACAGGAAGCAGCACTCGCCTGGCCCCGAGTGAGTGTGGGGGAGAAAAAGGGAGGCAGTGCTACAGGGGCTGATGCTGCTGCTGTCCCAGCCCCTCCTGCTCCCAGCCCAGCACAGGCAGTCACAGGGGGCTTCCAGGGCATTCTCCCCACTGGGATCCCCACTCTCGGGCAGGCAGCACCCCCACTTCTTTGCAGGGTCATTTTTTAAATCACTTGGTAAACAGAGGCAAAGCCCAGAGAGCAGCTATGGCAAAGGTAGCACTGAGAAAGGGGAGTTGAGGCAGCAGAGGGGATGGTGAGGGTCCCCCACCTTCAGCACTTGGAACAAACTGAGACAGAGCACCTTGCCCCTAAACCAGGGATTGCATTAAAAACGATACAAACCTCAGGGTCAGCAGCTCCTTCACACCCTACACACAAAACTGCTGCTGCTTGCACTTGATGATCCCTCACTGTTGCTTTCTGTGCCCAAATAAACTGTTTTCTTTTCTGGTTTCCCCATGCCAGTATTCTGGGATTATTTTATGCCCTAAAGCAGAAGGGTGGCTGTGCTCTGTAAGGAGGACATGCATCATTTCAGCTCCAGCCAAGCTGAAAGGAGTCCCCAGCACCCAGCCCAGCCAGAAATGTCCTCAGCAATGCTGTGGTCCCTCCTGCTGCCAGGCACATCCAGGGCAAAGTACAGCACACCAGGGGAGGGCTTTGCTTGTAGACAGCCATCCATCCAACCATCCTGGCATCCCCCTCACAAATAGCACCCCCTGACAAATACACAGACATTCAAAGTCTCTCTGGCAGATCTGATCTCCATGGTCTTTCATGATTTGCATCTCTCCTGGCTTACACTAAGTGAAGAAAGCCTGAGCACATGCTTCAAACACATCATTCACCATGAGAAACCATTATTTTACCCTATTCTGTGTCCTTTCACTGCCCCTCAGAGCTGTATGAATTTTCTAGACTGTGCTTGAGTTTATTCATACTGGTCAACAAGGACGTTCCGGTGTTCTTATTTTTCCCCCCCTTTGAGGGTTTACTTAAACCCTCAAAGTTGTGCCAGGTGAGGTGGAGTTCTGTGATTTTGGGGCTGGAAGTGCATTTGTTCAGAAGTCTTATCTTGGAAGGCAATGAAGGAAACTGCTGTTTATGAGAGCTCTTGATGACATAACAGTTGTTCTGTCCCAAACTGTCTGGACACAAGGTGAGCAAACCTAATGCCATAAAGGCCTTCCCATGTCATGCCCCAGTCACAACATTAACCCCCACAGAGAGGACAGGAGAACAAGTAGGGAAGCTGTTGAGGAAAACCCACAAACTATTTACACCCTGAAAGTTTGAAACAGAAGAGCCTCGAAATGTCTGTCCTTTGAACATGATACTCCTTATCTTGGGATATGATCCTCCTCTCCTCCTCTGGTGAAAGAGAAAATGAGATTATAGCAAGAGTCTGCATGAAGGGCTGAGAGGAGCAGAGCTCTGGTGCAGCTGCTCAGCGACAGGAGCAGCTTTGGTGCTTATGGGATCCCATGAGACCAGCAGAAAGACAGCTCATCCTTTACCCAATGTCCCTGCAAGTGCCTTCAGGCCCTTCCAGTTCAGGGTGTTATTCCCAGGAGAGAGCCATCTCTGGAGGACAGGGCAAGGTCTGGCCCAAGGACAGACCAAACCACCTGTGCCTGCAGCCAGCACACCCAGGGCCAGCTCAGCCCCAGGGGCTGTCCCCTGCTGAAGAGCAGTCAAGCTCCTGCTTTTTTCAGCCTGGGGGCAGCGAGTTCTGGGGTGCATGGTTTGCTCCCCTCCCTCCCTGTGAACACCTTGCACTTGTGCTGGCCAGAGGCTGGGGAGCAGAAGAAAAGCTCCTCTCTTGGTTATGGGCCAAGCATTATACAGCAAGGGTGTCCCATATCCTGGCTGCAAGTGCTTTGGGAAGCCAGATGATTTCATTACCAGATCATACCCCCTGACCTACTCACCCTGAAACAAGCTCACTGCTGGCCAGCCCCAGAGCTTGCTACTCTGCACCTCACCTTGCACACTGCCATTTAGCGCTAACCTGCTGCCATATCCAGGCAGCACCTGAATTTTCATGCTGCTGAAACTCTTACACAAGCAGTAAAACCCTAAGAAACCTCTTGCACAAGTAGCTTATTGTTACTTTGTTATTGGGACTGACAAATGAGGAAATGCTCCCAGCCACGGGTACCCTACAGTTCCCACGGGGTGCTACATCCCACATGCACCTTCCAGCCCACCCCTGCCTCGCAGCACAGGATGCAGCACTGTGAGCACACACAGCCCTAGCACAGGGGGTGTCTGGGGACAGCCGTGCTGCAAACAGCACTCTGTGCCACACTCAGCCTGCCAGCACCGGGCCCAGCTGACATGGAGAGGAGGACAGTGAAACACAGAGTTATCAATACACTGGGGGACAGGGTTGATGGGAGACAAAGCTGCAGGTGCAGATGGAGGAGAAGGCCAGGCCTGGGATGGGAAGGGTAAGGAGCAGCCTGGGCACACTCACCCTGATGCGCCGCATGGCCGTCACGATCTCCACCCGGCTGTTTGGCCGCGGCACATCCAGGCTCCCGATGTACTGCAAGGAAAGAAAGGAGATTAGTCCAGTTCCAACAGCCCTGGAAACCTCATGGGCCCACCAGGGCCCCAGTGGTATCCACAGAGGGAACCCAGGGTCACTTCTGGGGAATGAGCAGCATTTTGCCTGCTGCACCTGAATGCCTGCATGCCTCCAGCCATGAAGCTGTTCCCTCACCACACCACTGCAAGCAGTCAAAAACCCTTTTTCTAGCAATAAAATCATTTCAGCCGTTGGGCCAGCGGGACTCACTCATCTAGGCCATGATCAAAGCACACAGGTATAAGCAAGTATCCCCTCGGTTGCCGTGAGTCATCTATTACAGACCTGGATATTGGAATATCCCTAAAATAGCCGGCCCGACCTGTCCTGTGACAGGCCCTCCATTATTTAATTGCAGCCCTGCCAAAGCCGTGGCTGTTTCTGCAGGAATGCTGAGCCTCCAGGCCAAGCCTCCAGAATAAAGGAGCCGCTTTGCTATTCAAAGGGGACCAAAGGCAGCGCCACTGCGACCCAGCACGGAGAGACGCGGAACAAAAACCTTTTTAAAAATAAAATGGAAGAGGGCAGATTCTGAAGAAGGATCAGAAAACAGACAAGCGATGAAGAGTCAATGCTGAGCGCTAAAAACGTGTAGTTAGAAGAAAAGCGTTTTGAGCCCATTTACTGGCCCTCTGTGCTCCCACGCTTCATCTCCACACAAGGGCTGACGTAACCTCGGCAGCGCAGCACGGGCACCAAACCCAGCAGGGCTCCTGCTCCTGGGAGCACGGCCACAACCTCTGCTGGCACCATGGAAGCCCAGGTGGCTGGTTCCCAGCAGCAGCACTGACATGGCTGCCCAAGGGCCTGAACAAGTGCTCAGGCAGAGGCTGCTCAGAGGGGTTATTTCTCTCCCAGCATCGCTGCACTGGGACTGCCACCTCCAAGGAGGGATGGCATGGTGCAGGGGATGCATGACCAAAGCTGGGCTTTGTGTGTGAGGTGCCCCAGAAGCTCAGGGAGCCCTGTGTTTCTGAGAGCCCTCCTTGCTAAGACCCAACGTGGCAGCTCAGCCAGGCCATCCCCAGCACGCAGCTCCTGCCTGGGGGTCACAGAGGCAGTGCCCAGTGACCAGCACAGGGCAGTCAGTGCTCAGAGGAGATGTGCAGAGAGAGGATATAAAAATAACCCCAAACAGCTGGCGTGTCCATCACGTGCCGTGCAGGCTGCACAGTGCAGGGCAGCCTTACATAACTGGGAATTGCAGCCCAGGCCACTCAGCCCCTCAGGGCCCTGCTGAGAGCCCACAGCTCCCAGCAGTTCCCTGTCACAGCCCCTGCACAGACTCTGCCACCCCTTCAAAGGGGCAGCTCATCTGAGAGAGGCGTCTCAGACATCAGTACATCCCCTTCTCTGAGGTGAGGCCTGGAAACCATCAGGAAAAAGCAGGAGCTGAGGAGGAGGGCAGAGGCAGCTGGAGCCCTGAACCTGCAGTCACCAGGCAGGACCTAAGGAAGAAGCCCTGCCCCATCCTGCTCTGCCAGGCAAACATCCCCCTATGGCACTTCCTCACTAAGCCTTCCCACATCATTTTTCTGCCAGGGACCACCTGGGGAAGCAGGATTCTCATCCTATATGAGAAGGGCAGACTTTTGCACCCAGAGGAAGCCTGTCTTCCTCCAGCTATTCCCAGCTGCATGAGGTCACTGCCTGGAAATCCCCCTCCTTCCACTGTGCTCTCCTTGCCCAGGCAGGTGCAGAACACAGCCATGGCTGTTCCTGGCCAAGGCCAGGGCAGGCAATGCCAGCTGGGCAGGAGAGCTGGCTCCCATGGCCACAGGAATTCCAGCCATGCCAAGCACCCTGGCTGCTCACCACAACCCCGTGGCCACAAGTGAGTGAGTGTGTGAGCCCAGCAGGGCTGGGGTGCCCTGCAAGCACAACCAGACACCACCCTGGGCCAGGCACCACCTCCTTAGATTGGCCTCCTGAGAAACAGCATCAGCAGTAGGGTTGTCTTGATGCTGTCCTTTCTGTGCTCCAGCTCATGTCCACATGCAGCCAAACCAAGGGCACGGGTCACAAAGGCTGCAGGATTCACCTTTGCTCCCCAGCCTGGTGTCGAGAGCTGTGTCCTGCTGTATCCCACAGCCCATGGTGCTCCCACCAGAGCCCGTGGCACATCCACCCCAGTGTGGGCTCACTGCTCACAATCACCATGCTCACAGCTCCAAAAACACCCCCCTCTCCTTCCACTCTGCAGGCAGGTATTTTTTACACATTTCACACAACTCAGCAGATGGACAAAGTCTCTCCAGATTATTTTTGCCTTCAGGGCAGAAATCACATGTGACAAGTGTGCTGCAGAAGAGTAACCCTTCACAATGTGGTGAATATCCCCCCAAAATGTGGACCTGGGGGCTGGTCTTTCAGCTAAACAACTTCCCAGGTAAGTTGGGGAATGGTCTGAGAAACCATCTATATTCAGCAGGGATTTGCAGGCAATGAGGGCTGCTCCTGCTCCACTCTCCTCCAGCCCTCCTACTCACAGCACCAATTTTAATTATGGGAATAGGTGTGGGAACAAGCAGGTGAGGCAAAGACAAAGATAAGCAAAGCAGCCAGAGCCTCCACAGAGCAATACTTCCCACTCACCCCACCCCTGAGACTGAGCTCCCTCTCTGCCAGGGCAGGAGCTCAGAGACCCCCAAGCATGGGCACTGCCAGGCACAGATTTCTGCCCTCCTTTAACACACATGGGCCCCCAGCGAGGTGCCAGGCACACAGAGGTGGTCCCAGCCCTGCAGGGCCATTGTCAGGCCAGCATCCGTGCCAGCCAGCTGACCCCACGGCAAAGGGAGGCAGGAAGGACAAAGGAAGGTGCCTGAGACAAAAGGGAAGAGAATAAAGCTGTGCAAAAGAGCTGACAAAGAAAATAAACCCGTGAAAGAACTCGCCCTCCCCAAGCCCCGCGAGCCAAGGGGGAGAACATGTGTATGTAAAGGATGTGGCTTTTCCAAATAATCCCCTCGAGATCCACGGCCCCACCACCCTGCCAAGGGATGGAGGGACAGAGCTGGAGTCCCTCACCCACACCCAAGAGCTAAGTGGGACCAGGGGGTCACAAATCCCCACAGGCTGTCCTGGGCAGCCTCCTCCTCCCCAGCCCAATTAGGGGAAGAAAGGCCACCTTCTGGGTGAATGGGCAGCCAGGGGGGTCCCTGGTGCCACCCTGGCAGCCGCACAAAGGCAGGGCCAGCCCTCACACTGCCAAGGCCAGCGCTGCTCGAGGCTGTGATGCCAGCATGAAGCACCTCTTTTGTAGGGTGCTTCTGGTCCTTCTCACATGCCCCGCTGCTCCTCATGCCCGTGCTGCGATCCAGCCTTCCATCCATCCTTCCAGAGCCCCAAGGGCATCCCTCCCCCTGCTGTGGGAGGTGGCAGCACCCACCAGGCTTCCCAGCAGCCACAGGGACTCTCTGCTTGCTGTCCCCTCCCCATGCAAACAGGCTCTCAGTGGGCAGGGACCCCTGCACATAGCCTGCACCCTCTGCCCACAGCTTACAAAAGATCTGCCCAGTTCTGGGAAATGCCAGGGAAAAAATAAATTTGGTTTTTAAACAGAAAACAAAGGGGAGCACTTTGCCAAAGCACTGTTTGCACAAGTCACTCAGTTTCTCGTTTTTCCTCGAGGCTGTTGAATACTGCTCGTTTTCTGCTCTGTCAGAAACGAATTTTCTTGAGAAGTTGCTTTTTCTGTGGCAGCAGGTGGCAGATATTTTCGGAAAACCGAAGGCCAATCGCATCACTGCCGGGGGACACCTTGGAAGGGGTGTTGATGAGATCGGTGGTAGGCAGAGGTGGGCAGCCAAAGCCTTCCTGGGGAGGAGATGCCTCCTTCCTGCTGCTCCCAGCCCAGCACTGCGTGCAAAGGTCAGGGCTGAATCATCCCCAGCTCACAGGGGAGCCTGGCCTGGCTGCCTGCCGGCTTCCAGCTCCCAGAGCCACCCTGAGCCACAGACCCCACAGATGAGGAGCCACTGCTTCCTTACAGGAGCTGCAGGCAGGCAGTGGGAGGGGACACACTGGCACCAGCCCCAGGCCACCCTCAGGGCCAGGAGGGGTTACCAGAGGTACCAGCAGCCAGATGGGAGTGCCAGATGCGGGGCACAAGGGTCCCCAGATTTCTACAGAGTCCACGGTGGTGTGAGGCTGCGCCAGGTACTGGGACATTGACCCTGCTACATGTGCCACAAAGTGAGGGACAAAGTGCTCAGGCACCAGTCTGAAACCTCCTTATTTCTCCAGCACTGGGAAACACCCAGTCTGCCTGCAGTCTGTCTGATAAGGGCTTCTCCCCAGGCTGTGCTGTCAGGGAAAGCAGGGAGAAGCCCATTCCCAGGACTTTGGCTGTCCCACTGCTCCTGCTCTCCAGTTGCCCAGGCAGCCAAGGCTCTGGGCTGGCACGCTCTGTCCTGCCCCTCAGGAACACCCTGCCTTGCTGGGTGCAGAGGGGGAAGTTTACTCACACTGTGGTGGTGCAGGCTCAGAGGCCAAAAGGGATGGAAAATTCACAATGCCAGCTGACTTTAATGGAAAAAGGCCCTGGCTTCTATTCCAGCTTATGGGTGCTCTGCCAAGCTGGGCACCTCAGCCTTGCCCAGTTCCTCCCTGAGCAGAGCTCTGCACCCCAAGGCCAACACATCCAGCCTTGGCAGCCTGAGGCCATGTGTCAGAGCCATCCAGAGGCACACAGCTGGACACTGGGCATGGACACAGCAGGGACCTCACAGCAGGCAGGCAGAGCCCTTAAGGACAGTCAGTTTTGGGTGGTCTCACTCAATTCTGGGTTTCAGTCAGTTTAGGGTTTCACTTGGTTTTGGGTCAGTTTCACTCAATTTGGGGTGGATTTCACTCAATTTTGGGTCATTTTCACTCCATTTGGGGTTGTTTTTATTCAGTTTTGGGTGGTTTCAGGTGGATTTCACTCGGTTTTGTGCCCATGAGCCTGCTGGTCCCAGCAGCACTTGCCCTGCTTAGGAGCTGCCCCGGGGCTCAAGTGCCAGAGACTCCGAGCTCTGGGGGCCCCAGGACACTCACCACACCCACTCTCCCCTCCCAGCAGCCAAAACAGGGCTCACCTGAACAGGGGAGACACCTGTGCTGCAGGTGATGGTGCAGCAGGGCCCAGACCCAGCAGGTGCTGAGGGATGACGTTTTTCCAGGCAGTGCAGCAGGACTGTCCATTTGCTGGGTTTCCACCCCCCCAGGCAGGCTGCCCCCACACTGAGCCTGAGCTTCCTGCTCCTCCACCCTGCCACAGCAGGGCTGTGCAAGCCCAGAGCGCTGCAGAAAGCTGGGCTGGCAGCATCCCACCCCTGCTGCTCCCACGGGACCTCTGGGCATCTGCAGAGCCCACGTGCCCGGCCCCACAGCCTGGGCACACACGGCTTTGCCAGAGCCAGACAGAGTTTTCTTTGCTAAGAGCTCCACTAAGCAGCCCAGGAACCGACTCCACAAGTATGGCAGAAATATGCCACTGTTTCAGACGAGAACCTTTGCAGAATTGGGAAGGTTATTTATAGCCTGGGGCGAGCAATCCCGGGCTCAGGCTCACTGCAGCTTTGCTCTGGGCTGAGCAGCCCCGACAGAGCACACCAGAGCTGCCAGTACAAACAGCCCCCAGAGAGAGCTGCCAGCTCTCTCCCAGCCAGCCAGACTGGTGCAGAGCATCACACAACCTGTCTCCTAGTTCCCAGCCCTCCAGGAAAGGGACCTTTGCTGGGAAGGGAGCCTGAAGCAGTGGAGGGGAAGTGAACGCCTCGATCAGGGCTGCCTGCAATTCAGTTCACTTCCAATGCTGTTATTTGCAGCCCTAAGGTACATAAAAATATACACACGAGTGGAAACACACATGTACTCCCTGCTTAGTGCTCACCTGAGGCTATAATCATTTCCCTGATACAGGATTTTGCTTTGGAGCAACTGGCAGTGCCTGCCGGTGCTCGCAGTCCCTGGAAGGTGGCAGGCAGGTGGGCTGGAGAGGTTCAGAGGAAGAGACATCATGGATCAGACTTAAGTCTCCTCCATGTCCCATCTCCAAACATAGACAGCAGCAGATGCTCAGTTCAACTTCAGTTTCCCACGCACGGAAGCAGAGAAAAGCACTGACAAAAATGAGAGAAAGTGCCTGGTTGCCAAGACCACTTAAGGGAAAAAAATCCACCCCACCAGCCAAACACAAAAACCCCACCTGCTGCACAGAACAGCAACCCTCCCGAACCTCCAGTCCCACCTTTACCTGCAAGCAGGTCTGGTATCAGGAACAGCAGGTTTCAGCATGTGGGATGCCCAGGCAGTCCGAGACCACAGGCACTGGGTCCACCAAGGACTGAGATGTGTTTGGGCAGCCACGGGGAGCAGCAGAGAGGGTCCTCACAGCCACCTGCCCCTTCTTTGGAAACTGTGCACATCAAGGCACTGCAAAGGGATTCATGGGACTGAGGGAGTAACAGCTGTTTCCAAATAATGGGCATTTGGTAGGTGGGACCTGGCTCTGGACCACAAGACCCCTTGGGGCAGGAGGGAAACCCCAGCCCAGCAGCAGCTCCCAGGAGAGGGACAGTAACAACTTCCCTGAGCAAACCCAGCAGCACCCAGCACTCCAACAGACCAGGGTCTGGAGTCCAGGGCCAGGCTCCACTGCCCCACTCCATTCCCTTTCTGAGTCACACTTTCTGAACACACAGAATTTCTGGCATTGCACAAGGTGGCCCTTGGGTTTTGTCCTGCACCACCAGGGCTTTGGGAAGATCAGGAGTAAGCTCACATCCCTCTCCTTCTCATGGAGGAGTACAGGAGGTATATTTCCTCTCTACATCCCTGTTTATTTAACCAGAAAACCACTGCACAAGTGGGAATTTCTGTCCATTCCCCTTGCACCATGCTGCAGCTCCCAGTTCTTTCATCCAAATGTTTCAGCTAACCCAAGAGGCCAGGCTTTTGATTTTAATCAACAATTCAGAATGCAAGACACAGAAGAAAACAAACATCCTGCCTCCCATTGGAGCCAGCTCCTCTGATTCCCTGCAGCCTGACCAAGGCATCTCAGGGTTACAGCCGGGTTTGGTGCCAAGAGAAGTGGCCAATGAAAACAGATCCAAAAGTGTGAAATGCATTACTGTTCCTAAAAAGATGGAGTGGGATTTTCCATCTCTTGGATTTATCTCCAGAAAATGGATTAACATAATCCTTAGGGACACTTTGCTCTGACTTGGTGACCCTGTGCCAGCACATATGGCTGCAAGTGGCTCCAGTGGGGACAAGAGGCACAAGCCTCCCGATGGCATCACAGCTCAAGTGACAGCACCGCTCACCTCACATCACGTCCATCACCCTCTGCTTGACAAAGGTTCGAATTCTGACTGCCTATGGCCACCCAGTCACCCAGGATGGCAAGACTCCCTCAGGAGAGGGACAAAGGGGACAACAGCACTGATGCCAGCTGCTACTGATGGACCAAAACATGCACTGCACCCACCACATGTGCCACTTAGAGACAGCAGCAGGTCCGAGTGTAAAAATACAATTAAAAATTAAAGCAATAAATCAGTGCACACTGCCTCAGGCCCACACTACCCCCCTGCAGGGAGCCCCAAGCAAGCTCAACAGGAATCTCAGGCTGCTGGAGCAAAGAGCACTGCTCCAGTGCTGAGCTGGAACACCGGGATCCCCGCTGCCCGCACTATCAGCTACCCCAGGAGGATTTGAGGAGACAGCCACTCAAGTCCTGACATCCTAGATGAGCATTTTTCTGGTTTAATCTTCCTCCAAAGTTCTGCTCTAAATCAGAGTTCCACATTTTTGTGACTCGTGCTGGGTGCCTGGCTGCAACAAGAGCTGCGGCGGGTGTAAGAGCTTGGGATTCTTGGGGATAAAAGGAAGTAAAGGAATGTAAGCATTTAATTAATCTTGAGCAATCTAATAAAAGGATAGAGTAATTGCCTCAGCCATCTGCATTCCGTATCTGGCATCAAGGGCTGCTGGTGAAACCCAGGAATTGGGAAGCCGGGTTTGGTACGGATTGCGTTTGGCAATAGCGCGTGCCACCGGATACCAAATAAGAGAAAGGAGCTAACAAAGGCTAATATGCAGCACTGCACTAATGCAGCCAGAGCAGCAGCGTGGAGCAGAGATGAGCCATGAGCACACCCAGGGGCTGCTGACACCCTGTCCCACTGCCCAGCCTCCCAGCCGGGTGACCCGAAGCTGGCACGGAAGAGGCACACAGGATTTAGAAGGGGAGATGCTTTGCAGCCTCCCCGCAGGTGAGGGGTGAGCAGGTGCTGCCAGTAAAACAGCAATCGGCTCCAATCACTCAGGAGCAAAAGGCTGCGAAGTTCAGCTTGAACAGCCTTTCCCAGGAAATAGTTGCAAGGAAGGTTTAAGTTTGCTCCATAAACAACTGTTTTGCTCTCTGCAGCACAGTGCCTGCCATCGGGCAGGTGATGGCCTCTGCAGAGGAACCCTCCCGCCCGAGAAAAGGCGGAAAATAACACTTTGACACCTTCCTATGAGCGCAGCCTTTGCCCCGAGGGCATCGCACACAATTAGATGCCAAATTTTCTTCCCCTGACAGCACATGTTCTCCGAAGACAACAGTGTGTCACAGACGCCTGCCTTCCTGCCGCTCGTTTTACACCAGGCTTTCCTCCTAAGTCAACCTCACTTGAGTACCTCCGTCAGCATGATAACCGTATTCCCCAAGAGAAGAAAAAACGGGGCAGAATTTAACGTTTCCGCTTTCCAAATCTCCCGGCCAGCTCCTTCCCAGTTTCCTGCTGGCCAGCGTGCCTTGCTCGGTAGCTTGGCTTTTGCCAGCCCGCTGCGAGATGGCAAGTGCACGCCTGCGGGGAGCCACAGCCGACGTGGAGCGAGAGAATGAAAAGTCCCAACGGAAAAGAAAAGATAAAAAGCCAAGAGCGCTCCGTGCCAAATCCACCAGCAAGGACGGTTTATGTGTGTAAAGAGGAATAGCAAGCGTTTATTTCGGGTGCGTGTCCCTGACCGCCTGCACCGCCAATGGCACACAGTCCATCCGGCTGCTCACAGCAGAGGAGCACCAGGGTCCAGGGCACCGTGCAGACCCCACCAGCCGTGCCCATCCCAGCGGTGCTGCCCGCAGCGCTGGAGCCGCAGAGCGCAGCCCGAGCCCTCCGCTCCTCCCTGCCGGGGAAGAGGCACACGGACCCCGCTTTGGGGGCCAGCGTCCCCGAGCAACACCACGCGGAGCCCTGGAGGGATGAGGGCCAGGGAGGGATGCAGGGGTGAAGCAAGAGGGTGACCCCACTCCAGCCTGACCCGTCCCACCAGTCCAGGCATCCCTACCGTACAGGCGGGAAGCCTCGCCCGACTCCGCGGCTGAGTTTAGGGGAGACCAGGCAACGCCAAGGGGAAGGGCTCCGGGGAAAGCAGAAAATCCCCTCGGCTATGCCAAAAGAGAGCTGGAAAACCGGGCATCCCGGAGCGCCGGGGCGCAGCGCCGGGCAGCGACCCCCGCGGCTCCCCCGCGCCCGCCGCCCACCTTGGCCTCGAAGCAGATGCCGTGCTGGAAGGCGTCCTCGTTGTGCAGGGGGATGCGCAGGTCGTGCCGGTCGTCCACCAGGTTGTACTTGGACTTGGCGGGCATGGCGGCCCCGCGGCCGGGCAGCCCTGCAGCGCGCCCGGCCCTGCCGCCGCCGCCGGCCCGCCCCGCCCGGCCCCGGGGCGGGGACGCGCCCGCGCGGAGCGAGCGGGGCGGGGGCGAGGCTGCGCCCCCCTCCCCGACCCCGGCCCCGACCCCGGCCCCGGCCCCGGCCCCGGCCCCGGCCCCGGCCCCGGCCCCGGCACCGGCCCCGGCACCGGCCCCGGCACCGGCCCCGGCACCGGCCCCGGCACCGGCCCCGGCACCGGCCCCGGCACCGGCCCCGGCGGCTCCGTGCCCCTCCCCGGCCGGCACCGCTGACACCTGGTGCGCGGGGCCGGGCTTGCGCCTCGCCGCCAAACTTCAAATGCATGGAAAACCAAAGAAGGGATAATGGGAAACGGTGCCTCGGGAGCGGCTCGGAGGGTGGGCAGCGCCGGCCGCCCCCCGGCGGGAGCGGGCGCCCGTTCCCCCGGGCTGGGGAGCCGCGCCAGGGAACTCCGCACGCAAATCTTTGTCTCAACGCCGGACACGGTGGATACCAAGCAGGCTGGAAGTGGAAAATCTCCGTCTTACGCTTAAAGAAAGAGCAGCTCTTGAGACCAGACCCCCCCGCCCTACTGGGCCCTCCCTTACCAATGTCCCGAAAGCTGTGAATATGCTTCCCACCCACCGAAAGCAGCCCAGAGCTGTTTTCCAGATGTTCGGGGAGCAACTCACTTAGATCCGACCTCAAGTCCAGGCTGTTGCATCCCTTACCCCCACACGCACAGTGCATTCTGAGGTAGGGCTCCATCCTTTGGTGTTTGGATACCCACGGATGCTGCAGAGATCATCTCCCTGCGTGTGCCTGAAGAGCCAACACGGGCCTCAGAGGCACTCCTCTCCACAAGAGAACCACAATTCCCAAAGTCCTTGCCCTGCCATGCCTGCATGTTCCTACAGCCAGAGCCCACTTCCCTCAGGGTTCCAAATGACTGCAGTGCAAAGAGCAGCACTGATTGTTGATCCTTCCCCGGGCAGAACAGACCCAGGGCCATTGATTTTTCAGCCTGAATCAATGTGGTGAAACTTGAGTTTATAAGACAGTTCAGTGCCAGCCACAGCACTTCAGCCACATCTGAAAAATGTATTGTTCCACTCAAAACTGAGTGGACTCCCCACCACCCCCAGGGGCCCGGTTGACAGTCTGGGCACAAACAATTGTATGACAAGCTGAGAAATCCCTGTACTCCATCGTGCCATGAGAGGTGTATGTGAGCATCTGTTGTGCTGCCAGTTTCCCCATACCAGGCCCAGGGTGGGATTTCACAGAGCTGCCAGCGCTTGGACGAGTGAATCAAGGGATGATTTCCCACTGAAAGCAAGATACGAGCGAGCCTTGGGCTCTTGAAACCTTTTAGTCCTGGTTTTGGGGGAGGGCAGGGGATCAGTGCCATGTGTTGCAGTTTTGACTGTGCCTGCAGGAATCCATGGGGAAAAACGGTGCAGAGAACTGAGCACCTGCTTGGACTCACTTCAGCCTGGGACATGCAGAAGCTGGTGGTAGAACATTCTTGAGCCTGGATCTCCTCCATGGTTCTTGCTGAAGGTTTCTGTTTAGCAAAGGTTTGGCTGACAGCATGGAAGTCCCAGGTGCTGGGAATGGTACAGACACCACATAAGTCCCCTGAGAGCCTCTCATCCAAAGCTCCAAGCAGGGTAAATTTCAGCTTCGAGACTAGAGCAGCAGCTCAGGGCTGTGTCTAGGCATATTGCAAGTATCCCCAGGGACAGAGATCTCACTGCCTCTCTGGAGCCCTGTTCCTGTGCTAAATTTGATTACAGACACAATTCTTGCAGACTGTAGAATTTCCACAGTCTGCAAAGCCCCGAGGATTTGGGGAAGAACTGAATTCCGTGTGGGAGGGCTTGCAAGCATCTCCCCAGTGAATGGTGCCCTCGGGGAGATGTTCCCCCAGGTGCAGGCATGGGCATTTGATGGGAAGCCTTCAGAGCCTGGGGAACAAACCAGCGCCTTCCAGGCAGTCCCAGTGGGTTTGCCTGGCAGCACTGGAGTTCCTGACAGATGCCCTGGGCAGTCCATAGCCTGCTCCTCTGGCTTCTCCTGCAGTGTGGTGGCTGTTCTCACTGCCTGCTGCAGTGCCCGGAGCCAGCTCTTTAAATATCGGGGTTGGACCAAGGGACAAGCCTCCCTCTGCAGTTACTCGTGGGTCTTTTGCACCACAGGCACGGGAAGCAGCAGCATAGGGGACAGCAGCTCTGCTGTGACCAGCTTGTCCCAAAGCCACCTGCCCGATGGCCCGGTGTGACCGGGGGACAGTCACTGCCTCAGGCAGTGCTCCAGCCATTCGCACAGGCAGCTTAGGCACTTCGGTGGTTCCACCTTCTCGTTGTGTTACAAAAATCAGCGGGGTCTCTCTTGTTTTTTTCTTTCCCCCCTGCGATCAGTGACCTTACACCTCCCTACCGCTGCAGCTCCCTGCCAAACCACGGCCTCTTGCTGGGAGTGCCTTTCGGGCTGCCGAGCCCAGGCTGAGCTGAGCTCCCCGGCACCACGAGGTACAGGAGATCCGGGAAGGCCGGGAAGGAAATTCCCTCTCACGCCCGTGTTTGGCCTACAAGTCCAGAACCTGTCTCCTCCCATTGAAAATCAATAATTAGGAGCCCTGGAATAACCCGTCGAGGTTGTGTAACCGGTTTGCTCGTTGTCACATCCCCGGCCGTCCCCACCCGGTGGCGGGACCGGGGCTCGCCCGTCTGTGCCCGCCGGTCGGGGCTGAGGTGTCCCCCGAGCCCGAGGGGACCCCAGCAGGGCCGGGGTTCGGGTGGCAGGGGACACGGCTCTGCTCCCCTGAGCCACGGCTGGGGCTCGCCCGGGACCCCTCCGGGCAGCCCCGCGGGCTGGGGACGGCTCGGTGCCGGTGCCGGTGCCGCCGCTCCCGGGATCTGCGGGATGTGGATTTGTAAGGCTGGCCTGCCATCTCCTGGGAAGGTCGAGAAATGCGGCACGGCAAACCCAGACTGGACGGAGCCTTCCTCAGGCTCTCCCCAGCTTTCGGGGTGTGCGTGGGTGTAGGCTGCTCCCCCCTTGCTGTGCACCAGAGCCCGGGGAAACAGCCCCGGCTGCCATTCACAGACTGCTTTGGCATCCTGTGAAGTCGAGAAGATGTTCTAGTGCAGCTGATGCCATCAGAAGATAAAGCCCAAAAGATAAAGTGTCGCTGTGTGCCCGCTGAGGGGCCGCCTCCAGCCCTGAGCCCCCCAGCAGCATCCAGGGTGTCACGGGGTGCAGCGGGGAGAGATGATCCTCACCCACCTGGGAACACGCCTGTGCCTTGCTCTGCAGTGAGCCACACAGCCCAGCAGCAAAGGACCCAGAAGAGCTGATCAGGGTGGTTTGAGTTTATCCAAAAGCATCCCAAAGTCTTGGCAGGTCTCAGAGCTAGAAAAGAGATCATATTGTACAAATATGTTATAAATGCAAGCTGGCCTGTGAGTGTCAGCCTGCAACACCTAGTCTCACCCTTATAAAAAACCACGATGAAAATACCACATTTTTCCACCACAAAGTCCTATATGTTATTGTAATATCCACAGTCTATAGCAGGAACCTCTTTTATCTAACCTAAAATGCAATGTTTGCAGAGCACTTTGTACCTCCAACACTGTTGGGGCCAGCACAATGAAGCTGCAGCCTGACCCAAAACTTGCCCCACAATCCTGTGCCACAGCACTGTAGGAGGAGAAGATAGCTGCCCTCAAAGGTGGCAGTGGTGAGCATGTAGCCCAGCCCCAGGACGCTGGTACCCCTTCCCTTGCTGCCTGTGTTCCCCAAAGAAGGGCTCAATGAACTCTCATTTATGCAGCACAGCACAGTGGGTTTGGGGAACACACACTGCTTGTGCTCAGGAGGCTCCTCCTCCCAGAGAAATAATAGAAGGGCTTCTGGCCAGGAATGCAAATGTTTTTTGTTGTGCTGGATGCAGGTGGGAATGGGAAACATCACAGGGCATGGCTGTGAGAAGAAGAGAGCAGATGGCAGAGTTTGCAGCTCTGCACAGTAATTGGTAAAGAAAACTGGCCCTTAGGCAGGCAGTCACACAGCAGAGGTGGGATCCAGCTCACAGCTCGGTGCTCCCCATTGCTTTGATGTCCTTCCACAAAATCCTACAGCAGCAAATTGTTTTAGGGTCATGGCCCTACAACTGGAGAGTGCACTAGAGGCACCTGTGAGGCATCAGGGCATCCCCAAGCTCGCTGCCTGTGAGCCCGTGGTGGGCTTGGGCTGGCTGTCACCTTGTCCCTGCAGTCACCTGCACAGCCCCAAGTGGCAGAAGCACCAGGCGAGGTGTGCACCACCAGGGCCTGCTTTTTCTGCCCAATAAAACATGGTGATCAACAGCTAAATAGCAGGGTCTGGGAAGGAAGCAAATAACTTCAGAAAGGGGAGGAAGGCAAGGCTGTTGGAATTAAGGTCAGGAACTTGCTGGCATTTGCTGACATTTTATTCTGATGAGCTGGCAGAGCTCATTCTCATCAGGCACACACTTATGTATGCATTTATTTATTTTAGAGGTGGGCCTGGAAACAGCTTCAGAGCTGGTTTTGAAAACACAGACACATCTTTGATATCCAGTGGGATTCAGACAGACTGCTTAATCAAACCACCTGAAAACTCACATTTTGTTTTCATAGATATTTTGAATCTTTACACAGTGGTTTCCTTTCCATTTGAAATTATCCTAAGTTTTTGGAAGTTCTCCACAAACCCCATGTCTTGAAACATTTTTGTTTCAGAAAAACAAGCACTTGTTTTTGCTTCTGAAATAAATACACTCCCTGCAGCAGAGCAGGTGCTGGCTAAAATTAACACTGCTCCCTGCCAGCCCCAGCACAGCCTGCAGGGCAGCCGTGAGAGCCTGCAAGATTTGGGGCACCCAGAGCCCCATTGCCATGGCAGGGAGCTGGTGGCAGTGGGAGCCCACCCCTAGGAACTTCCACAAATGGAGCAGGAGTATTCCCACAGCAGGCTGGGGCAGTGTCCACATCCCCTGGACATCTCACAGCTTTGCAGGAGCCATCCCACACAATATTCCTCTTGCTCTTATCTCCATTAAACACCCTTACATGGTGTTATGGGAAACACACTCTGCATAAACATCACTCTTGACCGTTCTCAGCTTTATCAGCTGCAGTAATTGTCAGTGAACTAATCAGTAGCTGCATGAACAGATGCTCCTTGCAGTGAGAGCCTGTGCCATGGGCTGGCAACTGCAGCCACCTGTAGCCACTCCAGGGGCACGACATCATCTGAAATTCATTCCCAGTTTGTCACGATGCTGTTCTGAAGGTGGAATCACTGCAGAAAGAAAGGTGTTGAGGTTGCTTTTGTCTCTAGGTGGAGGAATTTGTACAGCATGACTTCCCATCTCTGCAGGAAGTGCTCAAGGCACCGGGGGCTCCAGGCTAATCTTGTCCCTATGATCCCAATCCTGAGGATGTGATGCTGGCTGTGGCTTTTATGTTGCAGCAGAGACAAGGAATATGGTTTTTCTTAACTTCTAAGGAGCCAGAAGAACATCTTCTTCATTTGTGCAGCAAGCATGTAGCCATATTCAAATAATATGTTAATTGCAGTGTCTAGCTCTTCAGGCTTCTGGTAGCAATCCCTCACTTTTGGCTGATAAATAAGTACAATACTTGGCATTCTTCATGAGGGACTGCAGCTGATGATCTTCACACCTGTTACTGCTCAGTTCCCAAGTGCAGGACACCAAGCAGAGGAGGAGGCATTATCCTGGGTGCTCTCTCCCGTGGATCCCTGCAGTTAATTGGAACTACCTTTGATACGTTTGTAATTCACCAAGGCTTATTTGCTGTATAATCAGACACATGGCCTCTTCCTTTAATTGCCTTGTAAACTGCCACAGTGATTAATGCTGCCACAAGCCCGCATTTATCCGGGGATTGACACGAGGTTGCTCAGGAGGGAGGTGAGTGAGGGCTGGGAGCCAGTGTGGGGCCCCCGGGCTGGGCAGGGTCCCTCTGGCTCGGTGGAGTCGTTGTGTTGCTCGCCTTTCCCGGGGCAAGGGCATGCGGGAGTGCCCGTGGGTGCAGCACTGCCAGAGCACCGCCCGTGCCCAGCCCTGCTGGGGCAGAGTCCACGCACACAAACCCCTGGCCTGGCACTCACTGCGCTCCTGGGGACCCGTGCCAATCCCTGCCCCCAGCTGCGAAACCTCCCTCAGCTCTGCCTTTCTCCCGCAGCCCTTCCCACACCCCGGTGATAGGAGCTGGCCAGCAAAGGCAATATTTCGCTCCACTCCCCCATATTTTACATGCTAACGCTGTAGCTCTGATATATTCTCCTAAGGGACCTCTCCTATCTGGGCAATGAACATTTCTGTGCTTGCAGCTCAACTTTCTCGCCTGGAGATATATTCAGATGAAACAATAATATATATCAGCTCCCAAATCCCAGTGATTGTAAATACCAGGGGAGAATTAAAGCAGCACAGTTAATAGTCCTGCAGAATTTACATAATCCCTGGACACTGGGGAAAGGAGGGATGAGTGGCTCAGGTGAGCGCCTGGGGGCTCGGGTGCTTGCTGCTGCCAGGACAGATGGACACGTGGATGGAAGGAGGTTTGGGAAGAGATGTGGCAATGTGCTGGGCGTGCCAGTGGGGTGAGAGCAGGGAACAGGGATGTGGCAGCGGGCTGTGGGGTGGGCACGGGGGAATAACTGAGCCTCACACGAGGAGATGGGAGCTGGGATACAACTGGAACCATTTTCACAGCCTTAGCTGAAGATAGCACGCAGGGAATGGCATCTGCCCAAAATCAGGGGGCAGGGATGTGCCCTGGGCTGTGAGCAGGTGCCTGGTGAGGGAAGGAGCCTGCTTTCCTTGGGCACAGGAGCTGCTTCCCTGCAGGCGGCTTGGGGAAGGAGAGAGGTCAGTGGGATGGGACTCGTGCCAGAGGGCGTGTTCAGCAGGAAGAAAGCTCTTGACATTGTCCCTCCCTTGGTTTCAAGGACCAGGTTATTTTGGAAACGTACTGTGGAAAAATGCCCATGAAGAGAAGAAGGCAAAGAGGGTGAGAGTGGGTGCAGGGGCTCAGGGGGAGGTCAGCAGCTACACCTGAGCCCTCGGGTCCCCACCTAATTTTTCCTTTCTGCTCCTTTTGGGGCCTGATTAGGCATCAGCTGAACCCTGCTGTAGCTGGCTCAGCCCCCTCCCAGAGTAAGGGAAGAAATTAAGGAAAACTTTGTTTCCAAACAATTGCAAATGCATAGTTCGAGTATCTGTAATTTAAACTCGAATCCTCCTCCTGCTAACAGTGATGGATGGCTTTTTCCTACTGCTTTGAGAGCCCTTGGATCGTGCACGGCAGATGCCTCCCTGATTTATGGCTTGCCTCTTCCCGGGAAGGGAAACAAACAGCCCAACCTAATTACCACACTCTTGTTAGGATACTTTTCTCCACTGCTTCCATCTTATTACCCAGGCTCCCCACTCCACCTTTGTGCAGCTGACTTGTGTGCTATGGGGAGCCCTGGCATGGATTCAAATCATCTCACTTGCTCTCATTTTACTGGCATATAAGTTTATGTGCTCTGCAGATGGATGGCCTACTAGGAACTGCATTTTTTCCTGAGTGCCTCAGTCAGTGAGGGGGTCAGGATGTGAGGATGGGGAGGAAGGAGAAAAGCCAGTGCCAGTGGTATTTTCCCGCCTCCAGCTGGTGCTGTCAGAAAGGAGGGAGGGAGGGAGGGATTGGGCCACACGAGGCGCTAAAAATAAATGTTCTTCTTGCTAAAGAGAATCTTGCTGGTTCAACTCTTTCCCATTCTTTTGTGTGTGAGAGCAGTTAATTCTCCTTGGGAGCCCATTCACTCAGCAGATGTTGCTTTTCTTTGTGTGATTAGCCTGAAATCAATGGAAAGTAATCCTGCACTCTAACAAACATCAGAGCACACGATTCCAGCGGCACAAGGTGCTCCTGCAGCCCGAACAGAGGCTGAAATTACTGCCCGTAAGAAAAGGGCACAGGGATGTGTTTGTGCCTCTAAACCAGCACCTGAGTATCTGTGGGGATGGGGGGAAAAGCCAGTGTGCAGCTGCTTGGGCTCCCTGGCACAAGGACAGCAACACCCCAGAGGAGCCCACTGATGCCAGCACGGCCGTACAGGGAGAGATGAGAGTGACACTGGCTGAGCCCAGGAAAGGGCAGCACCCTGAGAGCCCCTGTGCTTGGCACAGCCTGCAAAGCCCAGCCCTGCCCATCCTCATCCAGGGATGCATGCTGCCAGCAGGGATGTTACTGACAGAAATGCTGAGCCCTGACCCACCAATGCTGTCAGCTGAGGGCTTCTGGCTCAGCTGCCTTCTAAAAGTGAGCCTGTCAGACACACTTTAATTCACATAATGTGTCTTTTCCTGATAACTTTTCAAATCAGACTGCCGGGCTGTCCCGACTCAAACGCCAGCAGAGCCAAAGTGTTTCACTGTTTCTGTGCTGTTACCTTTACAGCCAAAGACATGATCTCATCAAAGAGCAACACAGAATTATCTGATGTGCAGAGTCCCTGCAAAAGTCAAAGGATGGGGATGGGTTTTCTCCCCGTTGCCCACTCTAAACCCACTGAATCCCAGTTAAAGATGCTCCTTATTTACTGGGAGGAAGTTTTGAGGGTTGCTATCCGAGCACCAGTGCTTCAGTCAGTGTGCCTAGCTGCAGCACACACTGATGCCCACCTCTTCTCTCCTCCTTCTCATGTGGGAAAAGATCCTTATTTCCCACCTCCCTCCCTCCTCATGCTTGAGCTCAGCAGCCCGGGGCTGTCCCCTGCCACAGGGACAGCTGTGTCACTGCTCTGCAGGCAGCCCAGGCTCCAAGCCAGCACCATCACATCCTCCTCCTTGTTCAGGTGATAGCTTTCCCCACCAGGAAATCCTTTGGGTCACACAACGAGTACTTTTATTTCAACTTATTTGCAGTCAATGCTGTTTCATATTTCAAAGTCACTTTTTGTGTTCTGAGGAGGAGGGAATAGCCCATGAGAGCTTTTTTGAAGGTGTTGTCTCTAATCTTCCTCTCAGACATATGAAAATGCAAATCCTTTCCAAATGCCATCAGACCCTTGATTCCAGCGATATATTTGTGTGGCAAATTTGTTACCAGTCCCTGAGGCCTTGCCCTCCTCAGTGCTGTGCTGGAGTGCTCTCTGCTGTCAGCATCAGCACCTCCCTGCTGGCTGGAGCCTCAGTGGGGGCCTGGCCTGGGTGGGCTCAGGTCAGCCGGGCTGGCCCTGCCTGGCACTGGGATGCTAACACCAGCACTGAAAAACTTCTTCTCTCCCTTGCCCATATGCTGAGATGGTTCAAGGAGCAAAGGGGGCTCTGCCTCTCTGACAGCCAGCAATGACCTGGTCCCTCTGACCTGAGGGGAGCTGGGACAGTCCCCACAGCTGGGGAGACATGAAACCCATTAATCATCTCCCTGCACTGTGCCATTGCATGAAATTGGATTTAGCACCATTAGCAGAGCACTTCTGAGCAGCTCCTCGACTCCTGCTGAAACCACTCTCCCATTGCAAAGCTGATTAACAGAGTGTGTCCACAGTGTTAATTAACCTAATGAACCCTGACAATAAAATTGGAGTCCACTTAATCCCTGGTGCCCCGCTGTGTGTGCAGGTGAAGCAGCTCATGGTGCCACAGCTGCCTGCAGCTGCTGCAGTGACTCCAGGGGACTTGGCACTGGGGCTGGTGCTCCTGTGCAGCCTCAGGGTGTGGGGAATGAGTTGGTCTTTGCCCGCTTCACTTGTAAAACTCCCTGGAGGATTGGACGTGGCAGATGGACAACTCACATCAGAGCAATTCCTAAATGTCCTCACAACCCCTGGGGTTGGAGCAGCAACCTCTGCAGAGACCCCAGGTCCCACCCCCACGCACTTCTGCACTAAGGAAAGGAAAATAAATGAAATGCTTGGGGGCTCTGGCAGAGTCTGTGGTGTCTGGCTGTGACAGGCTCAGGTCTGTGGGGACAAGGCAGGTGATGGGCAGGGTGAGCAGGGGAGCCTGGGCATGCTCCTGGCCCCATGGTAGCTGCCAGCTGCATCAGAACCACAGCCAAGCCCTGGGCCAGCTCTGAAACTGCTCCAGATCTCTGCAAGGAGACAGCTGCAGCAGGATTTCTGTCCTGCTATGAACAGAGCTCCGTGTTAAAGGAGAGTGAGCTGGGAGCTGGCCACGCTGGAGCTTTGGGGACAGCTGGGGACAACTGCCACACACGCCACACAGCTATGGGGTGTCTGCAGGTGATGTGAATTCTCCAGCATTTGGTGCTTTCTGGCTCTGACAGGGTTTCTCTCTGCAGAGATGGACTGTCACTTGGCCAGAAACACTGGGCTTGAAGCAGGGAATCATCAGGCAAGTGACTCTGGCCACAGCTCTGCAGATCATAATATAATAGCCCCTTCTGGCCCTAAAGCTTATGAATCTATAAATCAGGTCAGTATGAAAATGGCTATGCCACTTCCCTGTGACATAACAATCATTTGAAATATATTTTAATACACAGAATATGAAAGAGGAGTGTCCCATGGAAACAAAAATGTCAAAAAACCATAAATTCCATCTCTTGCAGTAAGTCAGCAGGTGGCCTTTTGTGCTGTTTTTAGGAAAAGGAGAAGCAGCCCCCTCCTGCTTCCCAGGAGCCCTGAGTTCCACCCACCTCCCACCAACCCCGACCACCTGCTCAGCAGCCCTGGGAAGTCATGGCACAAGCAGGGGTGTAGAGCCAGACAGCAGCCCAAGGGAAAGCTGCCTTTCCTCCCTGGAGGTCAATTATTCCCTTTCTGTCCAATTCCTGCCGTCCCGAGGCCTCGGAGCCTTCCTGGGTGCAGCAACCCAGGGGAGGAGTTCAGGGGCCAATTTAAAGGCAGGTTCAGTCACTTTATCCTGCACTTGCTTTGTGCCTGGCCCCCTCAGGCTGCTCTGTTCAGAAGAAAAGATCCAAAACTCACAGGAGAAAACTCTTCTGAGCCCAAAATGAAGATGAAATACGATGCACTTTTTCCTGGAGACTTCTAATTGAGAAATGTGAGCCCAGCATAAGAACTTGTGGGAGCCTTTGCATGTCTGGATTTCTAGAGGGAGTCTCAGGGACTGGAGTCAGGGCAGTGAAACTGGAGAGAAGCAGTATTTCAGCTGCCCAAGTTGTTTACAATTGCAGGATGATGGGTATAGGAAAAAAAAGTGAAAAATAAAGTAAATGGGAAAATGAGTAAGATTATTTTTCGATTTTGAGCTTGTAATACTCTATATTGTGGCTTGTCCTGCAGATAAGCAAATGACAGATACTTCAAGTCCACCAAGATGAAGTTATTTAGTATTCCTTCAACATGGAGAGAAATGGAAATGAAGCCTAATAAGGCTCCTGAGCTCTTTCTTTACTACCCTCAGAGACAACCAAAAGGCATTTAATTTCCTGCAACCCAAGAGCATAAGCTGCACTCAGACACTTTATAAAACCCATCAGGCATCTTTCCCAAAGATTAAATAAGTAGGACAACATTGTCATGAAGCTGCCTGGAGCTGCATGAGCACAGTGCCCCTGCCTGTCCCCTTCCTGCCCCACTGTGCCCTCGCTGCCAGCACAGCAGGGTGACCCTTGGGTGGCACCAGGGCCCTGTGCCTGCCTGCCCTGGCAGCAGAGGTGCAGGGTTTGCTCTGCCCCTGCCTGCCCCTGCCCAGGTCAGAGCCCTGGGCTGCACTCCTGGGGCCTGGCACAGACAGCACCAGGTGCAGAGGTGCTGTCCTGCTGTGGGAGGGTGCTGAGGGGGGATCAATCCCCTGCCAGGGCTGCTCAGCAGGATGGGATCTGTCACAGACAGTGCCCAGCTGTGGGTGCTGAGCCCCATGGGCAGGGGCTGGCAGCCCTCCCGTGGTTTCACAGCCCCACAGCTCCCATAGCTCCCACCCTGGGGGAAGCCTGGCAAGGCCCTGCCCAGGGCAAGGTTGGATTCTGGAGGGTTGCTGCTGAAGCAGAGGGAAGATGGTTGGATAGACAAGCACGCTGGCTGCCCCCTGGAAGCTGTGTCAGAGTGTGGCTCTGGGCAGGCATGGAAAAGTAATCCCACCCACAGGGAGTAGGGCATGGGCAGGGGGCTCTGCCCACCCACGCTGCTGCTCAGGGTAAGAAAAAGGCACAGGTAAGAAGAGTGAGCTCAGAGCTGTGTGCAGGGAGGATGGGGGCATCCCCTTCCATGTTAGCCTCCTCTCCTGCAGCATTGGGATGCTTCAGAGGAGTGGAGAGGCCAGGGAGTGTTTGCTGCCCCCCTCCAGTTGAGAAACAGGGAATTCTGCTGCCTCTGCACCTGGGCAAGCAGGTCCCAGAGCCACTCCATCTGGACAGCTCTGCTTCTCTGCCACACACCTCAATCTTGCAGCAAAAGAGTTCAGGGACCAAACGACCTCTGTTAAAGGGAGAGGTCCCAGTGCCTTGGGAAAGAGCTGTGGGTAAAAAAGGGGATGATGTGACTGCACAGTGGCAGTTTGGGCATCCCCTCCCTCTCTTCAAACTCTGTGCCTTGGGCAACAGATCCTTAAAAGTAAAGGGAAGGTTCCTGTGTGTACCAATTCCTGGGGCATGGGGACGGTGTGCTCAGGGAGCAGTGCAAGGGGAGGGGCACAGCTCGTTTTGTTCAGCAGGCAGCCTTTCTGTATCACACACGGAGCTGGAAGGAGCCCAAAATCTGCAGCTGTGTTGAGCAAATTGGATCCTTGTATTAGAAACCCAACAGGAGGAATCTGTGAACAAGAGCAGCTTGATGCTCGCTGGTTTTCATCTGAAGAGGGATTCAACGAGGCAAACCCACCTCCCACCGTTACCTCAGCCACGAGATGAGGGGGATGACAGCTTGATATCCCTGCCATCACATCTCCTGCTGCCCATGCAAACAGCCTGTCAGACTCTCCCAGCCTTGCTGGGAGTACACGAGCACCCAAGCCCAGGGGTCTGCAGAGCAGAACATGGAAAACAAGGCACAGGGAGTCCCTCCACAGCCTCTGCAGCTGGTGAAAAGCCCTGCCCGAGGCCAGGGGGGCTGGGTGGCTTCAGGGCACGGGCAGTAAGAGCCAGGCAGCCTGGCAGCCAAGTGCCATTTTTGGTGCTGCTGGAGGGGGATGTCAGAGACAGGACCCACTCTGGGCTGCTCGCTGTGTGCTCTGGATGTGCCACTGAGCACTGGAGCAGGGAGCAGCAGGGCATGTGCCATCCTGGCCACTGGGCTGTAGGGGTGCTCTCATGACTGTGCCCCATGGCTTTATTTAGGAGAGAAGTGACCTGCAGCCCCCCAAGGGAACTGCTGGCACAGCCAGCTGTGGCTCCACTTCCAGCCCCTTTAGCAGGAGAAAGCTCAGCCCTCGCTGTGCTGGCAGCATGACCTGAGCTGTTCTCAGGATGCCTGGTTGGGAGTCCCTGCAGCCAGCAGCACCAGGGGCTGATCTCTCCTGTGGGGGCTTGCAGGAGAGGTTCAAGCAGGATTTGTGCTGCCTGTGGCCATTGGCTCCTGGGGATGGCAGCAGTCCCAATGTCCCACAGCCCCGGAGCAGAGCCCACCTGCAGGAGTGCCAGGGCTCCCCGTGCCTGGGCTGGCACAGCCTGCAGCAGGCTCAGGTGCCTGTTGCAGCACACTCAGTAAGAGGAGTCTAAGTTAAATGTCAGCTGTGATTTGGCATTTTATCTCTGAGTGGGTGAGTGACCTTTCTGGCCGTGGTGGGTGCGTGTTCCGGGCGCAGCTGGGGGAAGCACCTCAGCTTTGGCAGGAGCCACATCCATTCTTTGCTGATTCCTTGCTGCCCTTGAGTCACTGTTAAACCTGTCAAGAGGGATTTACAGCACTTGTATCAACAAGTGGGATCCAGGCTGCTGCTCCACACCGCAGGGAGGAAGAGGAGGAATAGCTGCAATAGTTCCCAAGGCACAGCACAGCCTGGAAGGCTGGAAGAGAAGAGCGTAGCTGCTCTCCCCAGCCACAGGCTTGCCTGGTCAGCAGGGTTGCTGTAGTTGCTCTGCATTTCCCAGAGTCTGACATGCCCCTGGACATTTGTCTCACCATTCAATGCAGCTGAGTCATTTTGGCAGGGCTGAAATTCAGACTGCTGCTCACAGGGGTTCAGTACCTTCAGCTTGTCTCTGCAGCATGACAAGAGGTGATGTGCTTGTCTCCCCAAAGACATCACAGTCCCTCCCTCCCAGGGAAGGCTTTCTGTGTTGAACTCCAGAATCACCAAAGTTGGCTGTTTGGCCTCAGTCCAGCCCCCAGCTCAAGACAGGGCTATCACCAGCCCTGCATCTGGCCCTGACTGTTTTAGCTGCCTTTGATTTCTCCAGGTCTCTCCTGATCTGGGGCAGGGACCCAAACCAGCTCTGTTTCAGATGCAGCCTCCCAAGCACCAAGCAGAGGGCAGCAAGTCCCCTTCATCTCCTGGCCTTATTCCTCCCAAAGGAGGCCAGGACGTGGCTGCCTTGCCCTGCCATGCCTGTGCAGGCTGGCATGCCCCTGGGCCTGTTTCTGAGGAGGAAGACACAAACCCTTGTCCTCCCAGAGATGGCAGAGAGCTGGCCACCAGCCTCAAGGCCATCCACCGTGGAGCAACGGCTCTGGCTGGCAGTGGGTGAAGCTGGGCCCGTGCACAGAGGAGGAAGCTGAGCTTCTGTGTCACTCCAGCCAAATCCAGCCCCCTGCCCCTTGCACAGCACTGCAGGGTTCAGCAAGCCAAGGCAAGCCAAGGAAAGACACGATTCACTTCTATTTAACGTCACAGGTGCCTGTAGAGCCCTTCGGCTGGCAGCAGGCACTGCCTCCTCGTGCCAACGGACCCTGCTTCCCAGGAACCCTTCTGCCTGCTGCATCCTGACTCCAAGCTGGGAACTGGGGGATTTCCTGCCTGCAAATCCCTGCCATAATGCTTTTCTGAGGTCAGGTGGAGAAAGTACATGTCGTCACTCCCTGGAGACCCTTGGAAGCAGTATTGGAGGTACATGACATTTTCCTTCTGCTTTATGGCTGGAACAATATGGACAGAAAGGACTTGGATATTGGAGAGAAATACTGCTGCCACCACAGAGCTGCATGTAGCTGATGTTTATTTCCCAATGAGGAGAATTACTGTAATCACTGACAAATCTATAATTGCCAATAAAAGCAGCAATGGCAGCAAGCACATGCCGAAGCACGTCATCCCATTGCCCAAAAATACACCCACAAGAACTTCCATTCTCCCTCTTTTACCTTCAATAGGTGAAGAAAATTGCCACACATTTGCTCTGTGGGGCCTGAGACTCAGCTGGGTCACTTTCCCATACAGATGGCCTGCCAGTTCTGAGGTAATGGAAAAGTCCCTTCTCTATTTCCCCTTAGAATTTCTGCGTGGTGAGTGGGTTCTGCTTCTCACTGGGGGCTATTCACATGTGACTCAGCTGTGGTGGAGCTGATTTTAATGTATCATCCTGACAGTGAAACCTGCTGGGAAAAAAATTACCTTAATGAGAAATCTTTAAGAAGGTTGGAGCGACTATCCTCACAGCTCTGCAGAAGGAATTCTGACAGCAGAGCATGGATGTCTGCGAGGGAAAGGCAGATCACAGAATCCCAGGGTGGTTTGGGTTGGAAGGGACCTTTAAAAGCCATCTAGTCTAATCCCTTTGCAATGAGAAAAGACATCTTCAACTACAGCAGGTTGCTCAGAACTCTGTCCAGCCTGATCTTGAACATTTCTAGGATGGGGCCTCCAGCAGCTCTCTGGGGAAGATGTTTGCTGGACTCAGGGGCTGCCTGCTGGGGAGGAGTCCCACTGCTATGCCCTGCTCTCACATGTGAGAGGGCTGATAAATAACCTGATTCCCAAACTGCACGTGATGGGATTGCTCTGCCAGGACTGTATCTAAGCTGGAATTCGCCATCCATCTCCCTCCCTTCGGCATTCTACTCCTCCTGCTGCAAACACAGCCTGCTGCCATCATTATTGGTTTTGCTGTTGTTATTATTATTACATATCACTATTGAATTGCTTGGTAAATTTGCGGTATCTTGGAAAAAAACAACAGAGGACGTGTAATTTGAAATGCTAAAGAGAGCAAGAGCAGACAGGGAAGATGCAGTGCATCTAGTAGGAGTATTGAAGAGGTGATGAGGACATTCTTAACCTTAATTATTTCAAATCAACTCATTTTGTAGAGTGTGTAGGTTTATGAATCAGATGAAATGTAAATTGATTCATAATTTCCTTTAATTTTCTGCTCTTTGGAGAATTTAAATCCATATTAACATAACCTGTACCAACCAGTTACTAAGAGACAGGAGAAAATGAGCATGGGCGAAGTGGGGAGGCTGGCATTTTAATCTGCTCGAGCCCACCTGCTGTGGGGAGCTGGGGATTGGGACTCACTGGTGTGGGGCTGCTCCCATCAGAGAGGTGGAGATGTGCTCCCCAGTCCCCTCCAGGCAGCCTCAGCTCGCTGTTTGCAAGTGTTCTCTTCCAGTGCTTTTCTTTTTTTGTGACATTCTCCTTGTCGTTCGTTCACTCGCATTTATCCTCCTGGCGCCTGTTTTCTGCTACCCAAAACCACACATGAAGGGGAATGTCTGAATCCACTGTGTTGTGTAGTGCTGGAAAAAGAGGGTCTCGTAAGTCACAGTACAAAAGGACTGCACAGAAATTTTCAAAGCTCCTTGCCCTGTGCTGCTGGATGTCCCAGGCTGGTGGGTGATGCAAAGTGACACCGTGTCCCCTGGTAGGAGCTCTCTACTGTGCCAGGGATGTGCAAGCCTCTGAAGCATGATGTGAACCCACACCAGCACCTGTCATTTCTGCTTTCTAAGAGAAAGCTTTCCTTTAGGAAATAAGAAATTACAGGAATTACCAGCTACAGGAAAAAAATAATCAGCCAGGCTGTAAGAATAAGGATGTCTACAAGCAAAATTCTTTTCTTGCTCTTTTTACTTGTGTCGAGTCTGTACTGCAGCAGATTGCTTTGCTGTGCATCAGGGGGCTGGAAGGGAATGTAGATGAAGGTTTGGGGACAGGGTGTTCATGCCCTTCTCCAGAGCAAGGCAGCATCAAGCCCTGCTGCAGCAACAGTCCAGGCTGACCTTGCGTGCAAGTCCTCTTGGGCAGTGACAAATGCCTCCCTTTGGAGACTGCTCTTATTTCAGGTTGGACAGAAACCAAACGGAAAAAGCACAGGAGACAGTTGGCCGTGTGGGAAGCTGGCTTGCAGCGCTCTTGCTCTGCAATGGGAACACTTTGTTGCCATTTCCATTTGTCCTGTGCATCGTCCTCCTTGAGTCAGCTGTGCTGATGTGGGGTGAGCAGCTTGGGCATCTCTGCTGCTGCCAGGGCTGGTGACCCCTGCTGCCCAGAGTTCAGCAGCCACACAAAACCCTGTGCTTGTCTTCAAGCCAGATCTGGTGATGGACAGGGGGAGATGAGCCATGCCTGGAAGTGTTCAAAGCCAGGCTGGATGGAACTCTGAGCAACCTGACCTAATGGAAGGTGTCCCTGCCCCCAGCAGGAGGACTGGAACAAGATGATCTTTAAGGTCCCTTCCAACCCAAAGCATTCTGTGAGTTTTGCAGAGGCAGCAGGAATTTGTTCCCAGCCCAGGAGGTGTTGGCAGAGCAAAACCCAACACAACCATAAACATCTCAAGGTGATATTCACTGTTTGCACTCTCTGCAGTCTTGCTCCTGTTCCCAGTGGTCAGGGATTGTTATTCCCCTGCATCAGTGCCAAGAGAGGGGACATGCATGTGTCCCATGCAGGAAACTCAGTTTGTGGCAAAAGACACAGGCACATCCTTGCCAGTGGATCAAATGTGCTGACTAAACCAGAAGCTCGTGGTAATATTAATCCAATAGAAGCAATCAATAGTGGGATTCAGTTCAGGGGAGAGGGATTTCGTGGCTGCCTCTTGCAAGCACAAACACATATTATGTCATCAGCAGTGCAGTAAATCAGCATTTCTGAGACCAGCTGCCCAATTACTGAGGCAGCTCGATTATAGGAAATGTAAATTGCATGTATGCAAATATATAATATGAAACAGTAAAGTTAACACCTCCCAGAATTACTGAGGAATCTCTGGACTGAGTTGCTGCTCCGGGCAAATAGCCAGGAGTGCAGGCTCCGAGGGTATGGAACAGAAAAGGTGTCTGAATGCTTTTGGTGCTCACCACCATCCCCAGAGCCTGTGAGACCAGCTCAGAGACCTGAAAACCCCCCATGGTCTGCAGAGCCCCACAGCTGTGGCTGGCAGGACCATCGAGTACCTGGTGCATCTTGAGCTGCCTCACAAAATACTTCACCTCCAAGAGAGCAGAGATTCAGCTCAGATGTTAGGAAGGAATTCTTCCCTGTGGAGGTGGGCAGGCCCTGGCACAGGTTCCCCAGGGAAGCTGTGGATGCCCCTGGATCCCTGGAAGTGTCCAAGGCCAGGCTGGACGGGGCTTGGAGCAACCTGGGACAGTGGAAGGTGTCCCTGCACATGGCAGGGGAGTTTGAACTGAATGATCTTTAAGTTCCCTCCCAAGCCAAGCCTTTCTGTGATTCTGTATGCTGCTTTACATCTCCTTCAGGGTCCCTTGGTGTTGTGGACCTCTGGAATTCCACAAAGATAGGAGCCAGGAGCCAGGACCTATGAGACATGGCCAGCTCCATGCCATCACATGAGGGTGATGCGGCCATCACATATTTCCACATCCTTGCTCTTGTCTTTTCTGAGCACATGCTGTGCTAAGGAATTACATCAGTGTTGTCTTTTCAGCAACTTAACAAGAAATAAAAAATTAACATTATTAGTTGCCTTCCTTCTTTCACAATTTCTTTCCTCTATTGTACTTAGAGAGATAAGGTAAAGCTGCAACTCAGAGGGAAGCTGAAGAACTGGAAGTGGCAATGATGGGACAACTCAAAGCATACACTAGTGCCCCCAGCAGGGATGAGGAAAGGCATTATGTCAGTGTATTTATAGGGAATATGCCCATTACAGAGCACACTGTGAAAGCCTGCCTAGAATACATGCTCTCCTGTGCCTTTTCTAAAGGACTCCTGCTCAGCCTTCCTCTCCAGCTTTGGTTCTTACATCTCCTGTCTTCACTCACAGATTGTCCTCCTGCTCCATGCAGTGCTTGCTTTCTCCCAAGATCTGTCCATGCACCATCCCCTGCTTGGGGCAGCCCTGCTGTGCTCACATGCAGCTTGGGGCAAGCAGGATTTGTGTAGGCTTCCTCATTTGGGTTTCCTCATTTGGGCACCTGCATGTGTCTGAGCGAGGGGGTTTCCCTGCTCATCCAGAGGATGCCAACAATCTGTGGGTGACCCAGCTACGAGTGGCACCGAGCCCATCAGGTCTTGGTAATCACCTGGACAGTCAGCTGCTCCTGCAAGCAAAGCTGTCATTGCATTTTCTGCTGGAAATTTGCTGTGTTTTCTGTGCTGGACACTGTACTGTCCTGATCATCTACTGTGAAAACCTATTTTTGTATTTTCGAGGTCCCCCATGGCAGGAAGGAAATGATGAATCTGACTCCATGTTCTTAGAAGGATGATATGATATGATATGATATGATATGATATGATATGATATGATATGATATGATATGATATGATATATCACAGAACATTATATTATAGAATATTATAGAATGCTATACTATACTAAAGAATAGAGAAAGGATACTTATGGAAGTCTTAACAAGATACTAATGAAAAACCCATTACTCTCTCCAGAGCCCTGACACAGCTGGCTGTGATTGGTCATTAAGTAAAAACAATTCACATGAAACAAATCAAACAAGCACCTGTTGGTAAACAATGTCCAAACCACATTCCAAAGCAGCAAAACACAGGAGAAGCAAGTGAGATAATATTGTTTTCCTTTTTCTCTGAGGCCTCTCAGCTTCCCAGGAGAAGAATCCTGGGCAAAGAGGATTTTTCAGAAAATATGATGGTGACACTATATAATGTCATACATCTTCTCCATGGTCAGGTGCTTAAGGAGTGGGGGCATGTTTACGCTTCACCCAGCTCTTTAATAAGCAAGACAGATTGAGCTGCTTTAGTCACTCTTTGGTGTAAAGGTGGTTGAAGGGTTTATTACCTTGGAGTCAGGATTTGGGACACAGAGCAATGTGATCACAGCTTGGTAGAAGTGATTTTATCCTGGCTTCCTGTGGAAAACAGCACTCAGTGCACTGCACACCTATTGCTTGTCTGTCTGTCTGTCTGTGATTCCCATCCTATCCTCTCCTGCTCATCTCAACTTGTTGCAACCCTATTTGTCTGAGGGGCTCAGTACCAGGGAAAAGCAAGCTGGGTTCAGGGACCTGGCACTTGTAACCCCCCAGGTGCAGTGGGGGGCCCTTGTGCCCAGGTTAGCCATAGGTGCCTTGCTGACAGCCCTCAGAAGGAGCTGGGGGCTGGGTGCTGGCAGCAGCCAGCCTGGGCTGAGCACACAGGGGAGTGTGCTGGCCTGGCATGGACAGCTCCTTACAGAAAGAAGAAGCCTCAGATTCCCCTGGGGATTGCCCGCTGCAGGAGCAGCAGGGAATGGCTGCAGGATGAACCTCCTCCCCACGGCACCTCCCTGCACCCAGCAGGGTCTCAGCCCCACCAGCAGGACCCCTGCCCTCCCCGCTGCCCTGGGCCAAGAGCAGGCTGAGGGCTCAGCACCAGCAGCATCCCAGGGCATGGGGCACCTCCCTTGCCCTGTTGTGCCCAAGCCCCCAGGGTTCAGTGCCTGCCTGCAGCGTCACCTCTCTCTGCTGCCTGGCCTGGCCCTGCGGGAGGAAGGCTCTGGAAGGAGCCTCCCTGCTGCTGTCCCTGCGTGCTCCCAGCCCACAGTGCCAGGGTGGCGAGAGGAGAGGCCTGGCTGGGCCCTGGGGCTCTCCCCGAGGGAGCCTCCCTGGCCTGGCACCGCACACTGCAGAGAGAGCCCTGCTGGGTATCCCAGCCCCCAGCATCCCTCCCAGAGGGATGGAGCCCAGCTCAGCCTGGCACTGGGACATGGCAAACATCCCCTGCCAAAGCTGCCATCTGCCAGAGCCCAGAGGGAGTTAAAAATAACCCTGCATCCACGGCACTGAGAATGAAACTTCTCCCAGGCAGAGCTTGGCCGTGCTCAGAGCTGGAAAGGGACAGGAGGTGTGCCAGAGGACAGGCCAGCCTCTGGAAGGGTCACTTGAATTTGGGCTCTGGGTCACGATCCCGTCCCAAGGCTGCCATGGGCTGGGTGCTTGTCCAGCACACAGACAGGCAGTGCTGGCCCAGCTCCCTGTGTGGCACGAGCACACAGAGCCAGCAGGAGGGTCAAGGGCAGGACACTGCTGCTGCTGCCCAGCCTGCCTCAGCTTTAATCGGTGTTTGTTTTAATTGGGACTATCCAAATCTATTTTAATTGCCAGCCAGCCAAGGTCAGCACACCACAGTGGGAGAATGGGAGCCCTGGGAGCTGCCAGGGACACGGGGGTGCTGCAGGACAAGGCAATGGCCCCTCAGTGCCAGGGGAAAGGGCCACTGTCAGCAGAGCTTGGCATTGGCAGGGGAATGCTGCACTTCCACCCCATTGCTGGAAATGGAAATATTTTAATATGCATTTATTATAATTTAGTCTCAAGCCAGTCAAGTGTGTAATGAGTTGCATCGGCACAGGCATAGGGAAAGGCAGTTCTGGCCTGTCACCACTGCTCACCTACCCCAGGTGTCTTCAGGTGAAGAAAATGCCTCTGACAGGGCCACCTTCCTCACCTGGGACCTCTGTGAGGACAGAGCCACTCTCAGGCTTGGGGCTAGCAGGGATGGATGAGAACTTCTGGCAGTCTCCAGGGCATGGCTGTGCTGTGGGAGCAGGCAGAGATGGCAGCTTTGGGGTGGTAGGAGGGCCTCATCAGCCTTCCAGGTGGGAGTCAGAGCTACAGAGGCCACTAGGACACTCGAGAGCCAGGCTGCAGGGCTGGGCTTTGCTGCATGGCCATTGCTTCACCCATCCCCACGCCACTCTGGGTGCTACCCAGTGCTATCCAGAACATCTGCTGCTCCTCTTTCCTTGGGGCAGGAGAAAAGCATTGGAAGTGGGGCTGGTCCCTCACACAGTGATGCTGCTCTTCAGGATAGGCTGCTCCAGGGCACGGCTTCTGCACCTGCCCCTCTGGTGCCAGGCTGCCAAATCTCTCCATCATTTCATGCAGCAGCAAAGCTGGAGCACTGCCTGGGTAATCTTGGTGTGCAGGGACGGGCTGACACTCCCCACAACACCACCCTGCCTCTCAGACTTGGTTTGGGGGCTGTCCTGATCTCTTGGTTGGCCTAGAGGCTTGGATTATTTTAATCCAGGCTTGATAATACAATTAATTCCAATTGCTGATTCATGATGTCTGCTTTCTGAACCGTAAGTGCTTTAATATTTCATTTTATGTTGCTTTCAGGGTTACATAGTTTATTCCACGAACAAGAGGCTGGGACAGTCATTAGCGTGTGAAATCAGAAACACATGCATCAGTAACTATGGCAACTCTGAGAGAACACCAGCTTCTAGTAACATCAAGAATTAAGCTTACATGAAAATGCTGAAGTAGGAGAGATCCTATCTGCTGAGGGCTTAGCATTCATTTAGAAGGAAAAAGGAAGGTCTGAAATACTCAAGTGAGCTGAACCCACCCAAACCCAGGAGCAGAGGCATTCCTGTAACCGGGCCGTGCTGGTGCATCCCTGCAAAAGGACACATGTGGAAAATAAATCCATGTAACTACTGAGTCCACCAGCCTCATCCAAGGTGTCCTTGTGCTGCCCCTGCACCCTTCCACCTGCTCATGGGGCTTGTCTTTCCCAGGAGCAGGCTGATGTTGTAGTGTAGTGTCACAGACATATTTTCTGAAAAATCCATTCGTTAAAATCTTTTCTCCTGAGAAGCTGGGAAACTTCAGCTTCTCCATGTTTTGCTGCTCTGAAATGTGATTTAGAGAACTGTTTACCCAGCATGTGAAATTGTTTCAACCTGATGACCAATCACAAGTCCAGCTGTGTTGGGGCTCTGGTCAGTCACAAGATTTTATTATCATTCCATTCCTTTCCTTTGCTAGCCTTCTGATGTCTCCTTTCTCTTTCTTTTAGTATAGTTTTAGTATATAATTTTCTTTTAATATAATATATATCATAAAATAATAAATCAACCTTCTGAATCATAGAGTCAAAATTCTCATCTCTTCCCTCATCCTAAAACCCCTGTGAACACAACCACAGTGTAGCTCACAGAGAAGCAAAGCTCCAAGCAGAGGGTATCTGCTGGGGGATGCTTGGAGCAGCATCCATAATTAATGCTGTAAAAACAACATTTCCAGTCTGGGCCTTCTCCTGATGTTCAGTGTCAGATGCCAGAGCAGCTGCTTCCCACACACCTTGTAGATACAGCAGTTCGCTGCACTCTGTGAAGGCATCACAGAGCTCCCCCTAAATAATTCAGGCCATCCTTTTGACAACTTCCATGTGTAAGGGCTTTTCCTTGCCATGATGAAGAAAGTCTTTGCTTTGTTCTCCTGAAGGCTTGCTGCCTCCCCAGAATTTCCCTTCCCAGGGAACACATAAACAAACTCCCAGCTCTGGGGAAAAGCTCTGAGGTGCCATCCCCTCTGCAGAGCAGTGGGGGCTGAGCCCTGTCTGCCAGTTCTGGAGGGGTGACACCTGTGACAGGCTGCCATTAATCAGCTGCAAGTGCGGGTGTGCTCTGTGGACAGCATCTGCAGGGATTTTAATACCAAACAAGGTGCTATAAATACCTCACCAGCCTGGCAAAAGGCAGGAATTAGAGGAAATGAAGTTTTTTGGAAGAGGCTGCTTTTTCAGTGCCTGATTTAATGATGCTCACACTGCTACCTGTGATTATGTTTGCCCTATTCCCAGTTGCTTTTGCAGTGTAATCAGCCTCGAAGCGTTCAAATGGAAATCTTTCCTGCTGCTTTCTGCTTCACACTGATTTGGAAGCACAAGAGGAAGGAAACAGCCACTGGCTGGTGAGGGCTTGGGGAAATCAGGGCTGGTGCTGGTGGGTGGAAGCTGAGCCGTGCAGGATGCAGGGCCAGCAGCACACATGAGGAACAGCCTGCCCACAGCAGGACCCCTTCCCTGCCCAGCCTCACCCTGAATGCCGCGTGTTCTGGTGCCAGGATGCAGCATGAATGCCTGCTTATTCCTTAAAGAAATCAATATATGAAACAAATCTATATATGACACATATGAAACAAAGCAGGACAGTGGGTGTGGGATTGCCCAGGCTGGCCCAGCAGGGTCCTGGCACACAGACCAGCTCCCAGCTGCCTTTGGCCCTAGACATGGCTAGACTGCATGGTCTCCATCTTCTGGAGCACTTGAAGCTGCCTTCTCCATAAAGGCACTGCCAGTTATCACCCCCCAGGTGTGTTCTCAGGTGTTGGCCCATGGATGCAGGGTGGACATCCAGAAAGAAATCATGGGGCTCAGCAAAATGTCCTTGTGCTCTGAGAGATCAAGCCTTTACAAAGAACCTGTGTGCTTCAGCTGAAAAATTGTCAGGAAATGTATGTCTTGATGTGGAAAACAGTGAATTCCTTTGAGCCCTGGAGATACAGTCATTCACTGTGCTCATCAGAAAGGTGGTACCATGTGTGTGGGGGGCGATTTGCAAAGGCACTTTGCATGAGCTTGAAACCCTGACTCAAATCCAAATTAAATATTTTTCCGGCAAAAGAGGTTTATTTTTGATGAGTTTTTATCCTTAGTGAGAGCACCTTGTCCTCTGCAAATTATCTGCAGACTGCAAGTCTGTGCAATTATTATACAGATAATAAGAGGAGCTTTTCCATATGGCAGGAAAATTCCCTCCTTATTTTCTGCTCTTAAACGGACGTGATGCATTTCCTTTCCACCAACGTGAGCATAAGCTGATATTTTTGAGCATTCACAAATAAAAAGGGTCATAGATACTTAAAAGGCAAAGCAGCTGGGTTCTTCTGCAAAAACTTTGCAGATGCAGCCATTTTATTAATCCCTTTTGATGAGGGTGAAGGCTCCTTGGGACAGGTTTGCTCAAGAGCATCCTGACTTCTGGCTTGGATGCTTTTGGTCTCACACCTGAGTTTGGTCCTGAGTGGGATTTTTGGAGGAATTATGTGACAGAGGGTGACCAATTTCAGAAGCAGCCCATAAATGTGAGCAAATCCTGAGCAGGTGCAGACCACAGCCAGGGTGGCAGGAAGAAGAACAGCAGCAGCACATGAGCATCTGAAGGAAGCAAGCTGCCTGTCAGGAGTAATTCCCAAGGGAAAACACTTCCTGACGTGACTGGTGAAAAGCTCTGCTGCCCCTGCTCTGTCAGGGCCGGGTGCTGCAGGGATCACCCCACCCTGGGCAGGAGCAGCCACCCCAAGGCACAGCTGGAGGAGGCAGGGGCACCCCAGCTGCCCAGGGCCTTCCAGGGAAGCTCAGGGACCCCTTATTTTTATGGGCTTGACTCCTCCCAGCTCCTTGGCCCTGGCTGCAGTGGCAGCACACATTGCCCTCCCTCGGGCAGGGAGAGCCCAGGGCAAGGGCCAGGAGGAAGCAATGAAAAATAGATTCTCTTTGGCCCCGTGCCCAGCGGCCTTTGGAGGTTCCCTTCTCCCCCCTCTGTTGTCTCCTTGGATGCTGCTGCTTTGATTTGCACTTCAGAGGCTATATCAGAGCCCTCCAGGCCAGGGGGGCTTCAGGGGAAGAGCATTGCCCTGCAGCAGGGCCTGACCTGCAGCATCCTGCTGGCTGAGCAATGGGTGCTGCAGGCACCAGCTCGAGGGGGAGATAAATGTGGAGCTTTGCACAGCAGCTCCCAGCCCTGCCTGCTTATTATTTAAATAAACCCATTCCTGCTCACTTTAAATCATCTCAATAAGAAAATAATGCAACAGAAGACTGCTGTCGGAGGGGTGCCACAGAATTGCCACCATTGGGTGAAGGTTTTCCATTCCCAGGTACTTTGATATCCCTCTGTGAGCCAATCTTCAGACTATGAACTGCACACACGCACACCTTTGTGTATTAATCAGGCTGCTGGCGGATGCCATGATAGGTGCCTATGTGTAACATCACCACATTTACTTTTAACCATCAACCTTGTAACTAGGGGGAAAAAACACACAGGGTTTGACAGGATTCATTTTTTGTTTAAATGTATGGACTGGAATTCATTTTCCATTAAAGCTCGTGCACCACTGGCCAGGCTGCTGTCACGTGCTTTTCCAGCTGCTCTGCCCCTTGCTGGCTTTCATCCTGCCATGGCTGCTTGCTCCTTGCCAGCCTGTCATCCTCAGCTCCCGGGGACATCGCTGTGAAAGCTGATTTTACAGAGAAATGATCTGATTCTTCAGGCCTGTCAGGTGGAGAGGCTGTCACACAGCCGCTCTGCGTGACGGCAGCAGAGAGCACCTTTATCCCAGACATCTTCCCTCATCATCCCCAGCTAGGGAAAATACTTTGAAAAGTGACTGACACCTCTGGAAAGAAAACCCATTTGGAGATAATTTGGCTTCTGCTTCATGAGTTTGCTTAATTTTCCTGCATCCTGGTGGTGTGTGTTAACAGGGGGTAAGAGTCTCTGCTTTAAGCAGTTCATCAGCTCCAGTTATTGACTGTGCTCCTCCTGACAGTGTTTGACAGGGGAAGCAGTGACCAGCCACAAGCTGCAAAATCCCACGTGCAGTGATGCCTAAAGAGGCTACTAGAACAGAGGCTAGACAGTGTTGAAGGAATAAAATAGGGATTTATTAAAAAGGCCTTCACAGGATACACCTTGGGCAGTACAAGAGCCTGGCCATGGCTCTGCCTGAGATGGACCCAAGATGGACCCTGGGTCACACTTTTATAAGTTTTTCACACTTTTATAAGTTTTGGTAGGTTTTTTTTATAAGTTTTTCACACTTTTATAAATTTTGGTCCATTTCCATGTTTGGGTTAATTGTCCAATTCCAGCTCCAGGTGATGCAGTCCCATCCTCCCAGTTTGCTCTCCTCCATTCCCTGTTTGCACTTTTTGGGCCTGAAGCTGCAGTGGTGCCCTTGGTTCTGGGGCTGGAAAAGGATTGTTCTGTGTGACTGAGCTGTGAGGAGAACCTGCCAACACTTTATATGGAGTTCAGATTATATTAACTATACATTATACTAATGCAGTACAGAATCTGGAAAATATGAAAGCTAAACCTTAAGGCATCAGTGGCCTCTGCCCCATCAGCAGAGCTGCCACCAGGCTCCAGGGAAAGCTCTGGTAGGGACAGAGCTGCAATAACTCACAGAGTTTGTTCCTGGTATGAGCCAGGATCTCAGTGTGTCCCCTGAAAGTGTCAGGATGGAGCCAGCAGAGGCAGCTGCAGGAGCACCAGGCTTGGAGAATGCAGCCCCCAGCAAGTGCAGCCTGCCCGGGGTGTGGCACAGCCAGTCCAGCTCTCCTGGAGGCAGCTCCTGTGGCTCTGCTCCCTGGCAGGACAGTGGCAGCACCCAGCTGAAAGCCAAGGAAAGGTGGTGTTTTGCAGAGAGAATGAACAGCTGCATTTGAAAACTGTGAGATGAAGTCTGGTGATGGCCTCAAACGACATGGAAAGGTGGCCCTGGGTCTTGATAAGAGATCCTCCCTGGATGAGGTGGAATGTTAAATGAAGAAGAATTTCAATGCAACATCAAAGTTCTGAGTTTAGGGTGAGAAGCAGCAGCCCAGGCAAACAGGAGAGGGTCCTGTGGCAATGTCCCTATGCCAAGGGCTGTGCAGCTCTGCTGGGAGCTGGTCCCCAAGCTCCTCAGTGGGGCACAAACCAGAGGCTGCCACTTGCATCCTTCTGACAGGGAAAGGCTCATTGGGACCTGAATTTCAGGCAGTGCAAAGCCTGCAAGAGTAGGATTTAGCACCTAGAAAACTGCATTTTGTGTGAGAACTGAGGGCTGGCAGCTTGACTTTTGAGGAGCAGATCCTGCAGCCATGAGGGAGATGCTGGTGCTGACATGGAGAGGTGAGAGCCTGCAGTGAGCACAGCTAGTGTGGAGTGAGAACAGACAGCTTGGCAGCCTGTGGGAACACCAGCGTGCTGGAGGCTGCCTGCAGAATGAAGCAGATGAAATTTCACAGCTCTATTATCACTCTCTGAAAGGCAAGCAGGTCTCTGCTCTCCAAATGAGGACTCCTGGCCAGCCCTGTGTGCTTTGATGGCCCAGAAAATCTCACCTGTCAGGGCAGGTGCAGCAGGAGCAGCCAGGCCATGATGCTGTGAGACACTGGTGATAGCCTTGAAGGACTATCTAGGGAAAGCCCTGCTCAGAGGAAATCCCCCTGCCCTGGGAGGCAGCCTAGGGGTGAACAGGGAAGAGCTTGTGCCCAGGCTGCAGGGAGTGCACAGCTCCCTGCACAGGGTGGGCACTGGATGAGGGGCTTTGCTGTTCCCCTCTCCCCTGAGTCCCTGAGCCCTGTGCAAGCTGCCCCTCTGCCTTCAGCATTCTGCACAGCTTTCCCCTTGGAAAGTGCTCCAGCAAACACATCTTGAAGAAAAGCAGCAGCTCGTATTGCCTTGGAATTCTCAGCTAGCTGTGCTTAGTGCTGCCAGGTCTTTGGCAGCCCTCAGGGCAGGCTGGGACAGCAGCTTGTGCTGTGGATGCTGTGGCCAGAGGGCTTGTCCTGGACTGACACGGGGGAGCACGGGCAGGAGCTCCTTGCTGGTTTTGCACAGCACCAGGAATTCCCTGGGGATGCTCTGGGATGCAAGAGGGAGCTCAGCCACAGCTGCTCTGGATCCTTCAGGCTGGAAGCTCTTTCAGTGCCTTTGCCCAGGGACAGAGGGCAAATCTTCCAAGAGCACCTAAACAGCTCAGGAGTTTGTGATGTCTCCAGTGTCACAAACACCCCCCAGCACCAGTGAGAGGTGGTGGGACCCGAGCAGGCTCACTGTCCCTCCTTCCCCTCACAAGGCCACAGTGGCTGCAGCGGCTCCGCAGGGCCATGAGCTGCCAGGGACCTCCCTCTCTGCGTTTCCCTCATCAGCATCACCTGCATCCTTCAAATCTTTTCCAGCCTCTCTCCAGCTCTGGCAATCAGTTGCCTGTGAAAGCAGCAGTGCTCATGCTCAGGATGGCTTCTGTAGTGGGTAGCTGGGCTGCTGCACACTGACAGAGATGTGCAGAGCCCTGCTGTGAAGCTCAGGAGATCCTCATCTCTCTTCCCAGCTCAGGTGAGCTCCAGGTAGCTCCCAGATGTGTTTTAGCTCCTTGCCAGCTGCAGCAGAGGAGACAGCCATGATCTAGGTGGGGGTGGGTGGTTCTTTACCAGCCCACACACTGATCTGGGCTCTGTTCATCACAGGTCCAGGGAGCAAACACAGCATCCAGACTGCTCCAGCAGCTGAGAACGGCCTCAAGCATGCAGCCCACAGGTGGAAAATAGGACACAGTCCTATTCCGACCTTCCTTCTTTGAGCATGCAAGCTCTCCTTTTCCTCTCCTAATTTGGGGGCATTCTGGGGAATTCTGACATAATGGCTGTAAGAGAAAATGCAGCATTTTGTTTTCCACAGGAATTGGTGGTTTGCCAAGACATATCTCTGTGAGGAATCCATGCCCTCTCCTGTGCCTCCAGCTGAACACTTCCAAGCAGAGTGCTGAGCCAGCCCTGTACCATCCTCCCTCTGCTTGCCTGCTTGCAGCGAGGAAGAGGAGGAGGAGGAGGATTTGGGCTGCCTTTTGTGGTTTTGCTCCTGCTTTTTCCTGACTTTGCAGAAACACGAGGCCCTGAAAAGCCCAGGAGACAGAGGAGTGTAATTAAGGAAGAGAGGAGCTCCAGATGACACTGGCTCTGGAGAGCAGTGCTGCCCCTCCCTCTCAGTGCTCACTTACTGCATCTGCCTCTTGCTGGGGGCATGAGTCACATTGGTTCTGGTGAGGGATGAAATTAGCTCCAGTGTGGAAGGGGAAATAAAAAGCCATTCACCAACAAGACATCTGCACAGGCACAGAGCTCAGGGCAAGGATCCTCTCTGCCTTTTTCTGCTCTTGTGCTTTTCACAAGCAGCTCCCTTTTAATTAGATAGGATGCAGTTCTAAGTCAACTATAAATGATATTATCAAACTAATAGAGTGTGATCATATCTTAGCTGTTATTGGTCTGGGAGCTGCTGCTGGCTGCCATGGGAACAGTGTTTTCCACAAAGCTCCTCAGCTCTGGCTTGTAGGCATCAAAAGGAGGTCAGGGGAGAGGTGATGAACCCCTGGGATGTCCTTGGCCTCACAAAGAACCGGGGAGGAGCTCCCCTCAGACACTCATGCACTGGGATGGTTTCAGCCCCTCTTTCCTGGTCGAGGCTGCTCTTCAGCATTGGTGTCCCTCTCCTGCTGCCCTCCATTCTTGAGTCTTGCTGCTCATCAACGCCCTCACTGCATCCAGGCTGGGCAAAACCAAGAGTGGCAGAGAAGGAAAGCAGAAAAGCAAAGGGAGGACCCTGGCAGCCTGCATGAGAGTGTGGGATGGAGCAGCATCTGCCCCATGCTGGGCTGTCCTCAGCACCAAACCCACTGAGTTCATCCTGCTGCCCTGCCCCTCTGGGGGATGTGAAAAACTTCCTGAAAGCTGTTCAGGGGAATGAGAGCAGCAGCACAGGGGAGGCATTTCCTGGGTCCTGCAGCTGCCACACCCTGAACTGCCGGGGGGGAGGTGGGCAGCAGCAGGAGGGAACAGTGGGGGCTGGCGCCTGTCCCCACAGCCACCCTGGGAGCAGCAGAGAGGGAGCAGGGCACGATGCACTTCCAAGGCAGTCACAGGGAAGGAATAAGAGACAGGAGAGAAAAACAAGACTTGGTCCTGGCCATGGTTGGTGTTCCAAGCCTGATGGGAAGCTGCAGGCTCTCAGAGGAGGGCACAGTGGGTGTCCACCCTCATGGGCACGAGGGGCAGCTGCAGGGACATGGGATCCATGGAGGTCAGGGGCTCGGTGAGATGAAGGCTCCTCTGCCAAGTGTGATGCTGTCTTCAAGAGATCCAGGCCCAGTCTCTGAGCAGGGCTTGTGGGGAATCAAGGCTATGAGTGACCAAGGGGACAAGCCTGGCCATCATCCCATCAGCTCCTCAGCTCAGTCCTGCCCCCTGCTCCTGCTGCCCATAACGCTGCAGCTCACACTGCTGCCTTGGCCTCACCTTGCCTGCTGAGCTACTCTCCCCTTCTTCCCGCACTTGGAATCCTCCAAAGAAAACCTACCCTGAGCAGGAGGGGTTTGTTCTAACAGGCTTCTTCCCTGCCTGCTCCTTGATGTCCCTTTGAAAAGATGTGTCCATGCTCTGCGAACAGAGGCAGCGTGAAGGCTCAGGGCCCAGCCAAGATCTCAAACCACCCCCTGCTGCATTGATTTTTTTGCATAGGACTAATTTTTTTAATCAGAGTGATGTAGAACATGATCAGAAGCAATTAAAGGCTGGCAGGCTAATTAGTGTCAATCAGCATGGTTTATGGGTATTGGCCTTGTCAATCACACTTGATATTGTATGTTAGTGAGATTGCTTTTGGATCTCAGAGCTAACGCTTCACAGAGAGCTTTTCTTTCTTGAGATGCTTATTAAAATAGTACAAGTCCTTCAGAAACCAGTTAAAGGACATATTTAATAGTCCTTTAGGCACTGACAATTACAGGTAGATCCTTTGCTAAATCCTACTTGGGGCTACAGCAGATTAAATGCCAAGCTTATTCCTGTGCTCCTGAAAACTGGGCTGGGTTGGTCCCACCCCTCCTGGGGCCATTGTGCTCCTGGGCTTGTCTTTGCAAAAGCTGGGGCTGAAGGAGATGTATATGGCAAGCTGCTCAGCCCAGGAAAGGAGGGATTAAAGGGTCATCATGGCAAGGTTTAAGCAGGAGAAGGGCAGGATTTCTTCCAGACTGGAAATGTGGAAATGTGATAAGGGCCACTGGGTGGTGTTCAGTGGGATGTCGGGGGAAAAGACAAAGAAGCAGAAATCTGTCTTAAGGTTGATCCTGACAGAAACAAATCCCCAGAGTATGTCCCTTGGAAAGGTTGGGTTTGGAGGCAAGGAGACCTGCTGCAGCCAGGGCATTCCCAGCACTGCTGCTGCTGTCTCCACAAGGCTCCAGATTTTAGCTGACTGTGGGCATTGGCAGCATTTCCAGGATCCCATGTGAACCCACGGAAGAAGAGCAGAACCAGCATTGAAGGACATAGTCCAGGTGCCCTGAGCCTGGTGCTGCCCTTCTTAACACAAAAGAATCAAGGAGCGAGCGTTAGGATGGCACAGGCACAGCAGCCATCAGTACACACTGCCTTTCAAACCCTGAGCACCACAGCACTCATGTTCTTTGCACTTAATAGTATAGGTGTAATTTTCTACTTGTAAGAAAAATAAAGGCAGAGCTCCATCAGGCAGAGCCCCTGGGAAGTGCCTGACAGAGGTGTGAGGTATGAGAGAGATGAGTGTGCCAGACAGAGCCAGCCAGGGGAGCAATGCTCAGAAGTCCCAGCAGGGCAAAGCAGGGGTGGCACGAGCCACCAGACTGATGGCATTGTCCTCCCAGCAGAAATCACCTGGCCTGCTGACAGCACCATGCTTGGGAGGGCTGAGATTCATGGCAGATCATGCCAGCTCCTCCCTACACAGCCCTGGAGGGGACTGAAATGCTGCTCCACGTCCTGCTGGCTTTTATAGGCCTCCCTGGGGCTGAGAAAGGCTGGTGTGCTGCTCAGCATCCCAGTATGCTGCAGCTCAGGCAGCAGATCTCTGAGTGGGCACCATGAAATGGATCTGTGTGATTGCTGGTGTATTGAACTGTGCAGCTGTGTCACTGTGCCCTTCCTGGAGGTGCCAGGTGCAGCTGTCTGAGGCACCAGGGCAGGCTGGGCTCAGCACTGCTCACCAAGCAGCTGGGAGCTGGGGAGCTGAGGCAGGCAGTGCTCCCCTGCTCCAGCATGCAGGGAGCTGCTGCAGCATGCCAGGAGCAGGGAGAAAGCAGCCATTGCAGGGCAGCAGAGGGATTTTTATGACACACTTAGTTCCATGGTACAAAGCCACTTCTTGACATCATAGTAGAAGATCCTTTGCCTGGTTATTGCCTGAAGACATACATTTTATCTAAGGGAATGCTTAATTGCTCCTCATTGGACACTGGTTATGGAACATTAGGCATCAATAAAAGACAACTCTTAAAATCCAGGCTGAATACCCTTTCCAGCAATGGTGGTGGTTACAGTCACAGAACAGATTTGCTTCACTGCATTTTTATTTTTTCCTAACTTTCCCATTTGGGCAAAGTGGATGGTATCCCTGCCATAACCACATCCCTGCTTCCCAGCCCCAGCCTTTGCCCTGAAGCTTTTCTGATGCAAAATGCCCCACCCTTGAGGGGGCCACTGTTGACAGAGCCACACATTTTAATTCCTTGCTGATGTGGGAAGAGCCCAGCCCTGAGAGAGATGAGGCTGCATGAGGCTCAGCAAAAACATGGAGCTGCCAGTTGCTCTGAGGACATGGATGCTGGAGGAAGCATTAATATTCCAGGCCACCATGCCTCCCTACCATCTGTTGCACCAAAGCAAAGGATGCCCAGATAAATTTCAAAATCCCCTGCAAGATAGAACACTCTGGATGCTATTTCTACATGAAGCTGTTCAAGACTTGCTAAATCATCTCTCTCCTTTCCAACCATTTTTCAGAGCTGTCTTGCTTCAGGGAGGTGGCTTTGGTGGCTGTGTCCCACTCGTAGGAGGTTGATGGCACATGCTGGAGGTTCATGGTGCTCCAGCAAGCCAGTCTAGCCAGGAGAAGGATGAGACAGGAACCACACCGTGTCCAGAGCAGCTAGCTGGGATCAGGCAGGGATCTGCAAGCTGGCAGCTCTTGTGAAGCAGTTTGCTCCTGAGCTGGCAGCACCATTTAAAGTTTTTGGACATTTCCTGAGATGTCTGATGGAAAGGCAGTGCCTCTGGAATATCTGCAGACTGCTGAAGGCCCTGGTGCTGCCCTATCTCCTAAAATCCTCCAAGGATTCATCTCCTCCAAAAGTTGATTTCCTCTTGCCAGGAGGAGATCGAGAGGAAAATTTTACAAGGATTTCTTCTTTATTTGCTGTTTGGGACTCTCCCATTATAACACACTTTCTGATGACGGCCCGTTCCCCTGTTTCCTACAATGTGCAGGTAAAGATTTATGCAATTCCAGGTGCCAACCTCATTTGAGAGATTAATCAGAGATAATGTCTCACAAAGAGGTTTATTGAGTTCTCTGAGTTCATTCACCAGCTGTGAAGTGAAACATCCGAAAACAGTTTTTGAATACTAAGTTCTCCCTGGCACCAGCACAGGAAAGGAAACAGTGCCTTTTTCTGCTTGAGGTACTTATTCTGCTGGGCAGAGGCAGCTCCATGTGAGCAGCCCTGGGAGCTGCCATGCTGGGGTTTGAGCTGCCTGCTGGCCTGGCCCACCTGGGGGCAGGAGGATGTGCCTGGCATGCTCGAGGTGCTGCACTCTGGTTCTCAGCATCCTCGGCCCCGTGAGCGGTGAGTTCCTATTTCATGGCAGATTTGAAGAAGCAGGGGAACCCTGGAGAGCAAGGCAAGGGTGATGACTCACCTACAGCCATGGAAAGGCACTAGAAAATGTATTTGTGGCTGCAGAACCCTGCAGGCCTTGTGGCTGCTGGCTTTATGGCACAAAATTGATTTGATGTTGTAGCAATATCTCCTCGAGGGTGGAGAAGGAAGATCCTTCCTTGGACCTCAGTCTGCACCAGCCACCACTGGATGTGTTTTGTTCACTTGCTTCTTGGGACACCAGGAAGCTTCTTGCTCCCTCTCTGTGCCCTACCCAGAAGCCAAATTCTGGCTCATGCACCTGCACTCTGGGCTGCTCAGAGGGCAAAGCCAGGCTGGCACCCCCAGCAGCAGCAGCAGCACATCTCCTGGGCACACAGGCACAGCCAGGCTGGCATCAGCAGCAGCAGCAGCACATCTCCTGGGCACACAGGCACAGCCAGGCTGGCACCCTCAGCACATCTCCTGGGCACACAGGCACAGCCAGGCTGGCACCCTCAGCACATCTCCTGGGCACACAGGCACAGCCAGGCTGGCATCACCCTCAGCACATCTCCTGGGCACACAGGCACAGCCAGGCTGGCACCCTCAGCACATCTCCTGGGCACACAGGCACAGCCAGGCTGGCACCCTCAGCACATTTCCTGGGCACACAGGCATAGCCAGGCTGGCTGGTGCTGCTGGTTTTCTTCCTCGGTGCATGGCTCCACTGAACAGACACCACCCCTGCCTGGGCTAGAGGAATGGGTTGCAATTAGTAAACTGTCTTTATAAAAATCCTCCCATCAGCAGTTGGGCAGGTGGCTGTGCGAAGGCCTCTTGGGTGCATCTCAGTATGCAAATGTCAGCCATGAGGAGATAATTATTCTGCTCTCCCATCTCCAGCACATTCCTACCTTGCCAATGGATCATTGTACTAATTTTTATCTCTGTTGCACTCAGCATAAAATGCCCACAATGTGTTTGTGTTTTCACACAGACATTGGGCTACATTAGCTGGGAAGAGCCCATGTGGAAATCCACAGCTCTGAGGACAGACTTTGGCAGATGATTTATCCTTTCCATCAACATGCTACAGCAAGTCCCCAGTGAGGCATGAGGGCTTTTCCTCTGGGATACACCAGTGGGGAGGACCTGGGCATTGACAGGAATAGTGGATTTGTCTTTACAAACAATCTGTGGGTCTGCTGGTAGATAAAATCAGCACTGGGAGATAAAAGAAACAATGGGAAGGATTCCACTGATTGATGAATGGAAAAAGATATTTGATTTTACAAATAAACTTTAGGTTTGCTGATAAATGAAATCAGACATTGAAAGGTGAAAGAAACAATGGGGAAGAAAAACCCCTAAATTCCGTAAGAATTAAAAATCAAAAGGGAGGGTTATACATGAGAGGGGAATCTTTGGTACCAGGTGTTTTGGGAAGTCTGAACCTCTCAGGTACCTCAGAAATGGGGAAAGAGAGAAGGGAAATGTGGCTGGGAAATTGGGATAAAAAGGAGGCTGCGTCCTCCAAAAATGTGAGAGATCCCAGGGGAATGCCCCATGGCCTCTGCCTTTATTAGCATACAGTCAAAAAGGACTCCTCTGTCTTCTTTTTGGGACATAAATCTCTGGTGTTTGTGGATTAATTTTCCTAACAGCATCTTCAACACTTATTTATTTACACTTTCACATCTCTTCCTTGGAGGTGACTTTTCTGCTATCTGCAGGATTCTTCCTTTAAAACTGCCCTCCTAACAACATCCCAGCAACAGGACTGCTGCTTTTCCATGTCCTGATGAAGAGCTTGCAGACATTTGTTTGCAACTGCCTTTTGTTGCAACATCGGGAAGCTCACAAAAAATCAGAACACAGTACTCGCTCTTCCCTATGACTGGTCTTTGTCTTCAAGCAGCTGTAAAAGAGGGCAATCAATAAACCTTGCCAGGGTCTTTTTAATGCTTTTTGAGCCATTATGGTCATAATGCTTCTTCAGGCTGCTGTGTCAGTACACTCGAGACACTGAATATGTCAAAACCACATAAAATCTTTATTAAGATGAAATTAAATGGGCAAGCCCAAATCAGCAATTTAAATGGATATTGTTCTTCAAGGATGCCAGACCTAAAAACCAGACACAACTGAAGAATTCAGGGCATTCAGTTAGGATTAAATTGGTGTGAAACTCAAACTTTTGCCACAGCTCCTGGGCAGGAGGAATTTAGGAGGATGGGAATTGCTGTCAAGGTGCTCTTGACACCTGCCCTCTGTTTTCTATTGCAGCATTGGCCTGAGCTAAAAAAGTGAAGCAAATCTGGGGCAGGAAGGAAGAAAACAGTTATTGGCATGAAAGTTCAGTCTGTCTCTGCTCATCAAATTAACCCAGACTGATCCAAAGGAAAAAAAATCCTTATTTATGTATGGTTCCAGGTTTCAGTGCATGGAGCTGCACCAGGTGGCACTGCAGAGAGTCCATCCTTGTGCTGCATGGCCCTGGTGGGTGGATTTCTTCTCCCAAATCCTCCCAAGACCTTTTGGGCCCTGCAAAGTCACCAGAGCCGTGCTCACATGGAGAATCTGCAGCAGAACCGTGGGGCACTTTCAGCTCAGTGACTGAACCCTCCTCCAGCCTTGCACAGAGGCTGCAGCATCAGAGATTTTCACCTGCCAAAAGGAGGTGAGGACAAGCAGGATATGTGAGAGCTGCCAGAACCTCGGGAAATAAAAGCTACAAGCTGGAGCCCCACTCAGCTGAATGCAGCAGCAAAGGCTTGGGCTGCCCTGGGCTGCACGGGAGCTCCAGGAGGGCACAAACCCTGTGGGTCACCCAGGGCAGTGAGCAGGTACTGCAGGTACCACCAGGCTGCAGGGGCACAGAGCTGGCTCTGGGCTCTTTCCACAGACACTGTCAGGCATGCAGCAGTTCAAGCCCTTTGCTGCCACTCTGCCCAAGTTTGGCACAGCGGGACAGCACCCAGCTGGGCTTGTCTGGGCTAGATGCATTCTAACAGCCTGCATGGATTGCTTTGCTCCACTTGGGAGCTCCTGTTTTGCAGTGCCACAATGCCTGGGACATGAGTGGGTTTGGCCCAGCCCTTTGCCACTGGCCAGCAGTGATATCAGCTCCTCTGTGTCTGTGCAGGACTGGCCAGTTTGCTGACTCTTGGGACCAGCCCGACAGAAAGGTTCAGGTGCTCAGGTTTTGCATCTCCAGAGGGTGCCATGACTCTGATGTGCCCTGCAAGCTACAGGGTGGACCTGACTCCTCCAGGGGGTGTCACTTGGAAGGAGGAGTAGCCTCAGCACTGACCAGTGGGTTGGTAATAGGTAGGACAGCACCAGCCTTGTCCCCAAGGCACCACCAGCCTCCCCTGCCAAGGGCACAGCTGCTAGTGCTAGTGGCCTGGTTCTAAAGGCAGCAAGGGACACCACCCCTGTGGATTTTCCACTGGAGCACAGGGATCCCTTCTGCATTGTAATTGGGCAGCTTTTGCTTCATCAGGTGGGATCCTACAGCTTTCCAGGAGGATTTCACTGTTCACAAAGGAGCTCTTTTTCTTCTCAGTGGAAAACTGAAAAATTGCTCGGTTCCAGCCTATTTAGTTTTAATTGTTTCCTTTAGTTCTCATTGCCCACAGCAAAATATCACCTTCCCTTAATAACCAGCCAGGCTGGGAGCCAGCCACCCTGCCCAGCCACTGTGCCAACCCTCCTGCTGGTTCCGTGGCTCCCAGGAGTCCTGTCTGTGCTGGAAGGACTGGATCTGGGGAAGAGGCATCACCCTCAGCAGGCAGTGGGCAGAGCAGCTGCAGTGCTGCCATTGCTGGGCTGTCTCCATGCCCCAGGGGCTGCTGCTCTGGCTCTCTGCTTTCCCAGCCAGCTCAGCCCTCCCTGCTCCCCTCTGGCAGCTGCTGAGGAGGGGCCAGCTTGTCATTCCTGCTTCAAGGTGGCTCTGAAGAGAAAGATGTTGCTGTGCTGCTGAGCCTTGGGGATGTTGAACAGCAGAAAATGAGAAAAGCTTCTTCTCTCTCCCTTCACCAGAGTGGGCTTCGAGCACCTGTGGCTTTTTGGGAATGATGTGGTGCATCCCAGGTGAGCATCACCTCCAGGACCTCTGCTCCTGCTGCAGCTCCTAATGCACCCTTCCACAGGGACATTCCACAAAGACAAAAACCTCATGTCAGCAGTAGAAAGCAGGGTCTTGCAACCTCAAGAAAAATTTGTGGGGACTCCTAAACCTTCTTGGCGGTTATGGGATCAGAAGGATAAAGCAATATTCCCTTCCCATGCAGGCTGCCTTCAGGGAGCACAGCCAGACACCCCCAAGCAATCTTAGCAACAGCTCAGCCTCAAGGGAATATTAATGTATTCCAGTATAAGGCAAGGATGCAGGGCTAGCTGTTGGGGAGAAACTGAACAAAAATACACCCAACCCATCAGAGTAACCCATCCCAGGACTGATTTTATCCCCAGAATAAAAGATCTCTGCATCAGGGCTCAGTCTGGTGCTGGGCACTGCCTCAGCTGACACATCCCAGTCTCCAGGGTTCACAGCACCATGCCAGAGGTTTCCCTGAAGGTTTTCCTCTGCTCAGTTCTGGGGAAGAACTATAAAACAAAGGCTCATAAATTAATTACCTAAAAGAGCAGCAGAATGTTATTAGATACTTGGGAGTTAATTGCACTGATGCTAATCACATGTATTTTAAAGGAACCAGCAGAGATGTAATATGTAATTCCACAGGTATTCCACAATAATTTAGCAATTTAATTAATTTCTGCTAATACCTTTTAAATCACCTGCCCACTTCCTCTCATGTTTCCTGAGGGAAAGGGGGAAGAAACTTTTCCAATTGGCTGAATCTGTCGCAAATTCACTTTTGTTGGCAAAGATACTGTTTTATTTCTCAGTGGATTTAATTAACATTAGAGTTATCCCTGGGTGACAGGGTGGCCAAGCAAGACTGCAATTGCCTGGTCCTAAAATTGGAAGTCTGGATCAGGGATGGTTGAAGTGTTTTGGACAGATTGTGATGGGCTGAGAAGATGGAAACTGAAATGATTTGTGGATTTAGGTCAAATTCAGTAAGCAGAGCCAGGGGAAAATGTGGGAGAGAAATGTAAACAGCACCAGGCATTTTATTCCATCTCCTCAAAATGCAACATTTTCTTTAGAAAAAGCAAAAATATTCCGTTTCAATGTGTTTGAGATGCAGGTTTTCTGCTTGTCTCCTTGTGCCTCCCCCCAGGGTCAGGCAGCTGAGATGCCCCCAGCCCTGGGGCAGCACTGCAGCTGGAAAAATGATTCCTTTCCTTTCTGGGCCCACTGCTCAGCGAGTGCAGGGCACAGAACCTCAGCATGGCACTTGGGAGTCCAGGGGAGGTGGACAGAAGCAGAGACAAGTGATTTGGGCTGTGTGAGAGCTGAGCCCCACCCTCCCCATGCTGGCAGAAAAGAGACCACCAGAAGCCATTGCTCTCATGGGGCTTTTATTGTCCGGCTGGCCCTCGCCTCCCACCCTGCTGCCCGTGGCTGAGCCCCTCAGCACCACCCATGCCCAGCCCAGCTCATCCCCAAGCCCAGCCACCTGCCTGGGGCAGCACATTCTTCCCAGCTCTGTTCTGGGGTTTGGTTGGGTTTTTTGTTCTTTTTTTTTTTTTTCCTTTTTTAATATTTATTTTAAAAATATAGTAGCTGTGGAAAGCAGCCTTCTTTATAAATGCTTGATGCCAGAGTGAAATGCATCCTCGCCATCCTTGTTCCTAATCCCTCCTGGGTGCCCCTGCCCGCCAGCAGCAGTGCTGGGGCTGGGGAGGCTGCTCGGGCTGCTGCGGGCAGGGAGGCTCTCCATGGCAGGGAGAGAGAGAGAGGGACCCTTCTAAAAATAGAAATATTGTGCTGAGTCGTTTGGAGTGAATGAAATACATAAAACACCAGCATTAGATTAGCTCTAGCTCGTCAGATATTGCTCCTGGCAGAGTTGGTGCAGGGTGCTGGTGGAGGCTCAGTCCTCCTCAGCCCGGGTCAGGGCAGCCATGCCAGCCCCAGCCCCGCTCCCCACTGCAGGGCTCCCTGCTCACCCACCTCGAGGACACCTGAGAGCCCCCGGAGCCGATATAAATAGGAAACTGTAAACACAACCATTGGAGATAAGAGACATCTACGATCACAGGGTTTACTTGAAACACCCCACCCTCCCCCCAATCCACACCCCTATGCCCTTGTCCCCACCCCGTAAAAAGGTCTCCAGTAACAAAATCTTCGATCCAGGCTTGGAGTAAAGGTGAGGTGCTCAGGGAGTAAAAAGGGACATTGCAACCTTAGCAGTCTTTGCTCGGGAGGGGAGATGGTGGCAGGAGGGGGAGAGAGGGTCAGCTGGTTCAGGTCCTTTGCAAGTCCATTTGGTTTGTCTGGAGGACTCCTAGGGTTGTACCTGAGATGAAGACGTCTAGAGGACACTCCATAGCTCAATTGGAACGCTGTTGGTGTTTCTGTGCCTAGAAGAGCCCTCACTGCCGGGATTTGTCTGTCGTGCTTGCAGCGGGCAGCAGGAAAGCAGCGTCATCCCTCTTCCACTCAGCACGGGGCCGTCTGAACCACCGCTGGCCCGGGGGACCCCTCATGTGTCCAGGATCTCACTGGTGGGCGACGGCTCGTGGGGGATGCCCTGTGCGCTGTGCATGGTCTGGTTGTGCGAGAGGGAGTTCTGCTGGAGCTCCAGGGCGATGGCGTTCTGCGGGAACTCCTTCACCTGCCGCTTGTACTCCAGGAAGGTGCACGCCTTGGTGGCGATGGCGATGATGTTCTTGCCGATAAAGATGGTGGAGACCCTGCTGTCCTGGAACAAGATCATGTTGATGGCCCGGATAAAGATGGTGACGATGTTGATGGTGACCAGGCTGAGGACGGGGTAGAGCATCATTTTTTGCGGGGCAATGTGCTCCCCTTGCATGCTGATCTCACTGAGGGACACGCAAGGCAGGATCAGGAGGAGTATGTAGCAGTAGAAGAACATGAGCCCCTCTGCCCAGATGGGCAGGCCGGTCCTGTGTGGCTCCCACAGGTTGGCCTGGATGTCCAAGATATCCAGCAGGTCGAGGGCCACCCAGAAGAGGCGTCCCCGCAGGTCCTCTTTCTTCCGAAAGGTCCGTATGTACTCCATGCTGTCCAAGGCCACCAGCACCAGGTAGAGCCCCGGCACACAGATGGAGAGCAGCAGGGTCAGAGCTTTCCTGGCCACCGTCTCCAGGTTCTTCTTGTCCGCTTTGTAATTCTGAAAGATGAAATACAGCTTGATCTCCAGCACAAAGATGTAGAGGAACCACAGGATCATGGCGTAGCCCCGCTTGGCCGTCTTCACCTCGGCACCCACCCACACGGCCACGTAGCGCAGCACAATGAGGAAGCAGATGTCCCCCACCAGCACGATGATGCAGACGCCGATCTTGCGGGGCCCCTGGTTCTGCTCCACCAGGTAGGCGTCCATGAAGGCCATGCTGGTCATGATGACGATGGTGGTGAGGCAGACGTGGCGCCGGTCGGGCGGCGGCAGCACCATGGCGAGGCGGGCGGCCCTGCGGCCCTCGGCGCTAGGGGAGCGCTCCCGCCGGCGCGGCGCGGGGGCGCATCCGCGGCCGGCCCAGGCACCCAGCGCCGCCCTGTCCCCCGCTGCCACCCCAGGGAGAGGCGCCTGGAGGAGCAGAGGCTCGGCTGGCAGCCCCACTGTCCCGGGGCTCGGGGCTGCCCCTGCAGAGCCCACGCCAGCCCGTCGCCCCTCAGGGGCCGTGCCCTGCAGGCACCGTGGCTCTGCCCCCAGCCCAGGGCTGGCTGAGCAGCCCAGCCCCAGGCACCCTCCACCACCAGCAGCCAGGGCTCACGGGTGTGCGGGGCCTCCTGGAGGAATGTCCCTCCTCGTTGGTGGGTCCCCCATCGCTGTCAGGCTCTCCAGCAGTCCTATGGCACTAAGACGCCTCCAGGCTCCAAGCCCCAAATCCTGGTATAGATCCCTGGACACACGGCAGGTGGCGGGGCAGAGGGGGAGCTCTCCCTGTTCCCAGTAAGATCCCACGTTCCTCCGGGCTCTGGGGGGCTCCTGCTGTGTCCTCACAGGCAATCACCTCCACGCCTATCCCCACAGGGCTGTGCTGGTGTCCTGCTGCTCCCAGCTGTACCCGCATCCCTCCATTCCTGCAAAAGACAGCAAAGAGCGAGCGTTAGGCTCCCTCTGAGAGCTGACCATGGGATGGTGGCAGTGACAACCCCCACAGCTCCAGCACACCACGGATTGAGCCGGGCTCCCACCAGGTACCATCCCACCACGGGGACACCCACCACACACTGGCCTGTGTGTGAGGGTGCAGAACAGCTTTTCACTGAGCACACACACGCAGCACGGGCTGTGCTGCAGGGACTGCAGCCTGCTGCCCTTCCACAGGCACTGCCTGTCCAGAACTCCTCAGCAAGCTCATGCCCTGTGTGCTTCTGCTGTTCCAGCAGCACCAACACAAAACCACACACCTGGTGGGGACGCACAGGTTCACAACATTCCCAGCTCCAGGTATCCCTGCTCCAGCAGGGACACAGACCCACAGGTTACTGCAGAGGTCCCAGCCTGGACAGTTCTGCTTAACTACAGCCATGGGATTCTACCGGTTACTGAGCAGCTCTCAGGGTGTGGGGCACATCCCTCTTCGAGCAGGGGCGAGGTCAGGGCTGGCACATGGGGGACAGGGCAAAGCTGTCCCCAGGGTGTCATGATGTCCCAGCAGATTTCTGGACTGGTTCAGCTGCTTGTGGATGCAGCTCCTCCTCGTCATGCTGTACTTGTCTAATTAATTTGTTAATCTTTTCTGTGCAGGGAATGCACTCCCAGAAATGAACAGGTAGGTCTCAGTGCATGCAAAAATGTCATTGAACTGCTCACATGGAGACAGACCCTGATCACAGCCACAGAGGCTGAAGGGAAGAATCCAAGCTCAAGGAGATGTAAGCCATTAAAAACCTGCCCTACTTTGCAGCTGCTTATGTTTATAGGGCCTAATTTAAATAAAAGCTGGATCCTTTCCTGCTTCAGGGAGACAAGACGAACAAAGAAGAGAAAGTGGGAAGCCAGATGAGTCAGAGCCAGCCCTGCCTTGTGCCTGAGTAGGTGGACAGCAGGGATGCATGTACCTGTGCCCTGGTTTACAAAGGATGTGGTGCTCAGCAAACGTTAGCAAGGGACTTAAGGCTGCTGCTCCAGCCAGGACCCTCGGGATGCTCTTCCGAGTCTGCCAGCAAGGAAAACTGGCATGTTAAAATAATTTCTCAAGCACGAATTTCTCAGAAAGAAACCAAAAAGATGTGGTGGGAACTCATGAGAAATGCTGCATGATGCTTCCCAGGCAAGGCAGTCCCTGCAGCCCCACTTGCCAGCGTGGCTCTCTGCAACAACTCAGAGCTGCCGTTTGGGGCTTCAGTTTGTTCTTTCTTGAGGTTTCGGATAAAAATATACGGTCACTGCTGTAACTGCCTCAAAACTCATGCCAAGTTTTACAGAGGATTTATAGCCAAGGATAGATAATTCCAGATAAATTAGCTCTTTCAGGAGGGAATGGTGGCTTTTTTTTTTTCTTTCACCCTGTAAGTATTTATGCCTTCAAAAGACAGCGGTTATTTAAAGGGCAGTGGGTTGCATCACAGCACAGCAAGGTACACAAGCAGCTTGCTTGTAAATCCTGCCCCCGTGCCCTGGAGTTCCTGGTGTGCTCTGGGGAGCTGGGGGAAGGCACAGCTCTCTCTTCATGCCTACATGAAACCAGACAGGACACCCTTTGGTGCCTCCTGGAATACACCCAGGGCACGGAAAGGTGTTAATTCAGTGTTTACAGCGGCGGCCAACAGGTCTTTAACCACCACTGCTGAGCAGATCGTTTGCAGCAAAAAAAAATAGGTTCAAATGGCAGATCCTTCCCCATTGTCTGCTCCTGAAGGGCTCACGGCAGCCCGGGCTGGGTCTGACAAACATTTGCGGTGGTGACCTTTGAGAGGGGAGGAAGGGACTGAGTCACAGGGCTCGGGGACTGCTTCCTCCCCAGTCACACCACGCACTGGCCAGGGTGAGCACCTCTTGCCTTTTCCAAATTGTTTCCAAGCACTTGCTGCAGTGCGAGCCCTTCTCCAGATTTCACAAGAGCTGGTGATTTCCCCACCCCTCGCAGCCCTGGTGCTGGATGGAAATACAGAGTCCTTTGTAGATCCACGGAGCAGAGCTTGCCAATGTGAACAATGCCTGACCAGCCTGTCGGGAGGGGGCACATAAAACTCTCCTGGGAGGGCTATTAGACAAAAGCAGGTCGTTTTTAAACAACCATTACTTGGTGACCTTTAAACGACCACATTGGACAGTACATTCGGAAAACTGCCTGAGAACTGTGCTGAGTAAGCAAGACAATAACCACGTCAGACAGCCACAAGAGCACATCTGAGGCAAATATTTGTTTAGACGAGTATTCACAAAACTTCCTTCCTGCAGGAATTCTTGTAAATAAAAGGCAGCCCACCGGAACATAATGGGCTTGGAGCACTATGGATATCAGTAAGCCAGACTGGCAGGCTCCTACAGAAGGGATCTGACAGCTTTGGCATCCCTCTTGGTGCCAGGACTCCCACAAGCAGGTGATGAAGCAATGCTTCAGTCTTGGCAACTACAGACCTCCTTACCAGGACAAAATTCAATCCCTAATTGCTTCTTCTCCTCTACTTCTACCCTACCCAAACAGCTCCATTGCACTGGAGTGAGCAAATGACCTCAGTGACACTC